>NC_135880.1:109305056-110505056 GCF_964194155.1 Cetorhinus maximus
CCTCTTCTCTCCCCCCCCTCTTCTCTCCCCCCCCTCTTCTCTCCCCCCCTCTTCTCTCCCCCCCTCTTCTCTCCCCCCCTCTTCTCTCCCCCCTCTTCTCTCCCCCCTCTTCTCTCCCCCCCTCTTCTCTCCCCCCCTCTTCTCTCCCCCCCTCTTCTCTCCCCCCTCTTCTCTCCCCCCCTCTTCTCTCCCCCCCTCTTCTCTCCCCCCCTCTTCTCTCCCCCCCTCTTCTCTCCCCCCCTCTTCTCTCCCCCCCCTCTTCTCTCCCCCCCCTCTTCTCTCCCCCCCCTCTTCTCTCCCCCCCTTCTCCCCGCCCCTCTTCTCCCCCCCCCCCTTTTATCCCCCCCCACTCTTCTGCCCCCCCACTCTTCTGCCCCTCTCTCTCTTCTCCACCCCCCCTCCCTCTTTCTCTCTCTCCCCCCTCCCTCTTTCTCTCTCTCCCCCCTCTCTCTTTCTCTCTCTCCCCCCTCCCTCTTTCTCTCTCTCCCCCCTCTCTCTTTCTCTCTCTCCCCCCCTCCCTCTTTCTCTCTCTCCCCCCTCCCTCTTTCTCTCTCTCCCCCTCCCTCTTTCTCTCTCTCCCCCCTCCCTCTTTCTCTCTCTCCCCCCCTCCCTCTTTCTCTCTCCCCCCCTCCCTCTTTCTCTCTCCACCCCCCTCCCTCTTTCTCTCTCCCCCCCCCCCCTCTTTCTCTCTCCCCCCGTCCCTCTTTCTCTCTCCCCCCCTCCATCTTTCCCTCTCTCTCTCTCTCCCTCTCTCTCCACACCCCCTCTCTCTCTCTCTCTCCACACCCCTCTCTCTCTCTCTCTCTCCCTCCACACTCCTCTCTCTCTCTCTCTCCACACCCCCCCCTCTCTCTCTCTCTCCACAATCCCCCCTCTCTCTCTCTCTCTCTCTCCACACCCCTCTCTCTCTCTCTCTCCACCTCTCTCTCTCTCCACACCTCTCTCTCTCTCTCTCTCCACACGCCTCTCTCTCTCTCCACACGCCTCTCTCTCTCTCCACACGCCTCTCTCTCTCTCTCTCTCTCTCTCACTCCACATCCCCCTCTCTCACCATTAGTTTGGGGATAAGGGTAGGTTCGATGTCAGTTGGAGCAGGAGCAAGGCCAGAGGCCTAGTGGCACCTGAACGCAGGTGCCCGCTGAGCGGAGAGCCAAGACGTTGGGGGGATAACTGGGTGAGAGCCGAGTGGGGCACAGGGTGAATCGGGAGTGGAATGCCAGAGGGAACCGGGAGAACCTGGTGAGAGCCGGCGAACAGCAGCCGGGCCAGGGCACCAGCGTCCCCAGGAAAGCACGGTGAACATGCGTTCCAAAGTCTGTCATCTCTATCTTCAAATACTTGCAGTTGCTGGTGCTCCTCTAATCACAGCCTGTTTCTCTCTCATGTTTGACGCTGATAGGCTCACTATTGAGCCCATCAGCAGCAAATGCAGGAAATAGAGGCTGTGATTGGAGGAGCAGACTCCTGGAGATGCCTTCAAATGCACTGAGCCACGTTAGTGGCATTTTCAGCAATTGTTCCGGGGCCACATGGAGGCTGCCCATGGACCGTGGGTTGGACAGGCCTAGTTTAAATGACTTCGGCTCAATAGCTGTTTGGCTGTAAATAAATGTTTAAAAAAAAAAAAATTTTATTTTCATTTATGGGATGTGGACACCGCTGGCTGGACCAGCTTTTATTGCCCATCCCTGGTTGCCCTTGAGTAGGTAGTGGTGAGCTGCCTTCTTGAACCGTTGCAGTCCATGTGGTGTAGGTACACCCAGTACTGTTAGCAAGGGAGTTCCAGGATTTTAATCTAGTGACTGTGAAGGAATGACAATATATTTTTAAGTCAAGGTGGTGAGTGGCTTGGAGGGGAACTTCCAGGTGATGGTGTTCCCATGTGCCTGCTGCCCATGTCCTTCTAGATGGTAGTGGTCTTCAGTTTGGAAGGTGCTACCTAAGGAGCCTTAGTGAATTCCTGCAGTGCATATTGTAGATGGTACACACTGCTGCCACTGTTCGTCAGTGGTGGAGGGAGTGAATGTTTGTGGAAGGGGTGCCAATCAAGCGGGCTGCTTTGTCCTGGATGGTGTCAACCTTATTGAGTGTTGTAGGAGCTGCACTCATCCAGGCAAGTGGAGAATATGCCATCACATTCCTGACCTGTGCCTTGTAGATGGTGAACAGGCTTTGGGGAGTTAGGAGGTGAGTTACTTGCCACAGGATTCCTAGGCTCTGACCTGCTCTTGTAGCCACAGTATTTGCATGGCTCGTCCCGTTCAGTTTCTGGTCAATGGTAACCCCCAGGATGTTGATTTTGTGTTTGTTAACTACTATTGCCAGCCACAACCTATACATTATGCTTCATAAAACATCTGTCACAAAGAAAGTAATCTTGATGGAGTTAGCAGTGTTTTTACAGGTATTTGGGTTTACCTGAAATGACCTTCAGATGAAGCCTTTCACATTGCTTCAGCAATTGACTCTATTGGTAAAATTGCAATTTAACATCCATGCATTTCTTCTGCTTTGTAAGTTAAAAGATGGACTAAAGTTAAGCATCACTGTACTTTTCATTCTTCTTTTACCTACCACCACCAACCCCCGCAACCTCATCTTCATCTCTTGACTGCTTGCAGGGCCAGGGAGAGAAGTCATGAGCCCTGGTGCTTCTCCTGTTTCTGGGCCCCTTATTCCCCCTTCTGCACTTTAACCTATCCTGTCAATCTTGCATGATTTTTTTTCCCCTTTCAAGATTTACGAAACAATCACAAAAAGGCACTAGTAAAATGAAACCTATATTTGTGTACCCTATACATAATTCCACCGTGACTATTAAGCAAACTGGAGAGTACAAATTTTAATTCAACAGCATTGTACGTTGTTATATTGTTGATTTGACAGGAAAATACCCCATCATTTTCAACACTGCCGAAGATAATGCTGATTTTGGTGACTGTCTTATCCTCATGAACATGTTCTGCACATTGCACCGTATGGACATGATGACAGTAAATTCATACTTGGGGAAAGATTCAATGCTTGCAACTCAGATAAACCGTGCAAGATTTTTTCCATTCTGTAGAAGAAGACTTTCTTCTGCCTGAGTGCATGATATTCAATATAATTATTTCATACAATGGATGTAATTGGATTTTATTTTATCAGGAACCTTACAAGGTAGAAAGATCAAATGATTCTTGAGTAACAAAGTGGAATGATTGTACAACATAGGCCTTTACTGTCGGTGAGAAGCACTGGAGCCTTCAGGTGATTCTGTGCGACACAATCTTTTAAGAGGCCAGACTGAATGGGTCACAGTTGCATCTGTGTTTTCTTGACAGCAAGCCTGAAGACTCTGCTGCTCCTCAATACAATATATTTTTAATATCTACTATGCAACACAACTTTATCATGATATTTCAATACCTCAATCATAAAAAGCACAAAAATAGAGTAGGATAATAGGTAAGTAGATAAAAGGACAAGATTGAAGTCGTGTGCAGTGTAAAGCGGGTTACTGATTCACTATGAGCCCATTATGCACTCCTATCCTGGCAATTTCACCCCACAAAGCCTCCTCACAGTAAATTTTCATAACAACAAAATAAACGGAACTCCAACCATGATTCCATGCTTTTCCGTAAGGTAATTATGGATGACAAAGCCACCCAGCCCATTCCATCCATCTCAGAATGACATGCAAACATACATGTTAAGAGCAGGAGCAGGCCATTTGACCCTTCAAGGCTGTTCCACCATTTGATAACATTGCCTGCATTATTATCAGTGACTACAACTCAAAAGTACTTAATTGGCTGTAATGTAATTTGGAACATTGTGAAAGGGGCTGTATAAATGTAGGTTTTGTCTTTCTTTCATTAATTCTGTATGCAGTAGGCAGAGTGACTGTAGCAATGGTGAAATTGGAAGCCCAATGCTGTGTGTCTAAGGATAATTAATCATATAGCAATCAGCTGATGTTAGGAAAGTGGTTGCAAAGAAATATTACATTTACAAAACAATTCAACTCTAGACAATACAACTTACCATTCTGACTTCTCCGGCACCAACCCACTGCCATACATTTGTGTTATACGCTGTGAATTTACAGCCTATCTACAGTGTTATGGACAGGAGGAAGTTTAATTTAAACGGCCCTGATTTCTCCTCTCACCACCCATCTGTAAACAGAATGGTGTTATTGATTTTTGATTTCCCACTTTACAAGTGGTGGTGTATTTTACCCAACTCTTCAGGTTTTGGAGTGATCTAATCTTCTCTTCATAACCCCACAGCAAATTCGAGATAGGGTTAGTTTATTTTACATGCACTCAAAAAACAGGGAAGGGATGTCGCCACGTACCCCTGGTACATTCATACAATGAAGGAGGGATAAGGAAAAGAAAGAGGCACAGGGCAAAGACCACAAACAAAATAAGAATTATTGTTTCATGTGAGTCCAGAATTTAAAAAAAGTCCAATGGTGCATTCCTTCTGAGAGGTTAGCTGGCTGAAACTGATGCGGGGTGACCCAGTTTTCCAGTAGTGCTGACTTCCACGATGGAAGAAGCACGCAGAGATGAATCAGTTTTACGGTAGACACTGGTACAGAAGTTCAGACGCTCCGGTCAATAGGTGAGAGCCAGACAATTTAAACCTGGACAGAGTTCTATTTCTGCTGCTGCTTTGTTGATGGAAGATGGCAGACAGAGGCAGGCTGCTAGCCTGGAGTCCAGTTTTCTCTTCTGAGGTTAAATTGCAACTGAAGACATAATTCAAAAGCTGTATAATTAAAGCAAATCCAACAGCTCAAGTCTTGGTTTTGTGACAAGGTGGTTTCAGGTCAAGCAATTCAGCTAATGAGGCCACCTTGTTAAAACCCTTTGTGTTTTGAGCAAGTAACTGTGGGACCATTAGTACAATGTTGGAGATGAGAAGTCCCAATAGCTCCGCCTTTGTCCAGAGCTGGCTGCTACAGACATCTCGCCTACTAATCTTTTGTGTTGCCTTGGCTGGAACGTTCATACAATGCAAGGAACATTACATTTCAGGAGTTTGAGTTAGTTTTCGTCCATTTTTAAACTGCTCAGAAACTTCCAGAACTACAATCATGTGGCCAGCTGCAGCCATTTTCAGTCCAGCCATTTGTCCTTTTTAAAAAAAAACAGAATTTAAACAAGAGAATATGGAAGAAAAACAAATTTCTTTAAGGTTTTTTCTTTGTGCCTTCTCGGCAGGACAACAGGTTCCATGTGATGTTGTGTTGCATTTGTACTAAATAAATGCGCAAATGGTATTTTTTTCAAGCTGTGAGAGAAACGGGCAAATTAAATAGAAAAACGTAATTTATAAATAAGAAACTCCAACAAAAAAAGTGTGACAGTAAAATCCTGAGAGAAATCCTTTTTAGAAGCACTTAAATCATAGGATTAGGTTTCTATAAAGACCCTTTATGGTAAAAGCTCTTCATGCTGTTTCTCTGGGATTTCAATGGAATTTTTTGCCAAATTTACAGTGGATGATCGGGAATCCTCATCTCCAGAGAAATTTTAGCCCTGCAGTGTGACCACCTTCTGCTTGATTTTAAACAGGATGGTGAAGATGGGGTGGACCTAGGCTGGAGTAGAGAGTTGTAAAACCTTTCTTTAAGCAATCTCTTCATGTCAAATAGGGATTTCATTCCCAGACTTTGCAAGGGTAACAAAACAGGCGATAGTGAGTCAACATCTTGTTTTGCATCACTCCCGGTTTTTACATTTATTTTGATGAGGCCCAAGGTTCTCAAGCCTCTTGAGGAACAACACAGCATGTCATTAGAATTGTGTATACTTTAGGGCATAATAAAAATTCAGGCTGCTATTTATTTATATGCTGGTTTAAATTCAAAAGAGATTTTTGAGAAGTGTACAGTATTTAATTTTGTGGTACGAAACCTTAAAAGTGACCTCCCCACCTCCCACAATATGCCGCCAACCTCCCCTCGAACCTTTCCCCCACCCCTCTCCAACCTTCAATCCTTCGATGTTATATATATACATATGGTCATCAATCCAATTTACCAGATCCATCCAAAAGGCTTATTCAGTAGAGCTTTACAAAATTAGTAGCCTTTCTTTTGACAATTTTTTTTGATTTATTCGGGTTGTTTTTCACCAGTCACCTTCCCTCCCCTCCTATTCAATCCTAGCTATTACAAGCTTAGCATCCTCTAGTATCTCACCCACGTGACCATCCTTCATGTGCCATTAGATTGAGTTCCAGTAGATAAATTCCATCGGAGCATGGTGATTCGACCAAACCGCACCCATTCTTCACCTGTCACCCACAGAGGACAGTCAGCATTGGTCACCGGATAATGATCTGGAAGAAGAACCTTTCTCGCCCACAGTCACTGAGACCTATTAAAAGACACTAGCCCAGCTAACCTAGGGCATGCCAGCATTTGAGTCTGGAACTAGTTACTCACAGGGCAAATTCACCAAACAATGAGGAGCTGAAGAAAGGTTTGCTATCCACGCATCAATTATGCTTGCTAAGAATTAAATTTGTATAATGCCTCTGAAAAGCCCATAAGAACACTTCTTACCACATTGATTTAGCCATCAAAAAAAAGAGAATTTTAAATGAAGGCGAATTTTAAAATGTTAATTAATGCTCAATCATTTGAATACAATTCACTGTGTGCACACAGACTTGCTTGGAAGAGGATGAAATTCAAATTGGGGAATAATATTTTGAAAAATGCATAATTTGCCTCTGAAAATGTAGTTACATTTATCTGGGTTCTAGCACTAGTATTACTCAGTAATGTTTTTAGGAATATTGCCTCTTCTGGGGTTTGAGCTGTTGGTTAATAAGGCAAGGTAGCTTACTTATTTACATGCAGATTTCATTACCTCATGAAATATTCATGATCTATGGCTCATTTTAAACTTTGCCATCTGTATGTATAGCCAAGAGGAGTTTAAGTGTTTGTCCTGCTTCCTATTCCTATAAATCTGTGGGCAGTATAACATTATCACTGGGGCACAGCATCTTTATCAAATTTGCACGTGATTTTGGGCAATTAACATGAATTTGGTCTGATGATGGATTGATGCTGTAATCGACAGTAATTAATCTGTAGAAAGGTGGGTCAACTCTATAAAACTTAGATAAACTACAGTTGTGTTGCAATGCATGGAGCCACTTTCCCCCTTTTGTACTGAAAGGGAGCAATAATGTATCTTCAGCTGTCCATCAAATCCAGATGACTGGATCAAGTTCCATGAGGGAGGAGCTTCCGTCTTGACCATATTAATTCCTTTTAATGTTAAACTTGAAAAACACTTACTTAAGAATAAACAGTCTGTTATATTGTTTTTATTTCTTCTAAAGCTCCTTTGCTGATTTAAACCTAAACTTTTACATAACTTTTTTTATTTGTTCTTGTATCAGAAAGGAATACAATTATGCAGCTAACTTCATTCAAAAAGTTTTGAGAGCACAAAACATAACCCAAAATTAAGAAGGTTAATTCATTATTCAATTTAGTAATACAAAATGTGGTAAATGTGGGCTCACTCTTAAGTTTTAAGAATAAATTGGATAGATACATGGATGGGAGAGGTCTGGAGGGTTATGGACTGGGTGCAGGTCAATGGGATTAGCAGAATAATATTTCGGCACAGACTAGAAGGGCCGAATGGCCTGTTTTCTGTGCTGTAGTGTTCTATGGTTCTATGGTTCTAAAACAAATCTACAGAACAGAGTGATTAAACTTTGGGTAATTCAAGTTAGTATTGGATTTTTAAATTTAAACATACCAAATTATTACATAGTAATTTCTACAGCATAAGTAATGAAATATAGGTAGACAGTGGTTGAGCCCTACAGCCACCTTCCTACCTTGAAGTACTTTTCCAAATTTTCTTCTCACGCATCTAGCCCTGTAATTTGACCTTGTGGTGTAGTAAACATAATTGTCCTTTTTTGCATGTTGTGCTGAACCAGTGGTTGCCTAGGAAACGGTTAGTTTTCAACGTCCAGTTGATTTGCATTGGTTTACCTAAAGCTGCTGAAAATCCTGTTTGACCTTGGGAAGGTAGCCGTCGTCTAGATTTCCGAGTTAACAGAACAATTGTTTTTCGCTTTAAAGTGATTGATATTGAACATTCAGGGTTATTTGGAAGAAAACTTTAATGGGGTAAATCAGGGTTTTTATGGGGAGAGAAATACCATGCACGTTTTGGTGATCGGGTGAAAAATTTCAATTTGAAAAAATAAATGTGGGCAGTATTTTTTGTCAAAATCTGCTGTGGTAGTAATTGGCGATACTTGGTCTAGAACAAATCTTCAACAAATGAAACTTGACTGGAGTCATTTGGATAAAAGGTAAATGATAGCATCATCAACCTGTTGCTTAGCTGCAGTGACTGATATTCTGCTGTACATTTGCAACTATTCTGAAGAGTCTTAAAGCTCCAAAGGGCAGGCTAAAATGCTCATAATAGCTCACTTTACTGTTTTCCTTCACCTAATGCTGTGATAGGTTTGCAATGTGTGCCAAGCTCATTTAAACCTCATCAAATGTACCTGCTCATTTTGTGTTTTTATTTAAGACTGGGTTCAGTATTCAGTGGTTTGAACCCCATCTGAGCTGACGGCACTAATTATTTTACTAGGCTGGAATTCTTCTTTGGCATGGATGAAAAATACCTGGTGCTTCTTTTCAAATTACAATCTTTATAATCCCTTTTTCAGCCCTCTAGGTCTCAGAATGTAAGTGAATCAGATTTGTAACACCCAAGTAAAGATTTTAGAGACCTAGAATAATGAGTAATATTGTGGAGGTTTTTCCTCATATCCCTTGACTGTGATTTTTCCTGTTGATTGTATGATTCTATTCAGCCGTGTTTTTCTAATGATCTGGATGCCATCAAACTCTTTCGAGTTATCAACAGTCACAGATTGCAACTCTTTTGAGCACAATCACAGTTCTTGGTTTCCAGGAGTGGGACATGAACCCACAACCCTCTGATTCAAAGGCGAGGGTGCTATGAACTGAGCCATCAAGAGGCAGGAGAAAGCCAGCATTTATTGTCCATCATTAATCGCCCTTGAGAAGATGGTAATGAGCAGCCTTTTTGACAACTGAGTGGTTTGCTAGTCCATTTCAAGGGACTGTTGAGTCAACCACTTCACTGTGGGCCTGGAGCCATATGTAGGCCAGAACAGATAAGGATGCTAGATTTCCTTCCCTAAAATACACTAGTGAACCAGTTGGGTTTTTAATGCTAACCTGGTTGTTACATGGTCATTATTTCTGATGCTAGCTTTATAATTCCAGATTTATTTAATTAATAGAACTTAAATTCCCCAGCTACAGTGATGTTATCTGAACTCTCATCTCCAGATCATTACTCCAGGCCTCTGGATTACTAGCCCTGTAACATCATCACTATGCTACTACACCGAGTATGTATGTATGGTAGCCAGGTTAGCGTCTGTATTCACGCAGTGTCCACGCAAACACTACCCAGCAGGGATCACTGAATAGAGGTGAGAAACCGAAACCCTGGCAGTCCACAGCTTGAGAACATTTGTCATTAGCCTCGTATCAACTTAAAACTTTAGTCAGTAATTACCCCCAAATCTGTTAGTTCCTAAAATACAACTGTTCATTTTATAAATGTGTCCTTTTGAAAAGTTTCCATGCAACCCTTGGTACCTTTTTTCCTTTATCGATCAGTTATGTTTTGCAACCATTGAAACATTTTAGTGAAGTAGAGTTTTCTACTAGTGTGAAAGTGCACTATATGCTAAAGGAGATAGTGGTGTGGAATATTTCCATGTGTCTATTTGCACTCCTTTCATTCTAGACTTAAAATGTCTAAATCTGAATTCAGAGTATCGGTTTAGTACGTATTATGGGGGAAACTACTACATTTTGAATGTTACATGCAAAAGTCTATTCAGAACATTAAAAGGTCAAATCAGGTATCATTATAATAGCAGACATGGGACTTAATTGTCTACTGAAAAATCATCATTGAATAATGATGAGAACATGATTCGCGAACACAAAGAGCAATTAAGTTTAACAGGCCAAACTGTTTAGTGCCTTTATATTTCTGTTAATTACACAGCTAGTGATGCCTTGTTTAAAAGTAAGGGGTCGCCCATTTAAAACAGATGAGGTGAAATTTTTTCACTCGGGATCGTGAGTCTTTGGAACTCTCTTCCTCAAAAGGTGGTGGAAACAGAGTCTTTGGATATTTTTAAGGCAGAGGGTGGATACATTCTTAGTAAGCAAGGGGGTGATAGGTTATCAGGGGTAGATGGGATGCAGATTTCACATTACTATCAGAGCCATGATCTTATTAAATGGCCGAGGGGCTGAATGGCCTACTCTTTATTCGTATGTTTATGCTCCATCTTAAATAAAGCAAGTTTAGACTGAGGTAGTATCCTTATTCTGTAGACATGTAAATTTGTAGAAGATTAGATGTTCATTGATTACTGTTTGATTATTTAGCAGTTGGGCTCAACTTGCAGACAGACTAGCTAACCTGTGCATTTTTATTTGTAGAAGACATCTTTTTCTGTGACAATTATTGATAGAATATGGTACAAAAGATGTTGGTTTAAAAAAAACTCTTAACTGCATATAGTTCTGCTTGCATCATGATCAATTCCAGACTCAAAGTTCATGTTTAGCAAATAAGCTATTGATAGTCAATTTATGCATTTGGTGTAAAACACGACATCCAATTTTTGTGTCTTAAGGTGCCTACCCTGTATCATTGTTGACCTTGAATCATAGAAAATGGAATGTTTTCATTAACAAACTTGTAAAAAGATGCTTCTGGTGTGTGGTCATTGTTGTGCAGAGCCAAAAAAACTCCCTAACTTTGTCAATAGTTTTTTTAAATTCAGCCAAGGCGCCAAGCTGGTTTTGTTAGATACTTGTTCCTTGCCAATTTTTGAAGGAAATGTTGATATGGACACAGAAGAATCAGTTCTTTGAGTCTTTTTTTTAAACAATTCTATCAGAACAGTTCTTTGTATTCCATTCTGCTTTGCAGTGAATATTCCATTGTAAGCACATTTCAATTTGAAAATAAACACCCCCCCACAGTAATAACAGCTTTCAACCCACAGCAACTAGTTTCATGTCAGGCTCTTATTATTTCAAGTTCTCAGCCCTGTAGACTTGCTGTATCCATATTGTGATAACCGCACTACAAGCATCTGCCTTTTTGCAGCTGGATTGAAACAAAACCATTTCATTTTATTTGGAGCGGTGTCCAGAAACTCCCTGGACTTGAGTACCCATGATAGCAACTAATTTTCGATTGAAATCACTTGATTTGCTCACTCTATTGTATCAAAGACTTACTTATATAGCACTTTTCACATCCCTTGGATGTCCATAGCACTTAACCAATTAATTTGTTCTGAGTTGTTGTAATTGTTGTTATTTTAGCTTCATGTTATATTTTTGAACAGCATTTGTAAAGTTACATATGAACATACAAATTAGGAGCAATAGGAGGTCACTTGGCCCTTCTGAGCCTGTTCCACCATTCAGTAAGATCGTGGCTGATCTGATTGTAACCTCAACTCCACATTCCTGTCTACCCCCGATAACCTTTCACCTCTTTGCTTATCAAGAATCTATCTATCTCTGACTTAAACATACTCAAAGATTCTGCTTCCACCTCCTTTTGAGGGAGAGTTCCAAAGACACTCAACCCTCTGAGAGAAAAAATGTCATCTCAACTCTGTCCTAAATGGGCGAACCCTTATTATTAAACAGTGACCTCTAGTACTAGATTCTCCCACAAGAGGAAACATCCTCTCCGCGTCGTCCCTGTCAGGACCCCTCAGGATCTTATATGTTTCAATCAAGTTGACAGCAAAGAAAAATTTAACGTTTAAATTATTTACTTTGGTGGCTCGAGTTTTTAATTTTGGGATAATTTTACAGACAAATGTATTGTTGATCTATGTATTTCATGGTAAATGCTCTCTCCCCTCCCCAGCCCACACTTTTGAGTTCCTTAGTACTCTCAAAGCTCTAAATTCAAACTAGGTTCCACAAAGTATTTTTTCAAAAACAATCAAACTCTCTGCATAGCAGAAACTGAACTATCTGAGGCATAAGTTGCACCTTGATGCAATTTTTTATGTTTGTAGTCCTCAGTTTGTGACTCATATTGACATTTCTTTTTTTACTGCTCAACTATCTTTTGCACCTGCGACAGATTCATTATTTCTTAATCTTAATAACCGGCAGTAATTTGTTTAGTTAATAAAGATAACCTGTTTTAATTTTTGCTGATCGTCATGCTTTCATTTTAACAGTGAGATTCCCAATAAGGCATTTAAATCCCCTTCAGCACCTTGTACTATCATTGGTTGGGCGGGCAGGGGTTCGACAGTGATGCCCTGGAGCAGATAGTTTGATACAGAAAAGCAGTTTTCAGGGTTCTATTCTACTAATTTTCATTTCTTTCCTTCCATCTGGTGGAAGTACTCTCATGATGTTATTAAGAATGGAGTTTCTGAATTTTGACCAAGCAACTATGAAGGACTGGTAATATATTTCCAAGTGGGGATAGTGTGTGACATAAAGGAGAACTTGATGGCGGTGTTCCCTTTAGGAGGTGGAAGTTGCAGGTTTAGGAGGCGCTGTCTAAATTGTCTTGGTGAATTGCTACAGTGGATCTTGTGGGTGGTACACATTGCTGTCATGGTGCGCTGGTGGTGGATTGGATGCTAATCAAGTGGGCTGCCTTGCCCTGGATTGTGTTGAGTGTCTGGAGTGTTGTGGGAACTGCACTCATCCAGACCAGTGGAGAGTATTCCACCACACATCACACTCCTGAGTTGTGCCATGTAGATGTAGATAGGCTTTGGGGAGTCAATAGGTGAGTCAAATACTGCAGAGTTCCCTGCTTCTGACCTGCCCTTGGAGCCACGGTATTTATGTTGTTGGTCCAGTAAAGTTTCTAGCCAATGGTGACTCCATATATGGTGGTGGATTTGTTGATGTAAATACCATTGAACATCAAAATGAGATAGTTAGACTCTTTCTTGTTGAAAATGGTCATTGTCTGACTCTTAGTCCCGGTCTGAATGGTGTCCAGATCTTGCTGCATGTGGGCAAGGGCTGCTTCATTATCTGAGGAGTTGCAATGGAACTGAATGCTGTGCACATCCCCACTTCTGAACTTATGATGGATGGAAGGGCATTGATGAAGCAGCCGAAGAGGGTTAAGCCCAGGACTCTATCCTGAGGAACTCCTGCAGCCATGTTCTGGGGCTGAGATTATTGACCTCTAACAACCACAACCATCTTCCAGGGATGGGAAATTTCTGCCGTTTGGCAAAATTCTATCTTTTGGATCACAGATTTCTGTCCTTACAATTTGTTTTCTGACCTCTGCCTGGTCTGGGGAAGCTATCACTCAGCCCCTCTCTCTTTTGATTGAGAAATGCAGGGGCCATGCCCCCAGTAGCTGCTGCTCCCATGTGCAGCTTGCACAGCGTCTTCCTGCACTGGATTGTTTTCCTCATGCCCCCTCCACTGAGGGAGTTGCTGCCGCCACTGCAGGGTCTATCATTCTATCTGAGACCGGTTATCAATGGAGCATCTCGGCCCTGACCCAACCGCAACCACTTGGCTTCAGGTTTCGGCTCTGTGAGGGAGGGAGATTCCAGTCGGCTGTGGTCTCAACTACATCCCACCTTAGGCAGCAGTTGCCCCTCTGCGCCCCATCTGCCTTGGCCTACTTGGGGCCCCAGTGCAACCCAAATGCCCAGTAGTGGAAGAGGCTGCGTCCCTGGCTTGTCACGGTCTGCGGCTCCGCCTTGCCTAGCAATGCAGGTTCAAAGAGGAGCTGCAATGGCTCACTGACAGCAAGGAGGAGAAGGTGGAATGGCGACTGAAGCGCTGCTGTTTGGTGAGGTGATGCTGTTGGAGCAGTTGCAGGTTTGGGAGAGCGGGGCCGGGAAGGGAGAGCAGGGCCGACGCCCTGGGGCTTGGATCCAGGACCTGGAGTTTTGGCCCTGATAGCTACTTCTCTCCCACATCAATCCATGTTTTCTAGAGGTTCAGGATTTGAGTCTAATTTATAAATTTTTTCTCTCTTATCCACCATTATTATCGCTGCTTTTCCACTCCAACTTCGCCCTCCACCCCCGCAACCTCTGGGCGAGTTGGAGAAATCCTGGTAGGGGGTGGATGAGTGAGGGGATAGGTGGGTGGGGAGGGAGGGGAGGGTTGAATGAGTGGGAAGGGAAGACGTGAGTGGGAGCAGGAGGGAGGGCATGAGTGAATGTGTATAGGGGATGCAGGTTGTGAAGAGGGCTTTGTGTGTGGTGGGAGAGACGAGCTGATTACAATGTGTGAGAGTGAAGAGTTTCACGGAGTCTTCTGTCACCATGGAATGTGAAGAGTTTGGCTGAAATCTACATGAGTACTTAAAATAAGAACATTTTTACAAAGTACTTTTAAAAATGCAGATTTTCATATTTATGTATTTTATGTTGATATGCAAACTTTAATAATACACCAAATATTGCTATGTTGCTTTATTGAAGTTTTATTGGGGTCATGGTTACTTTCAAGATATATATACATATATTTGTCGATGGAATGTGGGCATCGCTGGCAAGGCCAGTGTTTGTTGCCCATTCCTAATTGCCCTTGAGAAGGTGGTGGTGAGTTTAAAAAAAGAGTCACATTGAAAAATAGTTTGGGAAGTATTGCCGTAGTCCTTCGCTTCACTTCACATGTACGTAATCCAGCAAGGTGATGTTCTGGTGTAAGTGTGGACTTCATCCTGCACTACATGTACTAACTGCATTGAATGCTGAAACTCTCAGGGCACTTTGCTTTTTTTATACAAACGCATTGCTCCACAGTCATCTTGATGGTAACAGAAGGTAAACAAAGGAAAAGCTAATGTTTCTACCCACTTGAAGTCCAATAATTCCACCCATTTGAAATAATTTGAAAGCATTTGCATTTTACTGCAGATCATAAAATGTGCTGTAATTAAATTATCCCTTGTACAAAAAAATGTTCAAACCCTTTTGTCTTCGGCCACTCTCACCCCTGATCTTGTTTTATGGCAGAGTGGAGTGTTTTCCCCCTCGTTCCCATTGACTTTATTCTTACAAGGGTTCCTTGATGCCACACTCGGCCAAATGCAGCCTTGATGCTAAGGGCAGTCACTCTTAGCTCACCTCTTGAATTCGGCTCTTTTGGCCACCTTTGGACCAAGGCTGTAGTGAGGTCTGGAGCCCAGTGGGCCTCACAGAACTCAAATGGAGGATCAGTGCGTAGGCTATTGCTAAATGCTGCTTGATCACACTGTCAGTGACACCTTCCATCACTTTATGATGAGTGTGTCCAAGATTGCAATTGGCTAGATTGGATTTTTTGTTGAATTCATTCACAAAATGTGGGTCTTGTTTTTTTGCACTGCTCTTTGTGGGCAGGGCATACTTGGGCAATTTTCCAATTTGTTGGTTAGATGCTAGAGTTGTAGCTGTATTGGAACACCTTGGCGAGAGGCACAGTTAGTTCTGGAGCACAAATCCTCAATACAGCTGGGATGTTGTCAGGGCCCATCGCTTTTGTTGCATCCAATGCACTAAGCACTTTTTCATATCAGCTGAAGTGAATTGAATTGGCTGAAGACTGGCTTCTGTGATGCTGTTCCTTGGGAGGAGGTCAAGGTGAATGTTGCACTTGGCATTTCTGGTTGAAATTGGTTGTAAAAGCTTCAGTCTTGACTTTTGCACTGACTTGCTGGGCTCCTCAATTAGTGAGGGTGGGTATCTTTGTGGAGCCTTCTCCTCCAGTTAGTTGTTTAATTTTCCACCAGAATTCACAACTGGATGTAACAGGACTGCAGAGCTTTGGTCTGATCTGTTAATGGTGGGATCACTAGGCTCTGTATATAACATGCCCCTTCGGCAGTTTAGCATGTATGCAGTCCTGGGCTGTAGCCTCACCAGGTTGGCACCTCATTTTAGATCTCCCTGGTGTTGCTAGCATGCTGTCCTTCACTTTTTTTCTCATTGAACCAGGGGTGGTCCCCTACCTTGATGGTAATGGTAGAGTGAGGGACATGTTGGGCCAGGAGTTACATATTATGGTGGAATAAAATTGTGCTGCTGTTGATGGCCCACAGCGTCTCATAGATATCCAATTTTAAAGTAGATCTGTTTTGATACTAACAAAAAACTACTGCGGATGCTGGAAATCCAAAACAAAAACAGAATTACCTGGAAAAACTCAGCAGGTCTGGCAGCATCGGTGGAGAAGTTAAGAGTCGACGTTTTGAGTCCACATGACCCTTCAACAGGTTCTGTTGAAGGGTCATGTGGACTCGAAACGTCGACTCTTTTCTTCTCCACCGATGCTGCCAGACCTGCTGAGTTTTTCCAGGTAATTCTGTTTTTGTTCTGTTTTGTTACTATCCCATTTAGCACAGTGGCTGTACCACACCAAAATGTGATTTGGAACTCTGTTTCTGCAGGGGTTGTGCAGTGCTCACTCCTACCAGTGCTGCCATGGGCAGCTCCACCTGAAGGTTGGTGAGGACAAGATCAAATAGATTTTTCTTTCTTGTTGGTTTTCTCACCACCTGTTGCAGGTCCAGTCTGTTGGATATGTCTGTCAGTACTCGGCCGGGTCGGTCAGTAGTGGTGCATTTTGAAGTTCACGATTCCATTCTGTGCCCTTGGTACTTTTTCTAAGTGGTGTTTGGCATAGAAGAGTGTTTATTTACCAGCTGTGGGAAGGGGGAGGGGTTATTTGGTAACCAGCAGGTGGTTTCCTTACCGATTTTTGACTTGATACTGATACCATGAGACCTCATGGGCTTCAGATTCAACGTTGAGAACTCCCAGGGCTACTCCATCCTGACTGACTGTATATCACTTTGCTGCCACCTCTGATGGGTTTATCTTGCCGGTGGGATAGGACATATCTGGGATAATGATGGACAAGTACAGGATGTTGGCTATAAGATATGATTCGGTGAGTATGTTAGGCTGTTTGTTCACTGGTCTGTGGGAGTGCTCTTCTAATTTTGACAGAAGTCCCCAGATGTTAGTGAAGAGGACTTTGCAAGGGCAGCGTGCACCTTTGACATGACTGGTGCCTAGGTCGATGTTGCTGGGTGATTTTATTATTGATGTCTTTTTTAGTGGTTTGACACAACTGATTGAACAGCTTGCTAGGTCATTTCAGAGGGCAGTTAATAGTCAACGACATTGCTGTGGGCCTGGAGTCACATGAGTGCCAGATCATGGGTGTGGAGTCACATTCAGACCAGGCTATGCCAGGACACAGATTTCCTTCCTTAAATGACGTTACTGAGCCAGATGTGTTTTTACAATGCTTTGGTGGGCTCATGGTCATCCTTATTTATATTAGTTTTCTATTTTCAATTTTATTTAATTTACGGAACTTAAGCTCCCAAAATGCTGTGGTTGGAACTTGAACTCCTGTCTCGAGATCAGTAGTCCCAGACTCTGGGTTACATGTGTTGTAACATAACCACTGTGATAGCGAATATACACTATAACTAAAGCCAGTGACCAATCTGCCTAAACACACACTTTTTTTTGCTGCAGACAATTTAATAATTCAACACTGTTCATTTGCAATTTTGTTCATAACATTTTGAATTAACTGCATTACATACTTCTATTTATCTTTGTTAGGCGTGGATGATGGAATAGGTGTGGATGACAGAAAAGAATTATCTTACGTTTCATGCTCATTGTGTAACTGAGCTGCCTCTGTTTACACATTCAAAGCTGCAGCATCTGTTTCACTTCTAGATCTGTTTTTGTTCTGCATTTGTGACAAAATGTAAATGCTTCCTTAGAAGGAAGATGGGCAAAAAAATCAGTTTCATGTTTAGTCGAGACCAAGCTTGTAAATTAACCTGACTGCACAGAAGAGAACTGCAAATTTACACACAATTTACTAGAAAAAGAGAATTAAAATGATCTTGCTCGTGTAAAATGTTTGCAAGTTTCTTTTTCCGGTGTTAAGTGATCAAAACAGACTTCATTACAGATTGAAAGGGAAACTATGTTTCAAAAAGGGACCAGGGATTTATCTTCCTTCATTACGGGATAGTGTAAGTTTCAAGAACCCCTATCCTGTAATAACACTTACCTTTTTGAATTCCAGTTGTGCTTAAATAAGGTTGATTTATTCCAATGGTTGTTACTTTATTCACTGTAAACTACATAGAGGTGGTGCTGGTTAGCTCAATTGGCTAGATGGCTCGTGTGTGAATCAGATTAACACCAATAGCTTGGGTAAAAGCAAAATACTGCGGATGCTGGAAATCTGAAACAAAAACAAAAATTGCTGGAAAAACTCAGCAGGTCTGACAGCATCTGTGGAGAGGAAGACAGAGTTAGCATTTCGAGCCCGTATGACTCTTCATCAAAACTAAAGAGAAATAGAAATGTGGTGAAATATAAGCTGTTTAAGGGGGGGTGGGACAGGTGGAGCTGGATAGAGGGCCAGAGATAGATGGAGGCAAAGGAGAGATTGCCAGTGATGTCATAAACAAAAGGTCAAAGGGGTGTTGACGGTGGTGATATTAGCTAAAGGATGTGCTAATTGTGACATTAAGGGTAGAAAGCAGGATGAGCAAGTGACAAATGGCCTTAGTGGGGGTGGGTTGGGGGGGGAAGGGATTGAAATAGGCTAAAAGGTGGAGATAAAACAATGGATGGAAATAAATTTTTAAAATAATAATAGAAATAGATGGGAAAAGAAAAATATATATTAAAAAATATATAATAATTATTAGAAAAAAGGGGATCAAAAAGGGGGTGAGGATGGAGGAGAGAGTTCATGATCTGAAATCGTTGAACTCAATGATAAGTTCGGAAGGCTGTAGGCTGTAAAGTGCCTAGTCGGAAGATGAGGTGCTGTTCCTCCAGTTTGCGTTGAGCTTCACTGGAACATTGCAGCAAGCCAAGGACGGACATGTGGCCATGAGTGCAGGGTGGAGTGTTGAAATGGCAAGCGACAGGAAGGTCTGGGTCATGCTTGCGGACAGACCGAAGGTGTTCTGCAAAGCGGTCACCCAGTCTGCGTTTGGACTCTCCAATGTAGAGGAAACCGCATTGGGAGCAGCAAATGCAGTAGACTAAATTGAGGGAAGTGCAAGTGAAGTGCTGCTTCACTTGAAAGGAGTGTTTGGGCCCTCCTTGGACGGTGAGGAGGGGGGGAAGTAAAGGGGCAGGTGTTGCACCTTCTGCGGTTGCATGGGAAGGTGCTGTGGGCGGGGGTTGAGGTGTAGGGGGTGATGGAGGAGTAATGGACCAGGGTGTCCCGGAGAGAACGGTCCCTACGGGTGAAGGGAAGATGTGTTTGGTGGTGGTATCATGCTGGAAATGGCGGAGGATGATCCTTTGAATGCGGAGGCTGATGGGGTGATAAGTGAGGACAAGGGGGACCCTATCGTGGTTCTGGGAGGGAGAGGAAGGTGCGAGGGCAGATGCGCAGGAGATGGGCCGGACACGGTTGAGGGCCTTGTCAACCACCGTGGGTGGAAAACCACAGTTAAGGAAGAAGGAAGACATGTCAGAAGAACTGTTTTGGAAAGTGGCATCATTGGAACAGAGGCGAAGGAACTGAGAGAATGCGATGGAGTCCTGACAGGAAGCAGGGTGTGAGGAGCTGTAGCTGTGGAGTCGGTGGGCTTGTAATGAATATTGGCAGATAGTCTATCACCAGAAATTGAGACAGAGAGGTCAAGGAAGGGAAGGGAAGTGTCAGAGATGGACCATGTGAAAATGATGGAGGGGTGGAAATTGGAAGCAAAGTTAATACATTTTTCCAGGTCCAGACAAGAGCATGAAGCGGCACCAAAGCAGTCATCAATGTACCGTAGAAAGAGTTGTGGGAGGGGGCCGGCGTAGGACTGCAACAAGGAATGTTCCACATACCCCATGAAGAGACAGGCATAACTGCGGCCCATGCGGGTACCCATAGCCACACCTTTTATTTGGAGGAATTGAGACGAGTTTAAGGAGAAATTGTTCAGTGAGAGAACAAGTTCAGCCAGACAGAGGAGAGTGGTGGTGGATGGAGATTGCTCGGGCCTCTTCAAGGAAGAAGTGGAGAGCCCTCATACCATCCTGATAGGGGATGAAGGTGTAGAGGGATTGGACGTCCATGGTGAAGGGGAGGCGGTTGGGGCCAGGGAAATTGCTGATATGATGCAGAGCATCAGAGGAATCATGGATGTAGGTGGGAAGAGACTGGACAAGGGGAGAGAGAATGGTGTCAAGATAGCAAGAAATGAGTTCTATGGGGAACCAGTAGCTTGGGGTTTGATCCATGTTCCATATTTGGGGCCTGCCTTCTCGCCCTACCCGCCATAAAGAATCATGACGCTTTGCTGTGGTTTGGCGAATAATCGCAAGGAACTGCCTTCGGGTAGAGAAGTGAAGGAGAAAGTTATGCAGAACAGTTGAGCCACACGGACTGAAACCATTCAATACTCAAGCTATGTCCCAACTTCTGATCCTGTTCTGCTGTAATACAAGTATGTGGATCCCTCCTGATGATAAGACTGGGCTTAGCTATGATGCCCTCAAGAGAATAACCTCCTGACTGTCACTGTTGAGGCCCACATTACAAGTACAGTAATAATTATTTGTGTGAGATAGCAGATGGTATTGATGCCTATGGATCTGTATGTCAGGAAGATGTCAAAACACAAGAATTCATATAGGGAAAGGAGTGTTCCTAACTTAAAGCCATTTGTTCTTCTCCCTTTGTTCCCTGTTTCTTTAATATAGGAAAACGTTTTGTCGCTAATTCTTGTATATGGGTGAACAGGTTCCAGGTGAGAGATTTAAAAATGAAATGAGCAGAATATCTGGAATACAAATGAGAGATCATTTGTATCCTAGACCATTAGTATGTGTTCATAATAGTGATTTTAAAGTTACTTTGGCAAGTTTTCTGACAGTTCCTTTGAGCTAATATTTTGAGGATTTCTCAGCAAAAGCTACAGACTGCATGCAGTCATTATTGCAACACTACAGTGCAATGTTGTTTGTGTACCATGGTGCAACACACATTGGACTTTTTCCATTGCACAGCAACGCTCCGAATCTTGGCAGAGAATAGATTGTGAGCAACCTGTTGAAACTGGTCATCTTTTAAACCAGATTCAGTTGCCTTTTTAGTCCTGGAACCTTGAGATTCTGGTTTGCGGACCCTCTGACCTGTACAAGTAACAAACAATTGTATTGTTGGTGTGGCTATTTCTCCATTTTTCTTTCCTGAAACTGTGCTTTATGGTATCCCAACTCCCTAGCTGAAGGAAGTAAAAGGATTCATTGTGGAGATCAAATGCCTTGTGCAGGAAAACGTGAGGTGTTATGGAAGAGAAGGAATTTGTGAGGGAGGGTGAAACTATAAGTACTTTATTCTGATGCTTGTGCAGTTCAGATTCCATGAGACTGCCATTCAGGAATTGGCTCCTTTGACTAGCAGCAGCGTCGTAGACCCAAAAAAATCTAGATAACTAATCGTCATCACTGAACAACACTTGACAGTGTAAACTTGGGGAGACAGTTCATGGACACCAGCTGTCTTGAATTTATACTGAACAAACACCAGTGTGAACATGACTAAAATGTTGTACTATAGCAATTCAGCCCAGCTAATTTACATTGCAATTTCTAAAAAGAAAGCTGTTTTATGGTAATGCCAAGTCCACACATGTATCATTGCAAGGCAGAGCATCAACAGATTATAAATACCGAAACAAAATCTGTAGTGTTTCAAATTTGTGTTGCAACCGGGATGGGAGGAGTGCACAGTTTAACCAGCCCCACCACTCCACAGGTTGCACCATTAGTTTAAAAGTTTGATTCACTCACCAAAATAGCCAATTGTTTATCTTCACTACTGTTATCCAGAATAAAAGAGACTTTAACCAGGTTTTTCTCAATAAGCAAACTTATTAGTTTATCATAAAACCAATCTTGTCGAATAGAAAGGCAAAGCTTATTAACATTCAGTATGGAATATGAAAGTTTACTAATTACTCTTTCAAGATACCCTAAGTCTCACGTGCTCACGCATGCGCACCGCGCCCCCCCCCCCCCCCCCCGGCCAAAAAAAAAAATAAGGTTCAAAGTCAATGGTTCAAGGGAAAGGAAGGATGGTGGAGCCCTTGATTCGCTTCCGGATTATGCTGTTGTTGTCTCGGCGCTGATCTGAGAAACAATTGACGACTCTTGCGCTGCTTTTCAGGCAGACTCGAGGAACACCTGCAAGTTCTCAATTTCATCATGTGGAGCAGCTTATATTCGCTTCTGGCTGTGGGCTAGCCTTGTACTGCAAAAAGGCTGCTGTTGTCTTTTCACAAGCAGTTGATCTTCCTCAAAGCAAAACCAAAACTAACTTTGTAAACACAATTTTCCAGGCATGCTTTTTTTTTCAGAGCCATAAACTACCATGTGACCCTCTTTCTACTCGGTCCACCAGGGTCGAGAGGTTTCCAGCTTCTTTAATACTGCTTAATTACCTTTTCATGTAAAAGATGTCTTTTCCAGGAATAGCAATCAGTCCTGCATTAACCCTTTAAAAAAAGTGTATTTTAAAACACACATTCTTCCAAAATGTTCTTCATCCTTGAGCCATTTTCTTTGACTAAAGTGTTCATGACATTTTGACTATTTTTAGTGGATGGAAATATTCATGTCAGTACATCTGTGGTTAACTAAAAAAGTTAAAAATATTAACAAGTTTAAAGAAAAAGCATAAAGTTGTGATGGATGGCAGGTCAGTAAATTGGACAGAATGTAAACAGCAAAGAATGACAAAAAGATTAATAAGGAGGGAAAAATTAGAGTATGAGAGAAAGCTAGCTAGAAATATAAAGACAGATAGTAAGAGTTTCTGTAGATATTTAAAAAAGGAACGAGTTAAATTGAGCATTGGAACTATAAAAGTGAGTCTGGGGAATTAATGATGGAAAATAAAGATATGGCATATTAATTCAACAGGTATTTTTGCATCGTTCTTCACTTTAGAGGATACAAGTAACATCCCAGAAATAGCTGTAAATCAGGAGTTGGAAGGGAGGGAGGAACTCAAGAAAATTACAATCACCAGAGAAGTGTTACTTGTCAACCCACAGTTCCAACAATTTGCTAAGTCCCTAGGTCATGATGGATTTCATCCTAGGGTCTTAATAGAAGTGAGATAGTTGATGTGTCGTTTTAGTTTTCCAAAATTCACTAGATTCGGAGAAGGTTCCATTAGATTGGAAAATAGCTAATGTAACTCCTTTATTCAAAAAGGGAGGGAAACAGAAAGCAGGAAACTATAGGCCAGTAACCTTAATATCCGTCATAGGGAAAATGTTAGAAATTATAACAGGGCACTTAGATAAATTCAAGGTAATCAGGAAGAGTCAACATTGTTTTGTGAAAGGGAAATCACATCGAACCAATTTATTGGTGTTCTTTACAAGACTCTCATGTGCTATGGATAAAGAGGAACCAGTGAATGTACTGTATTTAGATTTTAAGGCAACATTTGATAAGGTCCCCCATCAAACGTTATTGCAGAAAATAAAAGCTCATGGTGTAGAGGATAATATATTGGCATGAATAAAAGATTAGCTAGCTAACAGGAAACTAAGTAGACATAAATGCGTCATTTTCTGGTTGGCAGGATGTGACAAGTGGTGTGCCGCAGGGATCAGTGCTGGGGCCTCAACTCTTTCCAATTTATATAAATGACTTGGATGAAGGGATCAATGGTATGGTTGCTCAATTTGCTGATGACACAAAGAAAGGTAGGAAAGTAAGTTGTGAAGAGGACATAAGGAGGCCAGAAAAGGATATAGATTGGTTAGGTGAGTGGGCAGCAATCTGGCAAATGGAGTATAATGTGGGAAAATGTCAGATCGTCCATTTTAGCAGGACGAATAAAAAAGAAGCATATTATCTAAATGGTAAGAGAATGCAGAGGGATCTGGGTGGCCTAGTGCATGAATCGCTAAAGGTTAGTATGCAGGTGCAGCAAGTAATTAGCAAAGCTAATGGACTGCTATTGTTTATTGCCAGGAGAATTGAATACAAGGGTAGGTAGATTATGCTTCAGTTATACAGGGCATTGGTGAGGCCACATCTGGAGTATTGTGTACAG
Source organism: Cetorhinus maximus (assembly GCF_964194155.1). Lineage (NCBI taxonomy): Eukaryota > Metazoa > Chordata > Chondrichthyes > Lamniformes > Cetorhinidae > Cetorhinus > Cetorhinus maximus. Next base: position 109,329,259 of record NC_135880.1, read on the forward strand.
CATTGGTCTCCTTATTTAAGGAAAGATGTAAATGTGTTGGAAGCAGCTCAGAGACGGTTTACTCGATTAATACCTGGAGTGGGTGGGTTGTCTTATGAAGAAAGGCTCGACAGGCTAGGCTTGTATCCGCTGGAGTTTATAAGAGTAAGAAGCTTGATTGAAACATTTAAGACCCTGAGGGGACTTGACAGGGTGGATGTGGAAAGGACGTTTCCTCTTGTGGGAGAATGTAGAACCAGAGGTCACTGTTTAAAAATAAGGCCCTTTTGAGACAGAGATGAGGAATTTTTTTTTTCTGAGTTGGGATACTTTGGAATTTGCTTCCTCAAAATATGGTTGAGGCAGAGCCTTTGAATATCTCTAAGGCAGAGGTAGATAGATTGTTAATAAGCAAGGGGGTGAAATTTTATCAAGGGTAGGCAGTAATGTGAAGTTGAGTTTAAAATTAGATCAGCCATGACCTTTTTGAATGGCAGAGCAGACTCGAGGGGCTGAGTGGCCTACTACTCCTCCTAATTTGTATGTTCGTACGTCCTTCAAAGCTTAATATGTTGTATTAATACTCTAGGTTGTATTGAAAATTCTTTGTTTTGAAAGAGAGTTGTTGTAAAGTCTAAAGCCAAGATGAATAAAGCTACGCCCTACAACATCACTGTGCTGCATGTGAGAATTGTAACGTGACATCGCAACATGTGTAAGATCTTCATAGAAAAAAATAACTGACTTGAAATCTCTAGTATTGTTGGTTTTTCTAATAAGACTTGCACAAGCCAAGATTTCATGCGGAAACAATTATGCTTCATAACTGTTTAGTTTTTAAAGAATCTGAAGTTGTGCTTAATTTTGAGTATTATTTAATAGTGAATCATTATGACATAATTCAAAGTATCTGGTCTTTTGGTACCATTCTTCATTTATCAGCCTATATGGTGACCTTTGAAAGGTTATTTGCATATGGCGGGCATCCCCTTTTCACTCAAAACCCAAACACTAGCACTTTCTAGCCCCAACCAAGGGAAAGTGGAGCAGAAGTCCTGGCTCTTTAGTGATATTTTCCATATCTAGCTACTTTAGCTATTGGGCTAGTCCAAGGCGCCTCATGTGTTTACAGGTAGTCTTTTGGTTATGTGGCTTAAAACAAATTGTTTGCTAATAGGCTGTTAGCCTATTTGCTAACAGAATTAAGAATGCAAACTGACAAATCATTTTTCTTAGCTTCCTTGATGCATACACACTGCCAAGCATGAAACTGAGGCAGGTTCAATCCTCAGTCTATACTGGGTTATCTGTCTGATCTCCACTGATCTGCAGCATGGGGTGGGAGTGCTCATAGATTGTGGCGGTTGAGACTAGGGCATGAAGAATGGTCACAATTTTCATTTCCAAAACGACAATATTTCTCTGCGACCTCGTTTGGTTCCATCTCCAATCAGGTTTCTGGCACCACTGTCAGCTGATTTTCAAACTAGCAAGCTGTTGGTGGATGATGATTGAGATGGTGCGGATGATGCTTTCCACACTAGGGTAATTGCACTCACTTTTGTTTCAGAAAAATAATTGCTGTTAGGTCTGGTGGCCATTGCTTCATGAGTTTGATACCAGGGTTGCCAGTTGTATTTTCCCTTGAAAGCAGGAGCCCATTATATCTGGACTTCTTGACGTAGATGTTTGAGCTGGGCTTGCCTGGTGGCAGTGACTTTTTGTTGTTGGGTTTGCTGCTGTCTTTGCTTTTCTCTTCCCAATTCTGCAGTGTATACTGAGGTTTGCTACTGATTTCAGGTGGCGTCAGCTGGTCTGCAATAATGATCTTTTTCCCCTTTTGCTGACCTTGTGAAGAGACTAGTGTATATCCCCTGATATTTTTACATGATGTACTGCAGCCTTAGTAGGGTGAAAATTAGTATGAATTAGTGAATAAAACCAGGGTGTGGCATTCTTGTTAATCCTGCCTGTTCAGACTGATTTGAGCAGCAGTTGCATTTCTTTTTAATGTCTTTGTATTATAAATTTATTGGTTCATAGATTGTTCTAATCTGGTGATCCAGAAATTCTGATTGAAGAGATTCTGATAAGGACCGCAGATGCTTATTGAAAAATGAAATTTATAATTACCTGAAGTTGACCATTGTGTGATATTTGCATAACTGTTTGGTTTATACCTGTGTAACTCAGTGTATGACCAGTATCTTACTAGTCATAAAATATATTATTCATGGTTTGTACTTCCTAGTTTTTGAACCATTTTGAGAAAATATGAAATGTTGCGTGGATGAATTTTTGGTGTTTTTGAAAAATATGGATGAATCAGAAATGGGGAAAACACCCTAGACCTGCTAAGGATCTGTGCACTCATTGTGCTGTAATCATTGCAAATTGATTTTGTTAGGATCCCCTTGGAGACTGATAACTTTTAGAAAGATAGGAGCAGGAGTAGGCCATTCAGCCCGTCGAGCCTGCTGTGCCATTCAGTTAGACCATGGCTGATTATCTGCCTCAATGCCACTTTCCTGCACTATCTCCATATCCCTTGATGTCAGAAATCTATCAGTTTGCATTTTGAACATGCTCAATAATTGAGGTTCCACAGCCTTCTGGGTTTGAGAATTTCAAAGATTCACCACCCTCTGAATAAATTCCTCCATATCTCAGTCTTAAATGGCCTACCCCTTATCCTGAAATTATGTCCCATGGTTTTAGACTCACCAGCCAGGGGAAACATTTTATCTATGTCCACTCAGTCATGCCCTGTAAGAATTTTGTAAGTTTTAATGAGGTCACCACTCTTTGAAACTCTAGGGAATACAGACCCAGTCTCCTCAATCTCTCCTTGTCTGTCCAGGACAAAGCAGCCCACTTGATTGGCACCACATCCACAATCATTCACTCTCTCCACCACCAACACAGTAGCAGCAGTGTGTACCATTTACAAGATGCACTGCAAGAATTCACCAAGGCTCTTTAGGCAGCACCTTCCAAACCCACGACCACTAGCATCTGGAAGGACAAAGGCAGCAGATAGATGGGAACACCACCACCTGGAAGTTCCCTCCAAGTCACTCACCATCCTGATTTGGAAATATATCGCTGTTCCTTCACTGCCACTGGGTCAAAATCCTGGAACTCCCTCCCTAACAGCACTGTGGGTGTACCTAAACCACATGGACTGCAGCAGTTCATGAAGACAGCTCACCGCCACCTTCTCAGGGGCAACTAGGGATGGGCAATAAATGCTAGCCCAGCCAGCAAAGCCCACATCCTGTGAATGAATAAAAACAAGTCAATCCCGCCATCCCAGGGATTAACCTGGTGAGCCTACGTTGCAATCCCTCTATGGCAAATAAATTATCCCTTAGATAAGGGGACCAAAACTGTACACAATACTACAGGTGAGGCCTCACCAATTCCATACAACTGCAGCAAGGCATCTTTACTCCTGTACTCAAATCCCCTTGTGATGAAACTCTTTCAAGTTACCAACAGTCACAGATTGCAACTTCTTTCAAGTACAATCACAGTTCTTGGTTTTTCCAGGAGTGGGACATGAACCCACAACCCTCTGATTCAAAGGCGAGGGTGCTATGAACTGAGTCACAGCTGACACCTCCTTGTGATGAAGGCCAACATACCATTTGCCTTCCTAATTGCCTGCTGCACCTGCATGCTAACTTCTAGTGACTCATGAACAAGGACATCCAGGTCCCTTTGGGCACCTGCAATTGCCAACCTCTCACCATTTTAAGAAATATTCTGTCTCTCTTTTTTTCTACCAAAGTGAGTAACTTCACACTTATTCACATTATATTCCATCTTCCATGTTCTAGCCCATTCACTTAGCCTGTCCAACCCCCTTTGAAGCCTCCTCACAACTTAAATTTCCACGCAGTTTGGGGTCAACAACAAATTTGGAAATATTACAATTGGTCCCCACATCCAAATCATTTATATAGATTGTGAGCAGCTGTGGACCTAGCACAGATCCTTGTGGTAGCCCACTAGTAACAGCTTGCCATCCTGAGAATGACCTGTTTATTCCCACTCTCTGCTTTCTGTCTTATTACTAGCTCTCAATCGATACTCATATATTTCCCCCAATCCCATGCACTCTAATTTTATTTACTAGCCTCCTTTGTGAGACCTTAGCTAAAGCCTTCAGAAAATCCAAATACACCACATCCACTGGTTCTTCTTTATCAATGCTGCATGTAATATCCTCAAAAACTCCAAGTTTGTCAAACATGATTTCCTTTTCATAAATCCATGTTGACTGTGCCCAATTTTATCATTCTTTTCTAGTTGTCCAGCTATCATATTCTGTATAATAGATTCTAACATTTTCCCCACTACTGACGTCAAACTAACAGGTCTATAGTCCTCCATTCTCCCTTCTTAAATAGTGGGGTTGCATTTGCTAGTTTTCACTCTGCAAGAACTTTTATTTTTGAATTCCCTGTGGCTGACTGGAAGGATCACGCAACAAGATTTCCAAGTTTTAAGACTTTCTACTGTAATAAGCTAAAAGTAACATTATCTAAACGCTATTCAGTAGACAACTTATACTCTAAACTGCAGAAAACATCCCCCATTTAACTTGTAAACTGACAGGAAACGTCTCTCCATGTTATACTTTTACATGTCCCTTAAGTAGACTCTTCATTCTCCAGGAACCAGTCCAAAGCTATTCTCAGCTCCCAGCGGTTTGCTGCCTTTTCCCTTTTTCCAGCCAAATAATTTCTACTCCCTGAACTGACTTCCACAGTGAAGGTTACCCTGGAGACCCCTCCCTCTAACCAAAACTAGACAAATCTTCCAGCCTCAATTAAATCCTCATGAACTTAGTCTCTTCAATTCAAACATTAGCTCCCACCCACTTTCTGCGTGGTGAACAATAGATGCCTCCATCTCTCTGCTCTCATAAGAAATTATGAGGCAAATTAATAATATTGCCTTGACAGCTTAATTATTAACCATGTTTAATTCTTGACCTGTAGTCAGATTTTCATGGAGGATGCAGGGAGGCTGAATTGGGAAACTTCCTGACTCAGCAGATCTGTCTCCTTTAAAAAGACTCATGCCCACCGGATTTTCATGTCAGGGAGGTGGGGGCAGGATGCAGATGGACCTGCCACCTCCTGAACCAGGTCCAAGGCAGCAATGGAGAAGTGTGGATGGCAAGATTGGCAGGCTAGAGTGCCTGCTTCAGTTTACTGGGACATTGACATTTATCATTAAAATTGTGCCAGACCCTCAAACCCTCACTCTTCCAATCACCCCACATGACCCTAATATTCCCCCATGCCTCCCCATGTATACGCCATAGCCACTCAGCCAGTATCCACTGTGGGCAGACCTCAAGGTCTCTTTGAAATGGACATTAAAAAATAAACTTCTAACAATCTAATAGAGCTGCCATATTCAAAGACACTTCATACTAAAAATAAAACTCATCCATACAACCCATTCAAAAAATGTAAATCCCCTCAAGTGGTCAATCTGTTACAAAAGCAAACAAGTTCTTATCCACTTACAACATCAAAGACAGTTGATCCTTTAATAGATAGTTGATCCTTTAATACCCTCTTAAAACTGTCAATCAATGTCAATCAAAACGTGAACATAGCCCCTTGCTGAGATAAATGTTCTGAACCTTTTGAAAACCTGCTAAGCATTCATAATAGTCTAAGACTAGTGTATTAAGCTTAAATAAGGGCAATTTTGAGGGCATGAGGACAGAATTGGCTAAAATGAACTGGAAAATTAGGTTGAGATAGGTCAGTAATGATGCAGTGGCAGACATTTAAGAAGTTAATTCATACACTCAGCAAAGATACTTTCCAGTGAGAAAGAAAGACTCTCTAGTGGGAGGGGGACACAATCTGTGGCTAAGGAAGTTAAAGATACTATCGAATTGAAAGAAAATGTGTACAATTCTGCGAAAGAGTATTGGCAGATCAGAAGATTGGATAGAATATAAAGCACAGCAAAGATGACTTGGAGAGAGAAATTAGAGTATGAGAGAAAGTTAGCTAGTAAGAGTTTCTACAGGTACTTAAAAAGGAAAAGAGTAACTAAAGTGAGCATTGGTCCTCTAGTGAAAGTGTCTGGGGAATTAATAATGGAAAATAAGGAAATGGTGGATGAATTGAACAGATATTTTACATCTGTCTTCACTCTAGAAGACACCAGTAACATAACAGAAATAATTGTAAATCAAAAGGTGAAAGGAAGGGGTGAACTAAAAAATTACAATCATCAGGGAAAGAATAACGAGAAAATTATTAGAACTAGAGACTCCAGGTCCTGATGGACTTCGTTCTAGGGTCTTAAAAGAAGTGGCTGCTGAGATAGTAGATGCATTGTTTTTAATTTTCCAAAATTCCCTAGATTCTATAAAGGTCCCATCAGATTGGAAAATGGCGAATGTAACTCCTCTATTCAAGGAGCAGGGTGAGTGAGGGGAGACTGAAAGCAGGAAACTACAGGCCAGTTTACCACTCCAACCTGACCATAACAGGGTTTTTTGTGAATTTAGAAGGATGAAGGTATTTACTCAATGTCTGGTCTTAACTGATTAGTTTCTTTGCAATTAACGTGCATTCTGGTAAGCTTTCTTGAGTTTCGAACAAAAAGGGGTTAGATTTTGTAGAGTTTTTTTTTAAAAACCCCAGATAAAGGTATCAAAAATATTTAAAAAGAACCCACACTCTCACACACAAGCAAGCAAAATTTACAAGCTCTACTGTAGAACTTCCTTAGCAAAATTAAAGTTAGAGTTTACTGTTGAGCCCTTTACTGGTATCTGTATCTGCGGCAGAAATTTTTCCAAGTCCGCATTTGGATCCTAGGAGTTGAGTTGAAGCCCAAGTAAAACTGCAATTGCCAGAGCCAATTTCTTTTAAAAAATGTAATCCGTCTTTTCCATAAGTCGATGTTTTTTGCACCTGAGGTTCCTTTTGATGGAAATGTACCATCTCTGTGCTGGATTTTTAAACTGTAAAAGAGATAAGGTCTTAACTTGGGAGAGGAGAGAAGGGAGCTCCTTATTCCTTAAGATAAAAGCAAAAAACTGGGGATGCTGGAAATCCAAAACAAAAATAAAAATACCTGGAAAAACTCAGCTCCTTATTCCTTCATTGGCAGCTTTTCCAGACTACTGACTGCTTCTGTCTTTAGCAGCTTGTGTGCTGTGTTAGAGATTTCAAAATGGTCACTTGAGCCATATGACCTCTTTCTCCCCATAATGATTTCAGAAGGGGTTTGTTTACCTGATGTTTGAACTGATGGTTGCTTTTGTTTCATAGCCGCCGTGATTAGATTCTGTAACTTGTCAGTCATTAACCCCCCCCCCCCCCACAATGAGTCATTATCCATCTTGATGAGGTAGGAAGACATATCTCCATATGACAATTGTTCAAGCAGACTTTCTGACTCCACTGGAGAGGTAGTCTTATAGAAATGCAAACGCTATGTCCAGAACATTTCAGTAAATCCCTTTTGAAGTGTTTCTCGACACCCTCAGGTGTGAAATTTCAGAGAAGGGTGTCATGGCATGTCTGAATTGCCATTCACATTGTAACTTTCCAGAAGTTGGTCAGCATGTGGCAGTCATCTTTCGTTAGTGACTTTTCCTGTCTTTAAAAAGTTTATTTTTAAACAGTTCAGTATATGTTTGGTCAGCCAGTGAAATTACTAATTAATATCACTCATGCACAAGTCACATAATTGTGACAAGTGCCACAGGGATCAGTGCTGAGGCTTCAGCTATTTACAGTCTAGATCAATGATTTGGATGAAAGGACCAAATGTATGGTCGCTAAATATGTGGATGACACAAAGATAGAAAGGAGATTAAATTGTGAAGAGGACATAAGGAGTCTTGAAAGGGACGTAGATAGGTTGAGTGAGTGGGCAAAAATTTGGCAGATGGAGTATAATGTGGGGAAATGTGAACTTGTCCACTTTGGCAGGAAGAATAGAAAAGTGGCATATTATTTAAATGGAGAGAAAACTTTATGGTACATGCAGATCTGGATGTCTTGGTACATGAATCGCAAAAAGTTAGGATGCAGGCTCAGCAAGTGATTAGGAAGGCGAATGGAATGTTGTTGTTCATTGCATGGAATATAGAAGTAGGAATGTTTTGCTGCAGTTGTACAGGGCATTGGTAAGTCCATATCTAGAGTACTGGTACAGTTTTGGTCTCCTTATTTAAAAAAGGACATAATTGCATTAGACACAGTTCAGAGAAGGTTCACTCGACTGATCCCTGGGATGAGGGGTGAGGGGGTTATCTCACGAGGAAAGGTTGGGCAGGCTGAGCCTATATCCATTTAAGTTTAGAAGAATGAGAGGAGATCTTATTGAAATATGTAAGATCCTAAGGGTACTTGACAAGGTGGATGTTGAAAGGATGTTTCCCCTTGTGGGAGAGACTAGAACTAGGGGACACCATTTAAAAATAAGAGGCCTCCCATTTAAGACAAATGAGGAGAAATATTTTGAAATTTGAGTGTTCCAGGAATTTTCTTCCCTAGCGTGGTCAAGGTAGAATCATTGAATATTTTTAAGGCAGAGTTGGGTAGATTCTTGACTAACAAGGGAGCCAAAGGGTATGAGGGTAGGCATGAAAGTAGAATGGAGGCCACAATCGGATCAGCCACGATCTTATCAAATGGCAGAGCAAGCTTGAAGTGCTGACGGGCTTACTCCTGCTGCTAGTTCCTATGTGTGTATGCATGTATGTTCCTATAATAACCCGAGCTATCAAAATAAATCCTAGAAAATGGCCATTGAAATTGAAATACCAAATGGCCTTATTTTTGAGCTGCAGCTGGTGGTTCATTTTCATTTCAAAGCAAATTGCGTGTCAATGAATAGAGTGTACCATGTGCTAGATTTTTTTATGTTGAACAGCAGGGTCATTTTTCTTTTCAAAGCTAAAGATGGGTGAACATTTAAATCAAAGTCCAAAGCATGACAAAGTTCCCCAGCACATTTTTCCACAGTTTTTAATGCATTATGACATTTTCTCAATTAGGGAAAGTACTGTAATGCATGTCAACACTTACACAATGGTGGTTAATGTAATGGTCAATTTGGCCTTGTAAGAATGAGCCCTATAATCAAATCACTGCAGTAAAAACGCATTTAACTTAGAATACAGCATCTAGCTATTGAAACTTAAATAACATTTTCTTTTGCATTTGGAAGCCTATCAATGGAAGGCTTCCAGGAGCAGGTGACCGTTTTCGTTTGGTTCCCTGTTTGAGACTTGGGCTCCCCTGTGGTTCATGATATCTCCTGAGGCGCCGTGAACCACACCTACCAAAACGGGACTGACTCCATGAAAATCGCAGAGGTCCAAAATGCATAATCCCTCAATGGAGTATGCCAGGACGTGATTGCTGAGTAGGGGTTTGCTACATGCTCCGGGGCCATAAAAACCCCACTAGCTGGGAATGCGGGTGGGAATCCTGGAATATAACCCCATCTGCTATTTTTAAATTCCCCCAGCTCTGTTCTGACACAGAGACATGAAACTTGGGGTCCTCATGTCTGACTTGGTGGGGGCTAAGCTTATTTACATACTGTAGCCCTTGCTTATTATCCAAAATAATTTGGTTATTTCAATCTCCTATATATTGTGTCCCTTCCCTCTTTTCTCTCCTACCCAGTCTTTTCTCCAGCGATTTTTTTTTTTAATTGTTTTTTTTTTTGCTGAAGCCATTTTCTTCATAACTTAGTTCCCCAAAGCTATGGTCACCCTGGTCACTCTTCTCTGAACTCATTTCTAACCCATCTGTATGTTTTGCTTGCCTTACTGGAAAATTGATTTCATCATTTAATCGGTACAATATTGGTACGTAATTCTTTCTGACTCGTACTGCAATAAACCCAGTACCCAATTTGTCATATTATTAAGTTTTGAAGGAAATTTGCACCAGATGACATTATTAGCTGCCACCTCAGGGTGAAAGCAACTATTAATGGTTGCATGGTGTATGTAATTATTTCTGCAATGGATTGATCTCTGGTGCAGTAGAGATGAAGTGGGACATGTTTTCCTATATTAGAGAGGATGTGTGTTATGATGTTTAATTTCAATAGCAAGCCTGTTTCTTCTTTTATTTCTGCTCTATTCAAACACAGTCAGGCATCACCAGAGAGTTCTTGCTTACATTTAAAGTTCAGAAAACAGATAAATGAAAACACATCAACATCACAAGTAAAAGACTCTTGAAGCTTCTGCCATAGGGTCTTTACCGGAATAAGTCTTTCCCCTATTCAGATGTGCATGCACATTTCCATTACTACTTTGTTTTAATTTCTTATTTTGTTTTTCTTCTCATTTGATAAGGTACCTCTGAGTCAAACACCATCCTTGCAAGCTCTAAACGTTTCACCCGACAGGCTTTAAAAAAATGTGTTATCTTTATCATGTGACTTGGGGTTATTTTGAAAATTGGCATGTTTTTCCCAGATACGAAAGATTAGACACGCAAATTGTCTGTTGATAGGTGAATACTCAATGTTATGTTTAAAATGATCAGCCAAGTAATGACTTGCTTATACCTATACCATTATACACACATTATAAAATAAGTTAATTTTCTCCTAAATTCTTTATTTATTATAAAGGCCTGAATTTTCTGAAGACAACCACATCATCAGCATATGGTGCAGAAATCCGAGAAAGCTATGGCATGTCTGAGTAATGCCATTACTATGCCACATCAAAATTTGCTGGGATTTTTGTGAACAACTAATAATCAAAGCTCCGCTCCCAACATTGCTGTTATCAGCACAAAGAAAAGAAAGCCTTGCATTTATTTTGCTCTTTTCACTACCACCGGATGATACTTGAAAGTGCTTTACAGCCAATAAAGTACTTTTTTTTGAAGTGTAGTCATTGTTGTAGGGAAGAAACGCTTATTTGGCACACATCCACTTAGATGGCAATGGCGGACTCAAAATTGGTGTTCAATCGCTCAGCAGGTTGCTTAGGCGTAGTAGTTTTACTGGCTTGTTCTAGGTATCTTGAAGTATTAAATCTCAATTAAAGTAATAAAAAGTGTTTTGGCAGCCAGTCTAATAGTTTTATATTGAGCTCTTGTGCTAAGCATAGATTGCTACCAGTAATGAACGATGGCCAGTGATGGCATGCAGTGAGGGGGAGAACCCGATGGAAACAGCCCCTTTCTTAACGTGATTTGTATATTTATAGTACTTTAGTACAAACTCACCAATCAAATTAAACTTTACCTGTGCAATACATGGAGACCCATCCACTACATATAAGTTCAGAATCAATATGGATAGCATACATAGTTCATACTCACCTGCCAGACTTCTAATGTGAACACAGCTTATGTATGATTTAGAGTAAGGATTTAAGAGTTCCACTAATTTTCTTATATTTAATTCAACAGTTTGTGCAATGCATTCATTGCTTATCATGTGTGTTCTTAATTTTCAACAGTGCAGGTAGAGTAGATAATAGCCAACCCTCTGTCAGTATTTCATCCTTTGTCACCTCCAACACAATCCTACTATCAAACACATCTTCCCCTGCCTTCTCCTTTCCATTTTCCAAAGGGACTATTTATTCCTTGACATCCTGGTTCACTCTTTCACCACCTGCCCTACCTCATTCCCCATGACGCAGTTGCATGCAAGCATAGGTGATGCAATACCTACCTATTTACCCCTTCATACGTCACTGTCCATGACTCAAACACACTTCTGAGTGAGGCAACAATTTACATGTTGCTTCCTGCAATCTAAGATAAAGCATTTGCAGCTGATTGTATGGCCTCTTCCAAATCAGGATGACTACACACAGATTAGTTGACTGCTTTTCAAAATAATCCTGTTTTGTCCACAAGTATGAGCCTAAGCTCCCCTTGCTTTCCATGTCATCAATTCTCTGCCCTTTTTGGAACAGTGTAGAGGGACAAAGATAATGAAGCTCAGCATAAAATCAAGGAACTTGTCTTTCTACTAGGCACTTTGCAGTCCTTTCTACTTAATATCGGTTTTCACCATTCTAGACCTAAATGATGGCTTCCACTTGCAGTTTTGTGGAAATCATTGCATGATATAGCACAGAAGGAGAACATTCAGCCTTCGTGTTTGTGCTGGCTCCTTGGCGGAGTTTCCCAGTTAATCCCACTCTACTGCTCTTTCTCCAAGGCACTTTTTTTTCTGTCCATGTACTTATCTACTTCTCTTTTAAATGTTACTTTTGAATCTGTTTTAGCCACCCTTTCAGGCAGTGCATTTGAATCACGACAATTTACTGTTGTTACGATCCCAGCTGATGTTAATACTGGACAAGTCAGATCCCAGAGTGAAATAAAAGCAAAATACTGCAGATGCTGGAAATCTGAAACAAAAACAAAAATAGCTGGAAAAACTCAGCAGGTCTGACAGCAACTGCAGAGAGGAATACAGTTAACGTTTCGAGTCCATATGACTCTTCATCAGAATTAAGGAAATATAGGAATGAGGTGAAATATAAGCTGGTTGAAGGAGGGTGGGACAGGTAGAGCTGGATAGAGAGCCAGTGATAGGTGGAGGCAAAAAAGAGATTGCCAAAGATGTCATAGACAAAAGGACAAAGGGGTGTTGCCAGTGGTGATATTAACTAAGGAATGTGCTAATGGTGACATTAAGGGTAGAAAGCAGGACAAGCAAGTGACAGATAGCCCTAGTGGAGGTAGGGTGGGGAGAAGGGATCGAAATGGGCTAAAAGGTGGAGATAAAATGAAAGATCGAAATAAATTTAAAAATAGGTGGGAAAAGAAAAATATATTTAAAAAATTATTGGAAAAAGGGGGATCGGAAAGGGATGGGGATGGAGGAGAGTTCATGATCTGAAGTTGTTGAACTCGATGTAAAGTCCGGAAGGCTGTAAAGTGCCTAGTCAGAAGATGAGGTGCTGTTCCTCTAGTTTGTGTTGAGCTTCACTGGAACATTGCAGCAGGCCAAGGACAGACATGTGGACATGAGAGCAGGGTGGTGTGTTGAAATGGCAAGCGACAGGGAGGTCTGGCTCATGCTTCCAGACAGACCGAAGGTGTTCCGCAAAGCGGTTACCCAGTCTGCGTTTGGTCTCTCCAATGTAGAGGAGAGATTTAAGATCCCAGAGTGAAACCTGGCTGAATGGATCCTAACTTTCTTTTAGAAACCGTGGCGGAAAGTTACGGAACAAATCTACAGGTGCCTGCTGATGAACTTTCAACATGGAATAAAACATTTATTAAACGAGCAAAATAAGCACCATTATACCAGACAAAAAGGTTAGAAAGATCTCAATACAAACACAAGATGACACTTCAAATTCACACTGTTCCTTTATGCCAACAATATCTTTACAAATGAGTTACCACTAGTTTGACACACAGACTTCTTGCTTGGGACTGGCTCAGCTGCAAACAGTTTTCCTCCAGTGAATTCCTGAGCATTCACTTGATGCTTCTCACCCAACTCTTATCCCTCTCCGCGACGCCCAAAAAATCACACGCTAAACTCGGTTTCTTCAGCTACAGAGTGAACAAAATGAGTTCCCTAAACTCAGTCTTCCAGTAGCACCTCTGTTAAACTGATCACTTTGCTGAGTCCTATAACTGATTATTCAGTTAACTACTGTCCCAATAGCCTTGTAGTTTTTCTTATCAGAGAGCTTAAAATTCCCGCCATCGTCTCTTTCTGACATACACGGAACTCTCCTTTTTTTCCCCTATCTTTTCTCTGTGTCTGTGTCACTTGACCACTGTCATTAGGCAACTATAAAGTTTTTCTACTTGTTTTTATCAGAATCACTAAACTTTTAACCTATCTCTTTAACTTCAGGGGTTGTAAAACCTCATTAAAAATGTATACATACATACAAACCCAAAAAACCTGACCTTTTATCTAGACTCCCAGACATCAAGGTTCACAAACAACCTAAATGAGACTGAAACCATTTTACCTTTCTTAGCACACTCTGGTTCTTTTGCTAACAACCTTAAATCGGTGTCCTCTGGTTACCGGCCCTTCTGCCATTGGAAACAGTTTCTCCTTATTTAATCTATTAAAACCATTCATGATTTTGAATACATCCATCAACCCTCCTATTAACTGGTGCTCTAAGAACAACCTCAGCTGCTTCAGTCTCTCCACAGAACTGAAGTCCCTCATCCCTGGTACCATTCTAATAAATCCCTTCTGCATCTTTCTCAGGGCCTTGACATCTTTCCTAATGTGTGGTGCCCAGAATTGAACAAAAGACCCCAATTGATGCCTAACCAGTATTTTATGAAGGTTTTGCATGACTTCCTTGCTTTTGTACTCTGTGCCACTAATAATAACGCCTCTAATAATAAAGCTAAGAATCCCATATTTTTTAACAGCCTTTTCAACTCCTGCCACATTTTAGAGATTTGTGTACATATGTCCCCTGGCTTTGTATTCCTGCACCCTCTAAGTGTACCATTTAATTCAAATTACCTCACCTCATTCTTTCTACAAAAAATGTATCACTGCATATTTTTGTCCTTTTAAATTTAACCTCTCGTGTGTCTGCCCATTTCACCAGTCTCTCTGTTCTCCTAACATCTGTTATCCTCCTCATTTTTTGCTACATTTCTAAGTATGCAGATGATACAAAACTCAGAAATTAAGCCCTGGATACCCAAGTCCAGGTTATTAATATGTATCAAAAAGTGCAGTGGCCCCAAAACTGACCTCCTGGGTAACACCACTGTGTATATCCGTCCCATTAGAATTTTGGGATTTTGGCCAATTGACCCTTACACTATTAAGTACTGAATGTCATCAATATGGATCATGTTGAATCAGTGATTATTTCTTTATTCAGTACAAGTAAGACCTGGCATGATACAGCATATAAGCAGTAGTTAACAAAGCGCTATCATGAGTTATATTACCCATATGTCCTGAGTAAAAGCTGTGATCTCCATGTAACTAACCCTGCCAGTCTGTGCTGCCGGCTTCTCTCTTCGTCAGTGTGACGTGTGGGTCCTCTGCCAGCCCATTCGTTCCTTGGGTTCATCTGTTGGATAGTCCCAAGCCCCTGACCGAAGCTTCTACACATCTCAGGCTCCTGGTTGAACAACACTTCAATTCTAAAATTCTTATCCTTGTTTTCAAATCCATCTATGGTCTTGACTATCTCTATCTCTATAATTGAGCCATGCAATTGCTAGGCAATGACCATCTCCGACAAGAGAGAATCTAATCATCTCCCCTTGACATTCAATGGTATTACCATCACTGAATCCTCCACTATCAGCATCCTGGGGTTACCATTGTCAAGAAACTGAACTGGATTAGCCATATAAATACTATGGCTACAAGAGCAGGACAAAGACTAGGTATCGGTGGTGAGTAACTCACCTCCTGGCTCCCCAAAGCCTGTCCACCATCTACAAGGCGCAAATCAGGAGTGTGATGGAATACTCTCCACTTGCCTGGATGAGTGCAGCTCCAACAACACTCAAGAAGCTTGACACCATCTAGGACAAAGCAGCCCATTTGATTGGCACCCCCTCCACCACCATTGCACAGTGGCAGCAGTGTGTGCCACCTACAAGATGCACTGCAACAACTCACTAAGGCTCCTTTGACAGCACTTTCCAAGCCTGCAACTTCTACAATCTAGAAAGACAAAGACAGTAGCTGTATGGGAACGCCACCACCTACAAGTTCCCCTCCAAGTCGCACACTATCCTGACTTAGAAATACATCGCCGTTCCTTCACTGTCACTGGGTCAAAATCCTGGAACCCCTTCCTAACAGCACTGTGGGTAAACCTATACTACATGGACTGCAGTGGCTCAAGAAGGAGGCTCACCACCACCACCTCTAGGGCAATTAGGGATGGGCAGTAAATGCTAATCCAGCCAGCGACGCCCACATCCTATGAGCAAATTTTTTAAAAAGTTAAAGATCTCCTGCAGCCCTTAAAGTCTGTGCCCTTCTAACCCTGACCTCTTGAACATGCCTGATATTAATCACTCCAGCATTGTTGACCATGCCTTTCTTTGCCTAGGCCCCAAGCACGGGAGTAGCCTCCCTACACCCCTCCACCTCTCTACCCTCACTTTCTTCTATTCAGTAATTCCTTAAAACCTACCTCTTGACCAAGCTTTTAGTCATCTGCCTTAATATCTCGTATGTGACTCCGTGTCATATTTTGTTTTATAATGCCTCTGGAGTGCCTTGTGATGTTTAATTACATTAGTTGCTATATAAATGTCAAGCTTTTGTTGTTGAGATCCCTTCTTATATTTTCTCTATACTTCAGAACCTGTGGAGTTCAATCATTTTATTTATTCTTTCGTTGTTGTCGCTGGCTAGGCCAGCATTTGTTGTCCATCCCTAATCATCCTTGAGAATAAGGTGGTGAGCTGCTGCCTTGAACCATTGCAGTCTATGTGATGTGGGTATATATTAGGAAGTTGCAGGATTTTGATCCAGTGACAGTGAAGGAACTGCGATATAGTTCTAAATCAGGGTGGTGTGTGGCTTGGAGAGAAACTTGCAGGTGGTGGTGTTCCTATGCATCTCCTACCCTTGTCCTTCTGTGGTAGAGGTCATGGATTTGAAAGGCGCTGTCGAAGGAGCCTTGGTGAGTTGACTTAAACCCGATTTCCATTGTCCATTTCACAAGGATGCCGCCTATCCAAGGCTGTAGCCTGCTCAGGCCAGGTCATTATCTTCTGTTTTTTTCACTCCTGGACCACTGTTAGTTTGTTATCATACCATTGGCACAGCCTTGCTCAACTGATGTATGGTATCTTTGGTAATTAACTAGCTTGTCTGGGGAAAAAAAAATCAATCTTCCCATTGTGTCTTATCTTGATCTATAGAATTCCACTAATTTCGTTAGTCTTGTGTCTCAGACACTGCTGCCTTATCCTGCCAAGAGTTCTGCTGATGACTACCCTTCAAATTTGCTCAAGGAAGGCCCTTGGTTTTTCACCACCCTATCTTTCAGCCATGTCTACCCAGAGCGTTTCACAATGGGGTTAAAAGCAAATTACATTCAAGATTTTTCATTCTTCTTATAACAAATTACGGAATAAAGCCTTTAACCTACAATCAATAATCATGTCATTTAATTTAGTCCTTGTTAGTTGGTAGGAGAATCTGAAGTGGCAGATTTTCAAGATTCTCACATTCCTGTCTGTAAAACAGTAGTGTACTCTTTTTTCTGTCCCTTCGCCAATTTTGTATTGATGCTGCCACTTTCCCCTTTAATCTCCAAAGGCTTTAATTTTGCAAACATATTTAGGGACGTATTGACAAGATGTATTGACTGTGGGATGCCAGTGTGAAATGCATGGCAGCGTTCTGGTAGGTGGGGGAAAGAGATGAATGCTTGGGGTAGGGATACTCTGTTGGAGCACCACCTTGGTGAGCAGGTCTGAACCCTTGGTGCCGATTAGCATTTTTTTCTACCAGGCTTCATGGTAGCTTATTTCACCTTGTTCAGAACAGTAGAATCTGAAGGTGCTGCCTGTGCTTCAAGGCAGAATAAATTCAGAACTCATCTATGGAAACAAGGTTGTGGTGGAACAGACTTCCTAGGGAGACACTGGAAGCAGTTAGTATCGATTCACTCAAATGCAAATTAGATTTCTTTCAGACAGTAGCATTTTTGGGATAGCGGCATATGTGTAATTGGAGGCAGGATATGTGATAAGTTCCACCATTTGGGTTTTCCATATGTCATTTCTGGTTTTGTTGTGGACCAATTGATAGGGATTGACTCCCATGATTAGTGAACAATGCCAATATTCTTGTATCATGTGACTACCAAGATGGTAGAAGGGGAACTGGATGGACTTGCTCTTTTTGGCTTGAGTAATTCCTTGGTTTCTAGGCAGCTGAAGCCTGCTTTATTTTCAATTTTTCATGTTCATCTTTCTGTCTATTCCCCACCTTTTTTAACTATTCGCACATTCTATGTCTTGTATGTATCCTTTATTTATAAAATAATGCCTCGTGTTGTCTCATGCTATTATCACTTCAGCCATTTAACCATCTTCTATTTTTGACTTAAGCACTTCGAAAGTCATTCCACAATATTTTTGCCTGCGAGCATGACCCAGACCTCCCTGTCGCTTGCCATTTCAACACTCCACCCTGCTCTCATGCCCACATGTCTGTCCTTGGCCTGCTGCGATGTTCCAGTGAAGCTCAACGCAAACTGGAGGAACAGCACCTCATCTTCCGACTAGGCACTTTAAAGCCTTCCGGACTTAACATTGAGTTCAACAACTTTAGATCATGAACTCTCTCCTCCATCCTCACTCCTTTTTGATCCCCTTTTTTCAATATTTATTTTTAAGCTTTTATATATATATTTTTTACCCACCTATTTCTATTATTATTTTTAAAATTTATTTCCATTCGTTGTTTTATACCCACCTTTTAGCCTATTTTGATCTTTTTACTCACACCGCCCCCACCCCCACGAGGGCCATCTGTCATTTGCTCATTCTGCTTTCTACTCTTGTTGTCACCATTAGCACCTCCTTTATCCAGTATCACCGCCATCAACGCCCCTTCAACCTTTTGTTTATGACATCTTTTGCAATCTCTCCATTGCTTCCACCGATCACTGGCCTTTTATCCGGCTTCATCTGTCCCACTCCCCTTAAACAGTATATATTTCACCACGTTTCTACTTTAGTTCTGAAGAACTCTGTCTTTCTCTCCACAGATGCTGTCAGACCCGCTGAGCTTTTCCAGCAATTTTTGTTTTTGCTACAAGTCATTCTGTTTCCTTTCCTATCTGTTTGTGTGCTATATTTCCACCTTCCCTACTTACTTTTGTTCTATTCCTTGTTAACTGACTTTATCAGTGATATCTTCCCATTTCCACAAAGGGTCCATACCCAAAATTTCAAATTGGTTGCTTTTTTTCGTGGGTGCTACCTGACCTGCTGAGTGTTTTTGGCATTGATTTCCACCACCTGCAGTATTTTCCTTTTTTGTTTCTATCCCATTTGAAACTTGCAGTCACTACGAAACGTTGATTGTGTAAAATGTGTTTTAACCCTTTCCGCATTATACAAAAGTTGTCTCAGCTGAGTGAAATTGCATTCCAAGCTCTGTGGATGAGAAAGCTGATCCTCCAGGATTGTTCATTGAAGGATTGCGTCATAGTTCTGACATGACTTGCTTTAAAATAAGCTTCCAGTCTTTACAAAATTGTTTCACCTTGAAAATGAGTGGTGGGATCTAAGAGATGGAGATAATAAGATAAAGGAACGGGTAGATCACATTTATTTGAACTTTGCCCCTCTGCATTCTCTCTATATAATGGGAAAATCAATGAGATGAGAAAATTTAAAAAAGACTTTTTACATATTTTACAGGGTTAAAGTTGCTTATACATATTCAAATACACTTATGTAGCTTTATTGCTGTAATATTAAGTCCTGGTTTATGCCGGTGTTGTGGGTTTAAAAATAGCCTGCTTACCCATCTACTATACTCAAATACTGGGGTTATAAGGAAAGAATTCTGTGGTTTTTTTGTACTGAAGATCTGCAGGGAGGCAGGGAAGACCCAAAAATCAGACCATCTCATATAACAAATTTAAAATCCTACTGCTTTTGCAGTATTATTCATTGCCTTCATTTTTTTTGTCAGCTAATGTGTTTGCTGTACAGTGTTTGTAGTTCAGACTATATTAGGTATATTGACATTATAACTGACTTTTATTTCCAGTGGGCAATTTGCAATAGTAAAAAAATGCACAGAAAAAAGTTCTGGAATGGGGTTCGCAGCAAAATTTATCAAAAAGCGCCGCTCAAAGTCAAGCCGCCGTGGAGTGAGCCGTGAAGACATTGAAAGAGAAGTCAACATCTTAAAGGAGATTCAGCACCCCAATATCATAACACTGCGTGATGTTTATGAGAACAAAACTGATGTGATCCTTATTCTTGAACTGTAAGTAAATATTTGCATATTTAAGTTGCTTTACGCTTGATGTGGAAGTGTGCTGAAAAATCATTTCTCATTCAAGTGGACAAGTATACTTGCTGAAAGCAATGTGGATCGTAATTCATCCGAGCTAATTGATGTAAAATGCGCAGGTGGTGGCACAGCTTGGGTGCGTAATGAAGGAACCTGTTACTTTACCTCATGAGAACGAAGGACAGTAAAGTTGAAGCATTGGCTGCACTTTTTGTGATGCATGATTTTATGATGCACATTAAATCAGTTGTGATATTTCAAATAATAGTATAGCAGTATTTCATTTGGCTTAAGATCACTTTGTAAGACACCCATAAACATTCTGAACACAGTTTCCTGTGCACCTACTCTTTCAGTGGAACATGTGCATAATCTCCTTCAGAAACCATTGTAAATAAAATTATCTTGGAACTACAAAAGGAATCAACAATATTTGATAGTACTTAGCCTGCATTGTGAGTAAGTGAGCATCTGCCTGCACCAATTTCCTTTTTTAAGCATTTAAAGGAAATGGGTTATAAACAACTGAAATAAATCTGTTTCCTGATAGAGAACTTAATTTTTCTATTTAATCATAATGAAGGCTGAACCTTATTTAACATTCCGTGTCCTTGAGATGCACGGTGTCATTCCACTGCTTTTATTCAGTACTGCGAAGTGCTCATTCCTCTACTAAACCATATATAGTTTGCAGAGTATTGCAATATATTGGAATTAATCAGGAGAAAATGAACACACCAGAGCACAGTACAAATTCAGAAGCCATTTTGTTTTCTGTTTCCAGCTGTTGATATGCTTTGTCCTAGAGAATTGTATATAGGACTAAGAGGAGATCTAAATGTCGAACCACATTGGTCAGTATTTCATTGGCACAGTTAAGTCATCCAAGCATGCATAACAACTTAATTACGTGTCATTGAAGAGAAGATAATTTTGCATAAATAATAATAAACAGACACGAATAAAAACAACAAATCTAGATAAAGCAGATTATTTAATTTGAAAGACGTGCTTCAGAACACTACAAGCTCATTGTCGCAGTTATTCTCTGTAAATATGATAATTAGTTTTTTTACCATAGCATTGAACTCTAAAGTGCTGTACTAGTTCCCAGCATGAATAGGTAAACTGAGAATTAGACTACTAGCCTGATGATATCCTGTTCTTTCCTTAGAAATTAAGCTGTTGTAAAAAGAGATGTAAAGGTAAATTTGCAGTTAATCAAAACCGTTAACTGTAATAGATTTCAAAGCTTCATAAGAGCCTCAGAAAATTCAGTGAGAAAACCGCATTCAATCAATCAATTCATTGTATCCAGGGACCATTTTTTGATTTATTCTCTTATGGACTTCATCTGACACTGCATGTTAAGGAATGCTAAGTTCCTCCCCCTTGGTCAAAAATAAATGAAACCATGTGCTTAATATGCCTATAACCTTCAATCCCACCTCAACAGATACCAACCATTTTTAAAGGTGGCAATTGCTAGCAAGCTAACTTTGAATTATCTTGCAGACTTATAGCATTTCTGTCCTCAGTCTTTTGCCTGATGAAAATGCTTGAGCATTTCTTCATAACTTTAGAACCCTTAACCTAGAATTTATCTTCGGTAAACTCTTTCCAATTCATCTACTTCATTTTTTGTGACAAAAGCTGTTATCATACCTCAGAATTGGCCTCCCCATGTCTATATAATTTATACTGACATGATCAATGCTGCCTGTCCAGTTACGCTCCAATACCTAATAATAACTGTTTTACCATGGTTGAGTACTCTGTAATCAATAATCACTTCCAATGCATTTCCGTTTTAAACTTTTGCCACTGATTCTTTGTCTACTGTTATATGTATGGTATTACCTGACGTTTATTCACTTTAAAACATATTTATCTATCTCAGCGCATGTAAATAATCAGTCTGTCTATCTGAGAAAATAAATGGCTTTATTTGTGCTCCTTACTGAGCCACAGAGTATTGTGTTATCAAATTTATATTAAACTACTACAGATACCTTGCCCCATATAATTTGCAGATATTGTAAATGGGAGCCCCAGAACAAATCCCTGCGGAATTCCACTGGTTAATTTTCCCCCCAGACAGAACATTTTCCGTTTAGCACAACTTGTAAACAATTTCAGTTTGTGTCTTAGACTATGCTCCCAGTTTGGTTCTGCTGCTGATTGGAATCTCTGTGCAATATCACAGAGATGCTGTTTTTATAACTTTGCTAATAATTTACTTAACTTTTGAACACTGCCCAGGCATACTTTTACATTCTTCAGCTTTCTTGGGTGAAGCAAGTATGTTATGTATTGTAAATAAAACTTAATTGCCATGAGGTGGCTGCAAGCTGTTAAGAACTTTTTTGAAGTTGAGATTTTAAAAATGGCTTTGTGCAATTTAAATGTTTTAACTAGACAAACAAAAACCACTTTCCAAAATACTGAAAGGTCAAATGACAAGAGGTAAATTCCACCATTTTGGCTGTCAGCCTTATCAAATCTTTCAACATCACATGTGAATTGAAGATTTGGTGTAGATGGTAGCGTAGTGGTAATGTCACTGGACTAGTAATCCAGAGGCCCAGGTGAATTCGAGCCCCACCATGGCAGCTGGTGGAACTTGAATACAATTAATAAAGCTGGAATTGAAAGCTAGTCTCAGTAATGGCGACCATGAAACCATCAGCAAAGTTGTAAAAACCCATCTGGTTCACTAATGTCCTTTTAGAGAAGGAAATCTGCAATCCTCACCTGGTCTGGCCTACATGTGGCTTCAGATCCCACAGTAATGTGGTTGACTCTTAGCTGCCCTCTGAAATGGCCTAGCAAGCCACTCCGTTCAAGGGAATTTAGGGATGGGCATCAAATGCTGGCCTGGCCAGCAATGCCCACACCTCATGAAAGAATAAAAAAGGCAGTTAGTGTTATTTCAATGTTTTTAGATGGGGCATTTAATTTGAGTGACCTTTAAAATTGAGTTATATTTGAGTAAATTGTTTTAAGTATGTTTGAAACAATCCTATCAAAGTTATTTTTCTTCAATAAACTGCAGCGTGTCTGGAGGGGAGCTGTTCGATTTTCTGGCTGAAAAAGAGTCCTTGACAGAAGAAGAAGCCACAGAATTTCTCAAACAGATTCTCAATGGTGTTCACTACCTCCATTCCAAGAGCATTGCCCATTTTGACCTTAAGGTAAAACCAATGTGTGAAGTTGGTGAACTTCTGTTATATATAACTCGCTAGCGTAGGACACTTGAGAAGTTTTCATTTTATACAATGTGTACAGTATAGAAATTATGTGTAGTCATATTAGAATCACAAAATAGTCATTAAAATGTTCTTGGTGTTAAGGTACAATAGTCAGGACATGTAAAGTTATTATGTTAGAGAATGAATTGTTAAACCTCTACAGTAAAAATTTCTGTTGCCAAAAGCTGCAAAATTATATATTTAAAAAAATATCTTTCTCTGTTTTTCCTGTTTTAAAACCCTTAAAAGTAAGTGGTTCATGGTCTTGACTTAGCCTTTTCTTTTGCAGCTCTGTGCAGGGAGCTTCCATTTGCATATTAATGTAGGGTGAAGTTATTTTTGTACCAGCAAATGGTGCATGGTGAGATAGGCACATTTATCTGGTTAACCAGATGTACTGGACCATTATGAAGGCCTGTGAAATATAGTGCTTTCCCTATTTCACTTATTTACAAGGAAGAATGGAGGATTGTGGTTATATGCAATTTTTGGTTTTAAATTCATTTTTGTTCCTTTAACACAAAATTAGTAGAATTGAAAACATTTCGGTTCAAGTTGGGGGGCGGGCTCAGTTTTCTAGGAGTGTATTTAACTTACAGTTAAAGACCTCGAAGAACAGCAAACACAAGAGAATTCCAAATAAAACAGAAATTAGTTCTATGGCTGGAATTTCCCAGCCCTTAACACCTGCGGAACCTTCCGGTCCCAGCGATGTGAACGGAGATGTCAATGGCTCACAGGCCCCGCCACAGGGTGGGGCGGGAGGCTGTGGCTGGAAGATTCCGGCCTAAATATCAAACTTCTGCTTTTCAGTATTACTGAAGGGAAAGAATTTTCTGCTATAGCTTTCAGGAAGTGGTTTTCCATGAAAATGAGAGAAAATCTCCACAGAAAAATGTTTTATCAGCTAAAGAAGGTGGATGATAATCAGTGGTATTTTTTCTATAGATGATTTTCAGCCTTAAAAATCAGGAATGATTGAAATTTATCCTGACCTCTTACCCCATTCATCCCCTCCTCCAGGCTCTGCCTACTAATAGTTTCAATGGAAATGTAATTTAAAATGAAGGAACATAATGCCTGAAGGAATGCTTACACATTTCTGGTAAACGTGCTGTGCATTCACCTCAGATCTGGGTTTAAATCCAACACAGACTAATGGGATGGAAGTCATTTCTCTTGCTATAAATCAAAGCAGAGTAAATTTCTGTCAGTCTTAACATGGTTTTTATGGATTTAGGCCCACAGCACCAATCTGCTCAAAATTTAGAATGACAAACTTGCTTATATGATGGAAGTGTCACCAGCATGAGAATGAGCATTAAAAAAAAAGTTCCACTGGTGTAGCAATGGATTTTTTTTCAATATGGGGGGTTGAAACACTATAGAACTAGTTTTAATCTGCGACTGCCAATGGCCTTAGGGGTGTGGGTTTAATAGTGTAATGTCAAAAGTAGGTCGGAAAAGCAGAATCAGAATTTGTTTACCAGCAAGTGAAGGCAGCTGGTCATTATGTTCACCCCGACAGTCCATGTCGAGTTTATGTCCCTTGTAAGCAAATAGTATTAAACACTTTTTATATTTCTTTACCTGCATCCACCTCTCCAGTCTAACCTTAAATATTGACATTGGGCAGAATTTTCCATGCCCATTGGCAGCAGGTGTGTTTGGTGGCATGAGCGGACAATATGGCGAGAAGGCCAAAAATCAGTTTCACAATAAATGATAACATTCTATTAGCTTTCCTAATTATTTGCTGTACCTGCACACTAGCCATTTGTGATTCATGCACTTGGACACCCAGGTCCCTCTGAATCTCAGAGCTCTGCAATCTGTCACCATTTAGATAATCTTTTTTATTCTTCCTGCCAAAATGAACAGTTTCATATTTGCCCACATTATACTCCTTTTGCCAGATCTTTGCCCACTCACTAACTATGACCCTTTGTAGCCTTATCTGCTGATTTACTCTTAGATTTGTACTCTTTGTCCCTTCCTGTCACAGTCTATTTATCATTTCCCATATTAATACCTTCCTCTCTTGCCTTGTCTCTACTCTTTGGTTTACCACATCTTCCCAAATTTGATCCCTTACCCCGTCTATTCAGTTTAAAACCTTCTCTACTTCCCTAGTTAGTGGCTTGCGAGGACACCAACCATGGTTCAGGTGTAGACCGTCCCAACGGTATAGATCCCATTTTCCCCAATACTGGTGCCAGTGCCCCACAAACCAGAACCCACTTCTTCCACACCAGTCTTTGAGCCACGCATTCATTTCTCTAATTTTAATTGTCCTATGCTAATTTGCACGTGGCTCAGGTAATAACTCAGAAATTATTTCCTTTGAGGTCCTGCTTCTTAATTTGGTGCCTAGCTTCTCATACTGACTATGCACAGCCTCCTTCCTCATCCTGCCTATGTCATTGGTACCTACATGGACCATGACCACTGTCTCCTCCCCCTCCCACTGCAAGTCCCTCTCCAGGTCGAGCAGATGTCCCAAACCCTGGCATTGGGCAAGAAACACAGCTGTCTGGACACTTGCTCTTTGCTACAGAGAATGGTGTCAATCCCCCTCACTATACTGTCCTCTAATGCCACTATGTTCCAGTTTGCTCATCCACCCTGCAGCCCCCGCTCTCATCCGAATAAGCTGAGAGAACCCCAAACCTATTGGACAATTGCAGAGGCTCACACTCCTGCACTCTGGGTCCCCTTACCTGCCTCACTCACAGTCACATCCTCCTGTCCCTGACCACTGACCAAATCAGAAGACCCTGTCCTAAGTGGCGTGACTGCCTCCTGATACAAAGCATCCAGATAACTTTCCCCCTTCCGGATGTGTCGCAGAGTCTGCAGCTCAGCCTCCAGCTCAATGACTCTGAGCCGAAATTCCTCAAGCTGTAAACACTCCGGCCATGTTTGCCCTGGATCACACTGTTATCCAGGAGCTCCCACATTCTGCAGCCTTGACTCACCTGTCCTACTATCGTTAATGTGTTTTAAATAATTACTTAATTATATTAATCATTTATTTATGTTGCTTTTTTATATATTTTATTAACTTTACTACCAATTTGTGTGCTATTTTAAACCTTAGGGATAGAATAGAACTTGGCCACTTACCAGACACTCACCAAACAACTAGCCCCTTTCCCTGTAGTAGAGCAAGAACTTTAAATCTGGTGCCCGGTGTGAGGAAGCAGCAAGGTGACGGCAAGGTGAGCAAATCGGAGGCCGCCTGTCATCGAAGTGCCATGTTTCTCGGGAATGCATGATTAACGAGGCAGGTTTGGGACGATATGGCGTGAAAAGCCACCATTGCGGCCGGCGGATAAAACATTCCTTTTCCAGCCCACTACCTCACTTAGTGCAAATCTGGAACACTTCCGCTCATTGTTTCTGCCTCTGACACAAACTCTGAAAGTGAATTGTACAGTCAGGCAATATTCTTTGTATAGAAGATTCTCTTGCTCTGTTTTAAATCATTGGCACTTAATCTTGTATCTGTAGCCCTTTGTTCTTGATCGCAGGATACAAGGTTAAATAATTACATTTTGTACCTGTCTGCTGTACATGGAAAAATCATTTCCTCTGAGCTATAGCAAAAAATCTTATACCTCAACTTGGCTTCTATCTACCCTGCCTAATTCTTTTGCCACATGTTCTGCACCTTTTAATATGATAAGCTCCATTTTTTAATGTGGTTCTTCATATTTGTATTTTCTCATACCAGGCAGCACTTCAATAAATCTGTGTTTTACCTTCTCTAAAGACTCAGTATCCTTCCTATAGCATGAACCCATTACTGCATACGATACCCTAAATGAGGCCTTGAAGGTTTTATATAGATTCATCATTACCTCATGGTTTTAAATTATATACTTCATAATAAAACCTAGAATTCCAATAGTGCCAGCAGGAGTGCATGAGTCACATTGGAAGCATTTCAAAATGTAAGAATGTATATAATTTTGCACTTCATGAGTGGTTAGTAACTTTTTAATTAGTCAGTATGAAATTGGATTAGACCATTTCTTATAAAAGTTTGCAACAAACACGTTAGCAAATTTATTTGACCCTTGCATGGCTGATTCAATGTTATATCAGTGGCATTACTATTGGCAAAACCTGAAATGTGTTTACCTGTGTAATATCTTTCTGATCAAATGTGCTTAAAGCCAATAGATCACTGCTGCCAGCAACTCAGGAGAAAAGTAGAGCTTAGCACCTGTGGCTTCCACCTATGCAATTTCCTTGCCTTCCAGTTTTCAAATGCCCTGCTACAAATTACTAAAAGTTAATGCAAAGCTACAGAATCTAATTATCTAAAGGATGTTTGGAATGCAAAATGCAGGAATTATGCTTCAAATGCACAGCTTGGTCAGACCCTCTCTGGAATACGGCATTCAGATTTGGACATTGAAGCTCGTAGGATATATTGACCTTGGAAGGAGTGCTACACAGGCTCACCAGGATAACATGAGGGCTTACAAAGCTAAATTTTGGGGACAGGCTGCATAAACTTGGCTTATATTCCCTTCAGTTCAGATAGGTGAGGGGTGATCTAAATGAGATTTAAAATGATTTGAGATTCAAATAAGGTGGATACAGAGAAACTACTTATTTTGGTGGGGGAATCCAGAACAAGGGAGGAAATCAGGAAGCACTCCTTCCACAAAGAGTAGTGTAAATCTGGAACTCACTTTCCCAAAAGGATGTGACTGCTGAGTCAATTAAAATTTTCAAGATTGCAATTGATAGCTTTTTTTGGTAGTGAAGGATATCAAGAAATATGGAGCAAAGGCAGATAAATGTAATTGTGATGCCGAGCAGCCACGATCTAACAATGACAGAACAAACCGACTTGATGGGCAGAATGGCCTACTCCTGTTCCTAAGTACCTATAACTACTGGCACAACACCATAAGCAAAGATACTGAATTACAGGAGCCTCAACCTTTAATATTTGCAAAGTGGGCAAGTGACATGTGATCACATGTTTCATAATCAAACATCCAGGAATTCCCCCAATAAGCATTGGCATCCCAGTATTGCATGTTAATGATATTTTTGTTTAAAAATTATTCCATTTTACATCTATAGACTCCCTATTGTAAAAGGTGATTGTAACTTGCAAGGTTTGTAACTGATAATACAGTTTTATCCCCATATGGATGATTTTTGGGGAAGAGGGAGAAGACAGGGCTTTATTTAGGTTTTAATCGGATCTTTGTAGCAATATTCCATTAGAAGTAGTTTAGTTTTAAATTTAACTCCTATCTTGGGTAAGCAAATTATTAACTTAATAATTGCATCCTCTTGTTTCACGGTAATAGAATTAAATTGACTGGTTCCATGTCTTTACCTTTGTCTTGGGCCGTCAATGTTGTGAGCAGCTAATCGCCTTTCCTTTTCATTGGTTGAGTGTTTAAGCCTTTTGTCGGTTTTTGTTGCTGACTATTTTGGTTTCCTACTTTCCTTATTCAGCAATTAAACAGCATAAAACCTTCCTCCCTGACTTCAGTTTTGTTCCAAACCACGCTACCAAAAAAAGAATTTGACTTAATCATGCTATAGCAAAATAGAATTCCGCTGCCATGACTCTTTCCGCCCAACCTTCAAAGTGTGCAAATTTATGTTGGTTTGAATGGTGGAACTTATTGGGTTGAGTGGATTATCACATTCTCTATGGAATAAAACCTGCAACACACAGTGATTTAGAGATGGCCTGGCCTTCATAACCCTAGGTGCTTCCGCCTGCTTTCTGTGCGTAGGCTAAAAGTTTTATTCATTTTTCTTTTGTAAATTAATCCCTGTCCCAGTACCCCTACGCCCCAGCACCCATCTTCAGCTGAACACTTGGCTGAGCTTCCACCTGAACCTGCCACCCTGAAACTGCCTCTAACGAACATGTAGCCCAATATGCCTCACAGCACAAGTGCAATAACATGATGCATCCAGTTGTTTGTTTTAATTTTTTACATTTTTAAAAAGTAATCTATGTATGAACAAATCAGAATTCAGTTGAGGTTCAGACAATCTTGACAAGCATGCTAAACCCCTCTTGTCCCATTTTCTTTTGAAAGGTGTATTTTGTAAGTTGTTCAGTTTGTCAGAATATTTTTATTTCGGGTACCAATCAATTTGTGGGTAATTTTGCCAATGGCATTGGAAAACACGTAGAAATAGCACAGGTGATAGAATATAATGGCAGATGATTGAGCAGTGGGCACTATTGTGCGTGTTTTCAGTCAGATTACTGGAGAATAGAGCACGTGTGTGTAAAAGGAAATTGTGCAGATTTGTTTGTGTGTGTTCTGAACTGCAGCCAAATCACCTAAAGCAATAGGGAACTGTAGCTCTGGAAATGTTTGTTTTTCCACTAGTCACATGATACATCCTAGCATCAAATATCTAGGAAGTGCAAGTGAGAATGTTTTACCACTTCTGCTTTGCACTGTGCAAATTGCTGAGGAAGGAAATAAAGAAATGGTCCGTTTAACCGTCCGAGAACTACATTTATTTGGTAATCATTCTGTACCAGCTGTACTGTTCTAGAGTTTGATGTTATCATTGCTGAATAGTAGGTTATTAAAAGCAAAATAATTAACTTCAAATCATGGTTGTGTAAAAAAAGAAATCTGTAACCTAATACTTTTGAATAATAAAAATACAAGCTTGTACTCTGGGAGAAAATAAAGCCTCATTTCAGCCAGTTGTGAATTTGAAACATCCAGGAAACTATATACCTGTATGCAGTAACAATCTAAAAGAATGAAATGAGCAATTCTGCTGCAGCTACCAAACCTTCTCTATCAAAGGTCACTTACATTTATTCTTGGCAAAAATACACTATGTTGAAAACACCAAAGTCAAGCTCCATCAAAGCAAATTTAATGAAAAAAGATATGCACGATGCTGAAGAGCTAAAAGAAATTGCACAATAAGGGAAATGGTACACAACACATGGTACAGATCAGCCATGATTAATTGAATGGCAGAACAGGTTTGAGGGGCTGAATGGGCACCAACTTAAGTTCCTATTTTTTTTTAACTCATTCATGGGATGTGAGCTTTGCTGCATGGGCCAGCATTTATTGCCCATACCTAGGTTCCTTTGAGAAGGTGGTGGTGAGCTGCCTTCTTGAACCGCTGCAGTCCATTTGGTGTAGGTACACCCACAGTTAGGAAGGGAGTTCCGGGATTTTGACTCGGAGACGGTGAAGGAACGGCAATATATTTCCGAGTCACGATGGTGAGTGGCTTGGAGGGGAACTTCCAGATGGTGGTGTTCCCATCTATCTACTGTTCTTGTCCTTCTAGATGGTAGTGGTCATGGTTTGGAAGGTGCTGTCGAAGGGTCCCTGTTGAGTTTCTGCAGTGCATCTTGTAGATGGTACACACTGCTGCTACTGTGCATTGGTGGTGGAGGGAGTGAATGTTTGTGGATGTGTTGCCAATCAAGCGGGCTCCTTTGCCATAGATGGGGTCAAGCTTGTTGAGTGTTGTGGGAGCTGCACTCATCCAGGCAAGTGGGAGTCTTTCATCACTTCTGACTTGTGCCTTGTAGATGGTGGACAGGCTTTGGGGAGTCAGGAGGTGAGTTACTTGTCGAACTATTCCTAGCCTCTGACCTGCTCTTGTATCCACAGTATTTATATGGCTAGTCCAATTCAGTTTCTGGTCAATGGTAACCCCCAGGATGCTGATAGTGGGGGATTCAGTGATGGTAATGCCATTGAACATCAAGGGGCGCTGGTTGGATTCTCTCTTGTTGGAGATGGTCATTGCCTGGCATTTGTGTGGTGCAAATGTTACTTGCCACTTGTCAGCCCAAACCTGGATATTGTCCAGGTCTTGCTGCATTTGGACAAGAACTGCTTCAGTATCTGAGGAGTCGTGAATGGTGCTGAACATTATGCAATCAACGAACATTCCCATTTCTGACCTTATGATGGAAGGAAGGTCATTGATGAAGCAGCTGAAGATGGTTTGGCCTAGGACACTACCCTGAGGAACTCTTGCAGTGATAGCCTGGAGCTGAGATGACTGACCTTCAACAACCACAACTATGTCGCTTTGTGCTAGATATGACTCCAACCAGCGGAGGGTTTTCTCCCTGATTCCCATTGACTCAGTTTTGCTAGGGCTCCTTGATGCTACATTCTGTCAAATGTGGCCTTGATGTCAAAGGCAGTCATTCTCGCCTCACCTCGCCTGGGGAGTTCAGCTCTTTCGTCCATGCTTGAACCAAGGCTGTAATTTGGTTAGCAAAGATCTGAAAGAGAAGAATATGTTTGTCAGGTTGTAACTTTTCATCACGTAGTGTGATCCTGTACTATATTTTACTAAAAGATGTATTGTCGAGTATGGCACTAAGCTTTGCTATACTTTCGAGGCTCAGGTTTAACCTGTGTCAAGTGAGTGTTTCAGTCAGAGCAGTGGTAGCACTGGCTTGGCAGTTCTGACTTATGGAGGGATGACTTTTTATTGGCCAATGACCCATGCTAAAGTGCATTATGTGGATGCAAGATGAGGATTGAATTGGGCAGCACTCTGATACCACCATCCCCACATAGCCTAATACTGTGATGATACTTAAATTACTTGATTTTTATGTGTAAGGGCAGTGGATTGAGTGACGTAATGGAGAGCTACTGCTACCATTGCTAGAACCATACCCAACAGCAGTTAGTGTTTCATGCAGGAAAAATGAGTGGAAAAATCTGTAAGAAAAAATTCAATGCATCCTTTGCATGTGTCGATCAACCAGATCGATTTTATAACTGAATAAATATAGCAACTGCATACTTTTTTAAGAGTTGTAAAAAAATAAAATTGTAACTTGTAGCAAAGCAGACATTTTTTTTTTTAGAAACAGCATTAGTCAGTTAACGCTAATAAACAATTTATTTAACCCTTCTGTTCACATTTGAATAAACTGTTAATGTTGAAATAAGTTAGTTTTATGTAGAATACCTAGCTTTCAGGATGCGTTTTTAAAAATTGTTCTTTCGTGCTTCTTGTGTTTTGTTTCATCAATGAAAGCAAGTTGACGTTCGAATTCCTTCCACAACCTTTTTCTTCTCTGCAGCCTGAAAACATTATGTTGCTAGATAAAAAGTCACCCAAACCTCGGATTAAGCTCATTGACTTTGGTTTGGCTCATGAAATGGATTTTGGGAATGAATTTAAAAACATCTTTGGAACTCCAGAGTTTGTAGGTAGGTATCTTTCAAGACTTATCTGAAATCAGCTTGGTTATTTGTAGTTTTGAATGCTGACTTTTTACTGGTTTTGGAGTGATACTTTTAACTTTCTTGGTAAATGTACATGTATTTTGTGAAACTACTGTATAGTTTTACCATAGTGTTTACAGGAAGACTACATGTCTTAGTGGGGTTGATGGCATAGTTATGCACGTGCTGAGAACAACCTGATTGGGGATCAGAATAATTTAGGCAACGTTTAAACCTTAGTTTGAACTGGGTGAGGATGATAATAGTTCTTAGTGAGGGCTGCGCTGGGTTGGTGTAGAAAGAAGTGGGCTCTGTCCTCCCAGACTGCAGGGATATGACCAAAGCCCTACCAACATTAATCATTTAAGATATGGGTGGAAGTTGTTAACCATCTGTGGGATAAGGTATGCTCAATTTATTATGGTGAGTATACTCTTTTGCATTCTGCTGTAGAGCATAGTTGTCAGGCTGTACATGCATGCTTCTCTCCATTCTGCCTGTTATATGGTGACTCCTTCATGCTTGTTGTATTGTACTTGATTTGGAGGCAATCATGAGCATAAGAACTTCCTATTTAGAATTTGTCTCCCATAGCTTGTTAAAACCCCAATATGAAATGGTAGAGATAAGAGTTGTTGACCTCCATACTGGTGTTTAAAGCTGTTCTTTTGCATAGTGTTGGGAGGAGAAGAAAGATTGAAAACAACAGTTGTGGAGGTCTAGGAACTGTTGCAATCGTGCTTTCAAGATCCTAGGAAGATGATGTGGGCCAAGGATAGAGGAGGAACACAGTATGCTTACAGTCTGCTTTAAATGACTTATAGTGACTTAGGGGATTTGAGTACAGGGATAAAGATGTCTTGCTGCAATTGCAAAGAGCCTTGGTGAGACTACACCTGGAGTATTGTGTACAGTCTTGATCTCCTTATCTAAGCAAGGATATACGCGCCTTAGAGGGTGTGCAATGGGATTTACCAGACTAATCCCTGGGATGGCAGGATTGTCTTATGAGATTGAAGAATGAGAGGTGATCTCATTGAAATTTAGAAAATTTGTACAGGTGTGACAGGGTTGATTGTAGGTAGGATGTTTCCCCAGCTGGTGAGTCTAGAACCAGAGGACACAGTCTCAGAATAAGGGGCTGGCCATTTAAGACTGAGATGAGGAATTTCTTCACTCGGAGGTTGGTGAATCCTTGGAATTCACTATCCCAGAGGGCTGTGGAAGCTTAATCATTGAGCATTTCAAGACAGAAATTGATAATGACATCAAAGGGTATGGGGATAGCGTGGGAGAGTGGAGTTGAGGTAGGTGATTAGTCATAATCTAATTGAATGGCTGAGCAGGCTTGACGGGCTGAATAGCCTACCCCTGTTCCTGTGCTCCTATTCTAGTACTTCTGTAGCTGCAGCCAACCTATTGAAGGTATGGAACAGAAAGAGGAAAAAAATGGAAGGAAACAATAACTTCTTAATGTCTCTTTTTTTTTAATTCTCTGGTTCCAAGCAGTAGTTAGGTTTGGGATCCAATTTCATTTCTATTAAAGATGGTGAGAGTCGTGGAGTATCTAATGCACAAATTAAAAAGCGACAATGTATGAGCATGAATTCTTTGAAAAACCTTCACCCTTTAAGGGTTCAATATCCTTTATATTAGAGAGCATTCATTGTATATTATTTGTGTTTAGTTGTATACAGGTGGTAAACATTAACTGGTGGCTCACTTGAATGCTAACGAATAGGCACACTGAAACTGATGATTGGGGTAGGGGGTGTATGCTTGTAATGTGTAACTCTAAATAAATATGAAAGTGTGTAAAGATTGGCTTCAGATGTATCCTTCAACAGGCTTTCTGGGGTTTAATAGAAAGTTGGTGTGAATTTTATATCCTTTTGTTGCATTTCTGTTTCTAATGTGGAATATTGCAGTTCAAGTAAATTATTTAAAGAGCTCCCCTAATAGCTTAGTTGGTAGATGCGCTAGCCAGTGTAAAGGTGATCCAGGGAAGTCCCAGGTTTGATCCTTATTCTATATCATGTTAGCTGTTCTCTGCTACAATGGGGAAGGTGCATTATACTTGACCTTCATGCTCCTAAGCTAGGGGGAGAAAAACAGTGAATGCGAGCAGCAAGTTTCCACAGTTGACTGGCCTGCTGTAATTCACTGCCTAGACTCACCCATGGATGACAACCAATGATCAAGATACTGTTGTTTGGCAGCAGTCCCCCAAAGCAAGTGAGAGACAGTACATTTTGGTAAGAAGAATAAGGAGGCCTTATGAAGCTGTGTCATTTATTTTGGTGGTGTGTATCTGTACCTGAGATTCCTCTGCTCCCCTAGTTTATTTAGAAATTATTTTCTGTTGAGTATGTGACCTCCTTATTCTTGCATGATCAGCTGGTAAGGATTGTGAGTAGCTGAGCTGTACAGATTAAGGGGGTCCCAGACAAAAACAAAAATTGCTTGGAAAAACTCAGCAGGTCTGACAACATCTGTGGAGAGGAAGACAGAGTTAACATTTTGAGTCCAGATGACTTCTTCAGAACTAAAGAGAAGTAGAAATGTGGTGTCACCCCTTTAGTTTTAAAGAAGAGTCATACGAACTCGAAGCGTTAACTCTGTCTTTCTCTCCACAGATGCTGTCAGACCTGCTGAGCTTTTCCAGCACTTTTTGTTTTTGTTTCAGATTTCCAGCATCTGCAGTATTTTGCTTTTATATTAAGGAGGTCCCTGGTTTTGTTAATCTTGGCCAAGGTGAACCCTTTGAACTATTTTTATTGTAGTTGTTACCATCATTATTTCTGAGTTTATACATTTGCTTCGTTACTTTTTTTTTAGAACAACATCTTTGAGTTTGGTTTTGGTACTTAGGAAACAAAGTTTGCTAATACACATTGAAATAATCGTGAGGACAGCTCTATCAAAGGGAAAGTTTCACGTATTCTAGAGGTAGGCTGGGAGGGGAGAGAGAGAAAGAGATGAAGAACACAGATGCATCTTGTCGACTGATAAAAATGCTGTAGGATAGTCCCACCCTGCCAGCCAAAAGAGAAAATGGGAAATGGCAGCAGTGAGAATCTATATAAAATTAAAATGGAGAAGAAATTCCATTAACCATAACATGCAATATTTTAGATCTTGTAAACTTTCTTTTATTTTGAAGCTCCAGAAATCGTAAACTATGAACCCCTTGGTCTAGAAGCTGATATGTGGTGAGTGAAGACAAAATATGTAAGCAGAACTTTTGGACGTGGTTTTTAAACTTTTTGCAGAAACATATAAGCACTGTTCTTTCATGTGTTTCAGGAGTATTGGTGTCATAACCTACATTCTGTAAGTATTACGTTTTTAAACAAATGTTCCTTTTCTCACAGTTTAAGTGCACTGTTATGATAGTTTCTGGCAAGAAATCATGCTGCTTTCAAACACCGGCACAGTAACATAATTGATGATTCCATAATATCAGCACCTTGGAGCACCTGAAATTATCCTAACATTACTTTCTGAAGGAATTATTTTCAAGAATGTATATATAATTCATTGAAATTCTCAAAAGACACACACAAATTTGTGACTGGGTTTTTTTGTCTTCTATGTAATTGGTTAAAGAGCTAAATCAACAGAAATGCCCAGTATAATTAAGCCTTGTGGTAATTGTAATTCCTTTAAAACTGTGATGTGCACTGGAGATCTGCAGTAGCGTAGCACGGTTCATGATCTAGCATTATTTCCAATTAAGTTATAGGCTGAGTTCCCACTATTGGTTGATACTTTTTCATGAGCTATATTTTTTTACTGTGTGATTTGAGGGAGGGAAGTTTGAAGAGAAGAAAGAACATAATGGAAAGACTGAAAGAAAAACAAAAATTGCTAGAAAAACTCAGCAGGTCTGACAGCATCTGTGGAGAGAAAGACAGAGTTAACATTTCAAGTCCGTATGACTCTTCAGATCTAAAGCGAAGTAGAAATATGGTTGAAATATATACTGTTTAATGGGGGTGGGACAGGTGAAGCTGGATAGAAGGCCAGTGATAAGTGGAGGCAAAGGAGAGATTGCAAAAGATGTCATAAACAAAAGGACAAAGGGGTGTTGATGGTGGTGATACTGGCTAAAGGAGGTGCTAATGGTGATATTAAGAGTTGAAAGCAGGATGAGCAAGTGGCAGATGGCCCTAGTGGGGGTGGGCTGGGGGGAGGGGGCAGTGTGGGGGAAAAAAAATCGAAATAGGCTAAAAGGTGGGGATGAAACAATGAATGGAAATAATTTTTTTAAGTTAATACTAGAAATAGGTGGGAAAAAATATATATAATAAAAAAATATATATATATATAAAAATTAAAAAGTAAATACTGAAAAAAGGGGTGAGGATGGAGGAAAGAGTTCATGACCTGAAGTTGTTGAACTCAATGTTAAGTCCAGAAGGCTGTAAAGTGCCTAATCAGAAGATGAGGTGCTGTTCCTTCAGTTTGCGTTGAGCTTCAATGGAACATTGCAGCAGGCCAAGGACGGACATGTGGGCAAGAGAGAATGGCAAGCAACAGGAAGGTCTGGGTCACAGACCGAAGGTGTTCCGCAAAGCGGTCACCAAACCTGGGAGGTTGTCAGCTGGGACAGAAGATTGATAGAGCAAGAACATGGCTGAAATTAGAGATAGGCACAAGGATTTTGAAGCCCTTGCATTGAAGGCTGTTAAGTAATGAAAGTAAGTAATGAAAGTTTTCACAGTTCAACAACAATAATTCTATGGTACATTTACTAAAAGAACTAACAAAATAGACATTTCATGTGAAAACAGTATCACAGTATCTTTGCAGTGCAAAAGGAGCCATTCGGCCCATCGAGTCTGAACCGGCTCTCTGAAAGAGCATTTCATCTAGTCCCACTCTCCTGCCTTATCCCCATAACCTTGCACATTCTCTTTTTTCAGGTAGCAACCCAATTCCCTTTTGAATACCTTGATTGAACCTGCTTCCACCACCCTTTTGTTCCAGACTCCAACCACCCTCTGGGTAAAAAAAATTTTCCTCACTTCACATTTACTCCTTTTGTCAATTATTTTGAATCCGTGCCCTCTAGTTCTTGATGTTCTCCTGAGTGGGAACAGTTTCTCACTGTCTACCCTGTCCATACTCCTTGGGATCTTGAATACCTCTATCAAGTCTCCTCCCAAGCCTACTTTTCTCCAAGGAAACAGTCCGAACTTCTCCAATCTATCCTCATAGCTGCAGTTCTTCATCCCGGGAATCATTTTTGTGAATCTTCTCTGTACTCTCTCCAATGCCTTCAAGTATGGCGTCCAGAACTGGACGCAGTACTCCAGATGAGGCCTAATTAGTGTCTTCTACAAGTTCAACATGACCTCCTTACTCTTGTACTCAATGCCCCTATTTATAAACCCTAAGATACTATATGTTTTATTAACTGCTCTCTCAACATGCCCTGCCACCTTCAATGACCTATGTACGTATACACCGAGGTCCCTTTGTTCCTGCACCTCCTTTAGAGGCTCTCTGTATTTTTCATACTCTCGATATTTTTCCTGCCAAAACGAATCACCTCACACTTCTCTGCATTGAACTTCATCTGCCAGTTGTCTGCTCAATCCACCAGCATGTCTATGTCCTTTTGAAGTTCAAGACTACCCCCATCACAGTTGACAACATTTCCAATCTTCGTATCATCTGTAAATTTTGTAATAATGCCTTGCACACCACAGTCTAGGTCATTAAAATATATCAGGAAGAGCAAGGGTTCCAGCACTGACCCCTAAGGAACTCCATGACAAACCTTCTTCCAATCTGAAAAGCAACCATTTATCACTACGCTCTGTTTCTTGTCACTCAGCCAATTTCTTATCCAAGTGCCTACTTTCCCTTTTATTCCATGACCTGGAAGTTTGCTCACAAGTCTGTCATGTGGCACTGTATCAAATGCCTTTTGAAAATCCATGTACACCACATCAACAGTGTTCCCTTATCAACCTTCTCTGCTACTGCCTCAAAAAATTCCGGTTAGTTTTATGCAGGAAGTTTAAAATTGCTTTCTCAAGGAACCTAAAAAAAGAAACGAAGTTTAAAATATATTGTGCTATACATTTTCCCTTGCATGATCAGCTTGTTAAGGCTGAGTAGCTGAGCTGTACAGATTAAGGAAGTCCCAGGTTCAGTTCCTTGGTTTTGTTAATCTTGGCCAAGGTGATCTCAGGAATGTTGTTGTTGGATTCATTGCCCTGAATTAGTGATGGAAACATGTCCCTGGTTCTGGCTGCTGATTATTTATTCAGCGATTGTTGCTGGAGGTTGCCCAACAGTGACCATCTGGTCAGCTGTGGTGTTTCCCACATTTAGGCAGTTAGCCAGTACTTGCTGTCTAGGCTCTCACATGAAGAATTGCAACTTGGGCAAGATACCAGAAGTCCCAGTCCTAGTGTTGTGAACTGTACTCCATCAAGGAATGAAAAATCAGTGTCTTCAAAAAGGAGGACACCAGTAGGAAAAAAGGACACATGTTATTGCCTTATTAATGCTTCGAGAAGTTTTTTTCTGTACTGTTAGTGTTTCTATAATGTAAAAGCAACGACCAACAACTGCATGTTTAGCTGGAAGTGTTGCCATTTCTATTTCTAATTTTGGCTAATTCAAATGAACTTAAAAATCTGGCATTCTGATTTGAAGTGAATGGTGCATTGGAAACAGTGTAAATGTGGAGCAAAATATAAAACACTGTTACAATATAGATTATGCCATGTTTTTGAATGACTAAGCAAGATGTGGGCGTACAAGAACCAGACCAGATGGAATTGGTCTTACGAAGAGCCTTTTATAGGAAATGCCAACAATTGGTTTCATAATAACTTAAGAGAAGCAATATTAATTTCATTAGATAGAGTTAAATATTGGCCATAGTATTTCTTGTGCTAAAAATGTAGGATTTCTGTTTGGGATACAGTTCAAATTGTTTCACTCAGAACTGGAGCCTCTACACAAATAGCAAAATGATGTAGAATGATTTCCTGTCTTGTGTAGTTGGGCTCAAACCTTTACCGTGGTAGTTATAAGAAAAGAAAGCCACCCATATAGTTTATTTTTAGAGCTGTGTTTTATGTACAGCAGTTATCACACATATAACAATGTTCTGAAATTTTCATCATTTTCTTTTAATTAGCTTGAGTGGTGCATCACCTTTTTTGGGTGACTCTAAACAAGAAACATTGGCCAATGTTTCAGCTGTAAATTATGAATTTGATGAGGAGTTTTTCAAGAATACCAGTGGCTTGGCAAAAGACTTTATCCGGAAACTCCTTGTGAAAGATCCCAAGTATGTCTTCAATACACTTTTTAAACTGTTACTTTGTTGTACTTTAATTGCAGATGCACTCTAAATTAAAAATATATGAACATTGAAAGTGCTAATTGCTTAGTTGCGTGATGGTTCTGCGGGTAAAGGCGTTAACCAACGTATGATAATGTGCCATATCAAGGGATAAAATCCTTGGCAATTTCAACAAAATAAAGTCATATTGATCACTTTGTACTCAATACTGACTTTCTTGCTGGCATTATTGAATAAAGGACTTTTCTTCCCCCATGAATAAATTGTACGATATTTTAGAGCCACACTTTGATGAAAACCCTGTAATTCATTTCACTAACTTTATTTTCAAGTACCAAAAGTACAGTAAGTCCATTCAGACTTGCAGTATTTAGAATAAGTGTGATGCACTATGATTTTATAATACAACACTTCACGTATCTTTCATGTATAGGTTTATTTTGCTAAACTGAAAGCTTTGTTGTAGTTCATGAAGTCACTGAGCTGCAGCCTGAGAAACTCCAGCTGCACTGATTCGCTTATTTGCACTCACAAGGTGGTATAACCAGAAAATCTGGAGATTCCACAGCCAGATTACACAATGTGAACGTAGAAGTGAACTGTCAAATTCAGGCCAATTCTCTACCAAGTTGTAGATTTGCAATAATGGCAATTCATGTTTTCAACCTCTCCACCCTCAGGAGGAAAGAAAGAAAAACTAAAGATGGATGAAGGGAAGAAAGCATAAGTTGCTATACTTAACCATCATTCTGTGAACAATCCTGTTTACTTATGTCCTATTTTCAGACCATTTTTATGCACCATAAAATGCTTAATGCTGCATTTGAAATGATGTATGTAAACTAAAAGACTCACATGACAGCCTGGAAAGCAGTATATTGAGATGCTCATGTAGGTCGTAGGGTTTTGTTTTGCATTTGATTGCTGCAGTGTTTTTCTTCGTATATTTTACTTCTGTAATGTGTCTTTAATAGGAAAAGAATGACTATTCAAGATAGTTTACAGCATCCATGGATCAAGGTATGCTTATCTACATTCATTCAAGACTTCAGTATAAAAATATAAATGGGGAAACGTGCATACTCCTCTAGTCACTTTTCTTGAATCAATTGTAGCACCTAAGTTTAAAGAAATCTCTAACCTTATTCATTTGTTTGTTTTTCTCCATCGCATTACCGGCTATTTTAAACTGAAATTATTTTTCCCATGGATTTCCCATGTTTATCCATCCACAATATTGCATTCAGACTCACTCAAGTGAGAAAACTGGAAAGCTAATTAACCAAATGCACTGATACATTTCTAATCGAGGACTTTTCAACATTTTATTCCTTTTAAGAAGTTATTTTTGCGACATTGTAATGTGATGCATCTAAATGTCAGCCAGTTTTTATTGCATTAAAAACAATGCCCTTCTCAAATATTAATGGCATCTGTTTCATGTCTCATTTAGAAAATGGCCCAAAGCCAAATCACAATATCAACGTATACTTAAAATTTAAGTGCATGTGCAGATAATTTGTAAAGAGATGGTACGATCAGGCCAGATTCTGGGGGGAAAACAATCAAATTGTGTTTTGGTATTGTCCTGCTTGGAAAAGTCCTCTTTTATCAAGAAAATGTGGCAGTCAGTTGCTGGAACAGTAAGCTCCTGAGCTAAATACATCGACTGCATCTGGAACTCCAGCTCTCATCAGAGGGTGGGTTTTCCCAGCCCAAGCTTGATGAGCTACAGGAAGGAGGGAAGGAAAACTTGCGTGGATCATGCTGAGTCAGCAGAGGAATGGTATCAGTGATTGTACCGCTGTCCGCCATGCCCACAGCTTTGCTGTTCTAACTGGCAAAAGATGGTTTCAGTGTCTACCCAGGTGTATGTCAATGCTGTGCAAAAATTATATTGCTTGT
Organism: Cetorhinus maximus; assembly: GCF_964194155.1. Taxonomy (NCBI): domain Eukaryota; kingdom Metazoa; phylum Chordata; class Chondrichthyes; order Lamniformes; family Cetorhinidae; genus Cetorhinus; species Cetorhinus maximus. The sequence continues at coordinate 109,370,985 of NC_135880.1, forward strand.
ATGTGTATTAACTCATAAAAGCTAGGGTGTCTTTAGTAACTTAATTTTTGTGACATTTCAGCCAAAGGACAGTCAGCAGGCTCTCAGCAGAAAAGCGTCTGCTGTAAATATGGAAAAGTTCAAAAAATTTGCAGCCCGCAGGAAATGGAAGGTATGTGGATTTGTAACTGACATTTACATTAGGTCATTTCTGTAATCAGTTAATGGTTTATGGGCTTCAGAATTCAAATTTAATTGACAAAAGAACCTGAGTGTGTCCCTTATTTTAGGGTCAGAAAGGGAGAAGAGTTTGAATGAAGGAAAGTATTTAAAATGCGTCCACCTTGATGGGGCGTGAGGAGAAGTTGTTTCAAAAGCTGATACTTATACAATAAAGGACCAGACAATATTGAACACTTTTTTTTGTGTAAGAGAAAATTAAGAATTTGCACTTAACTAGTCCCTTTCAAATCCTTAGAATATCCCAACCTGCTTCATTGACAGTGAAGTTGTTTTAAAGTGTAGTCACTGTAATGTTTTCTCTTAGAGGACTGTGCGGTGGTCACTCCTACCGATACTGTCTTGGACAGATGCATCTGCAACAGGCAGGTTGGTGAGGATGAGGTCAAATATGTTTTTCCCTCTTGTTGGTTCCCTCACCACCTGCTGAAGACGCAGGACTTGACCTGCTCGGCCTGTAATAGTGTTACCAAGCCACTCTTAGTGATGGATGTTGAAGCCCCCCCACCCAGAGTACATTCTGCCCCCTAACCACCTTCAGTGCTTCCTCCAAGTGATGCTCAACATGGAGGAGCACTGACTCATCAGCTGAGGGAGGGCGATATGTCGTAATCAGCAGGAGGTTTCCTTGCCCATGTTTGACCTAATGCCATGAAATTTTGTGGGGCCCGGAGTCGATGTTGAGGACTCCCAGGGTAACTCCCTTCTGACTGTAGAACACTGTTCCACCACCTCTGCTGGGCCTGTCCTGCCAGTAGAACTGGGCATACCCAGGGATGGTGGTGATGGTGCATGGGACATTATCAGTAAGCTTTGGTTCTGTGCGTGTGACTATGTCAGGCTGTTGCTTGACTAGTCTGAGAGACGGGCCTCCTAGTTTTGGCACTAGCAGGATCGACAGGGCTGAGTTTGCCGTTGTTGTTTCCTAGGTTAATGCCGGATGGATTGTCCGGTTTCATTCTGAATCACAGAATTGTTACGATGCAAAAGGAGGCTATTCCACCCATTGTGTTTGCATGACTTTTTAACGGTTGATACAACTCAGTGGCTAGGTCATTTCAGAGGGCATTTAAGATTCAACCACATGTAGGCCAGACCAGGTAAGGACGGCAGATAAAGGGCATTACAACATTGTCAGATTTTTATTGAATTCAAATTCCACCATCTGCTGTGGTGGGATTTGAACCCAGCATTACCCTGGGTCTCTGGATTACTAGTCCAGTGACAATACTACTACGCCACCACCTCCTCTCCAAATAAGCTTGGCAAAATAAAATGAGATATTCAAACAAAATCACTTCAGCTAGAGGTTAGTAAACGATTGGAGTGACTGCCGGTAATGTAGTAAGGCCAGAAACTATGATGGAGTTTAACTGGAGAGTAGACAAGTCCTGGTCAACAAATAAGATTTCGTTTTAAAGTGTAGAAATGCATCAAAGGATTCTTGTGTGAAGCTTGGTCCATCTAGTCTACCCGTGAACTTTTGCCTGAAAATTGTTATCTTATTACTTTCATCAAAAGGAACAATTTTATTTGCTGGAGAATGGATACCTTTTATCAGTTGAGAACTCTGATCAACATGGGTCAAGTATTAGTCAAGCTTCCTTAACTCTCCCCTAACAATCTACCTTCGAGTCCATCCTCAGACAGCTCTACTGCATCCTGCCAAGCAACCATTGAATATCTGACAAAAACAAAAACACCTGGAAAAACTCAGCAGGTCTGATAGCATCTGCGGAGGGGGATACAGTTGACATTTTGAGTCCGTATGACCCTTTATCAGAACTAAGAAATATAGAAATATATATATTTTCTATGTTTCTTCGTTCTGATGAAGGGTCATATGGACTCGAAACGTCAACTATATCCCTCTCCGCAGATGCTGTCAGACCAGCTGAGTTTTTTCAGGTATTTTTGTTTTTGTTCTAGATTTCCAGCATCCGCAGTATTTTGCTTTTATATTATTGAATATCTGACTGTGGTTACCAATTCAGTCCTTACACTTGCTGAATAATAAGCACCCTTCAACTGGTGGCTGTACTCACTTAGGTATTGGTATGTGCTGTGGTTAACATAAAACCCACAATTGTATAGAGAAGTATTTTTGCCATCCAATCAATCGGAGCGAATGAAAAACTAACATCTCAAAGGTAGAAAGACACCATTAATCAGCCACATCACCTTTTTAGTTTTGATGCTCTTAACGGGTTATTTGGGATTTGTTTTTATTTTGCTATATCTCCAATTTATTTGACCCTTTTTAAGCATATTTTATGTTACTGAGAATTGTCGTCAATTCTACAACTGAAAATCAAATTTGTATGCTTTTTTCCAGTCTTTTTTAAAGAGGATCTTTGTTTAAACTGGCAGTGTTGAAAACATAATTGAAAGTACAGTTTAAGGGATCATTGATCTATCATTCTGAATTAACATTTCAAATAATGAAATTGCTGAAGTACCTTAGTTTAATGACCAGTTTCTTCTCCTCACAAAATTTAGTTGCCTTTCTCAGATAATTCCTGGCAAGATGTCAGCAAAAATGTTTTCATATACAGACATAATAGCGTTTATACATATAAGAAAATGTTCCTCCTTTTTAATGGATACTGGTGGTCAGATCCTTAAGTAATTAAATTGTATAGCTTCTAAATTCATTCAAATAAGAAAGAGAGTTTTTAAATCCTTATGAGCAAGGTTAGGCAAGTAAACATAAAACTGCCTGAAGCATTCCATCCATTTAGAATTTGTTCTATGTCTCATTGCTAGGTAATTACAAGCTATTAAATGTTTTGTGTGCTGGAAATTTACAACTTAAATGCAAGTTATTTTGTTAAAATATATTTTCTTTAGCAATCAGTACGGTTAATATCGTTGTGCCAACGACTATCAAGATCATTCCTTTCTCGAAGCAACATGAGTGTTGCTAGGAGTGAGGACACTTTGGTAAGTACCTGAACAAAATCCATTCAACAGCCAAAGACTGTTTCCTTTCTTGATGGTGAGAAATTGGAAGAGTTGTGTGTTTGTTTGTTTAAATACAAGCTTGGCCATTATAACTCCTTCCCCCATGATAAAGTAGCTTGCTGTTACACTCTGGCTCACTCATGGTTCATTTGATAGGGTTCAATCCAAGTCCAAACTTGGGGTGGAAAAAACTTTTTTTTTATGAAGAAAATCACTTTTTCTTGGTACTAATTTTCTCCTCCTTCAGGGAGGATTCATGCTGTTGTATTGACTGCATGGGTGCTGCTCATCTTCAATCATTCAGCAGCCTGCTTCCACTGGTATTATTGCAGCCTGTCCCATGCACAGTCAGGAGAGGATAAGGAGCCCATCTGCTATTTCGCTTCTTAAAACCCTCTCTTTGATCAAACTCTTCAACTGAGTGTTGATTATTTTATCTAATTATACTTCCATGAAGCACCTTGAGACTTCACATTAAATACAAGCTGTTATTGTTAGGCTAATTGTTGTGGCCTAACTGCTGCCCTGGCTGATATCAGTTAGTTCACTCCAGAGCAGGATTAAATCTGGTACCTTCCTTGTCTGTATGGTTTAACTGTCCATTGAATTATCTTGCTAATCAATCTGTGGAGCTCTTGAATTTTGATTTTAATTTAGCTCCCAAGTGCTAAATCTGGACACAGTTCTGTCATCATTGCTTAAAGTGCACTCTTTTTAAAATTAAATTAAAAGCTGGATTTCCAGAGGATTCAGAATAATTGGCAGCTTATTTTATCTATGTATAAATTGCTATTTTTGAAAATAACGTAAATAGTCTTTCCTCCTCCTATCCATATGTTCAGTAGTCTTTGACCATCTATTTGTTGGTTGGCTTCCAAAAGTGATTAGTTTTTTTTTGTTGTCTTGTTAAAAAGGATGAAGAGGATTCTTTTGTAATGAAAGCAATTATCCATGCCATCAATGATGACAATGTTCCCGGTCTACAGCACCTTCTTGGATCCCTTGCCAATTATGACATAAACCAGGCTAACAAGGTAATTTCCTTTTCATCCTTTGGTAAGTTTTGTTAATGACTGGAGAATTATTTCCTGCCCAGATTTCAAAATAACAGGTGCCTATTATGTTCATCCTCTGACAATCCAATGATTTAATAATAGAGTATGTAAAATGATTAAAAAGTTAAATTCACCTTATTATAGTATATGTTACTTGAAATTATATCACCTTGTACACTTGCATAACCAACATATTTCTGGCTCCTGTAGCATAATTATGGTAATTGTAGGTAATTTCATGTTATTAAGGTACTCAAAATTGTGTAAAATGCTATATGCTGTCTGATATATTAACATAAAACACAGGGGAAAATTCATATTAGTGACGGAGGAAACCCTGATTGCTGTGGATGTCTAGTTTTTACTGGATAGTTACTGTTAGGCAGTTGAACAGACTGTTTTCCATTGAATTCAATTTTCCGGCTGTGTGGAAAATTGCCCAGGTATGTCCTGTACACAAAAAACAGGACAAATCCAACCCGGCCAATTACCAATTACTAATTATCAGTCTACTCTCGATCATCAGGAAAGTAATGGAAGGGGTCATGAACAGTGCTATCAAGCGGCACTTGCTTAGCAATAACCTGCTCACTGACACCCTGTTTGGATTCTTCCAGGACAACTCAGCTCCCGACCTCATAACAGCCTTGGTTCAAACATGGACAAAAGAGCTGAACTCCTGAGGTGAGGTGAGCGTGACTGCCCTTGACATCAAAGCCGCATTTGACTGAGAGTGGCATCAAGCAGCCCTAGCAAAACTGGAGTCAATGGGAATCAGGGGGAAAACTCTCCGCTGGTTGGAGTCATACCTAGCACAAAGGAAGATGGTTGTTGGAGGTCAGTCATCTCAGCTCGTGGACATCACTGCAGGAGTTCCTCAGGGTAGTGCCCTCAGCCCAACCATCTTCAGCTGCCCCATCAATGACCTTCCTTCCATCATAAGGTCAGAAGTGGGGATGTTCGCTCATGAATGTGCAATGTTCAGCACCATTCGTGACTCCGCAGATACTGAAGTAGTCCATGTCCAAATGCAGCAAGACCTGGACAATATTCAGGCTTGGGCTGACAAGTGGCAAGTAACATTTGTGCTGGGCAATGACCATCTTCAACAAGAGCGAATCTAACCATTGCCCCTTGACATTCAATGGCATTACCATCACTGAATCTCCCACTATCAACAACCTGGAGGTTACCATTGACCAGAAATTGAACTGGACTAGTCATATAAATACTGTGGCTACAAGAGCAGGTCAGAGGCTAGGAATCGTGTGATGATTAACTCACCACCTGACTCCCCAAAGCCTGTCCACCATCTACAAGGCACAAGTCAGGAGTGTGATGGAATACTTCCCACTTGCCTGGATGAATGACCTCCAACAACCATCTTCCTTTGTGCTAGGTATGATTCCAACCAGCGGAGAGTTTTCCCCTGATTCCCATTGACTCCAGTTTTGCTAGGGCTGCTAGATGCCACACTCAGTCAAATGCGGCTTTGATGTCGAGGGCAGTCACACTCACCTCACCACAGGTGTTCAGCTCTTTTGTCTACTCGAAGATTGACACCATCCAGGACAAAGCAACCTGCTTGATTGGCACCATATCCACAAACATTCATTCCCTTCACCACCAACGCACAGTGGCAGCAGTGTGTACCGTCTACAAGATGCACTTCGGGAATTCAGCAAGGCTCCTTAGACAGCACCTTCTAAACCCACGACCACTACCATCTAGAAGGACAAAGGCAGCAGATGGATGGGAACACCACCACCTGGAGGTTCCCCTCCAAGTCACTCACCATCCTGACTTGGAAATATATCACTGTTCCTTCACTGTCGCTGGGTCAAAATCCTGAACTGCCCCCCTAGCAGCACTGTGGGAGTACCTACACCACATGGACTGCAGCGGTTCAAGAAGGCAGCTCACCACCACCTTCTCGAGAGCAACTAGGGATGCGCAATAAATGCTGGCCCAGCCAGTGAAGCCCACATCCTGTTAATTTAATTTTTAAAAAAGTACTCTTAATATTGTTGTAGGGTTATTGTAGTCTCTTTATAATCCTCTCTTCACCACCCTCCACACACTGCCCCACCCCCACCCACAGACCAACATCCATCATAAGGAAGCATTTGGATTTCCAAGGGTGGTAAGGTTGAATAGCATGGGAATTCAGTGTAGGAAATGGTAAGCGCACACCCTCAAGCTGCTTTGGATTTCTAATCAAAGACATAATAGTCTTTCGAACCAGTTTTATGTCATCTCAACAGGTGAATTATTTCACCTGGTGTGTGATTTCATAAAATATCAAGTAAAAGTAAATTTCATAAAATCAATCATAGAGCCATAGATTGACTACAGCACAGAAGGAGGCCATTTGGCCTACTGTGCCCATGCTGGCTTTGCAAGAGCAACCTGCCTAGTCTCACTCCCCTGCCTTTTCCCCCGCAGTCCTTCAATATTTTTCTCATTAGATAATCATCCAATTCTCTTCTGAAGGCTTCAATTTGAACCTGCCTCCAACACACAGTCAGGCTGACAGTGCATTCCAGATCCTAACCACTCGCTGTGTAAAACATTATTCCTCATGTCGCTGTTGCTTCTTTTACCAATCTTCTTAAATCTGTGCCTCTGGTTCTCAACCCTTCCACCAGCAAGGCCAGTTTCTCCATGTCTATTCTGTCCAGAGCCCTCATGATTTTGGACACCTCTGTCAAATCTTCTCCTCCTCTGAGGGGTACAACACAGCTTCTCCAATCTGTCCACATAACCAAGTACCTCATCCCTGCAACCATTCTCGTGAATCTTTTTTGTACCCTCTCTAAAGCCTCCACATCCTTCCAAAGGTGTGGTGCCCAGAATTGGACATAATGGACAGAATTTTCTGCCTGTCGGGAGCAGGCGCGGAGCCAATCACTACCATTTTACATGGGCGGGCCAATTAAGACCTGCCCAGCGTGACGCACGGATAATAGCACTGCTACCTGTGCGGGTGGGAGGAAGAGAGAGAGTCAGAGCCTGCGCCGTTTCATGCATGCGCACAAACGAGCGCAGCAATCTCTGAGGCATGGAGCTGCCTCAGGGAGATTAAGTACATAGAGATTTTTTTAACAAAGAAGCATGAAAATGATTTGCACATGTCCCCATGAGCTGAGACATGTTTATGAATTGTGCAAAAATTATTTATTCAATTATTAAAACCTTGGATGAGGTTTCCTGAAAAACGCGAAGGCCACTTGGGCACTTCACCTGCCCATCAACCTTAAGGCTGGACGGGCAGCGTTGATAAGTGCTTTAACTGGTTTTTTAGTGACCTTAACAGGCCTTTGACAGTTCGGCAGGTGCACAGCCGCCTCCGGCACGCGCCCACCGAATGAAAGATCTAAATGGCGTGCGGTGACGTCAGGAAACACGCCCGACATCACCATGCTTCATTTTACGTGCCAGTGTGTCAGGCCCACCCCCACATGCCAACATCAAAATACAGGTTCATCATAAACTTACTTGCTTTTGCAGTCTATGCCCGTATTTGTAAAGCCCATGGTTCCATGTGCTTTATCAACCACTTTTTAACCTGTCTTGATGCCTTCTGTGATTTGTACACATATACCTCCAGGCCCTTCTGCTCCTGTACCCCATTTAGAATTGTACTCTTTATTTTATATTCCCTTTCATTTCTCTTCCTAAAATGAATCACTTCACACTTCTTTACATTAAATTTCATCTATCATAACTTCAGTCTGCCTGTATCCTCTTCAAGTTTCACTATCCTCCTTACAGTTCACAATACTTCAAAGTTTTGTGCCATCTGCAAGTTTTTAAATTGTGCCCTTTACCCCTTCGTCTAGTTCAACATCAAGGAAAGCACTGGTCCTAACATCAACCCCTGGGAAACACCACCTTCGAATCTGAAAGCAACCCTTCACCACTATTCTCTTTCCTATCTCCCAACCAACTTTGTATCCATACTGCCAGTGTCCCTTTTATTCCATGGGCTTCAACCTTGCTGATAAGCCTGTTATATCACACTTTTATTCAATTCCTTTTGGAAGTCCATTAACACTTTAGCAACTGCATCACCCTCATCCACCCTCTCTGTTACCTCATCAAAAAACTCAATCAAGTTTATTAAATGTTATTTGCCTTTAACAAACTCATGCTGGCTTTCCTTAATTGATCCACATTTGACCGAGTAACTGTTAATTTTATGCCAAATGATCATTTCTAAAAGCTTTCCCACCACCGAGGTTAAACTGACTGTCTTGTGATTCCCTTGCTTATCTTGCACCCTTCTTTGAACGAATGTGTAACATTTGCAGTTGTCTAGGCGTCTGGGACCACCCCTGTATCTGAGGAGGATTGGAAAATTATTGCCAGTATCACTGCAATTTCCGCCCTTGCTTCCCTCAATATCCTCAGATGCATTTTATCCTTTCCTGGTGATTTATTAACTTTGAGTACAGGTAGCCTAGCTAATACCTGCTCTTTATCAATTTTTAACCCATCCAGTGTCTCAGTTATTTCCTCTTCAACTATGACTTTGGCAGCATCTTCCTGGTAAAGACAGATGCACAGTGCTCATTTAGTACTTCAGCCATGCCCTCTGCCTCCATGTGTCCATCTGTTTTTTGGTCCCTTTCGGCCCACTCCTCCTTTTACCATTTTACTAGTTTTTACCCTTTTTACTATTTATATGCTTATAGAAGACTTTTGGATTCCCTTTTCTGTTAGCTGCCAATGTCCCCTCATACTCTCTCTTTACTGCTTTTATTTCTTTCTCACTTTCCTTTAAACTTACTATATTTAGCCTCGTTCTCAATTATATTATCCACTTGACATCTGTCATGTGCACCCTTTTTCTGCTTCATCTTCCCCTCTATCTCTTTCATCATCCAAGGAGCTCTGGATTTGTTTGTCCTACCTTTTCCCCTTGTGAGAATGTACCTCTTTAAAACAGCCACGGTTCAATTACAGCTTTGTCTGCCAATCTTTGAATCCAATTTACTGGCCCAAATTGGTTCTCATCTCCTTGAAGTTGGCCCTCCCCAATTATTTTTACTCTGGATTTCTCCATGTCCTTTCTTATATAGCCAGCCTAATCCTTATACTATGATCACTGTCTCCTAAACATTCCCCTACTGACACTTGGTCCGCTTGACACACCTCAAACCCAGTGAGGGGCGGAAATCCCACTGTTCACCAATTTAGCCTACCCATAGCATGTATTGGAGCAGAGCCTTTTGGGGATGGGTGGGGAAGAGGCAAGCAGTCCTCTATGACCCCCACCCCTGTAAAATGCAGCTCCATGTCTCTGTGATGGCTAATATATCATACTCATTTACTTCTTTTTGTGCTATCAATTCATCTGTCTTGTTATGAATGCTACATGCATTCAGATAAATACCTTTTGGTTCTGTCTTTTTACTATTTTTCCCTACTCTAACCTGAGTTGCTGGTGCGCTCTTAGGAAGGGACAGAGCGTATAAACCTGTCACACTGATTCGCCAATATACTGGTCCCAGCACGGATCAGGTGGAGGCCGTCCCAATGGTACAGCTCCCTCTTTCCCCAGTACTGGTGCCAGTGCGCCATGAATCAAAAATCATGTCTCCCACACCAAATTTTAGTCACACATTCAACCCTCCAATCTTATTTACCCTCTCCTAATTTGCTCAGTGCAATGATCAGTTTATTCATCCTCCCTGGAGTCCCTGCTCTCGTCCACACAAGCTGCAGGAACATTGAGCCTGTTGGACCATTGCAAGGGCTGATCCATTGCAACCTTCTGGATTCCCATACCTGCCTCTCTTACGGTCACAGCCTCCTGCCCATGACCATGAAGCAATTCTGATCTACCTAGCCAAAGGCATGTGATTGCCTCTTGGAACAAAGTGTCCAGGTAACTTCCCCCTCCCCATGCATCACAGAGTCTAAATTTCAGACTCCAACTCATCAACTGGGAACTGAAGCTCCTTGAGCTGCAGGCACACACTCCAGATGTGTTTGCCATGGACCGCACAGTATCCAGCCCGAGGGCCACATATTTGGCTCTTGAGCTAAAAGATGAGCACCCTTTAATAAGTATTCAACTTAAACAGAAGAGGAAAATTAGACACTTAAATCTCCATTTCCCACTACATTATTGAATTTGTTTAACCTTTCTGCAGCATGGAACACCTCCCCTGATGATTGCAGCTGGTTGTGGAAACGTCCAGATTCTTAACTTGCTCATCCAGAAGGGAGCAAAGATTGATGTACAGGACAAGGTTTGTACTGGAACTTCTCAAAAAGTAATGTTTATAACTGAACGTCTTTTATTCCTTGTCACTGAATTATCGTACACCTCACATATGTAAGTGGGAAGTCTCACGTTGTCATAAGCCATAGAAAATAAAAGTGGCCATTTGGTATCTATATAATTTCCCTAAAGCTCCTGCAATTTTAAGTAAAAGCCAGTTGCTATTTATGCAAATATATTTTAATGAATGTTTATTTAATTGACTGGGAATTCAGAAGTTTGTAAATGAGACTAATAAAGTTCACTTTCAAAAGTTACCTGAAAATTATAATGTTTCTTTTATGCATCAAATACTTTAGATGACTCTTTACAAAATTAATTTCATTTGCCTCTAGTCTGGCTCAAATGCACTTTATTGGGCAGCAAGACATGGCCATACTGAAACGTTAAAGTTCTTGCTTCAGAAAGAATGTCCATTGAATGTACAAGACAAGGTATGCAAATATTTAAAATTAATACCAATGTTACTTTCATAATGTAAGTAAATACATTCTTAAATTAGGTTTTTTATAAATTAATTTATTTGGATGGAGTTTTTAAAAAAAAAAATGTTTGTAATTGAATTGGTGAGAAGCTCTATCATTATTGTCTTGCCTGTAGATTCAGTCAATTTTCCGAACAGGATTTGGAATTAATAAAATTCACTATGAAAGGTATAAAATGTGACTTCAGGAAATGATCAGCTTCGGCAGCAGATCCATTATAATCTCAGATTTTAAAAATTACTCCTGGGTAACAAAATATGTTTTGTAGATATTTGAGAGTAAATATTTATTGTAAAGTGAACAACTTTCAACTACACCATCCTCTTGTTGGGCTTCATGGGACTGCCATCATTTCGTTCCACATTTACTCTGATAGTAGACAGAGCACCTTCAATGATGACCTCTGTTCCCACCTCTAAACCATCACTCTGGAAGTTGATCAAAGATCTATCCATGACACTTTCACTGTAATGTACATACTGTTCCTTGGTGATTATCCAAGAACATGGGGTGGCCTTCCAGATATACAGAATCACCCAGCTCTTCTTGTCCACAGTCCTTTGTAACCCCTCCACTGCCTCTGTGCTGTCAGACTATTTAATATAAAAACAAAAAACTGCGGATGCTGGAAATCCAAAACAAAAACAGAATTACCTGGAAAAACTCAGCAGGTCTGGCAGCATCGGCGAAGAAGAAAAGAGTTGACGTTTCGAGTCCTCATGACCCTTCAACAGAACTGAGTAATATTAGGAGCGGGGTGAAATATAAGCTGGTTTAAGATGGGGAGGGGTGGGGGGAGAGAAGTTGGGGTGGGGGGGGTGGTTGTAGGGACAAGCAAGCAGTGATAGGAGCAGATAATCAAAAGATGTCACAGACAAAAGGATCAAAGAGGTGTTGAAGGTGGTGATATTATCTAAACGAATGTGCTAATTAAGAATGGACGGCAGGACACTCAAGGTACTGCTCTAGTGGGGGTGGGGTGGAAAGACTAACAGGGCATTAAAGGTATAGATTTTAAAATAATGGAAATAGGTGGGAAAAGAAAAATCTATATAAATTATTGGAAAAAACAAAAGAGAGGGGGAAGAAACGGAAAGGGGGTGGGGATGGAGGAGGGAGTTCAAGATCTAAAGTTGTTGAATTCATTATTCAGTCCGGAAGGCTGTAAAGTGCCTAGTCGGAAGATGAGGTGCTGTTCCTCAGTTTGCGTTGGGCTTCACTGGAACAATGCAGCAAGCCAAGGACAGACATGTGGGCAAGAGAGCAGGGTGGAGTGTTAAAATGGCAAGCGACAGGGAGGTTTGGGTCTTTCTTGCGGACAGACCGCAGGTGTTCTGCAAAGCGGTCGCCCAGTTTACGTTTGGTCTCTCCAATGTAGAGGAGACCGCATTGGGAGTAACGAATGCAGTAGACTAAGTTAGGGGAAATGCAAGTGAAATGCTGCTTCACTTGAAAGGAGTGTTTGGGCCCTTGGACGGTGAGGAGAGAGGAAGTGAAGGGGCAGGTGTTGCATCTTCTGCGTGGGAATGGGGATTTGCCATAGGTGGGGGTTGAGGAGTATGGGGTGATGGAGGAGTGGACCAGGTGTCCCGGAGGGAACGATCCCTATGGAATGCTGCCGGGGCGGGTGAAGGAAAGATGTGTTTGGTGGTGGCATCATGCTGGAGTTGGCGGAATTTATATAGATATATATAATATATTATATATATATAATTTATATAGATTTTTCTTTTCCCACCTATTTCCATTATTTTTAAATCTATACCTTTAATACCCTGTTAGTCTTTCCACCCCACCCCCACTAGAGCTGTACCTCGTGTGTCCTGCCATCCATTCTTAATTAGCACATTCGTTTAGATAATATCACCACCTTCAACACCTCTTTGTTCTTTTGTCTGTGACATCTTTTGATTATCTGCTCCTATCACTGCTTGCTTGTCCCTACAACCACCCCACCCCTCCCCACAACTTCTCTCCCCCCCCACCTTAAACCAGCTTATATTTCACCCCTCTCCTAATATTACTCAGTTCTGTTGAAGGGTCATGAGGACTCGAAACGTCAACTTTTTTCTTCTCCGCAGATGCTGCCAGACCTGCTGAATTTTTCCAGGTAATTCTGTTTTTGTTCTGTCAGACTATTTGCCTGGTATCCAATCTTGGATGAGTCTCAGCTTCCTCCAGCAAAAAGTTCTGGGGCAGGATTTTTCAGTTGGCGGGGTTTCTCGCCCTTCCACCTGAAGAGTTGATGGGGATCGCATCCTCGCCGATTACAGTGGCCGCACAGCCATTTAACACTCCAAGGAGCGTTAATTGGCTGGAGATGGGGCTTCCGTCCCTCACTCGGGCAAAAGTTCAGCCTCTGAGAGCTACCGGCCAAACTGACTGGCCAGTAGCTCTGAAGTCTCGGCAACAGCAGCAGTGGCCAGGACTGGGTCTACAAGCAGTCCCCAGATTCTAAGTCCCAGAGCCCAGGACCAGGTGAGTGCGGGGGATTTCACAATAGCAGGGGAGGCTGGCAGGTGGAGAGAGAAATATGGGGTCTTGGAGAGGCCAAGGAAAGGGAGACCTTAGCGGGGGTGCTGGATGTGGAAAGAGGGCCCATGAGGGAGGCCCTTCATACCCAATGCTCGAGCTGGGTGACCTGCCTCTGAACTCCCATCAGCGCCAAAGTTAAGGCCAGGCTGGAAGCAGCCTTTAAGTAACTAATAATGGCCACTTAAGGGCCTCATTTGTGGCGAGGGCGGACGAGCCACCCTAGGCCTCACCTCCCCGCATCAATTGGGGACAAGTTGGGCAAGGGTATGAGGGCGGCAGGGAATTTAACGTCCCCATTCTTCCTCCCCCCCCAGCTTAGAAACCTGCTGGCAGGACTGTAAAACTTTGCCAATGAACACTTGAGCCATCAATTTCTGGCCCTGTGACAAACTCCACTCCTTTGCCACTGATCCTATCTCTCTCTACAGCCACTGTTGCAGAATGAGTCAGACTCTTTGTAACCTCAGCACTCTGTTCAACCTCGCAATTTTTCTCTGCAGCAACGCTCATCCATTCTACCACCTCAGTCCCATCCACCACTAAAACCCTTGTTCATGGCTTTGTCACCTTCAGATTCAATCATTCCAGCGTTCCTCCTGCAAGCCACTCATCCTCAACCTGCCATAAAATCTAATTTGTCCAAAACTCTGCCCCTTATATTCTATCTTGCACCAAGTCCCACTCACCCATCATCCCCACCTGGCTGCACCATCCCCAACAGCTTAAATGTTTGTCATGGCCCATTTCTCATGGGTCTCTTTAAATTCCACTACAGTCTCATTGAGCTAATCTCCTACAACTCTACAAACCTCCACCCTTCACTCATTCTGTTCCCTGAGACAGCTTCATGTGCATACTTCCTTCCTTCACCCCATCACAGATAGTTCTCGGTTCGGTTGGCCAGTTTCCGGGGTTGTCTGGTATTTCCTCCATAATCCTTCTATTTCCTACTCTTTTAAGACTCTCCTTAAAAGCCACATGTTTAACCAAACTGTTAGTTACCCTTCCATAATGATATCTGCTTCTGTGTCTCAGTGGCTATTTTCTGCAAGTCCCTGTGAAGTGCCTTGGGATGTTTTTTCTACATTGAAGGGATTATACAAGTATAAGATCCTCTTTCTTCCTTATTGTTCTTCATCATAATTATTGCGCCTGGAACATTTCTTCTTTATCCAGGTACAGAGGCAAGAGAGCAATATTGAATTTAATTGATGGTTAAAGTGATTCTGCGTCCTTCTAAGAATTAGAATAATACAGCACAGGAGGAGGCCATTCAGCCCATGAGGGCAATGCTGGCACTTTTTAAAAGGCTTGCAATGATCCAGCACCCCTGCTCTTTCCCCATCTACATTAAACTACATTAAATAAAAGCTGCTGGATTACTGCTGAACTAATTTTTTACTTGTCCAGAGGTATTTTATTTCTACTTTAGTGTTTTAGTAGCTAAGTACTGGTACATTTTTTAAATGCTTTGTATTCAGAAAGCCTGACTGCAAGTCCCCTTATGAAATGTGTCCTTTGTATTATTCAGTGTTTGTTTACTTCATAATGAATTTCAATTCATGTGAAATTTTGAAATCTTAGTTTTGTTTATGTTTCACTGCAGTCTGGTGAAACTGCCCTCCATGTGGCAGCCCGCTATGGTAATGTGGAAGTGGTACAGTACCTCTGCAACGTTGGGGTTAACCCAAACCTTCAAGACAGGGTAAGGCTTAAAAAATTGATCTACTGCTTCAAAAATGACATTTCAATGAAATCACAATTCAATATATCGTCAAACAATTCAGTTTGGGTTTTTTGGGTCATCTGTTGTACTGGTACTTGCACATGGGGAGGCAATGGTGAAGTGGTATTGTCCCTGGACTGGTAATCCAGAGACCCAGGGTTTGAATCCCGCCATGGCAGATGGAATCTGGAATTAAAAGTCTGATGATGTCACTAACGTCCTTTAGGATGGAAATCTGCTGTCCCTACCTGTAGTTGACTCTTAATGCCCCCTGAACAAGGGCAATAAATACTTGCCTAGCAACGAATAAAAAAACATAACCAGGCAATTGATAGTCATATGAAATATGAATAGGACTAAAGTTGATAAATCCTCTGGGAAAATGCCATCATCTGTTATGAAGGATGTGATAATTGTGCATTTAGAAAATGATGGGGCAGAGTCAACATGGATTTATGAAAGGGAAATCATATTTGACAAACCTGTTTTTTGAGGATGCTACTAGCGGTGTTACTAGCAGGATAGATAAGGTAGATAGATAAAGTAGATGTGGCATATTTGAATTTTCAGGAGGTTTTCAATAAGGTCTCGCAAGCAAAATTAGAGTGCGTGGGTTTGTGGGTAATATACCGGCATGGATTGAGGATTGGTTAACGGACAGAAAACAAAGATAAATGGATTAGGGGAGGCGGTGGTGTAGTGGTATTGTCCCTGGACTGGTAATCCAGAGACTCAGAGTAATGTTCTGACCCGGGTTTAAATCCCACCACTATCTGGAATTAAAAGTCTAATGATGACTGTGAAACCATTGTCGATTGTCGTAAAAACCTATCTGGTTTACTAATGTCCTTTTCGAGAAGCAATTCGGCTATCCTTACATGTGACTCTTAAATGCCCTCTGGAATCGCCGAGCAAGCCACTCAGTTGTATCAAACCACCAAATAGTCTAAAAGGAATGGAACCAGACGGACCACCCGGCTTTGACCTAGGCATCAGAAATGACAACTCGGCCTTGTCGACCCTGCAAAGTCCCCCTTACTAACATTAGGAATCTTGTTTCATGGAATCACACCTTACAGACAATGTCCCAGACACCACCATCACCAGCCCTGGGTATGTCCTATCCCACCGGCAGGATAGACCCAGCGAGCTGATGGCACAGTGATGTCGGGAGGGAATTGCCCTGGTAGTCCACAACGTCAACTCCGGACCCCGTGAAATAAAGAACAAAGAAAAGTACAGCACAGGAACAGGCCCTTCGGCCCTCCAAGCCTGCGCCGATCATATTGCCCATCAACTAAAACATTTTGCACTTCTGGGGTCCGTATCCCTCTATTCCCATCCTATTCATGTATAAAGATCTCGTGGCATTAGGTCATACGTGGGCAAGTAAACCTCCTGCTGATCACCATGTACCCCACCCCTCCCCAACTCTTGAATCAGTGCTTCTCCATGTTGAACACCACTTGGAGGAAGCACTGAGTGGCAAGGGCGCAGAATGTACTCTGTGTGGGGACCTTCAATGTCCATCACCAAGAAAGGTTCGGTAGCACCACTACAGACCAAGCTGGCAGAGTCCTAAAGAATGTAGCTGCAAGACTGGGTCTGCAGCAGGTGGTGAGGGAACCAGCAAAAGGGAAAAACATACTTGGCCTCATCCTCACCAACCTGCCTGCCACAGAAGTACCCGTCCATGACAGTATCGGTAAGAGTGACCACTGGAGAAGAAGTCACGTCTTCGCATTGAGGATATCCTCCATCGTATTGTGTGGCACAACCACAGTCCTAAATGGGATAGGTTTAAAACAGATCTGGCACCTCGACTACGCAACCATGAGGCATTGTGGCCCATCAGCAGCAGCAGAACTGTCCTGGACCAAATCTGTAACTTCATGGCCCAGCATATCATTATCATTACCACCAAGCCAGGGGATCAACCCTGGTATGCACTAGGCATACCTAAAAATGAGGTGTCAACCTGGTGAAGCAACAACACAGGACTACTTGCGTGCCAAGCAGCAAGTGATAGACAGAGCTAAGCGATTCCACAATCAATGGATCAGATCCAAGCTCTGCAGTAATGCTACATCCAGCCGTGAATGGTGGTGGATGGTTAAACAACTCATTGGAGAAGGAGGCTCCACAAATATCCCCATCCTCGGTGATGGGAGAGCTGAGTGCATCAGTGCAAAAGATGAGGCATTTGCAACAATCTTCAGCCAGAAGAGCCGAGTGGATGATCCATCTTGGCCTCCTCCAGAGGTCCCCAGCATCACAGATGCCAGTCTTCAGCCAATTCGATCCACAAACATTCACTCCCTCTGCCACTGATGACAGTAGCAGCAGTGTGTACCATCTACAAGATGCACTGCAGAAACTCACGAAGCCTCCTTCCAAACCCTTGAGCACTACCATCAAGAAGGACAAGGGCAGCAAGCAGATAGGAACACCACCACCTGGAAGTTCCCCTCCAAGCCTCTCACCATCCTGACTTGGAAATATATCGCCGTTCCTTCACTGTTGCTGGGTCAAAATCTCGGAACTCCCTCTCTAACAGCACTATGGAAGGACGGTTCAAGAAGGCAGCTAACCCCCACCTTCTCGAGGGCAATTGGGGATGGACAATAAATGCTGGAACAACCAGCGATGCCCACATCCCATGAACAAATAAAAATAATAATTTCCAGGTTGACAGGCTGTGAGCAGTGGGGGACTGCATGTATCAGTGCTTGGGCCCTAGCTATTCACAATATATATCAATGATTTGGATGTGGGGACCAAATGTAATATTTCCAAGTTTGCTGGTAACACAAAAGTTGATGGGAATGTGAGTTGTGAGGAGGATGCAAAGGTGCTTCATGGGGATTTAGACAAGCTAAGCGAATGAGCAAGAACATGACAGATGGAATATAATGTGGAAAAATGTGCTTATCCACTTTGGTAGGGAAAACAGAAATGCAGAGTACTTCTTAAACGGGGAGAGATTGGGAAGTGTTAGTATCCAAAGAAACCTGGATGGTGTTGTTCATAGTCACTGAAAGCTTGCATGCTGATGCAACAATCAATTAAGAAGGCAAATGCTATGTTAGCCTTCTTCAAAGGGCAATTTGAGTGCAAGAGTGAGGAAGTCTTGCTGCAGCTGTATAGAGCCTTGGTGAGAGTATTGAGAGAGGTGGAGTATTGTGTGCAGTTTTCATCTCCTTGCTTAAGGAAGGATATACTGGCCATAGAGGGAGTGCAACTAAATTTACCAGGCCAATCCCTGACATGGCAGGATTGCTGTATGAGGAGAGATTGAGACTGGGCCTGTATTCTCTCGAGTTTAGAAGAATGAGAGATAACATCATTGAAGTGTACAAAATCTTTGTAGGGCTTGTCAGGATAGATACAGGAAGGATATTTCTCCTTGTTGGGGTGGTCTAAAACCAGGGGACACAGTCTCAGAATAAGAGGTAGGCCATTTAGGACAGAGATGAGGAATTTATTCAGTCAGAGGGTTGTGAATCTTTGGAATTCTTTATCTCAGAAGACGGTAGAGGCTCGGTCATTGAGTATGTTCAAAGCAGAGGTCAATAGATTTCTAGATACCAATGACATCAAGGGATACCGGGATAGTGTGGTGGCAGGCTCAAGGGGCCGAATGGCCTACTCTTGCTCCTTTGTTCCTTTGTTCTTTTCTATGTTCCTAAGACTAACATAAAGAATCAAGCTTGGAATATATCCCAATTTTGCCTCTCCTTCCAGTCATTTCTATTCCAAAGAGATTGTTAAGGAACTAAATTTGATATGCAATAAATGAAATTTGAAAAATAGTCCCTGTATTCTGAAAGTGCAACTACATTCGAGCTTGCTGTTTTATAAGCAAATTCTGGAACAAGTAAATATTGATGCATCCACTGTCCTAAAAAGCAGTAAGCACTTTTTAAGGGGACTTTTGTAGACTGAAATAGATTACATTGAACAAACATTTCCTAAAATTCTATTCTTTTAATAGAAATAAACATGTAGGTTTTAACTTTGGATTCTACTATCTTTTTAGTACTGTGTCCGTTTTATTGCTGAAAAGTGCAAAATCTGTTGAAGCTTTTCGTCTTGCACTCATCAGGAAAGTGACAAGAATACCAAATTTCAAAGGGAACAGCAATTTATACTGCATGAGAAAAGGGTGCTGATTGGTTGGCAAGTGGACTCTGGGTTCTTCTGTACTCAACCAGCCCATGCTTGTAAACCTCATAACAGTGTCCAACATTTAGATGTTGTCAATTGGACAGCACTTGCTGAACAATCCTGAGTGTGTGCTGAAAACCAATTTTAGGTTATCTGTCAAGCTCGCAATGCGGTTCACTTAGGCTTGTGAGAAGCTACATGTATTCATATGTAGGGCCCTGTCCTTTGCAAGGAAAATATGTTTAAGAACTGTGCTTTTTTCAATTAATGGGGACAACTGTTCCCTGGTGCATTTCCAATGGCAACACCTTTTCCAATCAGAGTCGACTTGCCTTTATTGAATTTAAGCAAAAGCTTGGGGGATAAATGCTCCTTCGTGCATTCTCCATGGCAATACCTGGACCAATCAGAGTCCACTTGCCAACCAATTAGCATTCTTTTCTCATGTGGTATAAATTATTGTTCCCTTTGAAATTTGATACTTTTGCACCTGGCCTGATGAATGCAAAACTAAAAGCTTTGACAGCATGTCTCCTTTTTCAGGAATGCTCAAGTTCTGTACAACCAAGTGACAAAGCGTATCCCTTTTACTTAATTTACGTAGTTTACTTTTTTCAGATTTTGTTTTCTTTAACCTGACCTGAAGATAAAGACCGTTGTTGAAGCACTGTTCTGTGGGTGCCTTCGTCCTCTAATACCTTATTGAAAAGACAATTCTACATGTATGTCTGGACATGGGATGTCGACAGACTTTCCCACAAAGTGGGAGTATCTTAAACTGATATTTTACAACAGGGGTTATTGGGAATTGCTCTGAAGTAAGACCGTTTACTTTTAACCTTCCATAGCCTGGAAACAGTGACGTTGATTTTGTTGTGCCTCAACTACTGGCTCAATTGGATCAGCTAACTCAACACTTCTGAGATCTTGCTCAGTTTCCATGGCTTAGTAGGACATCCAACGATGTATAGAATTTGCATGGTTATCTGTGCTTGAGGACTGAAATAACAGAGTACTGATTTTTTTTTTTTAAAAATCTCTTTATGGGCTGGCAATTTTACGATCATTCTGGTTTTCTTTTTCTCCACAAACCATTTGTCAAGTGAGGAACAGCCTAATTGTTTCCTGGCCTCTGATAGTATCCTTGCTCCCTAAATAAAAACAGAAAATGCTAGAAATACTCAGCAGGTCAGGCAGCATCTGTGAAGAGAGAGAAACAAAGTTAATGTTTCATGTCGATTACTTTTCATCAGACTGGGATAAGTTCGAGGTGTCATAGGTGTCGAGGTGAGCAAAAGGGTATGTGGGACAAGGACAAAAGGAAGGCCTATGATAGGGACAGAGAAAGGAGAGATTGAAAGACAGAAAGGTTAGTCTTAAAGAGCCAGAGGGAATGGCGATGATGCAAGAAAAGAATCAAAGAAGCAAAAGATGTGCCTGGAACAGGTGTGCTGCTGACTGAAAGCAAAAATAAGAGAAAAATCAAAATTTGCAAAGCAAAGGAAACAAAAGAAAGTTTAAGGTCTGAAGTTGTTGAACTCGATGTTGAGTTCAGAAGGCTGTAAAGTGCCTAATCAACGTCTCCTTCCCTCCGGCACTTTTCAGTAAGAGCATGCTATACTCATTCATAGTCAGTCCCCATTTTTAAATTCACAAATTTATGTTTCACTTACAAGTACCTTTATAACTGGGTCAAAGGGATCAAGCAGGCAATACGGGCTGCTGCAAAGATGAGGGAGAGATTAAGTCACACCCACTCTTTGCACTGGATGCTGATGACATTTCAAAATTGCGACCACCCACACCTTATACTCAGTGTATAAGTCAACCACTGTTTTTGGAGGGATTTTTCGAGGCTTCAAAGGTTGACTTATATGCCAACATCTGTGGAACTTGTAACTTGCTGTTTAACCCAGAAGGGGTGTTTTGGGCCTTGGATGGTTAGGAAATGGGAGGTAAAAGGGCAAATATTACATGTCTTGCATTTGTACGGAAAGGTGCCATGGGTGTTGGGGGTGACCGTCTTCCATCCTATCACAAACCTTCCTTTGTTCTTGTGCCACCACCCCTTGCTCAAAACCTATTACATCTCTTTCCATTGATGCTGCCTGACCTGAGAATTTCCAGCATTTTCTGTTTTTATTTCAGAGTTCAGTATCTGAAGTATTCCGCTTTTCGATTATTCATGCTACCTGTCAGGAGACTCTCTAATTTTACACTCCTTTCCCCTGGAAATTGCAATCAAGAATTTGTTTATAGGAAATGAATTCAATACCCTGTGTTGTTTGAATGTACACTATTTTATATGGTTTTTAGCAAAAGGCACTTAACAGCTGCGAGAGGTGTAGAAAAAAAAAGATTTAAGGCACATGATGAGGCCAACCATGTTCGTGCCTGCCAAAAAGAGCTATTCCCACCTTCCAGCCCTTGGTCTGTAGCCCTGTCGGTTACAACGTTTCAGGTGCATAGCCAAGTGTTTTTTAAATGCAATGAGGCTTTCTGCAACCCTTTCAGGTGGTGAGTTCCAGAGTCCACCATCCTTAGTTATCTACAAGAGGTATAGTATCTGCTGCAGTAACACTAAATGAGAGAATTTCACTGTGTTGCATCATTGAATGGTAAGAAATTTATTCACACCCATGATTACCTATACATGTTGTCAATCTTGGGTGCACTACACAAGAGAGTGATTAAACCTAAGGGCAGTAGTTTTCTGCAAGGACGGATGCAGAACATCCTGGGAACTTTCCATACATCCCTCAACAGCCAGTGTGAATAGGTCAGGCAGAGTGTTCTCAACAAGAAAATTGTGTGAAAGTTCCAACAACAATAAAAAGAGCAGTGTCGAAATGAGACATTATATCTGACAGAAGGTGGTTGGCATTTTATAGAAATAATACAAAATTAGTTTCTCTTCAAACTAAACGAGAGCATGAAGCAGCACCGAAGTAATCATCTATTTCATTTTATATGCAAGAAAGAAACATCTCTATCTGTGACACAAGAGCCTGTATCAGCAAATTAGCCGCTGTTTAGTATTTTTTGCACCATGTTCAACATCATATGGTGCTGCTTCATGCTCTCATCTGGATCTGGAAAAATTTATTAATTTTGCTTCCAATTTCCACCCCTCCATCATTTTCACATGGTCCATCTCTGACACTTCCCTTCCCTTCCTTGACCTCTGTCTCAATTTCTGGTGATAGACTGTCCACCAATATCCATTACAAGCCTACCGACTCCCACAGCTACCTTGACTACAGCTCCTCACACCCCGCTTCTTGTAAGGACTCCATCCCATTCTCTCAATTCCTTCGCCCCCGTCGCATCTGTTCTGATGATGCCACTTTCAAAAACAGTTCGTCTGACATGTCCTCCTTCTTTCTTAACCGAGATTTTCCACCCACGGTGGTTGACAGGGCCCTCAACCGTGTCCGGCCCATCTCCCGCGCATCCGCCCTCACACCTTCTTCTCCCTCCCAGAAACATGATAAGGTCCCCCTTGTCCTCACTTATCACCCCACCAGCCTCCGCATTCAAAGGATCATCCTCCGCCATTTCCGCCAAGTCCAGCATGATGCCACCACCAAACACATCTTCCCTTCACCCCCCCGGCGGCATTCCGCAGAGATCGTTCCCTCTGGGACACCCTGGTCCACTCCTCCATCACCCCCTATACCTCAACCCCCTCCCACGGCACCTTCCCATGCAACCGCAGAAGGTGCAACACCTGCCCCTTTACTTCCCCTCTCCTCACCATCCAAGGGCCCAAACACTCCTTTCAAGTGAAGCAGCATTTCACTTGCACTTCCCTCAACTTAGTCTACTGCATTCGTTGCTCCCAATGTGGTTTCCTCTACATTGGAGGGACCAAATGCAGACTGGGTGACCGCTTTGCAGAACACCTTCGGTCTGTCCGCAAGTATTACCCAGACCTCCCTGTCGCTTGCCATTTCAACACTCCACCCTGTTCTCATGCTCACATATCCGTCCTTGGCCTGCTGCATTGTTCCAGTGAAGCTCAACGCAAACTGGAGGAACAGCACCTCATCTTACGACTAGGCACTTTACAGCCTTCTGGACTGAATATTGAGTTCAACAATTTTAGATCATGAACTCTCTCCTCCATCCCCATCCCCTTTCCGATTTTCCCCCTCCTTTTTGTTTTTTTCCAATAATTTATATAGATTTTTCTTTTCCCACCTACTTCCATTATTTTTAAGTGTATTTCCATCCATTATTTTATCTCTACCTTTTAGCCTATTTCGATCCCTTCCCCCCACCCCACCCCGACTAGGACTATCTGTACCTGACTCGTCCTGCTTTCTACCCTTAATTAGCACATTCCTTTAGATAATATCACCACCTTCAACACCTCTTTGTCCTTTTGTCTGTGACATCTTTTGGTTATCTCCACCTATCACTGGCCCTCTATCCAGCTCTTCTTGTCCCACCCCCCCTTAAACCAGCTTATATTTCACCTCTCTTCTATTTTTACTTAGTTCTGTTCAAGGGTCATTGGGCCTCGAAACGTTAACTGTGTTCCTCTCCGCAGATGCTGCCAGACCTGCTGAGTTTTTCCAGGTATTTTTGTTTTTGTTTTGGATTTCCAGCATCCGCAGTTTTTTGCTTTTATATATGATATTTAGTTTGTGTGTAGCCATAAAGACATCCACTGATTGTTCAAAACCAATGAAGATTTAGTCAGTACTGATTATTTAGCCCATGGACAATAAAAGATAAAGAACTATAAGTGTTAGCAAAGGCCCTTGACGTTTATGGAACACTAAACAGAACATAAAGGCTCCATATAAGATAAAAGCAAAAAACTGCAAATGCTGGAAATCCAAAGCAAAAACAAAAATACCTGGCCAGACCTGCTGAGTTTTTCCAGGTATTTTTGTTTTTATAAAGGCTCCATACTTGACTACTGCAGTTTCATAGCTCACAATCATACTATTCATGAGCTGCTCAGGTATGTAAGAGCAAGTCAAGTAACCTTGCAGAAGTTTTTCAGCGTGGCGTTCATCATTCAGTGACAGTGTGAATGAATGTTCTTGTTGGAGGTTGTTTCCTTCCCCTAATCTACTCTTTGAGTTAAAATATGGTGCTTTTCAGGAATGGTTTATTTGTGTGCAAACCCATTAACATTTGTCAGTAGGCTGTTGGCCTATAGGGTCATCATGCCCAAGCCTGATTCTGCAATATACACATTAGAAAGGGTCAGTAGATACATATAAGGAGAGGAGATTCTGGTGATATGTTCTTTCCATTACTACGGTCTTGGCTAAGGTCAGCTACCTGAACAGAGAGCCAGAATCGAACCTGGAACTCTCGAGCCTCGCATCACACCATGCATTGCAGGTATTAGTTCAGTCACTGGGTGAGCTCATGCATGCTATTACTTTTCTTTCCATTCTTTCAAAATAAATCAGAATTTTGACAATATAGTATTACCATTGGATACACCGATGGGTGGTCTGGACCTTTCACCTCAACTTAGCTGATCCACCCAGAATTCCTCCAATACAACAACTGACTGTGTTAATCCTTTGCATGAGTTGGTCATTCCCTTGTGTGACTAGGAGTGTTCTGGCATCCATTTAAAAGCAATCAAGTATGATGTATGACTTCTGAAAACACTGAATCAGTGCTACCTAAAAGTATTGCAAGGTTTCATAAATTAAACCAACTTGTCAGCCAGTCAGACTGCCCAGTTCCATGAAACAAAGTACTGAATTCATAATTCCACTGACCGCCTCACCGAACCTGAAAAACTAATTTTATAATTGTGGAAAATCATTTTAATTATGGTAAATTCCAAATTTTAATATCTTTTTAAAAGTTTATCATATTTTAGTTTCTACTTTAATCCCATGTGTATGTTCCAATAATTTATTTAGTTCTCTGTAAAACTTGATTACATGTGAAGGATAATCAGTGCATTTTACTTCCTGGTTTGCTGTCTATGAGGACACTTCAGTGTGATTGGCTGCTTACACACACAGTGGAACAGGTTTTAAATTAACTACTTCTGTTTTTAAAATTCAAAAATGAAGTATCTATTTCTGACTAAACATCAACAAAATACAATAGAAGCCACTTTAAGTACTACAGTAACTTTTATAGGTTTGATGACATCATTGCTGGATGCCTGGAGATCCCCTTGAATTGGCATCAAATTAAAACTAACGTCAAAAAGGGGGAATCCAAGCTCCATCCTTGTGAGCAACTTCCTTCAAGGTCAGTGGCAGGTGCCATCATTTGCTGACCACAAAATCTGAGCTATAGTTACTTAAATCTGTTTATTTCTGTCTATGCTGTTACTTGAAGTACTCAGTTATTTCTGCTATTTAGATACTTTGGTTCCATCCACACAGTTAGCAAGTACTATTCTGTCTACAACTTTGATTTATTGTACCACGGAATTTCCATTTCCAATACTTGAACAAGATTAATAAACTTGCAATAATGTATTGAAGAGGTTCAATGCAATGGGTAATTTATGCTGGAAGTTTAACATACTCCTTCATTTTCCAGTCATTCAGCCAGCCTGTTAGTTGGCACGGTAGCACATGCTCAAGTCAGGAGTGCTGGTTGCATTGCAGGGACCTAAAGGTTGGGCTTCTGACCCTATACTAGACAGTGATGCTAAATACTTATAAATGAATCCACTCAGTCCCATGCAATTGCACAGTTGCATTATCCCAAAACCCTGGTGCAGCATTTCTAGTTCTGTTATCTCTTAACATTTTATTTTTGTTCTTAATTTGTTTATTGTTTTTAAAATTGTAACCTTTTTTGCTTTTCATTGTTCTAGGACCAAGAGACCCCTTTGCACTGTGCAGCTTGGCATGGTTACTATGCTGTGGCCAAAGCACTCTGTGAAGCTGACTGCTCTGTTCACATTAAAAATAAAGAAGGAGAGACTCCCCTCCTGACTGCAGCAGCAAGAGGTTATGTAGATATTGTGGAGTGTCTGATAGAACATAATGCTGATATGGATGAAATTGACACGGTAAGAACTGAACATATGGCACATTTGAATTTCCAGCTTCATAATATTACAAATCATTTCCTTTAGGGAATGATTGATTGTCACATGCACTGTGTTTGATTTGATTTTCTATAGGCTTTTCTGCTGGCCTTGGAGCTAGTTGATTGGAATCTTGGATGTGTATGTTTGCTATTTTGGCAGCAAAGCCAGTAAAGGTCCCCATTGCCGCCAGTGACTGCTTGCACACTGTAATGCTCTTTTTCAGTATCCACAGTAGCCATGTATTTCTTGCATTTGTTCTTGCAAAAGTGATATTACAACATTTATCATGTTGCTCTGTTCTTGACACATGCAGCATTAAGCACATGAGTCACTTCCTATGCTGAATAACATTCTATGAAAACAGATTCATTCTCAACAGAAAATTGTGATGCAATTCTGGTTACTTCAGGCAGCAATTCCTGCTGTAAGGAAGCAGAGCACTTTTATATTGACACTTGTTTAGTTAGGATTGCTGAAGACTAGCAACCATGGTTCAGGCATCCCATGTTACATTGTTAAATCTGGCTCTCATTCCATCATCGGGATGTAAATGAATAAAAAAGTGAATGTACAGTTCTGGTGTCAGGCAAAGATCAGGATTACAAGAAAAATCACATGGAGTGGTATATAAACACTGCTCTCCTGCAGTCCAAAGTGAATAAATTACGTTATTTTTTTGTTATGCTCTTCTGCTAACATCACCAAGTACCTGTGCACAATGAATGCGAATGCGTCAGATTTTCAGAAAATGGGAAATACAAGTGTAACACTTGTGAAAATAGAATTTTTGGTTGCTTTGCACTGAATTTGACATTTCTGCAACCATTGAGTTATTCCACACGAATGTTTGTGTATTACTTGCAATCACATGATTTTAATTGCCACATTTAGCGCAAAGCAACCAAAAATTCTATTTTCACAAGTGTTACATTTGTATTGCCCATTTTCTGAAAATCTGACACATTCGCATTCATTGTGCACAGATACTTGGTGATGTTAGCAGAAGAGCATAACAAAAAAATAATGTTATTTATTCAGTTTGGACTGCAGGAGAGCAGCATCTATATACCAAAATAAGTAGAAATGGCTTGCAAAATGCAGAACTCTTGGTTTGTCAAATGGAGCATTTGGAGTTTCAAATCTTTGTAACCAATGAGCTAATAAAAAGTCATCAAACCATGGAGGAACCAAAAGGGACAGGTTTTAGATTTTCTTGTCATGCTCCAAATGGAGGAATTAAATCAAATCCTTACAATGTTTACTGCAGCATCAAGAAAGAAAAGACTGCAAGTCGAATTCTAGATTACATTTACAGCATGTTTTCTTTCCTCCAAACTTGCATATGACCCCTTAAGATATAAAAACATGCTATGGTTATGAGCCATATAGACTGAGAAGATTTTAGTAGCAATCCTTGCAAAGCAGAAGTTGGATGAGGATATGACCGGGTTCCGTTATGAGACTGCTCACTCTTATCCAATGTACATGTGAATATGCATACGTACAGCCACAGGTAGTTTCTGTCCAACCTCACCTATGATGGATAGGTACGTGAGCAGGCAACTGTGGAGTGATAGCCCAGATGATATATCGCTGCTTTTGAACAGTGAACGTATGTTCAGCTGGTTTAAACAATGACAGTTCATGCTGGCAGACCAGCAAGGTTCTAAATTTAATCACTGGCCTGTGCTGGAGTATTGGTCGCAGCATATCTGGTTATGGTGTGGAAAATCAGCCAGCATTCCTGCTGCTGATGGCTGGAACTTGGGCAGAAAGCAAAGCAAAAGCTTTGGGACTATGGCCCAGCAACAGATGAAATCCGAAAAGGGGTTGGAAGGAAGAGCGTTACTGAGCAGGAGAAAGAAAGGGAGTAAATTGGGAAGAGAAACTGGTGAATACGGGTACTTTGCAGTTTTTGCTCTCAAGGGCTAAAAATGGAGTTAAATCATGAAGATTCCACCTGGAGATTAGAGAGGCAGAATTCAACAAATTGCTAGGCTGTTTATTTAAAAGTGGGGCCTGAATTTGCTTCCCAATTGCTATTTTTATGAAGTTTCTAAAGTAACATTTGGGATACCGTAAGAGATAGGAGCAGAAATTAGGCCATTCGGCCCATTGAGTCTGCTCCGCCATTCAATCATGACTGATAAGTTTCTCAACCCTATTCTCCCACCTTCTCCCCGTAACCTTTGATCCCCTTACCAATCAAGAACCTATCTATCTCGGTCTTAAGTACACTCAATGACCTGGCCTCCACAGCCTTCTGTGGCAATGAATTCCATAGGTTCACCACTCTCTGGCTAAAGAAGCTTCTCCTCATCTTTGTTCTAAAAGGTCTTCCCTTTACTCTGAGGCTGTGCCCTCGGGTCCTAGTCTCTCCTACTAATGGAAACATCTTCCCCACGTCCACTCTATCCAGGCCTTTCAGTATTCTGTAAGTTTCAATCAGATCCCCCCTCATCCTTCTAAACTCCATCAAATATAGACCCAGAGTCCTCAAACGTTCCTCATATGTTAAACCTTTCATTCCTGGGATCATTCTCGTGAACTTCCTCTGGACCCACTCCAGGGCCAGCACATCCTTCCTGAGATACGGGGTCCAAAATTGCTCACAATATTCTAAATGTGGTCTGACCAGAGCCTTATAAAGCCTCAGCAGCACATCCCTGCTTTTATATTCTAGTCCCCTCGAAATAAATGCTAACATTGCATTTGCCTTCCTAACTACCGACTCAACCTGCAAGTTAACCTTAAGAGAATCCTGGACTAGGACTCCCAAGTCCCTTTGCACTCCAGACTTCTGAATTCTCTCCCCATTTAGAAAATAGTCTATGCCTCTATTCTTCCTACCAAAGTGCATGACATCACACTTGCCCACGTTGTATTCCATCTGCCACTTCTTTGCCCATTCTCCTAACCTGTCCAAATCCTTCTGCAGCCTCCCCGCCTCCTCAATACTACCTGTCCCTCCACCTATCTTTGTATCATCTGCAAACTTAGCCAGAATGCCCTCAGTTCCTTCATCTAGATCATTAATGTATAAAGTGAAAAGTTGTGGTCTCAACACTGACCCCTGCGGAACTCCACTAGTCACCGGCCGCCATCCTGAGAAGGATCCCCTTATCCCCACTCTCTGCCTCCTGCCAGATAGCCAATCTTCAATCCATGCTAGTACCTTGCCTCTAACACCATGGGCTCTTATCTTACTGAGCAGCCTCCTGTGCGGCACCTTGTCAAAGGCCTTCTGGAAGTCCAAGTAGATAACATCCATTGGCTCTCCTTTGTCTAACCTACTCATTAACTTCTCAAAGAATTCTAACAGATTTGTCAGGCATGACCTCCCCTTGATGAAACCATGCTGACTTTGCCCAATTTTACCATGAACTTCCAAGTATTCTGAAATCTCATCCTTAATAATGGACTCTAAAATTTTACCAACGACCGAGGTCAGGCTAATCAGCCTGTAATTTCCCGTCTTTTGCCTCACTCCCTTCTTAAAAAGGGAGTTAGCGATTTTCCAGTCCTCTGGGACCCTCCCTGACTCCAGTGATTCCTGAAAGATTGCCACTAACGCCTCCACTATCTCTTCAGCTATCTCCTTCAGAACTCTGGGGTGTAATCCATCTGGTCCAGGTGATTTATCCAACTTCAGACCTTTCAGTTTTCCTGGCACCTTCTCCTTGGTAATGGCCACCCAAACTCACCTCTGCCCCCCGACTCTCTTGAACTTTGGGGATGTCACTCGTGTCTTCCACTGTGAAGACTGACGCAAAGTACCTATTCAGTTCCTCCGCCATTTCTTTGTTCCCCACTACTACTTCTCCAGCGTCATTTTCCAGCGGCCCAATGTCCACTTTTGCCTCTCTCTTACCCTTTATATATCTAAAAAAAAACTCTTGCAACCTTCTTTTATATTACTGGCTAGTTTACCCTCATATTTAATCTTCGCCCTTCTTATTTCTTTTTTAGTTGTCCTCTGTTGGTCTTTGTAGGCTTCCCAATCCCCTGGTTTCCCACTGCTCTTCGCCGCATTGTATGCTTTCTCTTTAGCTTTTATGCTGTCCCTGACTTCCCTTGTCAGCCATGGTTGCCTCGTCCTCCCTTTAGTATGCTTCTTCTTCCTAGGGATGAATTTTTGCTGTGTCTCCCAAATTACTCCCAGAAACTCCTGCCATTGCTGTTCCACTGTCTTTCCTGCTAGGTTCAGCTCCCAGTCAATTCTGGCCAGCTCCTCCCTCATGCCTCTGTAGTTGCCTTTATTCAACTGTAATACCATTACATCTGATTCCAGCTTGTTCCTCAAATTGCAGGGTAAATTCTATCATATTATGGTCACTTCCTCCTAAGGGTTCCTTCACCTTAAGCTCCCTTATCAAATCTGATACGTTTGCAAGACCTTTTTGCTTCTGCTTCAAAATTTCCTGAGGATATGATATTGACGCCCAGGTTTTTAGCAACAGTTAAAATATTTTTTCATTTAATGCTGATTGTAATGGGGAAGTTCCAGTAAAGTGCTGGTGGTGTGACTAGTTTCCTCACACGCAGCTGCCAAGCTCAGAATATTCTTGTGCTACAAGAATCTAAAACTTCCATCAAGTGCACCATTAACTGTGAACTGTATGAGAGTTGGAGTTGATGGGGTTAGTCTGCCATTTTATTTGGGTTTTTCCTAGATCCTTCCCTTTCTCCTAAATAATAGTCCTCTTTTTCTATGTTAGAATCATCCTTTTACTGTCGAAGTCCTAGAGATAAAATTGGTCTGAGCACATTTATGTCTAAAACCGAGGTTGTGGGGGCACGACTTATGTTGAGTTGGGGGAGGACCCATGCATGATATGGGGAAAGAATTCAACTTATGGGCAGGGGCCACAGAAGGATCCTGAATGATGCAAACTTGACTCCTACCCCACTTATAAGGTAACTAATTTGTTAAAAGGATCCTTTAACAAACATCACTCCCCTAGTTTACATATCCAAGGAGTTGGATGCCTATTTTAGGCATTTAAAAATTTGGTGTTAAGTCCAATGCCTCTACAGATTGGGCACAGGTTATCCCATTGCTAAATTGAAATGCTTTGTGCCCATTTCACATCTGAAAAATCAGCGCAACAAATAGCAATTTTTACCCCAGTGTGTTTTGTCAGAGTTGTATATGTTTGCATTTAATTACTTTTTTAGGATGGTCACACAGCCCTGCACTTAGCAGTACGAAGATGTCAAATAGAGGTGGTGAAGTACCTACTAAGTCAAGGATGCTTCATAGATGTACAAGATCTACATGGTAATTCAGCTCTACATGTAGCCTGCAAAGATGGCAATGTAGCTATCGTTATGGCTCTTTGTGATGCAAATTGCAACCTTGATCTGACTAATAAGGTAATACCATCATCAATTAAAGCTTTTTTGTTTTAATGCATGTCTTCTTTTATATTTGTGCATCCCTTCTATGAGTTTTAATTATAATAGCACACAATTGTATAATATATTACTATTACAATTAGATTTTGCTATTGTATTCCTCTTGTACTGCTAACAAATCCTTCTTGTGACTAACTTCCTTTACAAAGGAAAATCTATTCATCACTGGATGGACAATACCCATTTGATCAGGCATGTTAGACATTGGATGAAGACAGTGATAGAATTCATTTTTCCTGTAATCCTTAACAGCACTGTGTTCGCACTAAACTGCACAGCAGCAGCGCTGCAGACCTTGTTCTGTGATAAATACCACCTTACAACCCTCTGGGATTTCTGTGCTCCTCCAAATCGGGACTCCTCCACATCCCCAATTTTCCTCACTCCACCATTCGCAGTCATGCCTTCATCTGCCAGGCCCTAAACTCTGGAATTCCCTCACTGAACTTCTCTTCCTCTCTAGATAAAAACAAAAAGCTAAAAGCTACTGCAGATGCTGGAAATCCAAAACAAAAACAGAATTACCTGGAAAAACTCAGCAGGTCTGGCAGCATCGGCGGAGAAGAAATCAGTTAACGTTTCGAGCCTTCATGGCCCTTCGGCAGTACTGAAGCATAGTTAGGAGAAGGGAGAAATACTTCTCTCTCCTCCTTAAGGCACTTCTTAAAACATACCTATTTGACCAAGCTTTTGTTCATCTGTCCTGATATCCCTTTGTGGTTTTTGGTTGTAACAGGGGAAGGCGGTGGCGTAATGGTATTGACACTGGACTAGTAATCCAGAGATCCAGGGTAATGTACTGGGGCGGATGGTGGTATTTGATTTCAGTCAATAAAAATCTGGACTGAAACTGTTGTTGATTGTCATAAAAATCCATCTGGTTCACTAATGCCCTTTAGGGAAGGAAATCTGCCATCCTTACCTGATCTGGCCTATATGTGACTCTAGACCCACAGCAATGTGGTTGGCTCTTAAATGCCCTCTGAAATGACCTAGCAAGCCACTCTGTTGTATTGTTGTATCAAACTGCTAGAAAGTCTATAGTGCCCTCACAGCACTGTGGGTGTATCTACACCACATGGACTGCAGTCGTTCAAGGAGGCAGCTCACCACGACCTTCTCAAGGGCAATTAGGGATGGGCAGTAAATGCAGGTGATGCTTACATCACATGAATGATTTTTAAAAAAACACTCCTGTCTTGGGATATTTTACTACTTAAAATGGCTAAATAAATGCAGATAATAAGATTTTCAAACACCAGAGTAATATATGGGTTAAATTGAGGACAGGTTAGGACATAAGAAATAGAAACAGGAGTAGATAATCAAGCCTGTTCTGCCGTTAAGTATGATTATGGTTTATTGTCTACCTCAGCTCCATGTTCCTGTGCTATCCCCACATCCCTTAATCTCATTAACATCCAAAATCTGATTTTCCAATGTGTTCAGATGCCTGAGTATACAAAGCCTTAAATGGCTTCATTGCAGTACATAGCAACTAATGTTTGCTGGAGTTAGTTTGCACTGTAAGCACAAAGATAATGATGTTACTATTGTACCTTCTCTTTTTAGTGATTTAGAGATTAGCTTTTGTTCTAAAGAGTAATTCAGCCAAAGACGTTTACAACACGAGTTGGTAATTCGTCCCATTATTACTGTGCCAGCTCTTTGCGAAAGTAATGCAACTTATCCTCCCTGACCTCGCATGCTATAGTCTTCGCTTTAAATATTTATCAATTGTCCCTGAAATGTAATGGTCTGTCATTCAATCAGTCCCATACTATTCCATCTTCTGCATAAAGAAAGTTATGTTAACCCCTCTTCTCCACTCTCTTATTGACAATCTTATATTAATGACCACTTATCACTGACCTCTCTTAGCCTTACTTACTGCCATGGAAATTGTCTTAGTGTCAAGTCTCTCATAATTATAGTTTCCCATCGCTGGCATCATCATAGTGAATTGGTTCTGTATGGGTTTAATATGCTTTCCATAATAAATTTCCCAGAATGCCACACAGTATTTTAACTGTTGAATAACCAATATTTTGTACAAACTTATAATTACTTTTACTTCTGTACGCTATCCCTTTTTATGAAACCCAAAATATTATAGGCCTTTTTTTTAATGGTTTTTCCCACCTACTCTCGCACTATTTCTGATTAGCTTAACTTACCTGAGGGTGAATGTATGCAGTTGGGCATCATTCTTTTTTTCTCTCTTTTTGCCCCTGGCTCCTTTTCTTGTAAAGTGATTGGGGGTCACTTCATCAATATCATTGCCCTTCCACTAACTGAATCTGACCATTCGAGTGTGAGGCTGGACAGAGTGTGTTGGTGGGCCCTTGGACCACTGGGTGCACCTCAGCCAGCCTCTACACATACATTTCAAGGTTGTAAGGATAGTGTCAGTGAAGGAAGCACTGACTGATTTTCTCCCCAACTTCCTAGCCCTAGGACACTAAGTCTAAGTGAAACTGAGCCCTTCCTGATCTGCATGTCTAGAAGTGGCAGGGAAGGGGTGAGTAGGGAGTGGGCAAGCAATATAAGCATTTCCCATTTCCAGAAAAGGTGTATTGGTGTCTTACCTGCATTAAATATGTTTTTCTCTTGATACAGTATGGAAGAATACCTTTGCACTTAGCTGCTAACACCGGGAGTCTTGATGTTGTCCGCCACCTCTGCCTTGCTGGTGCTAATGTAGAAGCTGTTAGTTCAGTAAGTTGACTGGAATAATCCTTTTTCTCGAAACTGTTCATTTTCTCAACTACCTTATTTAAACGTCAAAGGAATTAACTGAATAATGAATTATTAATGATGCTTGACCAGGATGGCTTTATTAATTTTCTGAACACGACACTAAATATTGAAATGGAAACTCAGTTGGTAGTCTCTATTTTAAAACTGCACCAGTCAAATAGACTGATTTGAACTTTGTGATGTACTCTGTGAAACAAGACAATATGCACTAATTATCTAAACCTTATGCATTGCTTTTATCCATCTGGTGGTATAGTCAATTACCTGGGTCCATCAATAGCAGGTTCTGATATCTCACCCATCACCAGAACTGAAAGCTAAAGGCATTTTAGCAAGGTTGGAAAAATAGAATGAAAAAGTGGAGAAAAACATAAACACCAATCACGGAGAAGGTATAAGTATATTAAATAGCTTCAGGATCTGATCAGGGACAGTGGCTATCAGGATCAGATCGTGGTATTGCACAACTCAAACGGGCCAAAGGTTGCCTCTTTCGGACCTGGAAAGTGCCTGGTCTACCTCAAATTACTCTAGAAAGGCAAAGTATCTCAAAAACAGGTTAAGCAAGCTGTTTCACACTGCTGCAATGGAGTGGCTATCCAAGTGGTATTTTCCACTAACAGGATGCTGCCATCAGTCCAAAAAGACGTTCTATCTACCATACAATTGAGCAATGTTGTGTGTGCATTTCAGTGCCAGTGCAATTCCAAGTACGTAGGCTGTATGTCCTGATAATTGAACAAAAATAACATTTCAGTGCCAGTGTGAGGCTGGATATGTGGGCTGTACATCCCAAAGACCAGTGGATCTTATCAAACAGCATGTCCCTTCTGCTGTTTGCAACGGGCAAGGTACAGACCGTACCCAACTAGCTCATGCTTGCAAAACTCATAACAGCGTGCCAAAATTAAATGTGATTCCACGATTGGACAACATTTACTAAATAATCCTCAATGTGCTAAAAATAACGCTGACAACCAATTTAAAATTCAGTCAGGCTCGCAGTGTGGCACATTTGCGTGTACTGGAAGCTACGTATATTAATACACAGGGCCCTGTTCTTTGCAGACAGAGAGAACATGTACACACATTGTGCCTGTTTCAGCTAAACAAAATAAGTGAGAGCCATTCACTGGTTCATTCCTCAGGGCAATGCCTTGACCAATCAGAGTCAAGCTACCTGGTTTAAACTTCAAACAATGATTAGCAGCTAACTGTCAGTCACCATTAACTAGTGCATTCTTCATGGCAATGCCTCTACCAATCAGAGTCCACTTGCCAACCATTCAACACACTCTTCTCGTGCAGTATAAAGTTGTTGCTTCCTCTGACATTGGTATTTTTGTGATTGTCCTGATGACTGCAAGATAAAAAGCTTTGACAAAATGTATTCTTTCAGCAATACTCAAAAATAATAGCATGTTCCTGCAGTTGTTTGTAATTGACAGAGTACAGACCGTACTCAACCATCCCATACTTGCAAAGCCCAAAACAAAACATCTACTGTTTGATGTGATTCCACAATTAGGCAGTACTTGCTGAACAATCTTGAGTGTGCTAATAACTACACTAACCACTAATTTAAGATAATCAGTTGTGCTCATAACGTGGCTCATTTACACTTGCTAGAAGCGACATTCATTCATATGCAGAAACTCGTTCTCTGCAAACAAAAGGAATATGTTCAAGCCTTGCCTTTTTTGAGTTATCTGGGAGCTTGAGGAACCTATAGTTCCCCATTGCTTTCTCCATGGCAATGCCTCAGCCAATCAGAGTTGACTTGCCAACCAATTAGCACCTTTTTCTCCTGTACTATAAATTGTTGTGATCGTTTGAAATTTGGTATTCTTGCATTTGTGCAAGAAGAAAAGCTTTGGCAACATGTCTCTCTTTTAAGCAATATTCAAGTTCTGTAACTACCAAGTGACCATTAATAGAAAACAAATGTTACATGATATTAAAAATTATCAGTGAGGTTGTGAGACATGAAAAGGACCAAAGAATGCAAACATCGAAGGGTTGAGTGGAATAGGAGATGGCAAACAAAAAGATGAAAAAATAGAAAAAAAAGGAATAAAAAGCAAGCTGCAAATTCAATGGATTTGAAATGAAAGCAAATCCATGAGCCCTGAGAAAAGAAAATGCTGAGAAATCCGACAGTGCTGTGTTCTGTAACTGTGCTTAAGCAGTACAGATCAGGAAGATCCCAGCCTCAGTCCTTCCTGTGTGCACGAGTAGCTGATGTCAGCCAGGGCGATGGTGTGACACCAAATTGGCTTTGACTTCTGGTTTAAGGAAAGGAAAGCTGTCCAAGGTTTGTTCCCACTGCTAATTGATATCCAGCAGCTGCTGATGTAGGAGTGTTTGTAGATGTTGTGCAGATGACTGCACATCTGCAGGTGAATAACCTGCAGACACTCGCTGTCAAACCTTATACATTGATAATGGGCTGTCGCACCAGTGAGCATAGGTTATTCATAGCACCATTAACCAATCTTTGAGGGGAGAAAAGGGGGAGGTGGGGAAACCAGGGCCAGAATCTTCTGGTCAGCGAGCAGGGGCAGGCCCCGCTCGCTGACGCATAAAATGACACGTGGTGACATTGGGCGTGCGTCCCGATGTCAACACACGTCATTCCGATCTTCAGTTCGGTGGGCACCCGCCGAACTGTCAAAGGCCTATTAAGGCCTTTTAAATATCAATTAAAATACTTAACTGAGCTGCCCATCCAACCTTAAGGTTGGTGGGCAGGCGAAGAGCCCAGGCGGCCTTCACATTTATCATGAAACCTCATCCACAGGCAGGATAAGGTTTCATTAAGGTTTTTAAAGTTTAATAAAATTGTTAAATAAAATTCATTGACATGTCCCAGTTCATGTGACACTGTCACATGAAGGGACATGTCTAATTTTTAGAAATCAAACTAATGCCTCGGAGATTTCTGCACTCTTTCACGAGCATATGTGCGAAAGAGCGCAGGGCCCGACTCAGCCTACTCCCCCTGCCTGCACAGGGGACACTCAGCGCTTCCAGGTGCGCATCACGCCTGGCAGACCTTAATTGTCCTGCCTATGTAAAATGGCAGCACGCAGCCGATCGCAGGCGGCGATCTGCACGCCCGCCCGCGCCTGCTCCCATCCAAGCCCCCTGACTGGGAGAAAATTCTCCCCCAAGTGTCTTGGAGACTAGTATTCCAACCAATCACATGTTAAGCTATTGGAAATTTGTGTTATTCACTAATATCCAAGTTTACTTTCTCCAAGTCCATCTGTGTTCTCAGCAGTTAACTTTGTGATTTGTGTTAACAAGTTGTAGCCGGTGCAAGTGGGCAATTTTTTTACTTTATGAAGATAAAGATGCGCAGCAAATGTGTCAAGTTTCCAGAATCATCTAAGGCAAGAAAGGCACTGAAAAGGCTTTGGTACTTGCTCCAGGGGATTGCAAGGGGGATGGAATGTAAAAGTAGGGAAGCCTTGTTACAACTGTACAGGGCACTTGTGACACCACACATAGAGTACTGTGTGCAGTTTTGGTCTCCTTACTTAGAGGAATATACTTGTATTGGAAGCAGTTCAGAGAAGGTTCACTAGGCTGATTCCTGGGATGAAGGGGTTTTCTTATGAGGAAAGGTTGAGCTGGTTGGGCCTATACTCATTGGAGTTTAGGAGAAATAGAGGTGATCTTATTGAATCATATAAGATTCTGAGGGGCCTTGACAGAGTAAATGCTGAGAGGATGTCTCCTCTTGTGGGGGAATCTAGAACTAGGGGACACAGTTTAAAAAATAAGGGGTCTCCAACTTAAAATGGAGGTGAAGAAGAATTTTGTCTCTGGGGGTCATTAATCTTTGGAACTCTTTTCCCCAAACAGCAGTGGAGACTGGCTCAAGGAATATGTTCAAGGCCAAGATAGATAGATTTTTGACCTGCAAGGGAGTTGAGGGTCATGGCGTCTAACAGGAAAGTGGAGTTGAGGCCACAATCAGATCAGCCATGATCTTATTGTTGGTGAGCAGGCTCAATGGGCCGAATGATCATACAAATAGATACACAATTCTTGGCTGCTGCTTTGAAGGCCTTGACTGTTTGTTGATCAGGGAATGATGTCATTTACAGAGAGGGGGAAGTTCTATACATTTATTAAATGCTATTTTGTAATTATCCATTAATAACTGAAAATCATTTCAAAGCATGTTCAGTGATGGAGATTGAATCTGTATCAAAACCTTCACGAATGATGTCTTACTGGTAACACCATGTTGTTGTTGTTGTGAAAATCTGGGAAGTATGTCCTGTCTTTGTTAGAAATATAAGTTATCCGTATGGTTTCCCAGAAAAATCGTGGAAAATTTTGGGATTAAAAGGTAGTTAATTTGCACTTCCACCCGCAAACTGGCTTTGTATGACATGTTGCCATAGAAATGAGTGATTCAGGGTGTAGCTCTGGTTAGAAGGTTCTTTTGTTTAATTTATCTGTGTGTGTTTGCTGATCGAAGCAGACAGTTCCATTTGGATTTCATGAGGGAAAAGCAGCTGGAAACTTTGCTCTAGCTTGCAGCTATTGGAGGAAATCTACAGAGCCTTGTAGCAGAAAGTGGTCAGCTTGAATAGTTGGTTTGGAAAGAGCTGTACAGAAGCTGTGGGAGCAGCCTGGCCAAAGCCAAGACAAGCTGAAGAGTCCAAAGTTGTGAGTTCTTTAAAGAAAATTGTAGGACTGCTTAGCCAAAAGCTAATGGGAGGATCCCTATGTAATTTCTACCTGGATGAATAGCTGGAATACTAAGGAGGATTAAAGTAAATTCCAGAGAGCTGTGGCAAACCTTTTGGGTTGTTTCCAGGGAAAGTGAATGGACATTTTGTAAGATAAGGGAACTCTTGGGGGGAGTAGATATTAGAACTGTCTTGAAAGCATAAGTCTTTATAAGCTATAGTGTTAAGATAGTGGTGTTTGCTTTGTTTAATTATCCTTTTTTCATATATAAAAAATTGTTTTTGTTAAAAAAACCGTGAAATCTTGCGGCATAGTTCTGTTGGTAAATTGCTGGGTGTTTGGATTTCTTCTTTAAACATTAACAGTCCCTAATCAGATCGTAAAACTGTTAGCAGGAACTAAGGAACTTTGATCCAAGTCTCTTATTGATCAGTGCTGCTATAAATGTTAATGTGCTCTAAAAAGGTTTATAACCACAATAGCAGGAACCTGTATTTTATATTTTATAGGCGTTTATTTCTATTGATTTTTGTAAACAAAAGCGTATTTTAAAAGGAAGTATACAAAATAACTAATCAGGTTACACTCCTAAAAAACCAATGTAAAAAAAATAACATTTTGACCTTATCTATTTAAGTAGCTTTTACCCCACAACCACCGCCTTTATGTTCAGCAAAAATCAACTTTTTGAGTTTGTGCCATAGCAAAAAGCCTTGTCACACATGTTGATTAAATTGCAGGCATATGGCCCTAAATTTCCTATACATTATTTATAACGAGTGGAAAATCCTGGAAGGTCACCCACGAATTAAGGTATATACAGACAGCAGGCAAGGCTTCACGTGGCATCGGTTCTGAAAATTGTCTTCCATATGTATACACCATTTAAAACATGCCCTTTTTGCAAAAAAAACTTGCAAAGTTTATGGTTAATTTAGGGAACAAATATTAAACTCTTCCCCCTATAAATATTGAAGAGTGTACTGCAGTTGAAATCTTAATGATACACAACACAAGCAAAGCATGATCCTCATTAGATCCTGTTCCAATAAAGTCATTTGATACTAGTTATGTATATTTGGCTGAAAACCAGTGACTGAATGGCAAGAGAAATAAGAATCAAAGAGTGAATATGCATGAGCAAGGATGTAGTTGAGAAAGTTGTAAAGCATTCTACATTTCTTCCTTCCAACAATAATAATATGTTAGATCAGGCCAATA
This sequence comes from Cetorhinus maximus, assembly GCF_964194155.1. Lineage (NCBI taxonomy): Eukaryota > Metazoa > Chordata > Chondrichthyes > Lamniformes > Cetorhinidae > Cetorhinus > Cetorhinus maximus. Next base: position 109,411,576 of record NC_135880.1, read on the forward strand.
CAAAGATGTAAATATGATGCAAATATAAACTTATGACATATATGCTCATAGACTTTTTTTTTAAGTAAAGCAATTTCTAATAGTAAAAATTTGAAATAGAGCTAACTAAATTACAGTCGCGAAATGCACAAATTTGGTACGTGTGTCCCTAAGGTGATGGTATAGGAATTCAATTTGTTAAACCTGTTACACGACATGGTGTTCTCACAAAAACAATTTACTGTGATTTATAGTTTAGAGTAGTGATTGCTCATGTGATGATGCTGATTGAAATGTGAAGAGGCTCCAGGAGCCTTCAGAGCGATATAATCTAAATAAAAATACCTGCGGCAAGGCATGTTTGTAACTGAGTGCAATGTTAGGGCTGCTCCCTGTTTCAGTGAGTGTTTGAAACATTAAAACAACTGGAGAGGATCTTGATCGAAAAAGACACTTCTTAGTGTCGTACTAGCTCATACATTGGGCCTCAAGTTTAGATCCTGGCATGTATTAAGTTTAACTGAGACAGCAGTTGAGGTGCTGCCACAGGTTGAGTAGGGAGACAAATCAGCTGAGGTTCCCGGTAACCAGTCAGACTTACTGGAAAATGTATTTGTGTAAGCACTGTATGGAGATAGGGCCAAGTTTGACTGGGACAATTGAGTAGCTTAATACTCTTTCCAGGCTGATCATTGGGCCTTTGGGTGAGACATTGAAGGGCTGTTTCCCCCACAGAACTGGTTATAGACAGACTGTTGAAATGTTAGATGAAATTTAATGCGAAGAAATGTGAAGTGATACAATTTGTAAGAAAGAATGAGGAGAGGCAACTTAAACTAAAGGGGGTGCAGGAACAGGGAGATGTTGGGGGTTTGTGGGGCTATGGGGAAAGAGCAGAGAAGTGGCAATAATTGGAAAACTCTTTCAAAGAACCAACACAGGAACAATAGGCCACATGACTGCCCCCTGTGCTGTATGATTCAATGAGTCAGAGAAGAATGGAGCAAGTTTTTTTTTAATTAGAGGTTGAGAATAGCATGTTTACTGGTGCTGTATCAAATAAACAAAGTGACATACAAACTGGAAAACTCTTCATCTGAAATCACAAGTGTTCAGGGTAAAACCACTAATATTCTTGCCAATTAGTAATGTGAGCCTGAGGGGATGTTTTGTGAAATTTTTTTTCTTCCTCTTTGTTTAGAGCAGGCATTACTTATTATGCATTCATCCAGAAGTGCTGTATTTAAATGCAGTAATAGCAGGAACTAATTATTATGCAATCAGTGTAGTGAATCTGGTTCATTTCAGAATCTTCCTGAGTGAATTGTTAAGCAGCTCTTGGCTGAGTGTCTGGTTACACAGTTTGCTAACTTTCGTATCTAGCATGAGTGTGAAAATAAAATACACAGAATGCCAAGTGTGGCTTTTCACAGGTTAAATATGAAATTAAGCGGAAACAATGCTAATTGGATTGATTGCTGGTTGTTTAACAGGATGGAAGAACTGCAGAAGATCTTGCTAGAGCAGAACAGCATGAACAAGTCGCCAATTTACTTGCCAGGCTTAAAAAGGTAACACGTATGTATAAATGGGGGATCTCAACAGTGGACATATGTTAGCACACCTTTCCAAGAACACTTTTGGCAGCTTGCACTTTTTCCTCCTACAGTGTTCCCATGAATTGGTCAGGCAATTAAGCTACAAATTAAAGGACTGTACAATTTTAGGTTTAAAATTGGTCAGAAAAAAACATTCTTGATGCAGTTTAAACATTGTGCGCTGGTGACGATTTATGGTGAAGAGAATAACTATGTATAACTATAACTACTGTATACACAATACCAGTAAATAGACTTTTGTATATGGTCATCAACAGTAAAGTTTTCAGCCAATCAGTAACAAAAGTGCTGCTGAATTTGTTACCAGTGTAGAAGCACCAGCAAAACATTGGAACAAGTGTAGGCCATTCAGCCCGTTGAGCCTGCTCCGCCATACAGTTGGATCATGGTTAATATATAGTTCAACTCCTCCATTTACCCACTTTAGCTCCATATCCCTTGATACTTTTATCTCACAAAAGTCTCGCTCTAAAATAGGTGTTTTTGACCTACATCGCTGGCAGTGCTGCTTCCAGTCTAAATGTGAAGCAACTTAACCGTAGTAGGCAAATGCAACAGCAATGTAGTGCAACCAATTGAAGTAACAGACACATTTGTTCCATAACAAGCCAAAATGAGTTTACTCTCGTTTGTCCAGTGCGCATTTGTAGTGAAGTAGGTACCAACCCTTGGAATGTTTTTTGTGACTTATTGATGTATCTGCAAATAGACTGATAGATCTGACTAAACTGTCAAAACTAACCAACAATATAAATAATTTGATCTCTACAGCAGTGACATTGCAGTCTCATTTTCAGAAGCAGTTTTGCAATATAAATGCAGCATTAGCATGAGTTCATCCATCACTATGCAATGTTCTGAGAGTTTATTTAATCACCTTTAGCCACCTATTTTACCTGCACATTCAACAGTTCAGGTTAGTTTAGCTGATAATGAGAATTGTTCCTGGCCGTGTTCCCATTTGGAGATTTTTTTTTTGGATTGCACGTCTGCTGGCTAGGAGAGCCTTCCCAGTTCTGTCAAGTTTTCAGTAATTTGTTTTTGTCTAAAACGCAAATTACGGTGCATATTATGTGTGTGCATGTGTTTGTGCTTAGATGGAATTAGTTCTGCCATTGTACGTTCAATTCAAATCACAAGATTCAGCTGTAGTATTCAGCTGTTCATGATCATCAATCACTGCCAGCCAAAACAAAAGTGAGGAAGCTACAAAATAAGATGGTTGTAGGATGAAATTGCCACAGGAATTTCCATTTTTATTTTATTGGAGCTTAACCCTACCAGTCCAATTAAGCTCATATCGCCATTGCCCAGGGGCATCATGTGGATATTGATACGTGATACATGGTAGCACCTCATTTTGTTACTATCCTTATTGGGGATGATGCACAGCCACTGTCTCACGTATTTCAGGTTGTGCATTCTAAAAGGTTTCTCCACTGCAACTCTCATGAAGCTGGCCAATGGTACCCAGAAGCCTGGAGGTGGATTTTGCAGAACGAGGGGTTCTGTAATATATGGTTTATAATCATCATCATAACCACACAGGCTTATTGAACCATGAGTCATATGGATACAACATGAAGATTTCAGCAACTCCAATCCCATCATTTCTATTTTTTAACAGGCTTCCTTGACACACAATGTTAACAAGAAAATAAAAACAACTAACTAACTTATTGATCACTTGGTCAATAATTTGAAAATTGGGATATGATAAGGTAGGAACTACGTTCTAGTAGTAGCCCAGAATATTGGATATAATCACAATTTCTAAATATTAGAAAAGCTTTTCAAATACAAAACTCAGGGGAGCTCCCAATAATTGGAAGGATTTTCTTGTTTGCATTTAATAGGCCAGTGTAGTTCCAGTAATTAAGATTCTCTTTATATCAGAGAAACACTTCAAGAAAAAGCTTTTCTTTCATTATATCCTTAGCTGACAATGCACATGATTTCATCCCTTTTGTGTGTGCAGGGTGTCACTAAAGGAAAGAACTTGCATTTGTATAGCATCTTTCATATTCACAGGATGTCTCAAAGCGCTTCACAGCTGGTAAAGTGCTTTCGAAGTGTAGTCACTGTGGTTTTGTGCTGTAGGCAAAGAAGGCAGCCAATTTAGACACAGCGATGTTCCACAAATAGCAATGAGTTAAAATGGTCAGTTAATCTTGTTTTGGACATATGGGTTGAGGTTTAAATGTTGGCCAAAATACTGGGAGAGCTCCTGCTGCTGTTCAAGTGCTGTGGGATGTTTTGCTTCTACCTGCACAGTGAGATGGGACCTATTGTATTCAGCACCTCTGACAATGCAGCACTCAGTACTTCACTGAAGAGAAGACAAACAACAAACATTAAAGCAAAATGCTGTATATCCTGTAAATCTGAAATAAAAACAGCAAGTGCTGGAAATACTCAGGTATGGCAGCATCTGAGGAGAGAGAAACAGAGTTAATGTTTTGAGTTGAATATGACTCTTCAGAACTGAAGGAAGGTAGATGTGTGTTGGGTTTTATGCTGTTGAAAGGGGAAGGAAGAACAAAAGGGAAAGCCTGGGATAGGGTAAAGGATGGGAGAGATTAAATGTCAAAGATGTGATGGAACAGAAGGCAAAGGGACTGGTTTCTCAACTGAATGCTGACTGGGCCGTCAACCATGTCCTCCTCATTTCCAACACTTCTGTTCTCACCCCTTCCGCTCCTTCTCAGAACCATGATAGGGCCTCCATTGTCCTCACTGTCCACCCCATCAGCATCCACATTCAAAGTATCACCCTCCGCCATTTCTGCCACCACCAAACAGATCTGCCCCTCCCCTCTCCTGGAGGGTCTGTTCCCTCCGTGACACCCTGGTCCACTCCTCATTTGCCCCCGACACCTTGTACCCTTCCTGTGGCATTTTCCCATGTAATCGCAGCAGGTGTCACACTGCTCTTTTACCTTCCCTCTTCTCACCATCCAAGGCCCCCAAACACTCCTTGCAGGTGAAGCACAGCTCAGTCTCCTCTACACTGGGGAGACCAAACACAGATCGGGTGACCATTTTGTGGAACATCTCTGCTCAGTCTGCAAGTATGACCCTGAGCTTCAAATTGCTTGCTATTTTAATTCGCCACATTTCTGTCTCAGCCTGCTGCCAGTGAGGCAGTGAAGCTCAACACAAGCTTGAGGAACAGCATCTCCTCTTCCAATTAGACACTTACAGCTTTCTCGATGCAACATTGAATTCAACAATTTCAGACCATGAACTCTGTCTCCCATTTTGATTCTTTTTTTCTTGCCATGTGCCAGTCTGAATCTTGCTTTTAATGTTTTTTCTTTTGGACAGACCTGTTTATTATTCTTACATCCACACACACTCTGGACAAATGCTTTGTTTCTTTACTGCAATCATTATTACTCCGTTATCCTTTTGTTCCATGACATCTGTGTTTTTTAATCTCTCCTGCCCTCTACCCTATCCCAGACCTTCCCTTTTGCTTTTCTTCCCCCTCCCAATGTTCAATGGCATAAAACCCATCACATTTCTACTTGCCTTCAGTTCTGAAGAAGAGTCATATTTGACTTGAAACCTTTACTCTTTCTCTCTCCATAGATGCTGCCAGACCTGCTGAGTATTTCCACCATTTCCTGTTTCTATAAGAAAACCGTGTGTGCATTTATTTCAAAGTGATAGTTTGGAACTTCATTTGTTGTTAATGATTTCCAATAGGCTTATGTAGCCTGAGGTAAAATGCCTCGCCAGCTGAGCAATCAACCCACCCATGTTCGGGAAAGTGGATACACTCCCTCCAGTGGCGATGTTTATATTGACCCTGAGGACATTATTACAGAGCAAAGGAGAGTAGCACTGCTTCACCTATCGGTTCTAATACCATCATAAGAAAAGATTACTTTTTATTTTCCCAAATTAAGTATTTTGTATGCATCATGCTAACTAGATATCGTGCACAAAGCATTATAACTTTTATTATTATTTTGTGTAATTCTTGAGTTCATGCACGTTTTCATTCTTCTCTGCTGACACCTACTGAAGGAATATTGAACTGCTTTTAAATATTTATCCATTTCAGATTTACCCAATTGTTTTTCGTACTGCATTATAAGCAGATGTACATGGATGCATGCTCCTGACTAAATAAACTGCAGGATTTTAGATTGTGTTTAATTTATTGTGGTCTACATTTGTACACTGAAATTTCTGAATGCACTATTTTTGACATTTGTGTCAAATTCCTCTTTGCTATTTTAACAAAGCTGTTGACTTTGTTTAAATAATGCACATGGGAATTTAAAATGAGCGCATTTGCTAATAATAGCCCCTTTCAGCCTCTTAGCATCTGAGATGACACACCTATGGAGACAACATCAAGCAGTGAATCTCCATTAATTTTGTTGCTTTGTTTTGTTTTAGGATACACATAGAGGAATTTTCATTCAGCAGCTTAGGCTTTCTCAGAATTCGCAAGCCCGAATAAAACTCAAGTTGTTTGGAAATTCAGGTACAGGAAAAACAACACTTGTGGAATCTCTCAAATGTGGGCTTCTGCGAAGTTTTTTCAGGAGACGCAGACCAAGGCTGTCATCTACCAACTCCACTCGTTACCCACCTTCCCCATTATCATCAAAACCATCAGGTATCCTTAACATTTCTAAACAGCAGTCTGGAGGTTATTCATATTGTAGGTATTAAAATTATGCTGTTCCTTCAAGCTACAACCATGATATGTCATATTTTGGGACCTGTTAAAACAGCTGTCTCCCAGATCTTTATGTGACTGGTTGAAATTGAATATTGTCTATTTCACTTGGCAAAGTAAAGTAAACAATGCAGGCAAGACTCTACTACTTTTTGGGTATAAACTGATGATGCTGTTGGACCTGCTAGAGAATCAAAGTTTGGGGGAAAAAAATTGAATTTTTTATTCATTTTATATTTGTAATTTTCTATCTTTCTTACATATTGATTGCATGGTTTTCCCCTTTTGTAGCCATCAATACTGTTGTTATGACAGCAGTTGGTAAAGGCTGAGTTATTAAAAATCCCAGAGGGAAACTTTAAACAACTGTCTTAACCTATATTTCCAATTGGTATGCTTGAGATGCAGCTCTGAATTCAGAAATGAAACTACCAAGCCTCCAGAGGTTTTTATATAAATTAACTTAAACATTTATTAATTTTAATAAGAAATTAAACACATACAGGTCTACACATTACTATAACTTCTAAACAAACCCCCAAATTAATCACTCCCAGGTAATCTACCCCAAGGCAACAATAACCCATGGACTTAAACCAACGTCAGGCAAAGCACATTTTATTTTACAAATTCAAAATGCGGTTCCTTTCAATTTGCTCCATCACAGACAGTGGTAGGGCTTACAGGCTGCTTAAATATTACATGCCTCTGGCTTCCATACAAAACCCTTTCTCTGTATATACATAGCCTTCCCTTTGAATGCAGATTCTTATTGTATCACCAGGCCTTTTGAACTCCACCTCTTCTAACAATAAAACCCCTTTCATAATACTAATTTTATTAGTAATATAAACATATTGCTTGGTGTCTCCCTGCTAGGTGTAGTCTTTGAATGGTTTATTCAACAAAATGCAAATCTACTCTTTACCTTACTGTTTAACATCTCAAAACTACTAAACATCAAAGCACCCAGACTAGCTAGCTTTAATCCAGTTAGGACACGCACACTCACCCACAGGCACAGACCGTACCACAAGTCCAATTTAAAATAATTTCCAATAACATTATATACATTAATATCTTTGTGACACTCTACATTCTGTCCAATTCCTCAGTGTCCATCCAGTAAGGAGCTGCTTCATCAATGACTTTCCTTCCATCGTAAGCTCAGAAGTGGGGATGTTCGCTGATGATTGCACAATGTTCACCATTCGCGACGACTCAGATATTGAAGCAGTACATGTCCAAATGCAGCAAGACTTGGACAATATCCAGGCTTGGGCTGACAAGTGGCAAGTAACATTTGTGCTGCACAAGTGTCAGGAAATGACCATTTCCTACAAGAGAGAATCCAACCATTGCCCCTTGATGTTCAATGGCATTACCATCACTGAATCCCCCACTATCAACATCCTGGGGGTTACCATTGACCAGAAACTGAACTGGACCAGCCATATAAATACTGTGGCTATGAGAACAGGTCAGAGGCCGGGAATCGTGAGATGAGTAACTCCCCTCCTGACTCCTCAAAGCCTGTCCACCATCTACAAGGCACAAGTCAGGAGTGTGATGGAATACTCCCCACTTGCCTGGATGAGTGCAGCTCCCACAACACTCAAGAAGCTTGACACCATCCAGGACAGAGCAGCCCGTTTGATTGACACCAAACATTCACTCCCTCCACCACCGATGCACAGTATCAGCAGTGTGTACCATCTACAAGGTGCACTGCAGGAATTCACCAAGGCTTCTTCAACAGCACCTTCCAAACCCACGACCACTACTATCTAGAAGGACAAGGGCAGCAAATAGACGGGAACACCGCCACCTGGAACTTCCCCTCCAAGTCACTTACCATTCTGACTTGGAAATATGTTGCTGTTCCTTCACTGTTGCTGGGTCAAAATCCTGGAACTCCCTTCCTAATAGCACTGTGGGTGTACCCACACCACATGGACTGCAGCGGTTCAAGAAGGCGGCTCACCACCACCTTCTCAAGGGCAACTAGGGATGGGCAATAAATGCTAGCCCAGCTAGAGATACCTAGATCCCGCAAATGAATTTTTTTTTAAAATCCAATCTGAAATGGAACTCCATCAATTTTCAGTGTTGTTTCTGCTTCCCATCAGTTAGGTGACTGGTGGTTGAACATCTGACGACTTGGTCACAGTCAATTAAACTACCTGCCTCCATTTGGGAATAGTTTCTGTGAATATTGGCAAAAGTAGGTCTGAACCTGGCTATCTGTTTGTATTGCTTTCTTACAATACTGCAAAAGGTTTCTTAGGTTCTCAATTTAACACAGTGGAAACTTGTAACTTTCTGCATGACTTGAAACCACCAACATCTGAGATGGCTACATTGTAATCGTGACTGGGTATCCATCGTTCTTTATATAGTAGGCATGAAGATGGATATAAACATAATTAATGCAAATTGAATTCAGTCATCCTTAAACTGAGGGATTGATTTGGCCTTGGAACAGGGCGCTGAGCATTCAGTTTCCCTTAACAGCTGGTGACCTTACCTGGTTAAACTGTGGCGCAGTTTCACAAAAGCGGGTAGAAGAAACTTCTAGGAGGATAAAAAAAAACTAAATGCGCTTGCCTTGGACCCACAAGTTCCTTCAAAGTAGTTTTCAAAGTGACTTAGGTACTTCTTGTATAGGAATGTCAAAGAAATATTGTACTTAAACTAGCACTCTGCATACTGACATATGCATGTTTGTGTACAGCTCTATATAGACCTATGCTAAGCGGAGCCAAGCATGAAAGGTGATATTTGAATTATGCCGTTTTATGAACAATTTTTGCTCTGTTGACTTTCTTGACTCCCTTCCTTTCTAAAGATGTTTACCCTTTGCCCATGGAACCATACCCCAGCAATAGGTACTCTCTAGTACCTCAACAAAGTGGCCAGTTCTCGCATACAAGTCTTGTCAGTCAGTGTTGATAACTGATTCCGTTGCAGCAAACTCCACAACCAAGTCCAACCCTTTCCCGTGCAACCTCCATGTAAGTGCACTCTCAGCAGGAATTCATGAAAGGAAGGGAAACCCCAACTGGTTTTTAGCCTTTGAGACATTGAAGTCAATTGTAACACTCGAACACCTCAGCACAGATTAACATTGAAATTTAATCTTCCTGGTCTTTGTGGTCCATGTGCCAACTGGATGAACTCACTGAGCCATCAGGGAGGGGGGAGAGCTTTACCAGAGAGAGTGTTTCACCAATTAGCTTTAGCCATATCAGGGAATGGAAGAGGGAGGAGTAGAGAAGAGGACAGAATTAATAAATGCAAAGAATCTCTGCTATGGTGAGTCAGAAGATGCTAATATCATTTGATGTCATTTAACTTGGACTATGGGATATAGGCTTCAAGGCGTCAGTTCCCATTGTTTACGCTGACACCCTTATCCCACCAGCAGACTTTTAAACCTCCTAATGGAGATGGATTTAGCAGCAGAACCACCAGATTTTGGGTTACAGTCACCAGTCTGTCAGAATCCAATCTTAAATGTCACCAATAAAAAGACAACCTCATGATTCCAGTTTTGTGCTAAATATTTGTGTTGCAGTCTGCTATAACAGAGATTTTCTAATGATTTTTTTACACTAATAGCTTAATTTTATGTTGATAAAAATGTGCAATGTAGAGTGCCTGAGGGTATCATTTGAGAGTTAATTTCATATTGACAGTATTTTTTTTCAAATTCTGTGAGCCAGTTCCCAGTGTTCTTCCTGCCAAATCAGTCTCCCTCATCCTGGAGGCAGATTTACAAAAAGCTGTTTTACATGGCTCGATGACTCTACCACTGGGGTAAGGGAGCCAAATTTCAGTGAAAATGCCAGGAGTCATTTCAGGTACTGGCCTAACCCCTGGAAACCAATAGACCCATCATGAGGAAATTGCCTCCCCACCACAGTTAAGGTCTGAAATTTCAAACATTTCCCAGCTTCCATTGAGCCTCATTAGAATTATTAGAAAGTCAAAAAAACGCCTTGCATTTATTTAGCACTTTTCACAGCCCCAGGACATCTCAAATCACTTCACAGCAAATGAAGTACTTTTGAAGTGCGGTCACTGTTGTAGGAAATGCAGCAGCCAACTTGCTCAAGGTAAGCTCCCACAAACAGCAATGTGATAATGACCAGGTATTGTATTTTTGTGATGTTAATTGAGGGATAAATATTGGCCAGGACACTAGAGATAGCTCTGCTCCTCCTCTTCAAAATAGTGCCAACAGTTCTTTTGCAGCCGCCCAATAGGGCACCACAAAAGACAGTGCAGCAATCGCTCTGTGGTGGTCTGGAGTATCAGCTTTGATATTTGTGCTTAAGTCCTGGAGTGGGACAGGGATTTGAAACTGGAACCTTGTGACTCAGAGGTGGGATTCAAACTTAGAAAATGGAAGTAGAAGTAGGTCATTCGGCCCTTCAAGCCTGCTCTGCCATTCCATATGATCCTGGCTGACCTTCTATCTCAACGCCATACTCCCGCTCTCCAACCTCTCCCCCCCTCAACCATACCCCTTGACGCCTTTCAAGTCTAGAAATCTATCTATTTCCTTCTTAAATATATTCAGCGATTTGGCCTCCACAGCCTTCTGTGATAGAGAATTCCACAGGTTCACCACCCTCTGAGTGAAGAAGTTTCTCCTCATCTCAGTCCTAAATGGCCTACCCCGTATCCTGAGATTGTGACCCCCCCAGCCAGAGGAACCATCATCCCTGCATCCAGTCTGTCCAGCCCTGACAGAATTTTATATGTTCCAATGAGATCCCCTCTCACACTAAATTCCAGTGAATACAGGCCAAGTCGGCCCAATCTCTCCTCATACGACAATCCTTCCATCCCAGGAATCAACCTGGTGAACCTTCGCTGCACTCCCTCTGGCAAGTGTATCCTTCCTTAGGTAAGGAGACTAAAACTACACACTATACTCCAGGTGTGGTCTCACCAAGGCCCTGTACAGCTGCAGTAAGACATCCTTGCTCTTGTACTCAAATCCTCTCGCAATGAAGGTCAGCATACCATTTGCCTTCTTAACTGCTTGCACCTGTATGCTTGCTTTCAGTGATTGGTGCACAAGGACACCCAGGCCCCTTTGTACATCAATATTTCCCTATCTATCACCATTTAAATAATACTCTGCCATTCTGTTTTTCCTACCAAAGTGACTAACTTCACACTTATCCGCATTATACTGCATCTGCCATGTATTTGCCCACTCACTCAACTTGTCTAAATCGTCTTGAAGCCTCTTAACATCCTCCTCACCACTTACATTCCCACCTAGTTTTGTGTCGTCAGCAAACTTGGAAATATTACATTTGGTTCCCTCATCCAAATCATTGATACATATTGTGAATAGCTGGGGCCCAAGCACTGATCCCTGATCCATATATCCCACATATAAACTGGGGTTCCATCTCCCCCCTCACTTGGATGAAAAATACACCATGTCATTATTTATCTCTCGATGAACATTACCAACAAATAGACTAACTGGTCATTCATCTCATTGTTGTATGTAAATTGGCTGTCATGTTTGCCTACGAGCAACAGTGAATACACTTCAAAAATAATTCAGGGGTCACTGGATAGTGACTGGGGACAAGAGCTTTGGCTGACTTTCTTTCCTCTCCCTTCCCTATTAGAAAGGTGATGTATGCAATTGTGTAGCCCCTGATTTGCTGTTCTAGCTGAGATCACTTCATTGCCACATAGTGCCTTTCACACTAGAATATCATTTATATAAAAAAAGTTAAATTAAATTTGAATAATTTATATTTAACAAGCTTTACTACTTTTATTAGATGGTGACCTTGGTCTGAGAAACATTAAATTTATAAACAGCATATTTGATTAACTTCTCATTTTTAAGTTTCAGTGAGCATTACAAACCTGTATCCTGGCTGTGAAAATGTCAGTGTAAGGAGCCGGAGCATGATGTTTGAACCAAGCCTAACCAAAGGGGTGTTGCAAGCTTTTGTTTCACCAACGCACAATCTACACTGTGCAATTGATGACCAGTCCACTAAAGCTATAGACATACAACATGCTAATATTAATGGTAAGAAATGTCTACTTTACCAACAGAACTGAACACTTGGAACTCATAACCCTTTTACTGGCTGCTTACCTACTAGCTTTAAATAGGACGATGCTGTGAAATGTGAAGCAATTTTTATATAAAAGATGCTGCCTTAAAAAAATCTCATGCTTTTTAGCTTGTGAACTGCATTGTTGGTGTATAAAATTGAATAGATGAAGCAGCATTTTGAAAGCATTAATTGCATTTGCAGTACATCACTAATTTAAGGTTAATTCAACACTTATCTCAAGACCGCGGTAAACCAATTTGTGATGCAAGTGCAGCAATTACTTTGGCACTTTGTTTAAAAATGTTGTAGCATTTATTAATTAAGTGCTCTCTTGATGGTGGTGAGTAGCTAAGCCATTTAATCAGGAAGAAACTAAATTGAATTCCCACGCAGACTGAGTTAGCTGACCTTAGCCAGAACAACTCATAGGATCTTACAGTAATCGTCGGTATAGATGGTTTAGGGAGAGGGAAGTCAGTTGCTGACAGCTGTACTTCGGATGGCTGTACCGTGATCCCTGTTGGAAGCAAGTATGTTTGTAAATCTGGTGAAGGTATGTCATGGCTTGGATGCGGTGATACCTGTAATCAAATAAACCTACAGGCAATCGTCATCAAAGCTGACACAAAAGTAGTTGCTTGCATGTGATATTAGAGGTCTGGCAAACTGTCCCAGCAAGAATTAGAGGAGAATGAGAAAACTTATCAACTTTAGAAATAGTATGCCAATTAATTTTCATGTTTCGGTCCATGTAACTGCTTAATGAGCTTTGCCTGATGGCTTCTCAACACCATGCTTTCTGTTACTAAGTTTGTAAATTATTGTGGAAAGCTTTGTGGATTATTATAGCTGAACAATGGGCTACCTTCAAAGATGAGATGGTTTGGGCACAGTCAAGTTATATTCTCTCAAAAGGGAAGGGTAGGACAAACAAATCCATAGCTCCCTGGATGACAAAGGAGATAAAAATTAAAGAAGAAAAAGTGTGCTTACAACAGGTGTCAGGTAGCAAGTACAATTGAGAACCAAGTTGAATGCAGAAGGTTCAGGAGGAATATGAAAAAGCAAATATGAGAAGCAAAGACTTGCAGCTAACATAAAAGGAAATCCCAAAGTATTCTATAAGCACATCAATTGTAAAAGGGTGGTAAAAGAAGGAATAGGGCTGAATAGGGAACCAAAATGGGATTTACACATGGAGGCAAGAGGCATGGTTGAGGTGTTAAATTATACTTTGCATGGGTCTTTACATACGAGGCAGATGCTGCCCAGGCCATGGTGATGGAGGAGGAAACTCAGTCACTAGAAGGATTTAAATTGATAAGGAGGAAGTATTGTATAAGCTGTCGGCACTTCAAGTTGATAAGGGACCGGGACTGGATGAGATGCATCCAAGAATATTGAAGGAAATGAGAGTGGAAATTGCAGAGGCACTGGCAATAATCTTTTCAGTGTTCATTAGATTCAGGGGAGGTGCCGGAGGACTGGAGAATTGCAAACATTACGCCCTTGTTCAAAAAGGTTGTAAAGATCTGCCCTGCAACTACAGACCAGTTAGTTTAACTTCGGTGGTGGGGAAACTTCCAGAAACAATTATTCGGGATAGAATTAATAGTCACGTGCAAAAATGTGGATTGATTCAGAAGAGTCAGCATGGATTTGTTAAAGGAAAATCGTGTCTAACTGGCTGGATTTTTTTGAAGATGTAACAGAGATGGTTGATGAGGGCAAGGCAGTTGATGATGTGTTCAGTACAGTATCACACAACAGACTTGTGAGGAAGGCTATAGGTCATGGAATAAAAGGGACAGTAGCAACATGGATACAAAATTGGCTGCGGGATAGGATACAGAGAGTCATGGTTAATGGGTATTTTTCAAGCTGGAAGGTTTGTAGTGGAGTTCCCAGGGGTCGATATTGGGACCTTTGCTTTTCCTGATATATATATAAATGATCTAGATCTTGGTGTACAGGGGACAATTTCAAAGTTTGCGGAAAACACAAAACTTGGGAGAATTGTAAACTGAGAGGACAGTGTAGAACTTCAAAAGGACATTGACACATAGGTGGAGTTGGCAGATAGGTGGCAGATCAAGTTCAATGTGGAAAAGTGTGAGGTGATACACTTTGAAACAAAGAACATGGAGAGACAGTGTAAAACAAAGGATGCTATTCTAAAGGGTGTGCAGGACCAGTGTATATGTACATAAGTCATTAAAGGTGGCAGGACAGATAGAGAGAACTGTTTCTAAAACATAACAGTATTCTAGGCTTCATTAATAGGGGCATAGAGCACAAGAGCAGGGAGGTTATGATGAACTTATAAAATACACTGGTTAGACCTCAGCTGGAGTATTGTGTGCAGTTCTGGGCGCCACATTATGGGAAGGATGTGAACGCATTGGAGAGAATGCAGAAGAGGTTTACAAGAATGGTTCCAGGGATGAGACACTTCAGTTATGAGGAGAGATTGGAGAAATTGGGACTGTTTTTCTTGGAGAGGAGAGGGCTAAGAGGAGACTTGATAGGAATTTTCAAAATTATGAGGGGCCTGAACAGAGTAGATAGGGAGAAACTATTCCCGCTCGTAAATGGATCGAGAACCAGGAGGCACAGTTTTAAAGTGCTTTGCAAAAGAAGCAAATGCGAGGTGAGAAAACCTTTTCACACAATGAGTATTTAGGGTTTGGAATGCACTGCCTGGAAGTGTGGTGGAGGCAGGTTCAATTGAGGCATTCAAGAGGGCATTGGATGATTATTTAAATAGAAACTACATGAAAGGTTACGGAGCAAAAGCACTAAATTAAAATGCTCAGAGAGCCGGTGCAGAAACGATGGGCCAAATGGCGGCTGCCTCCTACACCGTAACAATTCTGTTATTGCTTATTTAGGCGCTTCCCAAACTATTTTCCAATTTGACCCTATTTTAATGCCTGAAAATTAACGTGACCCCAGATGCCAACCAAAACAATGAAGCAGTGCAGTAACATTCAGTATATTATCATTAAAAGTTTCATATTATAGATTAACATATAATATGTACAATATATAAATGTAAAAATCTGTGCTTTTAAATTATTTTGCAAAAATGTTATTTTATGTACTCACCAGGCCTAATGAGACATATGAGCATGCATGTTGCAACACAGTTTCTCAAAATCCCATTTTACAAGCTCAGTGTAAGTGCTCCCTTGATTTGGTCTGAGAGAAGAAGCTCACTGTCACCACCATTTCCTTATCCCTGTCTGGTGAAGACCTCTCTACTTTTCCATTTCTCTGCTCCACCTTTCATTCTCACCTCTCTGTCATTTCAGTGGCTGTTGAGGTGCAGAGCACAGGAGCACGAGGCCCTGCTGCAGATTGGCCACAAGCTGAGCATCAAAACCGAGAGCAAAAGAGCAAGGGATGGCAGAGAGCGGGAAAAAGGGGAAACTGTTTGGAAGATCAGCGAGCACACGGAGTCGGTGGGAGTGTTGGCGAGGCTGTGGTTGGAGGGCCAGTGAGCACAGGGGATGGGGGGGGTAAAGTTTGTGATTGATGGATCAGCAAGCACAGGGGAGGAGATGAAGTTGTGATTGGAGGGTTGGAGTGAGGGGGTGGGGCGAGGAAAGAGCCATTGTAGAAAGTTCCAGAGCTCAAGAGATACTGTGGCTTACAACACAAATTCCCAGTTCACAATCAGCTTCTCAGTTTGTTGACTTGTCCTTTTTCCTGTCACTGTGGAGGAAGAGCTGTCCCAAAATTTGCAGCAATATTTAAAGCCCTTCATTATACTACACTGTATACGATGAACATGATTTTATTTCTCGCGAACCCATTTGCTGTTTCTGCAACCCTAACTGGGGTCGTGGCCCACAGCTTGGGAACCGCTGGCTTTAGTTGTTGTCACCATTTAATCGCTCAGCAATTTCAAATAATGAAGAAAATTGGACTGTTAACCCATGTGTCTTTTATTAAACCTTAGTATAATTGAAGCATTTCAATTGCTTTTTTTTTAGGTGTTGGTGATTTTAGTGTCTGGGAGTTCTCTGGCAATCCTGCTTTCTACTGCTGTTATGATTATTTTGCTGCAAATGACTCCACTGCTATCCACATGGTGCTTTTCAGTCTGGAGGAACCGTATGAAATGCAGCTGAATCAAGTGACCTTTTGGCTCAATTCCCTCAAATCTCTTATCCCAGCAGAAGAGCCTTTAGGTAAGGTTCAAGCCGTGCACTGTTCATAGAACGCGTTCATTAGCCAATCATAATCGTAGAGAAAGGAAGCGTTAGAACCATTCAAAATAAGTTTACATATTTAGTGAATAGGAATTTCGTGAACTAGAAATACGAACTTCTTTGAAGGTCAAATGGCTTTTTCTCATCTTTGAGGTTTCTTTATCTTTTAAAAATCACACTTTGGTTAAGTATATAAGTAATGATTTACTTAATAATTCCTTGTAAAGTCATCAATAAAAGTTAAGATTAAGTTTCTTTTTCTCCTCCTTGTGTACTATAGTAATAGTACACCTAAAATATACTGAATTTGTTTTAATCTGAAGACTAGCAGAACCACTGGACAGTTGGCATGTATCCACGGGTGCTGGAGGAAATCTATAGCTCAAAGCCTACAGAGATGAAGGAGCCCTTAGATAGTAATGAAGTTCCATGGATATAGAAACAAATAGTTGTACCTTTTATAGATTTTCTTCTAGATTTGAGGTCGAGTCCTCAGCAATTTACTGCCTATATTGATAGCTTAGATGAAGGGACCGAGTAATGTACCTGCCGATACAAAGCCAGGTGAGAAAGTAAGCTGTGAGGAGGATACAAGAACCTGGAAAGGGATATAGATAGGGTAAGTGAGTGGGAAAGAAAGTGGTAGATTGAATATAATGTGGGGAAATGTGAGGTTATTCGTAGAAAGGATAGAAAAACAAATATTTTTTAACTGGCGAGCAGCTATTAAATGTTGGTGTTCAAAGGGACTTGGGTGCCCATGTCCCAGAATCACAGAGTTATCATGCAAGTACAGCAAGCAAGTAGGAAGACAAATGGTATGTTGAACTTTATTGCAATGAGATTGGAGTACAAGAGTAAGGAAGTCTTGCTTCAGTTGTACAGGGCTTTGGTAAGTACTTGGTACAGTTTTGGAAGGATATATTTGCTTTAGAGGGGGTGTAATGAAGGTTCACTGGCATGATTCCTGGGATGAGGGGGTTGTCCTATCAGGACAGATAAGAGTAGAAAGGGCCTACATACTCTCTAGAGTTTAGCAGAATGAGAAGTGATCTTATTGAAACACACAAGATTCTGAGAGCGCTCAACAGGGCAAATGCTGAGGGGCTGTTTCCCCAGGGGAAATAGTCTGAGGGCAAGGAGTCAGTCATTTAGTACTGTGATGAAGAGAAATTTCTTCATTCAGAGGGTTGTGAATCTTTGGAATTCTCTAACCCAGAAAACTGCGTATATTCAAGACTGAGATCAATAAGATTTTGAGGGATATGTGGGTGAGTAAGTGGAGTTGATATAAAAGATCATCCATGATCTTATTAAATGGCAGAGCTGGCTCAAGAAACGTTATGGCTTTCTCCTATTTCTTACATTCTTATGTTGTGACAAAGTAATGGAAATCTAAGTAAACTAAGGGCTATGAAAATCCAAGGCAGAACATGGCACTGGATAAGAAGTTAAAAGAACGAATTGTGTATAAGAGTTCTGCAGGGATCAGTGCTTAAATCCCTAATGACTCAGACCTTGCAGTCAGTATGAGGTGACGGCACTCACCCCTCTGCCTTGAAGCAAACTGGTCGCAAAGATCTAGCAATCTCTGTGGTGTGGATTTCCCCTTGATGTTAGTCTGAATCTGGCAAGAAGTCGAGGGATCTAGCAAAAGTGATGTCATCAAGCAGGATAAGCAGCCAATCGTATTGAAGTATTTTCATAGACAACAAACCAGTAAGTAAAATGCACTGATTATCCTTCACTTCTAATTAAATTTTCCAGTGAGCAAAATAAATGAGAGATATCAGCGGATTAAGGTAGAAGCTGAGAATAGACATATTATTTTTTAAATGTGGATTTTTTATCATAATGGAGAATTCTGACATTCCACAAATATAAAATTAGTTTTACAGGGTCTGAAAGGTTTCTCAGTAGCACTTATGAATTTAATACACCATTTAAAAACTCAGTTACACCTAATTCAACAAGGCATAACTTTTACAAGCATTTTTACAAAGAGTCTGTTCATGTAAACGGGAAAGTTATTATCAGTTCAGTGATTTCTAAATGATTGCAGTCTGAGGATACTTCAACAGTGTACTCAATGGAGAAGCATAGAATCTCTGACAGCAACTTCTGGATTTCCATATTTTACTGCACATATGTGGACTCCAGATCAGTTTCAAAGGAGCAGTGATGGCAAACGTTGTCATTACTATTTCAATATCCAGGCCATTGTTTCTAATGTTCATGAATAACCTGGTGAAACAGTTTTAACTTGAAACAACACTAAAATAGGCAGCGTATAGAAACGGGGGCCAGAATTTTACGTTTATCAGGTGGGTGTGCACCCGACCTGAGCGCATGTGAAATGACGCGAAATGATGTCGGATGTGTGTCCTGATGTCATCACGCATGCGAGCAATATTGAGGTCGGTGGGCATGCGCGAGAGTCGGAGCTGCGCCCGGCGACAATTAAAGGGGCAATTAAAGCCATTTAAAAACCCTATTGTCCAAGATTTTACGTTGTCCATGCAATTTTTGCTCTCATCACACGGGCAAAACCAGCAGGCAGACAACTTTTTTTTTAACAAAACCTCATCCAAGGACAGGATAAAAAGGGTCTGGAGCATTGCCATTGTGAGTAGTGAGGAGTTTAGGAGATAGTTTGCTTAGTGAAACTTGACAACTTTATCTTTGTTTTGAACTTCAGTCTGCATTGCTAGCCTTCATTTCAGAACTCCGTGTCTCCAAGGTCCCTGGCGGATTTATACCATGTGGACGCTTACAGTAACCAAACAGCCTTCTGTTTCTCTGGTAATGTGGATTGTCTACTCCACTGGTGGCAGCTTCTCTGAGGAGGAAGAGGTCAGATTTCCCTATGCAGCTTCCAGGGGAGCGATCTGTGGAAGGAAAGGCTTGGATACAGGACCAGCAGGAAGTCCAAGACGGAAGGGGCCGCAGAAGACGCCACTATCCTGCTGCCAGAGTGTACTGGCAGCGATGCAGCGACCTTAACATGTCAGGTCAGGTTCAGTGCTGAAGGAGGCTCCATCTCTCCAGGGAGACTGTGACCTCCATGTCAGATGATTGGACCTGAGATCACCTCCAACTGTGTGGGTGGCCACCCCATGCCAGTGGCTCTGAAGGTCACAGTGGCCCTCAATTTCTATGCCTCCGGCTCTTTCCAGGGGTCGGTGGGGGATCTGTGTGGAGCATCCCAATCGGCTGTCCACAGTTCCGCCAAGCTGGTGACTGACGCCCTGTTCAGGCAGGTAATGACATTTATTTATTTCCCGACAGATGAGGCCAGCCAGGCTGAGCAAGCCAAAGACTTCGCTGAAATTTCTGTTCCCCTGCATCCAGGGTGCAATCGAATGCACACACGTGGCCATCAAGGCACCAGCGGGTCAGCCGGGTGCCTTCGTCAACAGGAAGGACTTCCACTCCATGAATGTCCAGGCAGTTTGTGTCCAAGACGCAGATTTTGCAAGTCTATACAAGGTACCCTGGCAGCTTCCATAATGCTTACATCCTCCGATACTCTCAGGCGCCAAGGCTATTCGTGGCTCCTGCTCGACTGGATGGATGGCTGCTGGGCGACAAGGACTATCTGTTGAAAAGGTGGCTAATGACGCCTCTCCAGCACCCAAGAACAGAAGCAGAGCAGAGGTATAATACGAGTCATGCCTCCACAAGGGCGGCCATAAAGAGGACCATAGGTCTACTGAAGATGAGATTCAGATGCCTTGTTTTTCCAGGGGATGCACTACAGTACCCCCCAGAGCAGGTGTCACTGATCGTGGTTGAATGCTGTGCTCTCCACAGTCTGGCCCTGGCAAGGGGGGACCCACTGGAGGAAGAGGATCTTGAGGCAGCTCCACAGGCCACAGATGATGAATCCAGCAGTGGACCAGAAGAGGAGCCCAGGGAAGAACATGGTGAGGACATGGAGGCAGACCTCTGGAACCCGCAGGGAGGCCTTGATTCAACGCTTCTTCAGCCAGGCTGCCAAAGCACTGCTTCCAGCTCATATCAGCGCTGCCTCCTCCTTACCAAATGTTTGAAATGACCTGTTTCATTGAACCGAAAGTCCACTGAATGCCTGTGCAATAAAGTTTAGAGCTACTAGGGTCCAACATGAGATACTGGCGTGCCTTGCGCCTACAAAATACATGAAACATACTCAGGCCTTTAACACAAAAGCAAAATTTAAATAATGTTGGCACTCGCAGAAAGTGAACAGGGTGTTAAAGGCCACACCGGTAAACAAATTAACAAAACATAGCAGAACAAAGGAGCACCTGCAAAAAGTCCCTTGTGTTCATGGTGCCTTAAGCTTGCATTTGTGAGTGCTGTGTCTTGGTGACCCCTCCCCTGTTGCTGGCAGTGGCATTGGACACAGCCTGCTGACTCTGCTGTCTTGGTGGCCCTGATGACCTTGGCAGTCGCCCTCTGGCCAGCGGAGCCTGTGCAGGCCCCGCCTGGGAGGGAGTGTCCAGTGCCACAGCTGGGCACTCCTCAGTCATTGTGGCCTCATCACATGCCACGGTCACGGGCAGAGGAGCTGCTGCCATCATCCAGAGCACCCTGAGAGGAGCCCGCAGAGACGACAAGCAGCTTGTGCGCCAACGTGAGGTCGCTCTGAACCTCCCTACTTGCCATTGATGGACGGGCACCTAGCAGAGATACTAAGTCCCATCTCCCACACTGGCAGTGACCTCCTGAAGCCGTTGTGTGAGGGCTTGCAGGTCCGAGCGCAACCCCAGGAACCCCTGATTCTGTTCCTGGAGCTGCTTCTGCATGAGAGTTGTGACTGTCCCAACGGAGGAGGCAGTGCGTTTGGTGCTGAGGATCAACGCAGTACTCGTGCTCCGCATGGACTCCTCCATAACAGACCATGGCATGCAAACCCTCAGGAACCTCCGCCAGATCATCCCACGCATCACACTGGGCATCCAGGGTTTGCCACCTAATGGACGACTCCAGAGGCTCGTCATTTGCTTCGGACTCAGTGATCCTGGTCTCCAGCAGTTCTCTAACTGCCAGCGCCCTGGACACTCTTTGCCTCCACCAGCTCCTCTTGCAAGTGTGCCGTGTCCTCACCGCTGTGCACCAACATTGTAGCCAGCGATCTAATGCCCACCGAGGTGCTGATATCTGTGTTGGCGTCTGGTGCAGAAAGGGGGTGTGATGCAGGTGCATCTGACGGGCACTGGTCCTCCAGCATCAAGGGTGGCTCATCGTTTGCTGGATGGCGATTCTTGGGGAGAAAAACGACATGTCATTAGTATTAGTCATCACACTGTCACTGTGCATGCTAGGCAGGCTGGTGGGACAATGGAGATCTGCATCATGGTGCCATCATCTTTCAATGAACAATGGGGACTCCAGGTTTGAGGTTTCCATTACAGATGCGACAACACAACATTTACACACTCCAACACACTCATCCGTGCACTGCACCCTTACCTTCGTCAGAGACCCCTGCCCCTCCACAACCGCTGGAACGAGCTGGGCGAGGGCACCCCATCTCGAAGGCATCCATCTCATTCCTCGTCAATATGAGCAGGTTTGGGGGGCCTTGATCTCTCTGTTGTTATGGCTTCTCCTGAAAGGACAGAGGAGCATTGATTAGTCCACTCTCTACCTGCAGCATCATTGCAGCCTGGCCACCCCCGCTTGAGGAACACCTTGCAGGGCACATCCGAGTCATGACCCTCAATCCACAAAGCAAACGGGCCAAGCAGCCAGAGGTCTCTGCCTTGGCCGGCGCCAATGTCATTGACAGTTGGCACTCAGTTTCTTACACCCCTGAGTTCCACGGGGGGGGGGGGGGGGGGGGACGGCCAGCCAGCTGTTAACACTTCTCCACACAGATCCATGCCAACTCCGTGTTACAACCAATGCAGTTGGCAAAGCGGAGTTATCTAAAAATCCCAGAGGGGAAACTTTAAACAACTGTCATAACCTATAATTTTAATGTTATATTTGAGGTGTAACTCTAAATTCTGGAATCGTTCTTAGTTCATTAGTTCTTGAAGTTTTACAATAAACTATTGAAACATTTTATTAATTTACGCAGGTTAAAAATATATATATACATGGCTACAAATTACTACTATCATGACTTTTAACAAATTCCCAAATTAATCTCTAGTAAGGCAACAGCAACCCATAGACTTAACCAAACACCAGGCGAAACATTTTCACCTTTCGAATTCAAAGAGAGGTTCTTTCACTTTGGTTCATTTGGAGCCAGTTGGAGACTTACAGCTGCCTTTAGATCTCACATTCCCTCTGCTCTGCACACCTGAAAACTGCTGAAGTTATACCTACCACCACTGATTAAATTCAAATTCTCATTACATCACCAGCCTCTTTGCACTTCACCTTTTAACAATGAAACCCTTTTCATTGTACCAATTTTATTAGTAATGTAAACATGGCTTGGTATTTGCTAGATAGGCGTCAGTTTTCACCCCACTTCTTGAATGCTCTGTTCAAAAAATGCAAATGCACTCTATCTCTCTTACATATCAAAGCACCCAGACTAGTTGGTTTTAATCCAATTAAGACACACCCACAGACTAAATCTCTATTTTAAAAGAAAAATATTTTCCAAAATATTATATACATTAATAGCTTCATGACACTCGGTACTCGTCCTTGCTGAGCGCAAGTTTATTGAATCTTTTCGCAGTGCTACACCCATGTACACCACACAACATCATGGCCGTAATCTGGGCTGCCATCTCTGCCCATGCTTCTGTGGTCAGGTGCGGTAGCCTCCTTTTGCCATCCCTGGGGATGAGGATGCCCCACCTGGCACTGACTTCCTCCACGAGGATTTCCAGGCACTCATCCGAGAACCGGAGGGCCGAGTGCCCACAGGGCTTGCCCTCCCACCTGGCGTGCCCAGCAGGTGCAGATGCCATTGCAGCTGAAAAAAAAATGTTTCGTCAAACAGCTCCAAAGTGTCCCCTGGCAGCCTTCAGGGGGCAGCCTCTGCTGCTTTTAAATCCCCCACTGGGTTGCCATTGGACCCGGCGCCCGACAGACTCCGGCCCCCACCCGGCCCTTCCGACCATTGAGCAGACATGTTTCACAGTGGGTGGCCCTGCCACCCAGTGTGAAATCAGGTTGGAAATGCGATCTCGCCTGGGAGCGGATTATGCGTCCGTGCCCACACCAAGCGTGAAATTCAGGCCAGGATGTTGTTTTTGGCAAGGCAATTGGATCAGTTTGCAAATGATGACACAGGTGGCAAATTTAAATTTAAAATTATAAAATACTGTGCAATGATTTGAATGGAATTACTACACAGAGACTTTAGAGTTGGAAGTAATACACATATCTTTTCATTGTCTGGCGGATGGAATATAATGTGGAAAACTATGTAGTTATCCACTTTGATTGGAGAAACAGAAATGTAGAGTATTTTTTTAAATGGTGAGAGACTGGGAAGTGTTGATGTTCAAAGGAACCTGGGTGTCCTTGTTCATAAGTCACTTAAAGCTCACGTGGAGGTGCAGCAAGCCATTAGGAAGACAATTGGTATGTTGGCCTTCACTGCAAGAGGACTTGAGTATCGGAGTAAAGAAATCTTGCTACAATTGTATCGAGCCTTGGTGAGACCGAACCTGGAATATTATGTGCAGTTTCGATCTCTTCGCTTTAGGAAGGATATACTTGCCACAGAGGGACTGTAACGAAGCTTCACCAGACCAATCGCTGAGATGGTGGGATTGTCCCATGAGGAGAGATTGAGACCACTGGGTCTGTATTCTGTAGAGTTTAGAAGAATGTGAAGTGATCTCATTGAAGCATACAAAATTCTTACAGTGCTCAACAGGGTTGATGCAGGAAGGGTGTTTCCCCTGACTGGGGCATCTAGAACCAGGGGATACAGCCTTAGAATAAGAGGTTGGCCATTTAGGACAGAGATGAGGAGGAATTTATTCATTCAGAGGGTGCTGAATTTTTGGAATGCTCTACCCCAGAGGGTTGTGAAGGCTCAGTCATTGAATATGTTCAAGACAGAGATTGATAGACTTCTGGATATTAAAGACAACAAGAGATATGGGGATGGTCGGGAAAATGGTGTTGAGGTAGAAGATCAGCCATGATCCAGTTGAATGGCGGAGCAGGCTCGAGGGGCCGAAAGGCCTACTCCTCCTTCTATTTCACTGATTTCCACCATGACCTCATGTATTTGTTGGATTGGTGAGTGAGGTTTTAAAAGAAAATGTTCTTCTAATTTTACAACTTCAAAAGCTGAATGTTCTGCGGCAACTGGTCTCTCGAAATGCAGACACTTCAGGTTGACGATGTCACAGTGCACATTGCGTGATGTTACTAATTCGACCAAATTTTCAACACCAGATTCTTTTGAGAGAGCTGAGAGAATTTTTGCAGATTTAGCGGAGTTTGGCAGTGACATGGTTCATAGCCCTCCCCTGTTGTGACAGATTGCTACAGCTGGCTGAGAAAATCCTATGTAGTCTGAATAAGTGTTACAAATATGAGCAATTACTCACTCCAAAATCTTTTCAAACCTTCACTTAGCTCTTTTCTAATAAATAATGAAGAAGTAATTCCTGTAAAGTAACAAACTTCAAGTTTTTAATTTTTCTTCAGATTTCAAAAGCTGGATTTAAATTATGAAAGCAATGTCAATGTATCAAGGGAAAGCTTTGTGTTTTGCTTTGATGGGTTCAAGTTAAATTTGTGTACCCCTTCACAAAGTGTAAAGTGATACTATATTGCTGGCCATGTGGCCTTTGTCTAATGTTACAGTGACCTCCTAAAGCTTAATGGCCTTCGTATGGCACAGAAGGAGGCCATTCGGTCTATTGAGAACAGGCACAGACTCGAAGAGGAATCCAGTTGGTTCCACTCTCATCTTTCCCCATATCCCTGCAATGTTTCTCCTTCAAGAATTTGACCAATTACCCTTTTTGAAGGCTACTATTGAATCTATATCCACCACCCTATCAGGCAGTGCATTCCAAATCCTAACTGCACATTGTGTAAAATAAAAAGGTTTTCCTTATATTGCCTCTGCTTCCTTTGCCAATCACTTAAATTTGCCCCCTCATTATTGACTCTTCAGCCATTGAAAACCATTTCTTCTTATTTAAGTTGTTCTGCTCCAAGGAGCTTCTCCAGCTTACCTCTGTTAGTCACTCATCAAGTCCCTCATCCCTGGAGCCATTCTAGTAAATCTCTTCTCTGCCCTCTCCAAAGTCTCCACCTTCTTCCTAAAGTGTGGTGCCCAGAATTGGACACGATAATCCTAAAGTTGAATGCCAAAGTCAGAAAAGTAAATTTGTAATGCATGGTAATACTTTATATTCAGGTCCCGTTTAAATAAGGCCTTAATATTATAGTGAATTACTCACTTTGTACAGCACATTTAGCCCCAGGTACTTTTCGTTATTCTACATAATGTAAACTCAAAGAAAGTAAATAGTCTTTTCTCTAAGGATATTCTTCAGTAGCAATCAATGTGCAGTGAAACTGAAGAAAAAGTTTTTTAAATTGCCTTCTTGTAAATCCCTTCTGTTCTCGACCATTGTAGTGCTTATCGTAAAGGTTTAAAAACACAAAATTAAAAAGCTGGTGGTGGTTGGGTTGATGATTAACTTGTTTCTCAGTGTGATGGTGTAAATATGTAAGGGTTGTCATTTAGTGTAGTTGTCCTTTAAGTCCTAGTCTATCCAAATGAGAAATGAGGGTAAATTGAAATCAATTAGGATTTCCTCTTGCAGCCAACTAATACATTGGTGTGCACACCAAGAAAGGACATTAAAAACAATGCTGGAAAAGCTCAGCATGTCTGGCAGCAACTGTGAAGGGAGAAACAGTTAACATTTCAAGTATAATATGACTTAATCAGAACCCAGACCTGCTAAGTTTTTCCAGCATTTTCTGTTTTTATTTCAGATTTCTACAGGTGTTAGTGCTTTGCTTTTATATCACTAAGAAAGGACAGTTTGGCTATAGGCAGGAAGGGAATGGGCCCAATAGAGGAATAATCTATCTGATGTTCACTTTTCCGGCCTTGCAAGAAGAATACTCACTTGAACAATTTGCCATAACAGCATTATCTGGCCCATCAAATTCATTCCTGTAGGAAACTAACTCTCCCATTATATCCAGCTGTCTTGTGAACTTTCCCCTCCATTGTACCCTGCACCACCTTAAACCTCTTTGATAAGTTAAATGGGGCATTGATATGTTACAGTTGGCCTTGGCTTTCTGATAGATGAGGCGAAGCTATATTCCTAAAGCTCTGTTGTCAATGTACATACATAGATATTGGTTCAGCAGGGAATTGGCATTGGCTGCAATACTTCCCTCCCCTGTTGCAGTCAAGTAGCCTGTCGACCCTGATGTGAATAATAACCACTTGTTCCAGTTACTGGAGAGCAACAGTTAACTCTGAACAGTAACCCTACAAGGGATCAACTGCAACAAATTGCATTTATACAGCACCTTTTAATGTAGTGAACATTTCTAACCACCACACAGGGAAGGTGCAAACACCAGAGACAATGGGCGGAATTTTCCATGCCCACTGGCAGCGGGCATGTTTGGCGACATGAGCAGAAAATATGGCTAGAAGGCCAAAAATCGGTTTCACGACGTCGTGAAACCAGTTTGCAATCGTCCGCTCTGCCCATCAATAGTGGACCATGTTTCCCACCATAAGACATCAGGAACTTCATTGTAATACATTGGCATATCATTATAAGCCCAGCTTGCCGGAATCATCCCCCCACGTTGGGTCATCCGAGCATGTCGGCAACTGTACATAAGCGACATGCACCTGGTGAGCGGCACTTCACTCTGGATTTTGAGGTTTGTTTGCCTACCTTGCTTTGGGCAGCACTCAGTCATCAGTGCCAGGCTTCACAGACAGCACCACATCACTTTTGGGGGACTCACAGGCATGTCTGTACCTACCAAACCAGTCATAAGGCGGGGATGGCTTTTCAACGGCTGCAGGCCTAGAGCTGTACTGGGGAAGTGGGGTATCCCAACCTGTAAGGGGGCAAAAGTGAACTGTTCAACTGGCTTCAAAATGGTGAGAGCTGAGGAGGCAGCCTCCATAGGAAATGAGGGCAGTTGGAGACGTGAGGGTGTGTGAGATAGTGAGCGGTGATGTCCCTTGAGCTGGAGGAGAGTGAGATGCCAGTGAATGTGTGATGGGCTTGAGAATTTAGAGTGATGAGATGGTTGCCTTACCTTGGCAGCAGGGATGAGATCATTCATCCACTTCCTGAATTGGATGGCCAGCCTCTTCTGTGCAGCATCGGGAATGATCACCACTGCCATCGCCTACCAAGCTGGAGTGGTGAGATTGCTGGACCTCCTACAGCCAGAGCAGGGGTAGATGACATCACAGCAGGCCTCCACGGCATCCAATATGCGTTCCAGGGAAGCGTCACTTAATCGGGGGTGGGGAGGGGGGGGCTTCAGTCGTCTTGCCTTTCCAGGCCGTGTCTTCCATGCAGCAGTCCTGAGCTGGATGCACTGGGAGGTGCGTGCGTGGCTGTTGTTTAAATATGACACCCGACATGAGAGAGCGGCGAGGTGACGGCGTAGTGGGAAATGAGATCCCGCCCACCAGTGAAATGTTTCCTGGGAATGCGTGATTAATGAGGCAGGATTAGGACAATATGAAAAGCCACCAATGTGGCCTATGGGTAAAACACTCTTTTCCCCGACTGCTACTGCACTTAGTGCAAACCTGGGATGATACTGCCCAATGAGTTTGGGAAGGCACCAAAGGCATAGTTGAAATGATAGATTGTGAAGAGACTGTTGAAGGTGGCTAGAGAGCTAGCAAAGTGAAACAGGGTTTAGGGCGAGAGTTGGAGAAAGTATAACTATGATGGCTTAAAGCTCTGATACTAATGGCAGGTGGAAGAGATCCACTGGAGGCTTGCGACAGAAGACCAGATGATATTAGTTGAAGGAGGTTGCAAAGAATGAATAGGGAAGATCCATGGAGAAATTTGTAAATGAGGACAGGAGTTCTGAATTCAGTAGATTTGGGGATCAGAAGCCGTGGAGGTCGGTTATGACCGAGAAGATGAGTGACTGGAACTATGGGCAAGCTGTGAGCGATTTAGTTTTGACCTAAGTTAACTTATGGTGGTTCTTGGGATGGAGTGTTTTGGAGAAGACAAACTTGGAGATAATAATTGTGCAGAATCATCTACAGCTGCTTCATCAATGACCATCCCTCCCCCCCCCCACTCCCCCATAACGTCAGAAGTGGGAAGGTTTGCTGATGATTGCACAGTCTTCAGTTGGATTTTCAATTGCTTAGATAATTGAGCGGTCCACGCCTGCTTGGAACAAGATAACATTCAGGCTTGGGATTGATAACTTGTGAGTGACTGTCACTTGTGTAGCATGACTATGAACATCTCCAATGACAGAGCCTCACTACCTCCCTATTCAATGGCATCCGCATCATCCCCCACCTTCAGCATCCCGGGGCTCATCATTGACCAGAAAGTTAACGGGATCAGCCATATAAATACTGTGGCTACAAGGGGAAGTCAGAGGATGGGCATTCTGCTAACTCCCCAAAATCTGTCCACCATCTACAAGGAGTGTAATGGAATACTTTCCGTGTGCCTAGATGACTGAAGCCAAGGCTTCTTCGTCAGCACCTTCCAAACCTACAAACTCTACCATCTAGAAAGGACAAGAGTAGCGGGTGCATAAGTATGCCACCATCTCGGAGTTCCCCAAGTCACATCCAATCCTGATTTGTAAATATATCACTATTACTTCACTATTGTTCAGTCAAAATCCTGGAACTCCCTACCTAACAGTACTATAAGCATACCTACACCAGATGGACTGCAGCAATTGAAGAAGGCAACTCACCGCCACCTTTTCAAAGGCAATTAAGATTGAGCAATAAAGGCTGACCCTCACTAGCAATACCCACATCCCATGAATGAACAAAAAAAGACTCGATAAGGGTATCAGCGACAGTGGGATAAAAGAAGGCACGGCTAGTTAATTTTGCAGAGGTAGAAGTGTTGGTCAAAGAATAGTGAATGAGGCACAGACTACAGGCAGTCTTGAGTTTTGCTTGAGAGTACAGCCATTCAGAGTGTGTGTAGTATTTGACAAAATGAATATGCCTTGAAATTGCAGGATTGTGTAGGACATAGAAATTTCATATCATATCACCTCCCCCAGCAGATGGCACTAAAGAGCCATTAAAATAAATTATACTACATGCTGTATAGTGTCAAAGCTTTATGCCTTTGTGAACCATAAATAAATGACAATTATTTTACATGTGCCTCTGTTTTGGGATTTATTCACTATTGAGGTGAAAGCACTAGAACTGTCATTTCCAAATTTGCATAAATCCTTGAAATTGATCTAAAATAAGCTAGTATGAAAGAGAACTGAATTGCTGGGACTTTGTGGAATGGTTTGCCAGAACAGTTTGGGCATTTCTGCTATAGACTGCAACCATTATTTTGGTAATATTGTTAATCAGTTATAAATACCTAGTTTATTCTTCAGATTAAAAATATATAGATTTTCAGTTAACAATATTTAAAATGCAACAATGTGGATTTTAACCATGACTTCCACAAACTCATGCTTTTGTTTTTGTAAAATCTATGCTGGGATGACTGTAAAGCAAGGCCAGACACTTGATGTTTAATAAAATGATACACTTCTCCTTTAAATATCACTGATTTTAAATGTTCGAGCATTCCTCAAAATTTCCTAGCTGAGAAAAGAATAAAGACTAAAGAGAGTTGGATGCTGCCCTGGGAAATGAAGGTACCAGTAAAACTTGTCCCAACTGGTCTTGTAGACCTTAAAATAGAATTACGGATTTTTACTGGGATTTGACAATTTTGAACTGTTTCTTGCTTCTGAGCTTTGACAAACAATTCTAAAGGTGCCAATGTTTTGTTATGGTAGAATTCAATCCTCTAGCGTTTTGACTTTTTATATGTCAATTCTTAAATTTATAATAATCTTTAACTTCTAACCTGAACTTGGAAATACTGTCACTGGGATTTAAACCTGTTTCCTTGGTAAGAGTCCTACACTGTGATTATAGTAGATAGCTCATGTGTGGGATTAACAGCAAACATGACACTCAAATTACAAATGGGTTGGACTTAAAATGAAGATAAAACAAATGATCAATCTGCTTTATGTTTATACTGAAAGTGATTTCTTTTCTTGATAGCATTTGGTGGAAAGCTGAAAAGTCCTTTGCAGGTTATTCTTGTTGCCACACATGCAGATATTGTAAACTGTCCCCGTTCATTTGGAGGGGAATTTGATTATGACAAAGATCCATCACTTCTAAAAGAAGTAAAAAGTAGGTAAGTAGCCAAAGTCGTCTGAACTGCCTTTTAAAGACTCCGCTTTCCTTAGATACCCCATCAATTCCCAGCTTGGTTCAATCGATAGCACTTTTGCCTGCAAATTTGTGGGTTTCAGCCCCAGTCCAGGACTTGAGCACATAATACAAGCCAGCACTCCAGCTGGTACCGTGGGAGTTCTGCATTATTGGAAGTGGTGGTCATAAGAGAAGACATTTAACAGAAGCGCCCACCTGAGCCCATGGCACTGTTCGAAGAAGAGTTCACGAGCAACTCTCCTTATGTCCGAACCAACACCACAGAAAGCAAATTTGATATTCATTCATCTCCCTGCTCTTTGCGGGATCTTGCTGTGCTCAAAACCTGTTACGTTTGCCTTTGTAAGTGTCTGCACTTCAAAGTAATTTGGTTGTATGTGAAGTACTCTTGGGATGTGAGAAATGTAATAATTTACTGGAGAATGTCCGACAAAAGTTGCTACAAAAGTGATACATTAAAGGTTTCCCTGGGCTTGGGACACAAGAATAATGTGAACTATTTCCCTTTTGTTAACATTTTTCCTGTGAAGAATTCAGCTATTGTAGTAACTGAATAAGCTATGACTGGAGACACCACTAATTATAAAAATGACAAATTGTTTCACTTTTGGGGGGGCAGTGTTATGGTGAAATAGCTTGGATCCGGCCAGGAACATCAAAGCAATCTCAGTGACTGGTAGGGATAACTATATTTAGTCTTAAGCAAGTGTTTGTGACTTTGTAGAATCCAGGCATTACCAGCCAGAGTTTTTCACTATCAACCAGTTTGTTTTTGTTTTCTATATTTTTAACATTTATCACATTACACAGCCAAGATGTTCAGTTTAGTTTTGTTAAAATTGTACTTATATTTGATGGTCCTGAATGGGAGCTAGGGTCCTACTACTCCAGTATTGCTGCCAGTAGGACTGAACCTTTTCTGAAATTTATCGATAAATTGTGTTCTGCCAGTACTGTCATTTTTATAATGGACTTGTACGTTCTTAGGTTTGGGAACGATATGCAGATATCTGATAGATTATTTGTGCTGGATGCTGGTGCATCTGGATCTAAGGACATGAAGCTGCTACGAAATCACCTGCTAGAATTAAGGAATTGCATTCTTTCTGTGAGTATCCTGTACTATGTACTGTATGTATGGCAAATGTTCAAGAAAGGGGGCAAAGAGATTCCTAGTAACTACAGGCTGGTTAGTTTGACTTCAGTGGCAGGTAAGGTTTTAGAAAAATGACCAAGGAAAGAATTAACAGGAACTTGGAGAGATTTGAGTTAATTAAGGAGAGACCACACTGATTTGTGAAAGGCAGATTGGGTTTGACTAAGCTTAATTGAATTTTTTGAAGTAACAGAGAAGGTTGATGAGGGAAATCCAGTGGAGGCTGTCCAAATGAATTTTAAAGCGTCTGACAAAGCATTACATAAAAGCTGATGAGCAAAATTGAGGTCCATGGAATAGGAGAATCAATGCCAGCTTGGATTAAAAAAAAGATTTAAGGACAGAAAACAGAGTCATAGTAAACGGTTGTTTTTCAGACTGGAGGATAGTAGACTGTGGTGTTCCCCAAGGGTCAGTGAGGACCACTGCTTTTTGGGTATACACAGATGGCTTACACAGAGTAAAAGTTCAACATATGCCAATGATATCAAAGTCAGAGGAGTGACAAACAGTGAGGATGATACCAATCAACTGTAATAGGACATGCTAGCAGAATGGGTAGGCAAGTGGCACATGGAATTTAGTGCAGATAAGTGTGAGGGTTTTGGCAGAAGGAATAGGGAGAAGCAATACAGACTTAATGGCACAGTTCTATGGAGTGCAGAAACAGAGGGACCTTGGGGCACATGGGCGTAGATCTTTGATCTGGAGCTTAACAAGTAGGGGTATTGAGTGCAAAGAGAGGGAAAGTGTGCTGAACTTTTATAAAGTTCTGGTTAGGCCACAGGTAGAGTCCAGTTCTGCTTTCCACACTTTAGGGAGGACTTGATGGTCTTTGAGAGAGTCCAGGGGAGATTTACCAGAATTATCCCAGGGCTGAGGGATTTTAGCTACAAGGTTAAGTTGGAGAAGCTGGGGTCAAGGAGATTGATGGGAGATTTGATAGAGGTGTACATGCTTATGACAGGTTTAGATAATGCAGGCAAAGAAAAGTTGTTCCCATTAGCTGATGTTATAAGGATTAGTGGGCACAGATTTAAGATTTTGGGCAAGAGGTATAGGAAGGATATAAGCAAGAACTTTTTTTTGCACGACAAGTGGTAATGAACTGGAATTCACTGGCTACCAGGGTGGTGAAAGCAGAGACAATCCATATTTCAAAAGGAAATTGGATAGGCACTTGAGAAATATAAACTTGCAGAGAGAGCAGGGGAATGGGACTGACTGGATTGTTCTGTAGAGAGCTACATGGATTCAGTGAACAAACAGCTTCTTCCTGTGCCATGATGACTGTATAATTAAATGGATTGGGAGAGGAATAGTAGAATTAAAGTATCCAGGGGTAAAGTTTATATCTCACAATGCGTGTTGGCCATTTCAGTTTTTCTCATTCTTGGAAGTCTTCCTGATGTCTGGAATGTTCTTGTCTCAGAAAATAATTGAAAACATTTTTGTAGACTTGTGTCCTATTTAATCCTTGGATGCCATGTTTTTTTTAAATGTACTTTTCTTCCCTTCCTCGTGTAAAGCTGCTGACTTGCTGAAGCACAGTTCCACTGATGCCACCTACAATAACTAAACTGCATAAGCATAGGTGAACCTAGATATTGAGTGTTAGTGAGCAATTTAACCATGGAGGGCATCGCAGAAATCAGATACTGTGTGAATGTACATGTTTCAGGAGAAGTACAGTTGTTGGCAGCACATAGGTGGTAACTAGTAGGATATCACAAGTATCAGTGCTTGGGGGCTCAGTTATTTTACAATCTAAAGCAATGACTTCGATGAAGTGAGCAAGTGTAATGTATCCAAGTTTTCTGACAATACATAGTTAAGTGGGAAAGTAAGCTGTGAGGAAAATGCAAAAAGTTTGCAAAAGGATATTGTCGATTAAGTGAGTGGGCAAGAATTTGGCAGATGGAATATATTTTGGACAAGTGTGAAGTTATCCACTCCAATAGGAAAATAAGAAAAGCAAAATATTTTTTACATGGTGAGTGGTGTGTTAGTATTTGGAGGGACCTGACATGGATGACCAAGTAAAGAACAAAGAAAAGTACAGCACAGGAACAGGCCCTTTGGCCCTCCAAGCCTGCGCCAATCATATTGCCCGTTAACTAAAACATTTTGCACTTCCGGGGTCCGTATCCCTCTATTCCCATCCTATTCATGTATTTGTCAAGCTGCCTCTTAAACACCACTATTGTACCTGCTTCCACCACCTCCTCTGGCAGTGAATTCCAGACACTCACTACCCTCTGCGTAAAAAACTTGCCCCGCACATCACCTTTATAGTTTTCTCCTCTCACCTTAAATCTATGTCCCCTAGTAATTGACTCTATTTGCAGGTATAGCATGCAATGAGGAAAGCAAATGATATGTGGGCCTTTTTTACAAAGGGATTGGACTATAAGAATAAAGAGGTCTTGCTGCAATTGTATAGGCCCTTGGTGAGAACCCACCTGAAGGATTGTGCAATTTTAGCCATCTTACTAAGCGCAATGAGGGTTCACTCGACTAATTCCTGGAATGAAGGAGTTGTTCTATGAGGAGGGATTGAGTACACTTGGCCTATATTCCCTCGAGTTTAGAAGAATGAAAGGTGGTCCCATCAAAACATATAAAATTCTTTAAGGGACTTGACAAGGTGGACCCTTGGAGGATGTGTCCCCTGGCTGAGGAGTCAGGAACTCTGGGTTCCAGAATCTGAATAAGGCCTTGGCTGTTAGGACTGAGATGAGGAGAAATTTCTTCAAAGCGTTGTGCATTTTTGGAATTCTGTGGATGCTTAGCCTTTAAACATGTTCAAGACAGAGTTCAATAGACCTTTTGGTACTAAAGGAATCGAGGATATGAGGATAGCACAGGAAGGTACAGCTGAGGTGGAAGATGATCTTAGTGAATGGCAGAGCAGGCTTGGAGGCCAAATGGTCTATTTCCTTTCCACAAAGCTATCCTACTTTTTTTAAGTACACTACATGGCACAAGTCCTAACTCCACATAGGGATGATGGAAGGGAAGGAGCGTTTAATGCATCCAATTACTGGTCGCGTTATACTGTACACATTGACTAAACTCTCTTTATATCATTGGGCCAAACAGCTTCAGCTGATAGGCAAGCACAAGCAGTAATGTTGTAGCAGATTGTGACATGTCATGGATTCTGTGCACTGTCAGCACAGGAGGAGTCTTCCTGAAAACGACATCAGTGACCCTGCCAAATTTGCTGAGATTTTTGTAGGCATCTCTAATCTGAATTTCAGAAATCAGCATTCACACGTCCCACTGATAACAATGTAAAAGCTGCTTTAAATTGTTTGTCGTGATTACACCAGAGTGCAAGACCACAGTCTTCAATTGGTCACGTTGCCTACATTTCTGTATTTTGTAGTATCCTGTTTGCAATTAGAGCAATGTGAACACAGTGCTAAAAATCAAGTACGTCAGCATGTTCCAAAGGCTGTGTTCAAACGCTGGCGTTTTATTATTGCCACAAACCCTTCAGTTTTAGCTAATTTATCTTCTGGAAGTATTTGCTCAACGCCCTAGTTAAAAATCAACATTAATCTTTGGACTTCTGTTACTGTTACTTAATAAATTGCCCTTTACAGTGTTCACCTACTGTATGTTTTTCTTCCATTTTTCTTATGTGGACCCAATTGCGGGCATACCAATTATACACTCTAATGTTTTGTGCTTTTGTTGATTATGTTTATAAGATTTTTAACTGTGATATTTTATTTTATAATGCTTGGTATTTACTCTTGTGTTGTCTTTTTCTCCTGTTGCTTTCTGTTCCTCTTTGCTCCTTTTTTCCATTTTCTCAATCTAATCACCATCCTTCTACCTTTTCATTTTCTTTTATCTCTCCTTTGGCTGCCTTAGGAGCTAATATAGATGCCCATGCCCTGTACAGAACTGTTTCCAGTGGAAGTAATTTAGAAATTTGAGACACATTTGCCCTGCTTATGCTATGACCCACATTCAGCAACATTTAAATAATTGATTATGCACAAGACATTGTGTGTAGAGTTAGCTGGTCTCACCCAGAGTGACCAAAGGACATTATAGTTGGATTAGTACCCTTAGGTTAGAGAATGGAAGCAGCACCCAATGTTCTTGCTCACTGTTCATGAGCACCGCAGGAATTAACTGTGTTATGATTGTGCTCAAATGTGATCTGTTCTATGGTCAAATAGCTAGCCTCTTTTTTTATTCATTCATGGGATGTGGGCTTCGCTGGCTGGGCCAGCATTTATTGCCCATCCCTAGGTGTCCTTGAGAAGGTGGTGGTGAGCTGCCTTCTTGAACCGCTGCAGTCCCTGTGGTGTGGGTACACCCACGGTGCTGTTAGGAAAGGAGTTCCAGGATTTTGACCTAGCGACAGTGAAGGAATGACGATATATTCCCAAGTCAGGATGGTGAGTGACTTGGAGGGGAACTTCTAGGCGGTGGTGTTCCCACCTATCTGCTGCCCTTGTCCTTCTAGATGGTAGTGGTCGTGGGTTTGGAAGGTGCTGTCTAAGGAGCCTTGGTGAATTCCTGCACTGTATCTTGTAGATGGTACACATTACTGCTACAGTGCATCGGTGGTGGAGGGAGTGAATGTTTACGGATGTGGTGCCAATCAAGCGGACTGCTTTGTCCTGGATGGTGTCAAGCTTCTTGAATGTTGTGGGAGCTGCACTCATCCAGGCAAGTGGGGAATATTCCTGACTTGTGCCTTGTAGATGTTGGACAGGCTTTGGGGAGTCAGGAGGCGAGTTACTCGTCACACGTTTCCTAGCCTCTGACCTGCTCTTGTAACCACAGTATTTATATGGCTAATCCAGTTCAGTTTCTGGTCAATGGTAACCCTTAGGATGTTGATAGTGGGGGATTCAGTGATGGTAATGCTATTGAACATCAAGGGGCGATGGTTTGATTCTTTCTTGTAGGAGATGGTCATTGCCTGACACTCGTGTGGTGCAAATATTACTTGCTACTGGTCAGCCCTAGCCTGGATATTGTCCCGGTCTTGCTGCATTTGGACATCGACTGCTTCAGTATCCGAGGAGTCGCAAATGGTGCTGAGCATTATGCAATCATCAATGACCATCTCCACTTCCGACCTTATGTTGGAAGGAAGGTCATTGATGAAGCAGCTGAAGATGGTTGGGCCGAGGACACTAACTACCCTGAGGAACTCCTGCGCTGATGTCCTGGAGCTGAGATGACTGACCTCCAACAACCACAACCATCTTCCTTTGTGCTAGGTATGACTCCAACCAGGGGAGAGTTTTCCCCCTGATTCCCATTGACTCGTTTTGCTAGGGCTTCTTGAAGCGACACTCTGTCAAATGCTGCCTTGATGTCAAGGACAGTCACTCTCACTTCACCTCGGGAGTTCAGCTCTTTTGTCCACGTTTGAATCAAGGTTGTAATGAGGCCAGGAGCTGAGTGGCCCTGGCGGAACCCAAACTGAGCGTCAGTGAGCAGGTTATCGCTATGCAAGTGCTGCTTGATAGCACTGTTGATGACCCCTTCCATTACTTTACTGATGATCGAGAGTAGACTGATGGGGTGGTAATTGGCCAGGTTGGATTTGTCCCGCTTTTTGTGTACAGCACATACCTGGGCAATTTTCCACATAGTCGGGTAGTTGCCAGTGTTGTAGCTGTACTGGAACAGCTTGGCTAGGGGCGCGGGCAAGTTCTGGAGCACAAGTCTTCAGTACGGAATATTGTCAGGGCCACTAGCCTTTGCAGTATCCAGTGCCTTCAGCCATTTCTTGATATCATGTGGAGCGAATCAAATTGGCTGAAGACTGGCATCTGTGATGCTTGGGACCACCGGAGGAGGCTGAGATGGATCATCCACTCGGCACTTCTGGCAGAGGATTGTAGCAAATGCTTCAGCCTTATCTTTCACACTGATGTGCTGTGCTCCCCCATCATTGAGGGTGGGGATGTTTGTGGAGCCTCCTCCTTCACTGAGTTGCTTAATTGTCCACCACTATTCACGACTGGATGTAGCAGGACTGCAGGGCTTAGATCTGATCCATTGGTTGTGGGATCGCTTAGCCCTGTCTTTCACTTGCTGATTATGTTGTTTGGCAAGAAAGTAGTCCTGTGTTATAGCTTCACCAAATTGACAACTCATTTTTAGGTATGCCTGGTGCTGCTCCTGGCTTGCCCTCCTGCACTCTTCATTGAACCAAATTTGATCCCCTGGCCTGATGGTAATGGTAAAGTGGGGGATATGCTGGGTCATGAGGTTACAGATTGTGTTAGAGTACAACTGCTGCTGCTGATGGATGTGGATGCCCAGTGTTGAGTTGTTAGATCTGTTCGAAATCTATCCCATTTAGCAGAGTGGTATTACACAACTCGATGGAGGGCATCCACAATGTGAATGCGGGACTCCTCCATTACTGTGCGGTGGTCACTCCTACCGATACTGTCATGGACAGATGCATCTGTGGCAGACAGGTAGGTTAGGATGAGATCAGGTATGTTTTTCCCTCTTGTTGGTTCCCGTCCCACCAGTCTAACTCAGCCAACTTGGTCAGTAGTGCTGCTACTGAGCCACTCTTGGAGTCCCCCACCCAGAGTACATTCTGCGCCCTTGCCATCCTCGGTGTTCAACATGGAGGAAGCACTGATTCATCAGCTGAGGGAGGGCAGCATGTGGTAATCAGCAGGAGGTTTCCTTGCCCATGTTTGACCTGATGCCATGAGACTTCATGGAGTCCGGAGTTGATGTTGAGGACTCCCAGGGCAATTCCCTCCCAACCTTATACCACTGTGCAGGACATACCCAGGAACGGTGATGGGGTGGGACGTTATCTGTAAGATATGATTCTGTGAGGCTGTTGCTTGACTATTCCCTAGATGTTAGTAAGGAGAACTTTGCAGGGTCAACAGGGCTGAGATTGCCATCGTCGTTTCTGGTGCCTAGGTCAATGTCGGGTCTGGTTTCATTCCTTTTTTGTGACTTGTACAACTGAGTGGCTAGGCCATTTAAAATTCAACCACATTGCTACGGGTCTGCAGTCACGTATAGGCCAGACCAGGTAAGGACAACAGATTTCCTTCAATCTACAATGGTTTCATGGTCATCATTTATTTAATTCAAATTCCACCATTTGCCGTGCGGGATTCGAACCCAGGTCCCCAGAGCATTACCCATCTCTGGATCACTAGTCCAGCGATAATACCATTACACCATCACCTCCCCGTGATTGTTACTCTGCCTAGACAATGAATGTCAGAAAGCTGTTTGACTATGGGGATGTTAGAGCCAAAACTGATCATGTTCTGGCATGATGCCTGCTTATGCAATTTTCCAGCAGGGATAATTAGATAGCAATAGTAAGTTGAACCCTGTTTGATTTTCCCGCCACCCCCCCTGCATTTCCTCAGCCCAGGCCAGGTATATCATAACCTGTATTCCCACAGGGACAGATATCACACCCTGGGCCTTCCTGGTCTGTGTGACTTGCTGATAGTGTATTCAATAATAGAGATCTTTACAAAGGTATTTTTAATTTGTTTGGCTGTTCAAAAAATGTTTTTGGATTTTGTGCATGACATATATTTCCTCAAGCATTTTAATTTTAAAAATAAAACTGTCTTTAAAGCTAATGCATCAGCACCTTATTGGGGGAAGAACCAGACAAGGAAAAAAGAGACCTTTTTCCTTTTGCAAGTCATTTTTAATAAAGGACATCATCTTGCTGTTCAAGTAGTTTGTTGTCTAAATGCACCATTTCATACAATCCTGAGCCATACTAACCAGGAAGGACCCGAACTAGAGAGGGAAAATTCAGGCCAGGCTTCAGCTCCTGAATGTTGTTCTGTTTAGAAAATGAATGAGTTGACATCATGTGAGGGCAGGATTAGATTCAAATCTGATGTTCCCATTGAAAAATAACCAGAGGCATTCACTGACTAGTGAAGGAAATGGTATCTTCAAGAAGTGTCTGCTGGTGCCTATAGGTTCATGCCCCAGCGTAAGTTAACACCTTCAAAAGAGGTTGAAAATTGGGAAAATGCACTTTAGGAGACTTTAACTTAATATCTAGTTTAATTAGCTGCGTAGAAGTCACGATCTAGATGTACAATTATTACAATATGGTTTTCAAAATCCACTTGCATTTTTCTATTATCCTGTAAGGTATATACATTGCTCTGTTATTGTCCTGAACTCCTTTAGGCTTGTCTACCGATGACATTCCTCTGTGAGAAAATCATCGCTACACTGCCTTCCTGGAGAAAACAAAATGGACCCAACCAGTTTATGTCATGGCAACAGTTTGTTTATGATGTTCAGGACCAAGTTAATCCCTTGGTGAGTGAAGAAGACCTGAGGGAAGTGGCCCAACAATTGCACAGTTTGGGAGAAGTAAGTGCTTTAGTTATTTATAAGGAGTTAAGCCTAGAAACAACCTACCTTTACGATTAATTTACTCTGTTTGACAAATGGCTTATTTTTCACTACACTACTTGCCTACCGTTGTGATTTTAAATTACACCTACTGCACCTTCTTCATTATTTGTAAACTGCCTGTAAAATTAAGTCCAGAAAATTGGTTGCCGTTTTAATTGTGTTTAACAATAGTCTTCCTCAACATGTTTTTCTTCATAATGTAATCATTAGAGAGGTATTGGAGAGTCAGTACAAGCTACTTGAACTGGCACACAACAATGTTTAAGTATGTAACATTATTAACATTTTTGTGAAGTGTCAATTGGATCATCAAGCTGGCTAATGGGGAATTTTGTTAAGCACCCGGAACAGCTTCATAACCAATATGAAAGAGGAAATTATGCAGTTAAGTGATTTATGTCTCCACTCATTGAATCATTGGTTACAGCACAGAGGGGCTATTCAGCCTGTCAAGTATGTGTGGGCTTTTTTTTTGCATGAGTAATTTAGCTAGTCCCACTTCCCTGTTCTTTGAGGTGTCAGCTGTGTCTCAGTTCATAGCACCCTCGCCTTTGAATCAGAGGGTTGTGGGTTTATGTCCCACTCCCGGAAACCAAGAACTGTGATTGTACTCGAAAGAGTTGCAATCTGTGACTGTTGATAACTCGAAAGAGTTTCCCTGTTCTTTCCCCGTAGTCCTGCCCATTTATTCCCTTCAGGTGCTTATCCAATTCCCCTTTGAAAGCCATGATTGAATCTATCTCCAGCACCCTCCAAGGTAGGACATTCTGAATTGTAGCAACTTGCTACGTTTTTTTTAAAAAAACTTTTCTCATGTTTCCTCTGGTTCATTAAATCGGTGCCCTCTGGTTCTTAACTCTTCTACTAATGGGAGCAATCTCACTGTCTACTCTGTCTAAATCTGTCATCATTTTGAACAGCTCTGTCAAATATCCTCTCAACCGTCTCTTCTGTAAGGAGAACATTCCCAGTTTCACCAATCTATCTGTGCAATTGAAGTCCCTCATCTTGGAACCATTTTTGTAAACCTTTTTTGCACTCTCTCTGAAGCCTTCACATTCTCCCTAAAGTGTCTGTCCAGAGTTGCACACAATACTCCAGGTGAAGCCATATCAATGCTTTATAAAGGTTCAGCATAACTAACTTACTTTTGTACCCAATGGCCTGGATGACTCGGGAGCCCTTTAAAAATGGCAGGCGAGACCCGATTCTGGGATTCTCAACACATTCCCGGGCTGTCTGAGTTTTTTTGGGGAGTGCCTTTTAAGAGTACGGACTGGTTGCTGACAAAAGGCCTCACCCAGCACTCCTGATCTGCCTGGCTCCATTGCAGGGATAGTCATGTCCTAGTCCTCCGCAGTAATCATGGACTCGGGCCTGATTTTTAAAGAGTCGTGGTTCACGGTCCCTTGGAGGAATTGTGAACCTTAGCCTGCATGAGGGGACCTTTTAAAGGGTAAGTTCAAAATGTCCTCCTCACATCCCCCCACCATGTCAAGTTCTGCCTTTCCACAAACCCCCTATGGCCCCTAATGCCCCCTATGCCAAGCTATGACACTTCCATGCCCATTGACACACTATTCATTGTATCGAACCAGTGAACCCTATAGTGACAGATGGAAGTTTAAAAAGCTTTTAAAGTAATTTATTCATAACTTTCTACTATGCAGTAAAAAAATTGCACTTCAAAGGCCAAGTTCCAAGTAGAGTAGTTGCTTTGGGAGTTTGGTGTCAGGAATACAAATGACTTGTCCGCCCAGCAGAGCTGGTTTTGTGATTAGCACCTTGATGCTGGGCAAGATGGCTTTGGAGAGGATGCTGCTGTTCAACTGCCTTTCTTGCCACTGGATTTTGAGGATCCTCTGAAGGCACCGCCGGTGGAACTTATAAAGTGCTTTGAGGAGCCTGCTGCAGGTGTCCAAGTCTCCGAAGCATATAGG
This sequence comes from Cetorhinus maximus, assembly GCF_964194155.1. Taxonomy (NCBI): domain Eukaryota; kingdom Metazoa; phylum Chordata; class Chondrichthyes; order Lamniformes; family Cetorhinidae; genus Cetorhinus; species Cetorhinus maximus. The sequence continues at coordinate 109,454,139 of NC_135880.1, forward strand.
AGCACAGGGATCACTGTTGCCCGGTAAACCAGGAGCTTAGCCATGCCTTTCTAACCATTTTCTCATCATGTACAAGACTTTGTGCACTTATACCCTCAGGTCCTGTTGTTCCTGAACCCTCTTTTAGAATTGTACTGTTTAGTTTCTATTGTCTCTCCTTGTTCTTCAAAATGTATCACTTCACATTCCTCTGCATTAAATTTCATTTGCCACTTATCTGCCAATTTCATCAGCCTATCTATGTCCTCCTCACAGTTACTTCCAAGTTTTGTGTCATCTGAAATTGTGCCTTGTAAACCCAAGTCTAGACCATTTAATATAGATCAAGAAAAGCAGTGGCTTTACTACTGACCCCTGGGGAACCCCACTTTATACCTTCCTCCAGTCTGAAAACAAGCGTTCACCACTACTTCTGTTCGCTGTAACTCAGCCAGCTTCATATCCTTGCTAACACTGCCCTTTTTATTCCTTTTTATTATAAAGGTGTGGTCACACCTATTAGGTGGTACTTTATCAAACATCTTTTGGAAGCTCATATACCACACAAACGGCATTGCCCTCTTCAACCCTTTCTGTTGCCTCATTTAAAAAAAACAATCAAATTGGTTAAACACAATTTGCCTTTAACAAATCCGAGCTGGCTTTCCTTAATTAATCAACACTTGTCCAAGTGTCTGTTAATTTTGTGCCGGTTTATTGCTTCTAAAAGCTTTCCCATCACCAAGGTTAAACTGACTGGCATGTAGTTTATCCTTAGATCCTTTTTTAAACAAGGGTGAGTCATTTGCAATCCTCTAATCCACTGGCACCACCCCCCACGTCTACGGAGAATTGAAAAATTATGGCTGGCCAGTAGCACCACAATTTCCACCCTTCCTTCCCTCAGCATCATTGGACATTGATCCTGGTAACTTGTCAATTTTAAGTATAAACAACCTTTCTGATAGCTTCCCTTTATCAATGTTAGCCCATCCAGTGTCTTAAAATCTCCTCCTTCACTATGACTTTGGCAGCATTTTCTTCCTTGGGAAAGACATACAACTTACTCATTTTGGCACATTAGCCATGCCTCTGCCTCCATGTCCATAATCCATAATCAGTCCCACCTCTTTTTTACCCTTTACTATTTATATACCTATAGAAGACTTCTGGATTCCTTTTCATGTTAGCTTCCAGTCCCTTCTCATACTGTCTCTTTTGCGCCTCAAATTTTTTTTCTCCACTTCCCTTCTGAACTGTCTATATTCAGCCTGTATTTCACTTGTATCATCTACCTGACATCAGTCATATACACCCATTGTCTGCTTCATGCTACTCTCTCTCTCTCGTTGTCTGGGAGCTCTGGCATTGTTGCCCTACCTTTTATCCCTCATGGGAATATACCTGAACTATACTTGAGCCTTAGCCTCTTTAAAGACAGCCGATTGTCCCATTAGTTTTGCCTGCCAATTTTTGATTCCAATTTATTGGGGATAAATGCACCTGCACTCAAATTCTCCCCCCTCAAACAATGATCAGTATTCGTTAAGTGTTCCCCTACTGACATTTGATAGAGGTGTCAGCTGTGGCTCAGTTCATAGCACCCTCGCCTTTGAATCAGAGGGTTGTGGGTTCATGTCCCACTCCCGGAAACCAAGAACTGTGAATGTACTCGAAAGAGTTACAATCTGTGACTGTTGATAACTCGAAAGAGTTACTGACACTTGATCCACTAGACCCACTTTATTCCACAGAATCAAATCCAGCAGTGCCTTGTTTTTATGCCGCCTTCCTTGTTGGGCTGGAAACATATTGATCAATAAAATTGTCTGAACACACCTCAGAAATTTTTCCCCCCTCTCTGCCCTTTACACTATTACTATTCCAGTCTATGGTAGGCTAATTGAATTTTCCCATTATCACTACTCTTTAGTTCTTGCATCTCTCTGTAAATTTTCTCCACTATATCTTTCCCACTATTTAGTGGCCTATGGAATACATCCAATAGTGTATTGGTACCTTTATTGTTTCTTAACTGTAACCAAATAGATTCTTTGACCTGGGCCCCTCCAGGTCATCCTCTCTCCAGCACTGTTATATTCTCAAGCAGTGCTTTCTTTTCTTCTCCATCTTTCCTACCCTGTCTTCCCTGAACATCCTCTATCTGGGAATATTTAGCACCTAGCCCTGCCCCTTTTTTGAGCCAAGTCTCCATCATCACAACATTGTATTCACGTTGGCTGTCTGCACCTCATAACTTTCCTATCGTTTGGGTGGCTCCACCCTTATCCCATGATAACAACAGTCGCTCACTTTTCCAGAACTGCGGCGAGTTGGATTAGGCAGTGGGCATTAGGCGGAGTACACACCAGTCCATCACAGGGCACATGCACACGCACACACTTTACCGTAGCCAAGCCACCTGGACAATGGAAGGAAACCGGAACACCCGGAGGGGACCCACGCAGACATGAGAAGAACGTGCAAACTCCACACAGACACCCAAGGTCAGGATCGAACCCGGGTCCCTGACACTGAGGTAGCAGCGCTCACCACTGTGCCACCCCGTGTTAACAACAGTTGGAACCTAATTTTCATAGCTCTAACCGAGTCCTGAAAACAATAACAATTGTGGTTTTGCTGCATTCCTGTCATTTTTCACACCACCACTAGTGACCTGGCAGCAATGTGTTTTGTAGTCAATAGATTGTTTCATTTTAAATCACTCAAACAATCACTCGAATAATTAAACATGAACTGCCCTTAGGCAAGAGAGTAGACTTGGTATACCCATTGAATCTCTGTTCAGATTCATTGTATACTCTAAATGGAAGTAGGTTGACCGATTTCCACCAAGAAATATCAGCGGAGCACTTTAGATGAGTACCATACTTGTGATTTGCATTAAAGCAAATTTAAATCACAAAAATTGCCATGTAATTGTGGACCTACTGGGGGAAATGGCAACACTTTTTCTCATTTCACTACTATCATATTTTGCAACATATTTTCTTGTATTTGTAGTCAAAATACAAGGGAACTTCTCAACAGTGGGCTCAGTATGTAGACAGCTAAATTTACAGTCTAGAATGCTGAACTCTTTCTTGCAGGAAAATCTGGGCTCTTGTGTCACTCTTTCATTCCGTAAAACCTGGTCCAAATATCTCAGTATCATGAGTACTGAACACCTCATTGCCTTAAGACTGATCAGCAGCCTGTGGTCTTATTGTATCAGAACAATGGATGTGTTAGCATGTTGACCAATTCAAAAGGGTGGTGTTGCAATTATTTTGCCGTTAATAGTTAACTGTATCTTTATTCAATCTCAGTTGACCACTTTGTGGTGGTATTACGCATGGCAATCCGTCAATCTTGCACTTGTGACTGCTGTAAATAATAAAAGCAGTGTGATACTGAACTCTAGGTTATGGGAGCAAGTAGGTAAACATGATTAGGATTGTTTACTTGTGTGAACCATGAACACCAACATATGCTACTTGGGCCAGTGGCTACTGTTTGTGTTGTAACTTCTATATATTTTAATGTATAACAAAATTCTTTTCCATACCTAGTCCTCTTCCAACAAGGTTAGTTTTACAAGAAATATATAATTGTGGGCTATTGAGAGTGAATTTTAACATAGGTTTTACAACTTAAAAGCTAGTGTTTTGAGTTGATTTTTAAAGAGCATCAGCAGTAGCACATTGCTGGTGGCACTGTTTACTGAAAAGCTGGAGATTTCTGGAGGCTTATGAACTCTATAAACTACCATCTGCTTATTTCTAAACAATGTGCCTCTGTAGGTGTTTTACTTGTGCATGCTTATAACAGCAGAGACATATTGCTTGATGCACGCATAACATGCAGATAGCTGGAGCTCCCTCACTAGAATTTAAATGAGAATTCTCTGTTATTCGGAATGAAGAGATGAGTCTGAGGTTTCACCAAAGAATGTTGCGGCAATTCATTTTTATATGCATCATGACTTTTCTATTAAGGCCCCTATTAAGCATGTTGAAGTGCAAAAACTAAATACTCAGCACACAATGCGGCATAACAGGTCACCAATAAATGTTGGTCAGAAGTGATTGCACCAACTAAGGTAAATAAGGAAGTATATCCATATAAGTTGCAGGTCTGTAATGCAGCTTTAAAACTTGTGTCTAAAATTTCTTTTAGTTAATCTGAAACACAGGAAGGAAATGATCAGTCACTCTTATTTATAACACAACGATAACTTCTGTCTATGTAGCATTTTTAATGTAGCAAAATATCTCCATCCACATCACAGAAGTGTAGTCAGACAAAAATTAACATCAAAACCAAGAAGGAGATATTAGTAGGGATGTGGTCAAAAATATTACTTCTGATACGGGTGTTAAGGAGAAGAGGAAGAAAGTGAGGCAGAGAAGGCTAGGGAGATAATTTCAGAGCCTAGGTCCTAGATGGCTGAAGGCACAGCCATAAATGGCAGGGTGAAAGGACTGAGATATAAAAGAGACTAGAGTTGAAGGAATGCAGACTTATTGGAGGGTTGTGGAGCAGGAGGAGGTAACAGATTGGGAAGGGTGAGACCATTACAGGATTTAAACAATAGGATGAGAATTTTAAATTTGAGATGTTAGACGACCGGGAGTCAATTTAAGTCATTGAGCAGAGGTGAAGGCTGAACTGGACTTGGTGCAGGAAAGGATACTGGCACCAACGTTTTCAATGAGCTAAAGTTTATAGTGGTATCACCCCTCAACCTTCAAAACTCGAGAAAATAAACCAAGCTTATGCAGCCTCTCCTCATAACATGACCTTTTAAGCCCTGGCATCGCTCTGGTGTATCTGCACTGTGCACGTCCAAGGTCAATATATCTTTTCTGAGATGTGGTGTCCAGAGCTGAATGCAGTACTCCAGATGGGATCTGACCAAGACCCCACAACTGAAGCATTGCTTCCTGGCTTTTGAGTACCAACTCTTATGATAAACTCTTTTTGATTTGCTTTTAGTACCTGTACACTAGCTTTTGGAGATTTCTGGACATGAACACCTAGATCCCTTTGCTGCTCCAGAGCTCCTAAAATCTCACTATTAAGAAAATGTTTTGACTTGTTTTTCTTGGATTCAAAGTGAATGACCTCATACTTCCCCACACTGAATTCCAGTGACATACTCATTTTGTCTGTATCCCTTTTTAACTTACTACCCCAATCCACATGATTTGTGTCATCTGCAAGCTTGGATATACAGCTCTGCATTTGTTCATTGAGGTCATTAATATATGGTGAAAAATAATGTAGTTTGTGCTGGTGGCCAAAATCAGTGGCTTTAGTCCTCTCAAATGTTTAACTGAAATAAATTGCAACTCCTCCAGCACTGGATATTGGACAAGCAGTCTGAAAACACAGATTTGTTCAGGTGGTAGAGCTGGGTGTTGTCAACCTACATACTAAAACTGACTCCATAGCTTTAGGTGATGTTTCCATGGGGGCAGCCTTTAGTTAAGGCAGAGGAGTGGTTCAAGAATAGATCCTTGGAGAACTCTAACACTGAGGGGCAGGAGGAGAGGCCATTGTTGTGTCTATGATTAGATAAGAAAGAGTGGAACCTAGTGAGGGCAGTCCCACCGACTTGGACAATGGAGGAAAGATTTTGGAGAAGGATGGTGTGGTTGACAGTGTCAAAGGTTAGAGAAAGATAGGGGACATTGACAGTCACAAATGATGCATTTTGTGACTTTGATTAGGGCAGTTTCAGTGCTGTGGTAATTACATAAGCTTGGTAAATAATATTTCCAAATAAAAATTTTGACATGGGGTGGTTGGGAGGGCGGGATGGCAGGAAAGGTTTAAACAATTTTAGGAAAAGCCCAGATGTCTTTGCAGCTCAGTTGCTGGAAGGAATTTTCTCCCTCATCTGAAGACACTGATTCATGCTATGAAACACAGACATCAACAGCCCTTCATTATCTTGTCCATTCTTCATGTATGAGCCTAAATATTTGAGTATTGCAGTATGTGACTTTAGGAAATATTATAAACTGAGCCCAATCCTGTGCCCACACACAATCCAAGCAGGAATCACTGGGCATGATGTCCATTGATCTCAAGTCAGGACAGCAGGGCTACTGAACAAAAAACATTAGATAATATTAATTGTTATCCAATGTCAAATGTCCTTTCTGAAAGGCTGCATGTTGGTTTATAACATTGTTGATATTTCTACTCTTTTGTCATGTAACAATGAAGAAATCACACTCATATTGAAATGAGAATTTAATTTTGATTTCCAACGAAGAGTCAAACAGGAAACATTGCTATCTTTTTCTTTCTCAGTTGTCAATTAACCTGCTGTGCTTCTGAATATATTTTTTAATCTCACCATTTAATCACTGTCTAACTTTGTATCTGATTACAATTTTATATGCTCATTAGGCTATGACACTCATCGTGCAGAATAAGATTAGTGTTGAATAAACAAGCCAACAGAGAATGGAAGACATGGGAACTTGAATGGTGCAGTTTATTACATCCGCCATTGAAGGTGGACAGAGGTCATATTTTCGCTCCTATTAGTCTGTTTTTCTATTAAAAAAATATACCTCAAAAACTAATGGACAGATTTCACTGAAACTTGGTACACAGATAGGGTATGGTCCAAGGAAAAACTGGTTAGTTTTTGGAGATGATGTGGATCAGGATCCTGGAATTTTTTGAAGGATCGGTTAACATTGGTTGATAGGGTGAATTGACTTTTTATTAAATGTTGTGGGTTGTTTTATTTAGAATGGTATAGGTTTTCTCAGCTGCTGTGATAGAATTTGTCACAGCTGTCAAAATGTGAACAGAGTTTTCAAGGCAGGTTGTTGGATGCGGATTGGCCTAAAGCCTCCTCAGTAGATGGAAGCTTTTAATAAAAAATATTTCATTTTTCAGCTTTGTAGTTAGTGCATCAAACATGCAGGGAAAAGCCTCACATTCATGGGACAAAAAATTAGCTAAAAGTACATAAATGCTATAATTTAGTTTAATGTTGAGTTGGCAGAGCTATGCACTCTATTGAGTGCCCTCTTCACCTGTCACAGCTAATGAGGGTCCTTCATCTGAAAGCTTTCTCAGTCATTGTTTAATAAATATTTTCATTTGATCTAGTCAAGGAGAGATTGAATAGATTTTGTTTTTGTGAGGAATGCATGGAAAAGGTAATGCTTGATCATGGAACATTGCTACTAGGCTTGATGAAACCCACTTGAAGGCCTCTCACCAGTTTTCATAAGGCTTTCAAATTAGTGCATTATTGCTAAAAAGTAATTGTATGCTATAGGAGTGATGTTTAAATCTTAGATTTGATCTGAAATGCATGCGCCAGCCTAAGATCCATGAATGGAAGTTTGGAGAATCGCTGAGCTATATTTCTATGAGAAGTGGAGCAAGTTTGTCCGCTGTCACCCATGATATTTAATATCTTCATCAGTGCTATATTAGATGACATCAGATGGGACAGTATTGCAATATCTGTTCCAGTCAATTCTGGAAGTATTGCAGCACTTTTACCGATGATGTATTGGTACATTCACCTGGGGAACTTGCGTACTGAACAGTGGGTTAACTAGTAGAATTTGGGTGTGCTACAAAGTCCATTATTATTGTTCTGCATAGCTCCAGAGGGAAACTTCAAAGTACTGATTATAAGATGCAAGGATCAGTCTGTCCCAATTGCTTTGTATCTGTGCCCGAAGTTCTGGTGAATGACAGCTTTAGCTTATGTGCAGTTTTTCACGTTAGGGAGGGGCAAAGTACACTCTAGTCTTTCTCATCTATTCAGTGATTGTAAAATCCCAATGCTTGGAAAACCTGTGATGTAAAAGATGTGTCAAAACAATTCTCCAAGCCTTGCCTGTAACTACTAGGCATGCCACATATGAAACCTAGGACCAAGCTGTGAGGTGGATTGTACCCAGCATAGAAAACATCAGGGTGGTTGGATCATTCTGCATCATGGTAAGTTATTCTGCATCATGCAGAAGACAAATATCCATCAAATAACTAATGGAAAGCATAGGGTCAGCACAATAGTCGCCGGAAAACGTGAGCTGGACATGAAGCACATGAACTTACACTTGTATATCCAACTTTGATAGATAGTAGAGAGGCAAGTATTTGCTGCTGAAGTTCTACACCACCAGTTGGAAGAAGCACTGCTTTTAATGGGATTTCTGCCCATGCTGTGATCCAGGAGAATATAGTGAATTGTGCTGATTACCGTGCCATCTGATAACTACTGTTTTCCTAGTTAGGCTAAAACCCACACTTACCTATTGCTTAATGTCCAACTAGGGACCATGGGCAGAATTTTCCATGCCTGCTGGCAGCGGGTGTGATAGGTGGCATGTGCGGACAATATGGCGCGATTGGTTTCATGATGGTGGGAAGGCAGGTCGCGATCTTCTGCTCAGCCCGCCAGTGGCAGGCCACCTTTCCCACCAATGGTTACCGAGGAGCTCATTGTAACACATCAGCATATCATTAAAATGCCATCCTGTCAAGCTCTTTGATTCCCGCTGGATCGTCCGTCCATGTCGGTGGGAAAGCACATTGACGTATTTCACAACACACAGGCAACATGCACTTGGCGGCCTTCACTTTTGGGGAACTGAGGTGAATGAACAGCATCGTCTTCCACAGCTCACCAGGATCGCCTGATGCTTTGCAGGCTTCAGGGGTGCTGGGGGCCAGGGTGAAGTGCCTTCCTGCCTCAGAGGCGACTGTTTACGAGGGGGTGGTGTCCGGGGGCAACTGCTGCCCAGCCTCGGAGGCAACTGTTGCTGTTGTCGGGAGTGGGGGTTGGCAACTCCTGCCCTGACATTGGATCCTACCCGCAAGAACTCGAGGTGGGGAGCAGGATAGGTGATGGAAGTGGCCACGCAGTAGGGACACCTGTATAAACTGACCATTCCTCTGCAACTGAGACAGTTCAGGTGCAGCGACAGTGATATGATTGGGGTCGGGCTCCTAGCCTGCCCACCTACGCAAGCAATATGGAGGCACCAAAGGGCCACCAAGTGCTCCAGACCTTTCCCACCCTTTATGGCAGGGATTGTTCCTCGGGGACAAGGGTTACCCACAGAGGCCACGGCTGATGACGCCCTTGCGGCGGACTCAGACTGCAGCAGAGCGACACTATAATGAGGCTCATGCTGCAACTCGCAACTTGGAGCATCGAGATGCTGAAGATGAGGTCCCGGTCTGGTGGAGCCCTGCAATACAGTCTGCAGAGGGTGTCACTCATCGTCATCATCTGCTACGCCCTTTACAACCTGGTGCTCCAATGGGGAGACGAGCTGGCTGAGGAGGAGTTGAAGGAGCTGCATGTCTCCTCCAATAAGGAGAACGCTGAGGGTGAGGAGGTACTTGGAGATGACGATGATGGGGATGAGGCCCTCGCACTGGCTAGACGAGACAGGTGCTCTCAGGAAGCCCTCATAGCTGCTAGATTTGTGGAGGATGATGACAACATGCAGTGAGGTGACCCCATAGATCCTCACCGCATTTGTGAACGTTTGACTCCAGTCTGGCTTTTGGCAGCACGAATACCCTCTGAGAGAATGCCCCTGTCATGGAGATCCAGTAGAGGCCCTAACAGTCGCTCGATTGCAGGAGGATGATGACGACATACAGTGAGGACACTCCATAAATCTTCACATAGCCTCAGAGAATGTCTGACTCCTGTCTGGCTGAGGGCAGCTCGCTTGCGCTTCATGATCAGGGTCATGTCATAGAGACACGGCCAAGAAACTTTAGAAGCATCTGAGGCTTTGTCTGCCTTCAGCACCTGAGCCCTTCAGGAGCAGGTGCACAGCATCAGTGATCACAGACGCTGAAGAGATGGGGGCCAGTCCCACCTTAAAGGCCCTGAGAGCACACCAAGAGAATGAGAGAACTCTGTGGCACCTGCCCGCTACATTCTGGCAGCAATGACTAGCGCCGCCAAGGTGCAGCCATCAGTAATGTTTCCAGTGAGTGTGAGACTGGACCATCACTTTGGTCTGAAGACTGTACAGAGCACAGGGAAGAGGCCTTGGACTGTGACACCTGCCTTTATCTTGTTCAGAAAGCTTCACATCTGAGTGACAAGAACACTGCTCATCAGAACATGGAGCCACAGGTAGGGAGACATTCTTGGGAGTTTATTGACAATAGTGATGTGTGTACAAGTGATTAACACCCGTGCACAGGCTATGCAACTAATTCTCCTTAACTTTCCTAACCCTGCCTCTACGTCTTGGTGCTCCCCGGACATCCACAGCGCAAGTGGAGGCAGCATGCTGACTGACGCCCTGTCTGTGATGACTTTGGCGGGTATCCTCTGGAGGGCCGAGACTTAGAGGGCCCCAAACTGCTTTCGGGGTCTTGCTGTGTGGCAGTGACACCCTCCTCAGCCTGTGAAGCTGCTGAGGTCACAGGAAGAGGAGATTCAGATGGGCCAGTCACTCCCAGAGTCACCTGGGTGGATGGGTCTGGAGTGTGCAACTGCTAATCCTCTCCCTGTGGGTGCCTGAGGGACCCTGGCTGACTCCTTGAGGGTAAGGGGTAGTTGGAGTGAGACAGAGCTGCCCCGCACCCCTCTCGTGTTCACTTTGGAGGCCAACTATTGCATCAGCGATGGAGTTGAGCCCGTACAGCAGTGCAGGAGCGGCATTCTGGACCAAAGCCTCCATGGCGGCCACCATTCTACCAGTGTTGACCTCGGTGCGTTGCAATGCTGGCGCTATCACCTCAGCCTGAAGGGGAACAGACTCCTCCGTTGTGCTTTGCAACCTGAGGAGTGCAGCGGACATCCCTTCCTGATGTTCCGAGCTTGCATTTGCAGCTCCAGCAACTGTGACATGACCAAGTCCAGAGGCTCGTCATCTGACTCAGACTCAGCAAATTTCTGGTCTCCAGCTGTCCTCCGTGTGCTGGGAACCTGGGAAGTCCCTGCTGCTGCCTGCTGTGGATCAGACAGTGCAATGTGCTCACCAGATTGTGATCCCGTGTCTATTCTAAAGCTAGATGCCACCGAGCTGTGTGTCTCTGCATTGGTGGAGGATGTGTGGGTGAGTGCTGTGACAGGACTTTGAGGAGGGTGCCTTCAGCTTCCCCTTCAGAGGTTTCTTCGGGGCTTGATTGGAAGCCCTGGGTCATTGACTGTGTTGGCTGTTTCCCAGATGTGCCTGCGAAAGCAAGGGGAGATAATTAGTGCATGGCAGTGGCCTGTGAAAGAGGACACATCACTCACGGCATGGTTCTCTGATGGATGTTGCACTACTGGATCCTCACTTGGTGGAGCACCGCCGACCTCACCATCAGCATAGGACCGGTCCTGGTCATCGCCGGCCAGCTGGATGGCTCTGTTTTCAAAGTCTGTGAGGACCTTGATTTCAAGCATTCTGCCACCAGCCTGCGACCTCTCCCGCTTGTTGTGTGCCAGCTTGTCCTGCATGAATAGAGATGGAGAAGGTGTAAGCAGGATGCCTGCCAGGCCAGATGATAAATGTGCCTGACCTGTGCGGGTAGTGAGTGGTCCCATGGACGGGTTAAGGACAATGAAGGTGTGTGTGAGAGAGTGAATGGTGATGTCCTTTGGACTGGTAGTGAGTGAGGGCCCTGTGGATGTGTGCTGGGTTTGAGTGAGAGAGTTGAGTGTGATGAAAAAGGTGACCTACCCTGGAGGAACGGAGGAGATCGTTCGTCCTCTTGCGGCACTGAGTGGCTGTCCTCTTCTTAAGGGTGTTGGCACTGGCCACCGTCTCCCAAGCCGGATTGGTTACCTTGCTGCCCATCCTGTGGCCAAAGCAGGGGTACAGGACATCCCGGTGGGCCTCCACAGTATCCAGCAGTCACTCGAGGGACCCATCATTAAACCGGGGGGCTGTGGTCCTTTGCTGGCCATGTCTCCCGGGCAGCGGTGGTGCGCTGTAATGACGAGCAGTGTGCTGGAGGCTGCCTTTTAAACATGGTGGGTGATGGCAGAAGGGCAAATGAGATCCCGCCCGACATGGAAACAACGTGTTTCCCGGGAATATATAGATAATGAGGCAGGTTTGGGACGATACAGCGTGAAAACCCACCATCGCGGCCAGCGGGTAAAACATCATTTTACCCGCCCGCTACCACACTTAGTGTAAATCTGGGAAAATTCTGCACTATATCTTTTTGGAGAGTAGATAAGCAAAATCTTCTTGGAGTCGAGTTTGCTTTATAATGACAAGCCTAGTCTTGGGAGATTGGATTTTAGCCTGTCCTCTGATTGATCCAGTAATCCAAAATATCTTGAGCAACACAATAGTGGACTCTCGTACACAGTTGCACAATGTCTAAAATAACTTGCAGTAACCCTTCTCTTTACAAATCTGAGCTTGTGAAGACAGAATAAATTTGGGCTGCTAGGTTAAGCAATCTGCAAAGTTACTCTCTAGGCATATATGTAGATAGTTATTTCGACAAGGTACTAGATGGCATCTGTAACCTGTGAAGGAATTAGTCAGTGCTTTTAGGAGAGGAGAGGATAATTGCAGGGATTTCATGTAAACAATTCACAACTTAAAAGTAAGACTACATGGCATGATTCTTTCCAATCAATCAAGGCTAGATGAAGACTCAAGGCAAGCCACGTTTATCAGTATGAATTTCTCAGTAAACTTCCTCTTTTTATTGTATAGAATTCTGGAAAAAAGGGGTTTGATCAAATATTGAGTTAATCCCCAAATTAGTCGAACTTCTGACTCCAGAAATGAACATACAACCACTGAGCCAAGGTGTCGGTTTGGCTGAAGGGTAGAATTTTTGCCTCAGAATCAGAAGATCATGGATTCAAGCCCCACTCCAGGGACCATAGCATATAATCTAGATTTTTATAGGAGCGTAGGGTTGAGGGGCAGGAGTAGACCATTTGGCCCTTTGAGCCTGCTCAACCATTCAATAAGATCATGGCTGATCTGATTGTGGTCACAACTCCATTTTCTTGTCTGTCTCCCATAATTCTTGACTCCCTTGTCTATCAAAAATCTAACTCAACCTTGAACATATTTAATGACCCAGCCTCCACTGCTTTCTGGGGAAGCAAATTCCACATACTAAAAACCCTCAGAGAAAAAATTCTCCTCATCTCCATCTTAGAAGGGAGACCTCTTATTTTAAAATATATCCCCTAGTTCTATTATTTCCACAAGTGGAAACATCCTCCAGGTATCCACCCTATCAAGTCCTCTCAGGATCTTAAATGTTTCAATCAGATCACCTTTCATTCTTCTAAACTCTAATGGGTAAAGGTCCAACCTGTTCAACCTTTCTTCACAAGTTAAGCAATTCATCCCAGGTATGAGCTGAGTGAAGCTTCTCTAGCTGCTTCTAACGCAATTACATTCTTTTTCAAATAAGGAAAGAAAAACTGTATGCAGTACTTCAGATGTGGTTTCACCAAGGTCCTGTACAGCAGGAGTAAAACTTTCCAACTTTTATATTCCATTCCCCTTGCAATAAAGCCAACATGGCATTTGCCTTCCCAATCACCTGCATACTAACTTTTTGTGATTCATGTACCAGAACACACACATCCCTCTGTTCCACTGAATTCTGCGATCTCTATCCATATAAGTAGTATGCTGCTTTTCTATTCTTTATGCCAAAGTGGACAAGTTCACATTTTCCCATATTATACACCAACTGTCAATTTTTTTGCCCACTCACTTAACCTATCTATATCTCTTAGTAGATTCTTTACCTCCTCTTGACAAAGTACTTTCCTACCTATCTTGATGTCCTGGGCAAATTTAACTGCCACATATTCAATCCGTTCATCTAAGTCATTGATATAGATTATAAATAGTTGAGGCCCCAGTACTGATCTCTGTGGCACTCCACGAGTTAGAATTTGCCAACCCCAATTTATGGTTCCTGTTAGCTAACCAATCCTTTATCCATGCTGATATGTTACCCCCTACACCGTGAGCTCTTGTTTTGATGTGGCACCTTCTCAAATGCCTTTTCGAAATCCAGGGACATCACATCTACAGGTTCCCCTTTATCCAACTTATTTGTTGGTTCCTCAAAGAGCCCTAATAAATTAATTAAACATGATCTCCCTTTCACAAAACCATTTTGTCTCTGCCTGATCACTGTGATTTTCTAAATATCCTGTTAGAACCTCCTTAATAATGGTTTCTCGCAATTTCCTATGACAGATGTTAGGCTAACTGGCCTATAGTTTCCCGTTTTCTGTCTCTCTCCTTTCTGTTACATTAGCTATTTTTGAATCCACTGGGATCCTTCCAGAATCTAAGGAATTTTTACAAGATTAACCAATGCCTTTACTATCTCTGCAGCCACTGTGAGAGGTGCTACTTTCAGATGAGGCATTAAACCATAAGATACCGTCTGCCCCCTCAATTGAATGTAAATTTCCAAAGGAATTTCTCCTGATACTGTGGGAAAACATTTATTTCACAATCAAAAAAAACATATTATTTGTAGGTGACACCTTCATATGTGCAAATTGGCTGCTGCATTTTCCTATATCACAACAGTGACTATACTTTGAAAGTGTTTCACAGACTGAAGCAAAAAGAGGCTATATAAAAGAAGTTCTTCCCTTTCTTAAAATGCAACCATCTCTGTCTCTATGTATTTATTTAGTTATGAAGCTGCTGTATTCAATTTTATTTTTTAAGTGAAATGCATAAGTCAGCATTTTTTTACTCATATGTCTGGCGTGTAGAGTATCTTGCCTCTTGATTACTAAACACCTGTGAGCCCAAAGAAAACCTACACGAAAGTAAATCTAGTTTTAAGAATTCAAACGATTTATTACAAACCACCAGGATTTCAGCTTTGCAGTCTATCCTCTGAATGTCTCATGAGATCAGTGCCTCTTAATCAAATTCATCTGCACATTTGTTGATTTATGTATTTCATTGAATAATATGCTGCAAAAACAACTCCCACTTCTTGCAATGCTGATACAGTTTTGTAACAGAAGTCCTTGGTTATATATCTCTCTTCCTGTTGTGTGCTGTTAAATGGAACAAAATTAAATTGAAGGGTGTAGTTTGAAAGCACAAAACACAAACCACAAGAACAAAGTTTCTCTTTGAAGTAATGCAGCTGTTCTGGGTTGTCTGGTGCATCACAAGGTAGTTAAGACAACAGCTTGCCACTGTCTGAGGATCTGGAGATTATTATAGCGGTAAACTCCAAATGTGGGGGTCAGTTGGCTGGAGAGTGCAGAATAATGCCAATGGTGTGGGTTTTATCCCCATACTGGCTGTGGTAGTTCATAGAGGCCTGAGTCCTTACCTTCCCCCATACTTGATACTGAGTAGTTCCTCTCAAGCTATATAACCAATTGTCTCTCTCTCTAATGGAGAAAGATGCCTATGATCCTTCATGGACAGTGACTAATTACCAAATTACCAAGGCAGTGGCCGATTAATATTTGAACCAAATGCATGCTTTAGAGATTACATCCTGGTACATTTTGCAATTGAAAACAGCGCAACAAAAATAAGATTTTCAGGCACTGGATTAAAAAATATTTGCACGTGCAAGGGCTGACTAATCCTGTATGACACATACACAGACATTTTGGGAGTAAGCAATTATAATTGCAGGCAACATTGGAAATAGAAGCAAAATGTGAGGGCACTTACTTTGGAAACCTTCCAGAACAGGAAAATTTATCTCTTTTATCTTCTCCCGGGCTTGGTAGACAGGTGAGGCAATACTGTCATCTCCCTCCAGGTTTTTGACTTGAAAAATTGGAGAGGTATAAAATGGACTGCTAACTCAGTATCATGCATTTTACATTGTTGCAGAGTCAATATCTGGCCCATTGAGTCAAACTACAAATCATTCCTAGAATTGCCAAGCTGACCCACTTTTTTTTTTAAAATTGACCTAATATAGCGGAAGTTAAATGTTAAATAGGCATTTAGCAACTGCTGATCCATTTGTATTGAACATATGTGGCCATTCTCGATTTTTCTTATTATCTTTGTGGGGCTTGCACACAACTGCAGCCCCTTGTTTCACCAATACTTGCCTATTCCATTATTGCGTGAAAACAATGGGCATACGGCAGGCCAGATTTTGTTGACTGCCCACGTCCAATGAGTCACAGAACTTAATCTACACCTTTATAAGTTCTCAGATCTTGTGAAGTGAGTTCTTGCAGTTTAAAAGTAAATCTAAACCTTTATCACGAATGCATTGGATTTTTCTCCTGTACACGATTCTTAACAAGGCCGTGCATTAAAAAATGGCAAGCTTCCTGCATGTGTGAGTGGGTACCACTCATTTGTTGAAAGAATCAATTATTCAATTTTTGTTTCTCCTTTTCTTCCTCTGTCCTAAACATGTTGACTCCTTCTTGGATATGTTCCACAAGCACCCTTTATGATCTTAAATGAGATATGCTTCATATGTGAATCACATTAGGGAAAGTTAGTAGCTGACTGAGCTATGGGAATGGGGGTAGTGGGGTGGTAGTAATCCCATACCAGCCTGATTGTTTCCTTACTGTCTAAATAGGGGCCGTTTTCCATCAGGAATTCTGACTTACCTTCAACCTAGTCCAAGGGGTGCTGAGGACAGTTGTAGTTTGCTGACTCAATCACCTTGCATCAGCACTGGAACTTGGGACCTTCAGGTCTTTGTGGTTGTTAGATGCTGACTTTGCCCAATTGAAATAGGGAAAGTTAATTAAACCATGTTTAAATGCAAGTTGTAAAGAGGGAAAGTTCAAAAAAATGTAAGGAAATACTTTTGCATTCCTAAAATGCCTAAAATTTTGCATTATCAGGGTATCCCAAAGTTATTTGTATCCAATTAATTACTTTTGTATTATAATTGGTATTGTGTAAGTTAAGTT
Source organism: Cetorhinus maximus (assembly GCF_964194155.1). NCBI lineage: Eukaryota > Metazoa > Chordata > Chondrichthyes > Lamniformes > Cetorhinidae > Cetorhinus > Cetorhinus maximus. The sequence goes on from NC_135880.1 coordinate 109,471,012, forward strand.
AATAGTTATGTACAATGTTAACAGTGACTCAAATAAAACTGCCTTGTCTAGCGCACTTTAAATTGTACACACCTCCAATGGATTGATTTGGTTGAGATACACTCTTAACAGATTTGAACTGAAAATAAGTGTTAGGTCCAAATAATTAAGATGAGTGATTACTGAAGTCAAGATGAATTATTTCAAATCCACTAATGATCTCCCTGCGATTTCCTTTGCCTTACAGATCAATATTTTACAAAGTGAAACTATCCAAGATGTGGTGCTTCTGGATCCTCGGTGGTTATGCACCAATGTACTGGGAAGACTTTTGTCCAATGAAAATCAAAAGGCTTTGCACCACTACAGGGGCCGGTACACAATAGATGATATCCTGCGCCTGGTATCAGAGAAGGATGTAGAGGAATTGTTGCAAATTCTAGATGCAATGGACATCTGTGCTCGGGACTTAATGAGTGGATCAATGGTAGATATTCCCGCTTTAATTAAAGTAGACAGTCTACACAGATCCTGGACTGATGAAGATGATGAAATGATGGTTTATGGAGGGGTCCGCTTTGTGCCTGTTGAACATCATACCCCATATCCTTGTGGTATTTTCCACAAAGTGCAGGTGAACCTCTGTAGATGGATACATCAGCAGAACTCCGAAGGAGAACTAGATGTAAGGTTATGGACCAATGGATCAAAAATATCCAACAAAGGGACTGAAGTCTTGGTGTTGCTGGTCAACCATGGACAGGGTGTGGAGGTACAAGTGAGAGGATCAGAAACCGAAAAAATAAAGTGTTTTATGTTTCTGGATTCCATTTGTAGTGTCATTGATAATCTAATGGCGACTACTTTGCCTGGACTCCTAACCGTCAAGCATTACTTGAGCCCCCAGCAGCTTAGGGAGCACAGTGAACCTGTTATGGTTTATCAGCCTAGAGACTTCTTTAGAGCTCAAGCTCAGAAAGAGACTTCACTCACCAATACCATAGGTGGTTATAAAGAGAGTTTTAGCAGCATTCTGTGCTTTGGTTGTCTTGATGTCTATTCCCAAGGAAACCTAGGAATGGACATTCCTGTATCCGAACTAAATCTTCTTGCAAGACGGAAACTTAGCCGCCTACTGGACCCACCTGATCCCATGGGTAAAGACTGGTGCCTTTTGGCTACAAACTTAGGACTTGATGATCTTGTTGCAAAACTCAATGCTCAGAATGGAACTTTAAAAGATGGGAAACTTTCTACAAGTCCAACTGGTGCTGTATTGACTGAGTGGGCAGCTTCACCGGAAAATTCTGTGGGGCTTTTAATGTCAAAACTAAGAGGACTGGGTCGTCGGGATGCTGCAGACTTTCTTTTAAAGGCCTCAGCCATTTTCAAAGTTAACTTAGATACCAATGGGCATGAATCTTACTTATCCAGTTGCAATGGGGGAACATCTTATAATTCAATCAGCTCAGTAGTTTCAAGATAAAATAACTACTACAAAGCTGGTGAGAGGTGCAATTTTAATTAAACCCTGACTTTATAAAATGCATTCATTGTGTACAGATAGTGCTCAAGATAATTGTGTAACCTGCTTCCTTTGACAAGAAGACAATAGTAAAATTTACTGTTATAAACTTAATATTTTTACTTCCACATGATAAACTACAATTCCTTGGTACTTAGTGTTTCAATGGGTTATCTGCTGCTTTCTGTTAAAGGCAGTAAGTTTTTAAACAAAAAAAAAACAGTTGCAATCTTAGAATTGAAATGGATTTGTCACTTATGGAGATACACTTTACAAAGCTGCCATGTGCAAGTTATCCAGTTTGTAAGGAATATCTTCATCTCTTTGTGATGTTATTTGTGGAAGTAATTTCAGAAGAAGCTGTCTGCAAGAATATGAATTTTTATAACAAGTTTTTCATCATCTTGCCCATATACTCTCTTTATTTTCTATAATGGTGGGGAAAAGGCGAATGTTTGTTTGCTATTGACAATATTAAATTTGATATATAATGTCAAGAACCAAATGCTAGTGCCTTTTTCAGGAAAGGGTTTCCTGTTGTAAGTAGACCAATATTTGTTAAAACCTTTACATAGGAATCTTCTACCTCCCCATTTCTCTTCTCTGAGGAACATGCATATCATTTACCATATAAGGCATTTGTAATTCCTTTTTGTATAGATTTTTCAATTTTGGTCAACTTCTATTCATATTGACGTGGTTTATCCACAGTCTAAAAGGGAACAGTTATGTGGTAGTTTCATGTGCATTGACAATAAAATAGTGATGTACAGTGAAATTTAGTGGTGGGAATTTTTTCCATTTTTGATCTTTGATGTTATGGGAAGCATGTAATTTTAACATTGCGACATTATCTACACAGTTGCATATTTATTAGCTTTTTAGTGTAGTTTATAACTTGAAGTATTTTTAATAAACAATTTACTTATGAAATATTAAGCTTTTAAAAACCCAATTAATTTTGCATTTTGAAAGTTATCTGTTGGTTTTAATGCTTTGGGACACCTGTAACCTAGAAATTCAGTGACACTGCACCTATTTTTCAGGCACAAAATGAGAGCCTAAGCATTCAATATGGTGGGAGAGGGCACATTTACTCATTTTGTGTCAGAGGTTCACTGCCCAATATAATAGAAAAGGAGTCCAAGGCTTGCTCTTAAAACAAATGTTGGACCCCCAATTTGCATTTGCAAAAGATCCAACACCTGTTTGAGGCCCACTATACAAAAGTGGGCTGTTCTCCATTCTGATCACTCTCCCATTTCCCTTCTCCTGCCCTACTTTCTGGACCTGGCCATTGCTGGCGATGTAGTAAATCAAAATTGAAATCCTCTTCAGCAGCTAGCTGCCTGGAGACTACCAGCGGACATCTGCACACCAGGTTTCAGGTAAATGAGACTGGAGGCCCGATATCAGTTGGGTCTTCAGCCTCCCTGTTCCAATGCAGGTATCGTTCCCTATGCCCATGTTCATGCTGGCAAACTTCTGGGCTGATATATATGAACGACAACTTGCAATTATTTAGCACCTTTAACATAGTAAAAAAATCCCAACGTGCTTCACAGGAGTGTTACAAAAAAAGAAAATTTGACACAGAGTCACATAAGGAGGTATTGGGGCAGATGACCAAAAGCTTGGTGAAAGAAGTAAGCTTTGGGGAGTGCCTTAAACAAGAGAGAGAGGCGAAGAGGTTTAGGGAGGGAATTCTAGAGTTTAGGGCTTTTACAGCTGAAAGCACGGCCGCCAATGGTGCAACGATTAAAATAGATGTGCTAGAGGCTAGAATTGAAGAACTTGGAGATCTTGGAGGATTGTAAGGCTGGAAGAGGTTACAGAGACGGGAAGGGATTTGAAAATAAATATCAGAACACTTAACTTGAGCCATTGTCAGAATGGGAGCCAATGCAGGTCAGCAAGCATTATAGAAGTGAAGGGGATTTGGTGCAAGTTAGGATACAAGCAGCAGAGTGTTCAAGTTCATGAAGCTCAAGTTTATGAAGGGTAGAAGATAGGAGGCCACCAGGTGAGCGTTCAAAAAGCAAGGCCAGAATATTACATCCCGCGGGCACCCGACCCAAACGGACGTGAAATAGCCTGAGATGATGTCAGGCAATGTCCCGACACCATCGTGCACTCGCGTGATATTTCACTTGGCGCACACAGCAGCCTGAAGCGTGCCCGCTGACAAGCGGGCAATTAAGCCCATTAACGATGCAATTAACGGCAATTTTATATGGCCTGTCCACATTTACAGTTGGCGGTCGGGCCATTCTCCCAGGCGCTATTCACATTTTTGCTCAAACCTCGATCCAGGGTGAGATGAAATCTCCGTGGGGAAATAAAAAAAGATATCTGGGGACTGGTTTTTTTATGAGGTATGTTTTCAGGTGCTTGATTGTGCTGCATGGACATATTTTGCAGCATTTTTGTCATTTCCTTTATTGTGTGGAGATCTGCAGCTCTCTGGGGCAGCTGCCTGCCTTTGGGGGGCTCACTAGAAGCGCTCACCCGCATCCTCAGGTCAGCACCCGCTCCCTTCCCGGCCCCACCCTGGCACCACTGAGCATTTCTCAGCACACGTTTCACGCTGGCTGGCCGGCCATTAATTGGCCAGCCAGCATGGAATCGCAGCCGGAGGTCCATTTCCCGTCCCCTTCTGGGCCCGCCAATTGCGCATGCCCAACAAACGAAAAATTCAGGCCCAAGTCTAGAGGTATCAAAGGCATGGATGTGGGTTTCAGCAACAGATGAGCTGAGATAGGGTTGGAGTCAGGCGATGTTACAGAGGTGGAAATAAGTGCTCCTGATGTTGCTGATACATGATCAGAAGCTCTTCTTAGGGCCATATCTGACACCAAGTTTGCAAAGGATCTGGTTTCACCTTAGACCATTGGCAAGGAGTCGGTTGTTTGCTGAGGAACAATTTGGTGGGGTCAAAAGACGAGAGCTTTGGTCTTCACGATATTTAGTTGGAGGAAATTTTTGCTCATCCAGTACTGGATGTTGGATGAGCCTGACGATTTAGAGGCAGTGGAGAGGTAAAGAGAGCTGGTGGTGCGGTAGAACTGAGTGTCACCAGTATACATTTAGAACCTGACGTGTTTTGAGATGAGGTTGCCAAGGGGGAACACATAGATGAGATTTAGGAGGAGGCCAAGTATAGATTTTTGGGGTCACTAGAGGTGTTGGTGTGGAAGCAGGAAGAGAAGCCATTATAGGTGAATCTTTGGCTATGACTGGATAGATGAGAATGGAACCAGGTGAGTCAAGTCCCTCTTAGCTGGACGACTGAGATGGGGCATTGGATGAGAATGATCTAGTCAACCATGTTAAAGGCTGTAGGCAATAAAAAGACTACACATAATTAGCAAAAACCTTTTACATTAAAAGCAAGATAATGCTAGAAATATACAATAGGTTTATTGGCAAGAAAGCAACAGATTAAAGTAAATTAAATGGTGTAGATTCGCCATTAGAATTGGAACTAAATGCTATGTGAATTATTTAATTAAAATAAATCCAAAAAAAATGGAGAGGTGATAGAGTGAATCTCGAATCTTAGCTGTATTACAAAAACTAAAAGGGTGAAACTGGTGGAAAATGTACAAGGATTATTTAGGGAGACAATAAAAAGGCACTAAAAGAAAAGGCCACAAAAATAGCTACTGAGAAACTGGAAATTTCTAATCACATTGCAGCAAATAAATATCAGCAATAAACAGCTTCACACACATACTCAAACATAAATATTGTCAATTTTGCAGTGAGTGACTAGATTTGCATAATGTTTAACAGAATAACCTGACAGAAGCTCTGCAAGGTTTCATTATAGAAGCCTACGCCATTTGCAGTTCCCAGCTGCGCTCTAACTCTGCCTCCACTCCTTTGCACATCTGTGGTACTCCATCCCTTCTACTCTAGGCCCAATACAGTTGGGTTCTGCTCCCTTCTTACTCTGTATGTGGCCTCCCTCTAATCCCTGGCCTTTTTGTTATTTGAAGATGTACTACCTCAAAAGTGTATTATATTTTCTCCAACAACATTGGAGTGATCAAGTCTGAAAGCTTTGAGGCATATAAGGAATGCAGCAGCATATGGCCTGAGGCTGCGATGGAGCGGGAATTGTTGTGGAAGTAGGCAGGCTTTATGATGCAGAGAAATACGTGGGTAGAAACTCAGCTTGGGGTTCAACCAATATCACAAACAAATGATCTGGTCAGTCTCTCATTCCTGTTTGTGGCACCTTGCTTGGCACAATTGGCTGTTGCGTTTCCTACATTACAACAGTGACTGCGCCTCAAAAGAACTTGATTGGTTGTAAAAGATGATTTATAAATGCCAGTCATTATTTGTTCAGTGTCCATTTTTCCATATATCTCTCTGAGCACTCTCATGTTTTTCTTATGTTAAAGCACCTAGACAAATATAAGCTGCTGTTGGTTTGGACAACTGACAAGTGCAGACATGTGTATTTAAGAGGCACACAGCAAGTACTGAAGCCCTCGTGAGCTGGGTGGTCAATAAATGTGAGTGAATTGCCACCACTGTTCTTGTCATAAGTGGTTCCACCAATTGGAGGGGAGGAGCTATAGCAGCAGTTGTTTGTAACCCAAACATGTTAGACCCTTGATATGACCCTCCAAAAAAATAACAGCAGCTGTATCTCAGTACTCAAGTTTCCTTATCCGCAAAGGGTGTCTTGACAAGATGTACAAGTCAAATTAATTGTGTGAAATTTCTATCAATGTGTTAAATATTCTTTAATATTTCCTGATTTACAGTTACGTTGATACAGCATTTTAAGTTAAACATTTTTAATATAGAAAAAATTATAATATTGGAGTAAGTAACTGAATTAAGGAGGAGAAATGTATCCAGCGATCATAAATCTGGATAAAATTGGGTTTTTCTGCAATGCTTCGCACAGAAGATAACCTATCTGGTTATCCTATTAGGATAACCAGGGAAAGAGTAGGGCCCATAAGGGACCAAGAGGGCAATCTATGGGTGGAGCCAGAGGACATCGCTAGAGTGTTGAATGAATACTTCACGTCCGTCTTCACCCATGAGGATGAAGGTATCAAACTTGGGGAGAGAGACTGCGAGGTTCTTAAGCAAATTGATATAGGGAGTGACAAGGTATTGGAGGTGTTGGCAGGCTTAAAAGTGGACAAATCTCCAGGTCGGGATGATTTGTGTCCCAGACGGCTGAGGGAGGCAAGGGAGGAGATTGCAGGGGCTCTGACCCAAATTTTTAATTCCTCTCTGGCCACAGGGAAAGTGCCAGAGGACTGGAGAACAGCTAATTTGGTTCTGCTATTTAAGAAGGGTTGTAGAGATAAGCCAGGGAACTACAGGCCAATGAGTCTCACGTCAGTGGTAGGGAAACTATTGGAGAAATTTCTGAAGGAGGGTATCTATCTCCATTTGGAGAGGCAAGGTTTGATCAAGGGTAGTCAGCATGGCTTTGTCAGAGGGAGGTCATGCCTAACAAATTTAATTGAATTTTTTGAGGAGGTGACCAGGTGTGTAGATGAGGGTAGTGCAGTTGATGTAGTTTATATGGATTTCAGCAAAGCCTTTGACAAGGTCCCACATGGGAGACTTAAAAAGAAGGCAAAAGCACATGGGATACAGGGTAATTTGATAAGGTGGATTCAAAGTTGGCTTAGTTGTAGGAGGCAGAGGGTGATGACGGAAGGATGCTTTAGTGACTGGAAGCCAGTGGTGTACCACAGGGATCTGTGTTGGGTGCCCTATTATTTGTCATTTATATAAACGACATAGATGGCTATGTGGGGGGTAGGATTAGTAAGTTTGCGGATGGCACAAAGATTGGCCGGGTGGTTAACAGTGAGGTTGAGTGTCTTGGGCTACAGGAAGATATAGCCGGGATGGTCAAATGGGCAGATAAGTGGCAGATGGAATTTAACCCTGAAAAGTGTGAGATGATACACTTTGGAAGGAGTAATTTGACAAGGAAGTATTCAATGACCGGCACGACACTAGGAAGTTCTGAGGAACAAAGGGACCTTGGCGTGTGTGTCTATAGATCTCTGAAGGCAGAGGGGCATGTTAGTTGGGTGGTGAAAAAGGCATATGGGACACTTGCCTTTATCAATCGAGGCATAGATTACAAAAGTAGGGAGGTCATGTTGGAGTTGTATTGAACCTTGGTGAGGCCACAGCTGGAGCACTGTGTGCAGTTCTGATCGCCACATTATAGAAAGGATGTAATTGCACTGGAGGGGGTGCAGAGGAGATGCACCAGGATGTTGCCTGGGATGAAACATATAAGTTATGAAGAGAGGTTGGATAGACTTGAGTTGTTTTCGTTGGAGCAGAGAAGAGTGAGGGGCGACCTGTTCGAGGTGTACAAGATTATGAGGGGCATGGACAGGTTGGATAGGGAGAAGCTGTTCCCCTGAGTTGAAGGGTCAGTCACAAGGGGGCATAAGTTCAAGGTGAGGGGCAGGAGGTTTAGTGGGGATGTGAGGAAAAACCTTTTTACCGAGAGGGTGGTGACGGTCTGGAATGCACTGCCTGGGAGGGTGGTGGAGGCGGGTTGCCTCACATCCTTTAAAAAGTACCTGGATGAGCACTTGGCACGTCATAACATTCAAGGCTATGGGCCAAGTGCTGGTAAATGGGATTAGGTAGGTAGGTCAGGTGTTTCTCACGTGTCAGTGCAGACTCGATGGGCCGAAGGGCCTCTTCTGCACTGTGATTCTGTGATCTGCCCTCACAGTCAAAGCTCACAAGTACTTTGTCCAAGATGATGAATACTCACAAGTAACTCAGCAAGGAGTCATTGCTTTCATGAGAGGTGAGAAACAATACACAAAATATTGCTGCATTGTAATTGCACTTTAATAATTAATTCTCCTCTTTGGAATTATGTTTCAAGAAGATCAGCCATGATCTTTTGGAATGGCGGAGCAGGCTCAAGGTGCCGAATGGTCACTCTTGTTCCTATTTCTTATGTTCTTATGAACAAATGGTTCATAACTTTTATTTGGGTTAGAAAAGATGTCACCCCCAACATCTCAAAGAGACAAACACGAAAAATCAAGATATTTGGTATAAAAATTATGAATTGCTATTTTTTTTGCAAAAAAAATCCAATATAGTTTTACAGTTGATTTATAAACCAGTCAGATGAAGCTACACCTAGTTCTACAGTTTGCCTTTGGTCATAAAAGCAGAACCAGAGTGAACAGAGTGCTCAAATATCTTTTAAAGGAAATTACAGAGGGGTGTAAGAATTATAGAGTAGTTATAATGGGAGACTTTGATTATCCGAATATAGACTGGGATAAGTCATAGGGCAAAGGGCAGAGAGGGACAAAAGACCCTAGAGTGTGTTCAGGAAAATTTTCAACAGCCGTCAGTTTCCACTCCAATAAGACAGGAGGCACTGCTGGACTTGGTCCTTGGGAATCAGGTGGACCAAGTGGATCAAAGTGTCAGTAAGGGAAAATTTAGGAGACAATGATCATTGCACTATAAAGTTTGGAAACGAACAATCCAAAGTAAGAAAATTAACTAGGGAAAAGCCAACTTCAATGAGGGTGCAAATAGACCTGGCCCAGATCAATTGGAATCAAAGACTGGCAGGCAAAACGGTACCTAAGAGAAGAGAGAGTTCAGGCACAGACAAGGTATATTCCCACGAAGTGGACAGGCAGGGGAGAAAAAAAACAAAGGTCGCTATTTGATGATAAAAGGGATAGAGATTCAGATGAAAAAGAGTGTGCTTATGACAGATGTCATGTGGACAATATAATTGAGGACCAGGCTGAATATAGAAAAAAATATAAGAGCTAAGAGAGTATGAAAAGACATTAGCAGCTAACATAAAAGAGAATTCAAAAGTCATCAATAGGCATATAAGTATAGGAGGAGTATGATTCGGGCATGAAGGCAGGGGGCATTGAGGTACTAAAGAATACTTCACATCTGTCTTCACCAAAGAGCAAGATGCTACCCAGAGACCATCATGAAAGAGGAGGTATTTCAGACACTTAAGGGTTTGAAATTGATAAGGAGGTATTAGATAGGCTGTCTATATTTAAAGTTGCTAAGGCACCAAGACCAGATGCAATACATCCAAGGATGCTGAGGGAAGTGAGATAAGAAACTGCAGAGGCACTGACCATAATTTTGAAGTCTTCCTTAGACTCCGGGATGGCGCCAGAGGATTAGAGAATTGCAAATGTTACAAAGGGTGTAAAGATAAGCCCAGCAACTACAGGCCAGTCAGTTTAACTTTGGTGGAGAAGCTTCTAGAAATGATAATTCAGAACAAAAGTTAATAGTTACTTGGGTTAATTAAGAAAAGCCAGCACAAATTTGTTAAGGGAACATTATGTTTAACTAACCTGCTGGAGATTATTGATGATGTGTATGTGGACTTCCAGAAGGCATTATATACAATAGACTTGTGGGCAAAGTTATAGCTCATGGAATAAAAACGACAATAGCAACATGGATACAAAATTGGCTGAATGACAGGAAACTGAAAGTAATGGTTAATGGATGTTTTCCAGATTGGAGAAAGGTTTGTAGTGGAGTTCCCCAAAGGTCAGTGTCTCAATCCTTGCTTTTCCTGATATATATTGATGACCTAGACCTTAGTATACTGGACACAATTTCAAAATGTGTGAATGACATGGAACTTGGAAGTATTGTGAACTGAGGAGGATAGTGTGGAACTTCAAAAGGACATTGACAGATTGGTGGAATGGGCAGACAGATGGCAGATGAAATTTAATGCAGAGATGAAAAGTGATTCATTTTGAAAGAAAAAAAAATTGGCAACAAGACAATGTAAAATAAAGAGTATAATTCTAATGGGGGTGCATAAATAAAGGGTGTTGGTGTACATGTGCATTAATTATTGAAGGTGGTAGGACAGGTTGAGAGTGTAATTAATATAGCACACAGTAACCCAGGGTTTATTAATAGGGTAGAGTATAAAAGCAATGAGGTTAAACTCATATAGAGCATTGCTTCGGCCTCAACTGGAGTCCGGTTCTGGAAGCCACACTTTAGGAAGGATGTGAAGGCATTAGAGAGAATGCAGAAAAGATTCACAAGAATGGTCCCAGGGATGAGGAACTTCAGTTACATAGATTGGAGATGTTGAGACTGTTTTCCCTGGAGAAGAGAAGATCAATGTACTCACAGGAAGCCAAGGTACAGGTGTCACTATTATGAGAACTGCAAAAACACCAAATATACAGGCACGTTTAGTTGCAGGTGGAGATCTGATTGACAGCATCAAGAATCAGGTCAAACTAAGCCTCCAGTTCTATTGGATCTCCAGATATAGCTCACTCATTTGAAATTGCCATCAATGGTGCTCCAGCTCCGTGTTACACAATGTTCAGCATCCATAGCCAAGCTGTTCCAGTACAACTACAACACTGGCATCTACCCGGCTATGTGGAAAATTGCCCCGGTATGTCCTATACACAGAAAACAGGACAAATCCAACCTAGCCAATTACTGCCCATCAGTCTACTCTCGATCATCAGTAAAGTAATGGAAGGGGTCATCAACAGTGCTATCAAGCGGCACTTGCTTAGCAATAACCTGCTCACTGATGCCCAGTTCGGGTTTCGCCAGGGCCACTCAGCTCCTGACCTCATTACAGCCTTGATTCAAACATTGACGAAAGAGCTGAACTCCCGAGGTGAGGTGAGAGTGACTGCTCTTGACATCAAGGCCGCATTTGACCAAGTGTGGCATCAAGGCGTCCTAGCAAAATTGGAGTCACTGGGAATTGGGCGAAAACTCTATTGGTTGGAGTCATACCTAGCACAAAGAAAGATGATTGTGGTTGTTGGAGATCAGTCATCTCAGCTCCAGGACATCACTGCAGGAGTTCCTCAAGGTAGTGTCCTCGACCCAACCATCTTCAGCTGCTTCATAAATCACCTTCCTTGCATCATAAAGTCAGAAGTGGGGATGTTCGCTGATGATTGCACAATGTTCAGCACCATTCGTGACTCCTTAGATACTGAAGCAGTCCACGTCCAAATGCAGCAAGACCTGGACAATATCCAGGCTTGGGCTGACAAGTGGCAAGTAACATTTCTTGCCACACAAGTGCCAGGCAATGACCATCTCCAACAAGAGAGAATCTAATCATCGCCCCTTGTCAATAGCATTACCATCACTGAATCCCCCACTATCAACATCCTGGAGGTTACCATTGACCAGAAGCTGAACTGGACTAGCCATATAAATACTGTGGCTACAAGAGCAGGTCAGAGGCTACGAATCGTGCGACGAGTATCTCATCTCTTGACTCCCCAAAGATTGCCCAAAGCAAGGCGCAAGTCAGGAGTGTGATGGAATATTCCCCACTTGCCTGGATGAGTGCAGCTCCCACAACACTCAAGAAGCTTGACACCATCCTGGACAAAGCAGCCGCTTGATTGGCACCCCATCCACAAACATTAATTCCTCCGCCACTGACGCACAGTGACAGCAGTGTGTACTATCTACAAGATGCATTGCAGGAATTCACCAAGGCTCCTTAGACAACACCTTCCAAACCCATGACCACTGCCATCTAGAAGGACATGTGCAGCAGATGCATGGGAACACTACCACCTTGAAGTTACCCTCCAAGCCACTCACCATCCTGACTTGGAAATATATCGCTGTTCTTTCACTGTCGCTAGGTCAAAATCCTGGAACTCCCTCCCTAACAGCACTGTGGGTGTACCTACACCACATGGACTACAGTGGTTCAAGAAGGCAGCTCACCACCTCCACCTCAAGGGCAACTAGGAATGGGCAATAAATGCTGGCCCAGCCAGCGAAGCCCACATCCCATGAATGAATTTTAAAAATTCTAATGAAAGGCATATAAGCAGATAGAGCATGGTTGTGCCAGTTTTGTTTCTATCAGTTAGTCATCCAGGCACAAATATTATTTTCCTTGTGTTTAGATTAATATTTTGAAAGAAAAATCATATTCAATATTTTACCATTTTAAATGATAGAAGTGGAAATTAAATGAATTTCATCATAAATGATTATAAATCAGTCTAGCATAAAATTTGGTATACAATATATGCTTTCACTTAATGTGAATGTAACATGCGCTGTCATATTAGACATATTTTATGCAAAAGGGTGTAGGAATGCTGCAATTGTGTATACGATTAATGTGTCATGTGCCTTTTAATATAGCAGTATACCTCTTCAAAAGTGATGTGTTATTATAGGAACCGGTCAAGCTGAGTGTAATATCAAAAATAGCCAGTGGCAGCTTTGGAGCTTCAAGCAGTTGCTCTGTGTAACCAAGTTACTGATCAATAGACAGAGGGCCAGCAACCCAGTCCAACCAGCACGCCAAGCAAATGTCAGCAGCTATCAAAAGGAAAATGCTGGAAAATGTGGAGAGAGTCGTTCTGACTTGTTAGCATTTCAATTATTACCCAGTGTAAAGGTGCAGAGATTTCACTGGAGTCAGCGGATCTGCGAATATGTCCTGGGCCAACTATGCCTTGGACAGTATGTGCCAAGACAGTCCCAGCCTGTGCTTGGGTCTCTGGCAGCCATTCATCCTACTACAGGTTACATTGAAACTCTGGCTGTTAGTAACAATGGGAACCTGCACTAATCACCCGTAGCTGAGGCTTGGGCCAATACATCAAGTCTATATTTGCAAGCTTTGCATCCTGCAGTCAACTAACAATGGCAGTTCAACTCCACAATCCACAAGGAATAGGAAATAGCAACTGACAAAAGATTCATTTGGAATGCCTCTGAAGATCCCAATATTTCTGTGCCCTCTCGCAAGATCATGAGCAAGGCTTACTTTTACTGAGAAATCGTACCTCCTGCAATAAAATTGGCATGTCTACAAATAATACTTTTACCATGGATACATTACACAAATTACATGTAACCAATTTCATAGTGTTTTGAATTCAGATGCCATTTTAGACCTAGATATCTTCTAATCTGGAGCATTTGACAACATAAAATACCAGGAATGAGCACATAAATGCTAGACTCCCAGGGCCTGAATTTAATATATAAAAACAAAATGAAAACCCTGGAATAATTTAGCAATCAGTTAACTATAGCAATGGGGGAAGTGGGAGTGCTCTTTCTGGTGAATTGATTTAAAATGGTCAAATATCTTTTTAACGATATAAGTAGCTACGAATGTGGTTTAACCTGATTTACATCATCAAGCTCTGTGCTACTTGGCAAACAAATGAAAAAAAGTTTTTCACAAAAACACTTTAATTGGAACAAAGTGTTTTTCCTTAAGACAATGTGGAGATACCCTAAGGCCATCAAATGTCTCAGGTGCCAATGATCCCAATCTCCTGTGCTAATTGATGATTAAACAATTTCAATAGAGTGAGCAGACAGTACACACAATGAGCTACCTGATGTCTTTTATTTAGGCAATAATACAATCAGTATTCAAAAGAAATTAGGCATCTCTGAAACAAAAAAGAGCGCAGCCAAAATGTTAACCTTTCACTTGCACAGGAGCTAACTGACATGTTGAGTGCTCTCAGCTTTTTCTTTTTCTGAGTTCCAGCATTTGCAAGTTTTTTCTTGCTTTTTATTAATATCTTTGAAGTTAGGGTTGCCAAATGTAATTAAATGTATTCCTCAAGGTTTCATCATATGACTTGTCCCCACACTCTCACTATAAGTCATCTATTCTCGTGATGCACCGTCTTCCTACGCCAATTGGAAATCAAAGACTCATTACCCCATTGGATAGTGCTTGACCATCAGCCAAACAGGCTTTTTTTTCCAAAACAAAAATAAAAATACCTGGAAAAACTCAGCAGGTCTGACAGCAGGTCTGACAGCATCTGCGGAGAGGAATACAGTTAACGTTTCAAGTCCGACTCTTTCGACTCTTCAACAGAACTAAGGAAAAATAGAAGAGAGGTGAAATATAAACTGGTTTAAGAGGGAGTGGGACAGGTAGAGCTGGATAGAGGGCCAGTGATGGGTGGAGATTGCTAAAAGCTGTCATGGACAAAAGGACAAAGAGGTGTTGATGGTGGTGATATTAGCTAAGAAATGTGCTAATAGGTGACATTAAGGGTAGAAAGCAGGACGAGCAAGGTACAGATAGCCCTAGTGGGGGTGTGGTGGGGGGGAAGGGATCAAAATAGGCTAAAAGGTAGAGATAAAACAATGGATGGAAATACATTTAAAAATAATGGAAATAGGTGGGAAAAGAAAAATATATATAAATTATTGGAAGAAAGGCGGTGGGGATGGAGGAGAGAGTTCATGATCTGAAATTGTTGAACTCAATATTCAGTCCGGAAGGCTGTAAAGTGCCTAGTCAGAAGATGAGGTACTGTTCCTCCAGTTTGCGTTGAGCTTCACTGGAACATTGCAGCAGGCCAAGGACAGACATGTGGGCATGAGAGCAGGGTGGTGTGTTGAAATGGCAAGCAACAGGGAGTTCTGGGTCATGCTTGCGGACAGACCGAAGGTGTTCTGCAAAGCGGTCACCCAGTCTGCATTTGGTCTCTCCAATGTAGAGGAAACCGCATTGAGAGCAGCGAATGCAGTAGACTAAATTGAGGGAAGTGCAAGTGAAATGCTGCTTCACATGAAAGGAGTGTTTGGACGGTGAGGAGGGGGGAAGTAAAGGGGCAGGTGTTGCACCTTCTGCGGTTGCATGGGAAGGTGCCGTGGGAGGTGGTTGAGGTGTAGGGGGTGATGGAGGAGTGGACCAGGGTGTCCCAGAGGGAACGATCCCTGCGGAATGCCGCCAGGGGGGTGAAGGGAAGATGTGTTTGGTGGTGGCAGCATGCTGGAGTTGGAGGAAATGGCGGAGGATGATCCTTTGAATGCGGAGGCTGGTGGGGTGATAAGTGAGGGCAAGGGGGACCCTATCATGGTTCTGGGAGGGAGAGGAAGGTGTGAGGGCGGATGCGCGGGAGTTTTGCCGGACACGGTTGAGGGCCCTGTCAACCACGGTGGGTAGAAAACCTCGGTTAAGGAAGAAGGAAGACATGTCAGAGGAACTGTTTTTGAAAGTGGCATCATCAGAACAGATGCGATGAAGGCGAAGGAACTGAGAGAATGGGATGGAGTCCTTACAGGAAGTGGGGTGTGAGGAGCTGTAGCCAAGGTAGCTGTGGGAGTCAGTAGGCTTGTAATGGATATTGGTGGACAGTCTATCACCCGAAATTGAGACATAGAGGTCAAGGAAGGGGAAGTGTCAGAGATGAATCATGTGAAAATGATGGAGGGGTAGAAATTGGAAACAAAATTAATAAATTTTTCCAGGTCCAGACGAGAGCATGAAGCAGCACCGAAGCAGTCAACGATGTACCGGAGAAAGAGTTGTGGGAGGGGGCCGGAGTAGGACTGGGACAAGGAATGTTCCACATACCCCATAAAGAGACAGGCATAACTGGGGCCCAGGCGGGTACCCATAGCCACACCTTTTATTTGGAGGAATTGAGACGAGTTTAAGGAGAAATTGTTCAGTGAGAGAACAAGTTCAGCCAGACGGAGAAGAGTAGTGGTGGATGGGGATTGTATGGGCCTCTATTCGAGGAAGAAGCGGAGAGCCCTCAGACCATCCCTGTGGGGGATGGAGGTATAGAGGGATTGGACGTCCATGGTGAAGAGGAAGCGGTTGGGGCCAGGGAACTGGAAATTGTTGATATGATGTAGGGTATCAGAGGAATCACAGATGTAGGTGGGAAGGGACTGGACAAGGGGAGAGAGAATGCCTTTTTTTCCCAATTTCAATATTTTTAGATATAGTAAAGAGAAATGTTCAAAGAAATTGACCAAAAAAACCAATCTTTTTTAATAACTGATGATTTTTCTGATTGCACACAGTCTCCTGGAGTTTGGCCTTAAATTCCTGAAGATTCCAGGCCAATCCTGGAGGGTTGGCAACCCTACACTGCATGTGTGTTGGTGGCAATATCACTGCAGATTACTGCACTGTCACCACAAGCACCCATAAGCTTAGTAGTGGTGCCATATTGTAAATCGGGCAGCAGCAAATATCACCTGACGGTGTTTTTTTCCTTGACATTATCCCAGTTGCCAACCCTCCCAGATTGTCAGTCTATTGGGATGAGTCATGAATCTCCAGGACACTGTTGCTCCCAGCCCCAAAGAATTTTGCTCTTTAAATTTTTACCACAGCAGATGTCCCTGGCACTAACTATCTCCTGGACTTTATTATGGGTAATTAGTGAAAGATTGCATCAACTGGTGAACAACTGAGAAACAAGGCATCAGAAATAGAGAATTCTCACTGGAAGAAAAAAAGGTTTTATTGTATGAAAGCGACTAGACCATGAGATGTTTCTATTATGGCCATTGAAGCATAAACTCGAACATCATTTAAAAGGGAATGAAAAAGTGTATAAAAAGATGGTCTAAGGGAATGGGGTTACAGGGGAGGGCATCCACCTGTGATGTAATTTCTATCATTCTATGAAAACCTTACTTTACTAAGTCTGAGCTCAGGGAGTGATTTAGAAATGTTGGTGCTGAGCTGATACGTCCTGTGAGAAGTGTCCTAAATACCAAGCCTGTTGACTTTTGTGCCATTGCTCGGTTTGGTTCAGGTCAGATGCGTTTCGATTTGTGAAATCCTAGTACAGATCAGCTCTGACTGAGGTTCACAGTTCAGAGTTGTTACATGTATCCTGTGTTCAAACCAGAGTCCCAGGAGATAGGAAGATCCATCCAGTCACTTAAAAGTGGTATTGACAGGGGAGTCATACGTGTCCGGTTGCTAAATTTGTTGATGACACAAAGATAGGAGGAAATAGTTATTTGGTATTAGAGAACTTGAGTATTGCTGAAAAATAGAGACATGTCTAAGCTTTTTATCTTGTACTCATCAGGGCACTTGCAAGAATACCAATATAAGGGGGAAAACAACAATTTATATTGTATGTGAAAAGAGCACTGATTGGTTGGTAAGTGGCATTGCTATGGAGAATGCCATCACTGATGGTGATTGACAGTTAACTGCCAAGCATTGTTTGAAATTTAAACTAGGCAGCTTGACCCTGATTGGTCAAGGCATTGCCCTGAGGAATGTCAACAAATGGCTGTCACTTATTTTGTTTAGCCAAAGGATGTGTGAATCCTGGTACATGAATCACAAAAAAAGTTAGCCTGCAGGTACAGCAAGTGATTAGGAAGGCAAAAGGAAAGCTTAGACATGCCTCTTTTTTCAGTAATACATCGGTACGAAAATAAGTTGTGAAGAGGACATAATGAGCCTGCAAAGGAATATAGATAGGTTAAGTGAGTGGACAAAAATTTGGCAGATGGAGTATAACATGGGAAAAATAAGAACTTGTCTACTTTGGCAGGATGAATAGAAAAGCAGCATACTATTTAAATGGAGACGATTGCAGATCTCTGAGGTACCAAAGGTTTTGTGTGTCCTGGTACAAGAATCACAAAAAAGTTAGCCTTCAGGTACAGCAAGTGATTAAGAAGGCAAATGGAATGTTGTTGTTTATCACAAGGGGAATGGAATATAAAAGTACATAAGTTTTTCTGCAATTGTACAAGGCATTGGTGAGGCCACAGCTGAAGGTCTGTATACAGTTTTTGTCTCCTTATTTAAGAAAGGATATAAATGTGTTAGAAGCAGTCCAGAGAAGATTCACTTGATTGATACCTGACATGTGGGGTGGGGGGTTGGGTTATTTCATGAAGAAAGATTGGACAGGCTGCTTGTATCCATTAGAGTTTAGAAGAACGAGAGGTGATCTTATTAAAACATACGGTAAGGGGCTGAAGTTCATATGGTCCTAGTTCATATGGTAGACCATATCATGTGCAATGCAAGGGGTTTCTGGCTATGGTTAGAGGGTGACTATCGTAGGTTATTGGATTACAAGTTACAAGTATTATTTCCAGTATATATAGACTATCAGAGAGTTATTTTATTACTATTGGTTATGGAGGGAATACGAGTGTTAGCAGTACTACAACAGGTCGAATATCCTTTATCCATACATCAGAAACCCAAACGCCCAAAAACCAGACTTTTTTTGAACAGCTATGCAGTTACTTTGTGTGTTAATAAAGCAATGTAGTATTATATTACAGGTGTAATAAGTATTAACAGTTAAGAAGTAGGGTGTATGAGGGTTGGCAAATGGAAGAAACAACCTAGTATTTGTAGACTATATCTAGCCTAGAATTAGACTATTGTAATGTGGGTAGGCCTAGGCCTACTGTTTACATGGTAGATCCGAAAACCGAAAATATCTGAATACCGAAACAGAATCGGCCCCAAGAGTTTTGGAATAAAGTCCCTTGGGATGTTTCACTAAGTTAAAAGTGCTATATAAATGTCAGTATTTGTTGTTGGTGAATGAAGGGAGACCCGCTTCAGGGGAATACAAAGTTCAAGGGATGGATTGTAGGGCTGGAGGGAGTTATAGGGATTGGGAAGGATGAGGCCATGAAAGGATTTAAACATGAAATGAGGATTTTAAATTGAAACTGTAGGTCAAAGGACAAGATTGATGGGGAGCAGAATTTGATGTGGGCAGCAGAGTTTTGGATGAGCTCAAGTTTGCAGACTTTTCAGGATGGAAGGTTATCCAACAGAATGATAAGTAGGTGAGACTGGAGATGACATGTGTGGATAAGAATTTCAATGGCCTATGGACTGAGATGTAGTGAGAGCAGGAATTCTTTGTGATGAAGAGGATATGGGGTCAGAAGCTTAGCTCAGGGTCAAATAGGCCAATTACGTTTGCCAGCCATGTGTCGGTCTGAGACAATGGGTGGGTGAGGAGATCAAATCAGTAGCAAAGTTAAGGAGAATTGTGGTGGTGACCAAAGATAATAATTTTTGTCTTCCCAATGCTTAAATGAAAGAATTTGCAAAAATACATATCTGACAAGTCTGACAGCACAGAGGCTAGAGATTGGTCACGGAAGGAGATGGAACAGAGTATTGTCAGCACACATGTAGAAACTGACCCTATACCTTTGGGTGATGTCACCAAAGGGCAGCACATATGAGGAAAAGGATAGGGCAAGGCTAAATCCTGAGAAACACCAGTGGTGAAAATGTGGGCACAGAAGAGAAGCTAATTCCTGGGTTGCCTTGACTACAATTTGATAGGTAAAAATGAAACTGAGCAAGGATAGTCCCACTGAGTTGGATAGTGAGGAGAGTCATTGAAGGAGAATAGTGTGTCCCACTGTGTCAAAGACAAAAAGATTGAGGAGGGAAAATGGACCATGGTCACAGTCATAGAGCATGCCATTTGTGACTTTGATTAAGGCTATTTTCAGTGCTGTGATGAACAGAACTTGGATTTGAAGATTCAAGTATGGAGATGTGGAAAAGATGGGCATGGATGTGGGAGGAAAGAGCATGTTCATGGACTTTGGAGAGGAAAGAGAGGTTGGAATAGACACAGTAGTTTGCAACAACAGTAGGTTCAAGAGCGGATATTTTCTTTAAAGAGGGCATGATGATGGAAGTTTTGATAGTAATAGTTCAGTAATAATCAGTTCGCATTGGAGCCAGGAAGCAAAGTTAGATACTGGAATGAGGTCAAGTGAACAGGAGGTGGGTCTCTTGGACAAGATCAGCTCAGAATGAATACGAGGGAAGATGAGAAAGAAATTAGAGAAAGATACAGGATTAGGGCAAGGAGCAGTCTCATGAGAGGTTTGACCTTGTGATCAAGGGGGAAAAGCAACAGAGGCAACTGAATGGATTGTCTTGATTTTAATGGTAAAGAAATACATCAGCTCTTTGCATTTGTTGGTAAGGGTGGAAGGGGAAAAGAAGAGTGATATTGGAGAAAATGGAGTTATGGTTACTCTTCATGATGATCCTTGGGTAGCGAATGATTTTGGCAGAGGCAAGTGGAACCCAATAATGCATGCTTGTCTTACAGCCAGATATGGCACTGGTGATGAATGGGTCAACAAGTTGTATGTCATCATTCCTTTTATTTTCTGCCTGAGTGTTATTTTCATTAAAGTTGATGGGGAAAAAAATCAGGATATACAACAGGCTACTGATACACTCTCATCTGTTTTACAATTTTAAAAATTCATTCATAGGATGTGGGCATAGCTGGCAAAACCAACATTTAATGCCCATTCATAATTGAAAAAGTGGTGATGATGAACTGCCTTCGTGAATGTTGCAGTCAGTGTAAAGCTGGTACATCCACAGGGAGTTCCAAGATTTTGACCCAGCGACATAGAGTGGGCAATATATTTCCAAGGCAAGATGGTGAGTGATGTGGAGGGGAACTTGGAGGTGGTGGTATTCCCATATATGCCTGCTGCCCTTGTTCTTTTAGGTGCTGAAGGTTGTGGGTTTGGAAGGTACCGTCAAAGAAAGCTTGGTGAGTTGCTGCAGTGCATCTTGTAGGTGGTGCACGCTGCTGTGGCGGTGTGTTGGTAGTGGGGGGAGTGAATGTTAATGTGGATGAGGTGCCAATCAAGCAGCTGCACTGCCTTGGATAGTATCGAGCTTCTTGAGTATTGTTGGAGCTGCACTAACCAGGCAAGTGGAGAGTATGCCAACACACTCTGACTTGGGCCTTGTAGGTGTTGGACAGGCTTTAGGGAGCTGGGAAGTAAGTTACTTTCCGCAGAATACCCAGCCTCTGACCTATGCTACAGCACAAAATAGAAGTTATAAATTTTTTGAAATATAACATACATTGAAAGCTTACAGTTTCCCACAACCTACCCTCAAGGATGATGAATCTTCCTGGGGCTGGTTCCATGGTCATCTTATTCTATGTTAACCAAGTAGTCATTGGTTTTGTGAGCCTGGACAGTGGGTATTGATGAGTTATTCCAGTTTTCATCACTCCACCCTTGGCATCTGTGCCTTCAGCTACCTAGGGCCTAAGTCCTGGAATTCCCTCCCTCAACCTCTCTGCCTCTCTCTCCTCCTTTATGATGCTTCTCAAAGCCAACCTGTCCTAATATCTCTTTATGTGGCTTAATGTCAAATTTTGTTTGATAGTACTCCTATGAAGTGCCTTGTGATGTGTTACTATATTAAAGGCATAATATAAATTCAGGTAATGGGTTCAGGTTCCACTTCAGGGCTTGAGAGCACAAAATTCAAGGTAGACAACCAGTGTAGTATGAAGGGAGTGCTGCACCGTCAGAGGTGCAGTCTTTCAGATGAGATGTTAAACCAAGGTGCCCTCTCAGGTGGACGTTAAAGATCCCATAACACTATTTCAAAGCAAAGCAAAGAAGTTATTTCTGGTATCCTGGCCAATATTTATCTCTCAATCAACATCACAAAAACAGATTATCTGGTTATTATCACATTGCTGTTTGTGGGAGCTTTGAGTGCAAATTGGCTGCCACATTTCCTACGTTACAATGGTGACTACAGTTCTCCATTGGCTGTAAGGTGCTTTGGATGTCCTGTATAACTAACTGCAAGTCCTTCTGTCCAATTAATCCCACATCCCTGCAATTTCCCTACAGCCCTGTAATTTTTTTCCCGTCAAGTATTTATCCAATTCCCTTTGAAAGTTACAATTGAATCTGGTTTCCATCACCCTTACAGGCATTACATTCCAGATCACAAATTTACTTTTCCTCGTGTCACCTCTGGTTTTTTTGTCAATAACCTTAAATTTGTGTCCTCTGGTAACTGACCCTTCTGCCACTGGAAACAGTTTCTTGTTATAAGAACGTAAGAACTAGGAGCAGGAATAAGCAATTCAGCCCCTCGAGCCTGTCCCACCATTCAATATGATCATGGTTGATCTCATTTCGGCCTCAACTCCAATTTCCTGCCCTCTCCCCATAACCTTTCAATCCATTACTAATTAAAAATCTGTCTATCTCCTCCTTAAATTTAGTCAGCGTCCCGGCATCCACTGCACCCTGAGGTAGTGAATTCCACAGATTCACGACCCTTTGAGAAAAGTAACTCCTCCCTATCTCTGATTTAAATCTACCACCCCTTAGCCTAAAACTATGGCCTGTCGTTCTAGAATGCCCCACAAGGGGAAACATCTGCTCCACATCTACTTTGTCTATCCCCTTTAGCATCTTATATACCTGTTAGATCTCCTCTCATCCTTTTGAACTCGAGCAAGTATAGACCTAAACTACTCAATCTCTCCTCATAAGACAAGCCCCACATCTCTGGAATCGATCTAGTGAACCTCCTCTGAACTGCCTCCAATGCAACTACATCCTTCCTCAAGGGCACCAAAACTGTGTACAGTACTCCAGGTGCGGTCACACCAATGCCTTGTACAGTTGCAACAACACTTCCCTATTTTTATACTCTATTTCTTTGGCAATAAATGCCAAAATTCCATTTGCCTTCCTTATTACTTGCTGTACCTGCATACTAGCTTTCAACGGTTCATGCACGAGGACACCCAGATCCCTCTGCACTGAAGCATTTTGAAGTTTCTCTCCATTTAAATAATAAGTCGCCTTTTTGTTCTTCCGACCAAAATGGATAACCTCACACTTATCCACGTTAAACTCCATCTGCTAAATTTTGGCCCATTCACCTAACCTGTCCATATCCATTTGTAAATTTCTTATTTCTTCATTGCAACTTACTTTCCCACCTATTTTGGTGTCATTAGCTAAATTTAGCTATAGGATCTTCTATCCCTGAATCCAAGTCATTAATACAGATTGCAAATAGTTGGAGCCCAAGGACCGAACCCTGTGGCACACCACTAGTTACAGCTTGCCATCCAGAAAAAGACCCATTTAACCCAACTCTCTGCTTTCTGTTGGTTAGCCAATCCCCTATCCAAGCTAATATATTACCCCTAAGTCCGTGTGATCTTATCTTGTGTATTAATCTTTTGTGCGGCACCTTATCAAAAGCCTTCTGGAAGTCCAGATATACAACATCTACAGGATCCCCATTATCCACTTTGATTGTCATATCTTCAAAGAACTCTAGCAAATTAGTCAAACACGATTTACTCTTCATAAAAACCATGCTGACTCTGAAGGATTGCATTTTGACTTTCCAAATGCCCCATTACTATTTCCTTAATAATGGATTCCAAAAATTTCCCAACAACAGACTTTAAATTAACTGGTCTATAGTTTCCTACTTTCTGCCTCCCCCCCACTTTTTGAATAAGGGGATTATATTAGCATTTTTCCAATCCACTGGAACCTTTCCAAAATCCAGGAAATTTTGGAATATTATAGCTAATGCATCCACTATCTCTGCTGCCAGTTCCTTTAAGCCTCTGGGATGTAGGCCATCAGGTCCTGGGGACTTGTCACCCTTTAATCCCAATAGTTTGCTCAGTACTTTTTCTCCAGCGATGGTGATTGTTCTAAGTTCCTCCTTCTCTATAACCTCTGCACTACCTGTTACTATTGGGGTGGTACTAGTGTCCTCCACCATGAAAACTGAGGCAAAATATTGATTAAGCATCCCTGCCATTTCTGCGTTCCCCACTATTAACTCCCCAGTCTCATCCTCCAAGGGATCAACATTCACTTTAGCTACTCTCTTTCCTTTTATATACTTGTAGAAGCTTATGCTATCAGTTTTTACATTTTGCGCTAGTTTTCTTTCATAATTTACCTTTGCTCTTTTTATTTATTTTTAGTAACCCTTTGTTGATCTTTAAAAAGTTCCCAATCTTCCAGCCTGCCACTGACTTTTGCAATTTGGTATGCCTTAGGTTTTGCCTTTATGTTATTTTTAACTTCCTTGCTTGTCCATGGATGCTTTTTCCCCCTCTTACCATCTTTCTTCCTCTTTGGAATATATTTTACTTGGGAGGAATTGAATATCTCCTTAAATATCTGCCACTGTTCTTCAACTGTCCTACCCTTTAGTCTTCCTGCCCAGTCCACTAGGGCCAAATTTGCCCTCATGCCTATGTAGTTAGCTTTGTTTAACTTCAGAACACTAGTGTGGGACTCAAGTTTCTCGCTTTCAAACTGAACTTGAAATTCTAGCATGCTATGATCACTCTTCCCTAGAGGATCCTTTACTATGAGATCATTAATTAATCCCATCCCATTACACAAAACCAAATCCAGAATAGCCTGCTCCCCGGTTGGTTCCATAACATATTGCTCCAAGAAACAATCTCTAATACACACTATGAACTCTCCCTGGAGGCTACCCTTGCCAATTTGATTTGTTCAGCATATATATATATGCATATATATGCATATTAAAATCACCCATGATTATTGCCGTGCCTTTCTTAAATGCTCCCAGTATTTCCTGGTTTATACTGTGCCCTACTGCTGAACTATTGTTTGGGGACCTATAGATTACTCCCACCAGGGACTTCTTTCCCTTGCTATTTCTTATTTCTACCCAGGCTGACTCTACCTCTTGCTCTCCAGTGCCTATATCATTCCTCACTATAGCACTGATCTCTTTCTTTACTAATGAAGCTACACCACCTCCATTTCCTTCCTGCCTATCCTTCCAAAACACTGAGTACCCTTGGATATTCAACTCCCAAACCTGTTCTCCCTGTAACCACATCTCAGTAATTGCCACCAAATCATACCTATTTATCTCTATTTGCGCTGTTAACTCATTAGTTTTATTCCAAATGCTGCATGCATTCAGATACAAAGCCTTTAAATTTGCCCTATTGTCAATTTTCCCTACTGTTATATGATTCTTTGCTGCAATATGGTGTTCACACATTGTCTCTTCCTTTCACTTTTTGGTAACAATCAGCCTCAGCACTAACCTGCACTCTTACCCTCTCCTTAAACTTTGATTTTTTATATTCCCATGCAACTGAACCGCAACCCCCCCCCCCCCCCCGCCCCACCCCAACTATTTAGTTTCAAGCCCTATCTACAACCCTAGTTATGCAATTTGCCAGGACACTGGTCCCAGCATGATTCAAGTGGAGCCTGTCCGAACGGAATAGTTCCCTCTTTCCCCAGTACTGGTGCCAATGTCCCATGAATTCGAACCCATTTCTCCCACGCCAATCTTTGAACCACGCGTTTACCTCTTTAATCTTATTGACCCTGTGCCAATTAGCTCGTGGCTCAGATAGTAATCCGGAGATTATTACCTTTTTGGTTCTGCCTTTTAATTTAGCCCCGAGTTGCTCGTTTTCCCTCAGCAGAACCTCTTTCCTCATTCTACCTATATCATTGGTACCTATGTGTACCACGACAACTGGATTTTTCCCCTCCCACTCCAAGTTCCTCTGCAGCCCAGATGAGATATCCTTAACCCTGGCACCAGGAAGGCAACACAGCCTTTGGGACTCTCGATCCTGGCTACAGAGAACAGTATCTATTCCCCTAACTATACTATCCCCAATTACAACTACATTTCTCTTTTCTCCTCCCACTTTAATGGCTCCCTGTACCACGCTGCTATGGTCAGTTTGCTCATCCTCCCTGCAGTCCCTGCTCTCATCCACACAGGGAGCAAGAATCTTGAACCTGTTGGATAAAGGCAAGGGCTGAGGCTCCTGCAGTGCTACTTCCTGGATCCTTCTATCTGCCTCACTCATAGTCACACCCTCCTGTCCCTGACCTTTGCCCGAATTTAAGGTAGTTAATCTAAGGGGTGTGACTGTCTCCTGAAACACAGCATCCAGGTAACTCCCCCCCTCCCTGATGTGTCGCAGTGTCCGAAGCTCAGACTCCGGCTCATCAACTCTGAGCCGGAGTTCTTCGAGCAACCAACATTTGCTACAGATGTGGTCACCAGGAACCACAATGGGGTCCACCAGCTCCCACGTCATGCAGCTACAACACATCGCCTGGCCCTGCATCTCTATTTTATTTAATTAGTTTTTCAATTTGTTTTTAAATTTCCTACTGGTCTTTAGTTTATCAATCTGTAAAATATTTCTCCAATTTACCTTTAATCTGAAAGCAAGTTAGAATAGAGATTCAAAATACACTTTTTAAAATCAACTGGAACTCGCTCTCTCTCCAGCATTGAAACTGACGTGTTAGGCCTCCAATCCTGGGCCCCAGTAGTCACCTTTAATCTGAAATCAATTTAGAATAGGTAGTTCAAACTAGCAGTTACTTACCAGCCAATGAACTTACGGTTTTCCTGTGATGTCACTCTTTTTTTTCACTCGGCGACAGTGACTGCGGAGGACACGCTTCCCAAACTCTATTTACTTTCTTTGCTCTTTCAAAATCATTTAGGGTTTCACACAGCTCTATCAAATCTCTTGTTAACCTTCTCTGCTATAAGGAGAACAACCTCAGCTTCTACAGTCTCTCTTCTTAACTGAACTGCTTCTTCCCCAATATCCCTCTAGTAAAACTCAAGGTGAGGGGCAGGAGGTTTAGGGGGGATGTGAGGAAAAACCTTTTTACCCAGAGGATGGTGACAGTCTGGAATGCACTGTCTGAGAGGGTGGTGGAGGCAGGTTGCCTCACATCCTTTAAAAAGTACCTGGATGAGCACTTGGCACGTCATAACATTCAAGGCTATGGGCCGAGTGCTGGTAAATGGGATTAGGTAGGTTGGTCAGGTGTTTCTCACGTGTCAGTGCAGACTCTATGGGCTGAAGGGCCTCTTCTGCACTGTGATTCTGTGTAAATTTCTTCTCTACTCTCTCTAAGGCCATAACATACCGTCCAAAACATGGTGCTCAGAGTTGAACACGTTCTAGTTGCAGCCTAACCAGTGATTTGTAAAAGTTTATCATAACTTCCCTGCTTCTGTACTCTTTGGGCTGGGTTTTTCAATGGAGGTGGAGGTGTGTTTGAGGGCAGGTGAGCCAGCAATTTTGCACTGCAGTGCATTGTGTATGTTACCTGACATGTAACTGCTTCTCCGCAATTTTTCCAGAGGTGGCTTCTCGGAAGAATGGCCACCCCATGGTGGCGGCAGCAAGGCAACTAGGGTAATTAATCAGGAAATTAAGGGGTACTTGCAGGTAGGATAGCAATTTTATAAGAGGCTCATAAGCGCCATGTTTCAGCAGCTCATCCAAGCAAATGAGGTGGCTGCAAAGTAGAAACCTATTGACTGACAAGGCAGCCATTAAAAACTCTGTATAAAAGGGATATCAGCAACTGGGAACTCATGTACAGCCATTGACTGGCCATGGTTTAAGCAGAGCTGTAGGATTGCTAGTGCTAACTGAGAGGTTGGGTCCTAGAGAAATGTGCAGCTGGGGAAAGTTGGCAGTTGAGGTCCTAGTGTCTGAGATTCTGCATGATAATGGGGGCCATCTACTTAGAGTTGGGCTGAAGCAGTGGGGAGGAGAAACGACCCCAACAACATAGGTCGTCACATGGTGCACATGGATGCAGAGGTGCTGGTTGCGGGGCAGGAGGGGCCAAAAGGTGATACCCACAGAATTGTGTGTACCATCAGAGGATCAACTTCCTGAGCATGGCAGAGCAGCAATCCTGCTGAAATTTTGACCTATCGAGGCAGAAGGTGGTTGAGTTCTGCGCATTCCTGAAGGACAATCTTATGCCACAAGGCGCAGGGGGATACCTTGTGTTTAACTGTCAAGCTGACAGTGTCTGTGAACTTTCTAGCTTCAGGCTCTTTTCTGTGAGATCTTGCCATCGGCAGCCCACGACTGTTTATCTCGGGTGATGGATGCATTTTCTCTGAGGGCATCTGACCTTGTTGCCTTCAGCACAGACAGCCAGTCAGACACAGAGGGCCACTGGGTTTGCTTCTATTGCAGGATTCCCTCAGATATAGGGTGTGATACAACGCTGCTATCTCAGTACATGGATCACCATTGAGCCAGCCAAAGGCCTCCTAAACATGTGGTTCCAGTGCCTTAACTGATGAGCGCACTCTTCAGTACACTCCCTCAAGGGTTTCCTGTATTATTATGGTGTGCTGCACTCTGCACAACATGGTCATCCAGAGAGGAGTGGAACTAGAGGAAGTCCATGGGGAAGAGTGTGTCTCCTCATCAAAGGAAGAGAATCTCAAGAAGCACACAGGGCCAAACAGAGATTGGACTCATGCAACACAACTGACCAGGATGGTAGGAAAAGTTGGGATACCCTGATCCAGGAACACTTCTCCTGAGTGTGGCAGATCCTGCAATGGAAGAATTTAATCAGGATCGCCAGTTCATCCATAGTGACCCCTACCCAAAGTACAAAAACAGATCCACTTCTCATGGGCTTTAGTACTCATGATGCAGTGAGTCTTAAGAACATAAGAAATAGAAGCAGGAGCCCCTCGAGCCTGCTGCATCATTCAGTTTCATCATGGCTAATTTTCTACCACAACTCCATTTTCCTGCCAGCTCCCCATATCTCGTGATTCCCTGAAAGATCAAAAATCTAACTATCCCAGCCTTGAATCTATTCAATGATGAAACATCCACAACCCTCTGGGATAGATAATTTCAAAGATTTACAAGCCTCTGTGCGAAATAATTTGTCCTTATCTTATTCCTAAATGATTGACCACTTATCCTGTGGCTGTTCCCTTATGTTCTCAATTCCCCAGCCAGAGAATGCAACCTCTCAGTGTCTACTCTGTCAAGCCTCTTCAAATCTTGTATGTTTCAATGGAATTGTATCTTATTCTTCTTAACTCCAGAGAGTATGGACCAATTTACTCAGCTTCTCTTCATAGGACAAGCCTCTCATCCCAGGAAATCTTGTGAACCTTTACAGTGCCACAAGGAAGGACTTCAACTATTTTTCAATCTATATTAATGGCTTACATGAAGAGATCAAAAAAAATTGTCTCTAAGTTTGCTGCTGATATAAAGCTGCAAGGAGGACACAAACAGGCTGCAAAGAGACATAGGGTGGAATTGTACACCCCGTTGTGGCGGGGGCAGGGCCATAAATGCGGTGAACCATTTAAAAGTCCATTGACTTTGGCAGGACTATAAAATCCTGCCCGTGTAAAGTTCTGCCCTTAGATTGGTTAAGTGAGTGAGCAACAAGTATAATGTGGGGGAGTGTGAGGATATTCACTTTGGTAGCAAGAATAGAAAAGCAGAATACTTTTAAAAAGCGTGAATCCTTTACCTGTTGATGTTCAGAGAGGCTTGGGTATACTCGGACAAGGAACACAGAAAATTAGCAATAAAAACAGAAAGTGCTGGAAATACTCAGCAAGTCTGGCAGCATCTGTGGAGAGAGAAACAGAGTTAATGTTTCAAGTCGAATATGACTTCTTCAGAACAGAATGTTAGCATGTAGGTAAAAACAAAAAACTACTGCGGATGCTGGAAATCCAAAACAAAAACAGAATTATCTGGAAAAACTCAGCAGGTCTGGCAACATCGGCTTTTCTTCTCCGCCGATGCTGCCAGACCTGCTGAGTTTTTCCAGGTAATTCTGTTTTTGTTAGCATGTAGGTACAGCAATCAATTAGGAAGGCAAATGGCATGATGCTCTTTATTGCAAGGTATAGAAGTACAAGAACAAGGAGGTCTAACTACAATGGCATCAGGCTTTGGTGTGACTACATCTGGAGTACTGTGCACAGTCTTGGTCTCCATATCTAAGGAAGGATATACTTGACTTGCCAACTTGAAAATGCCCTATTTATCCCTACGGAGTACTTTCTGTCTGTTAACCTTCTGTGTGGCACCTTTATGAATGAGTTTTGGAAGTATACTGTATATACTGATTCCCCATTTATCTACCCTATTAGTTACATTTTAAAAAATTTATCAAACACAATTTCCTTTCTGAGAGCGCATAGGCACTGGCTTTCTTTGACCTCACACACGATAGGCCATAGTGACAAAACTGGAGTTTCCTGAAACAAATGATATGATAAATGTAACTTTTTAACTCATTCTATTCACATTAAAGTGCTTGCCTTGAACAACAGATTTGTAATATGCACCCAGGTGAAATCCAGTGTGCTGCCTCTTGCGAGAGCTGCTATATGATGCTCTCCCACTGTTACTGGAGTAGATGCGGAGACAGACTGTCCCAGTCACTGAGATGCCCCTGTAACCCTTCCTCAGCATTGTGGTGTGCATGAGGATGCCATGAGAGGCTGCACCTGCATTTGGGCAGTGACAGCCTCTGTCATGATGACATGAACCTTATCGTGTGTCTGAAATAGAGGGAATGAGCAGCTGCTTGCATGCCATCAACATTATCCCTTCCTGCCTTAGCCCTTTCATGACCCAGCTGCACGTCTACACTTACCTGGTGCGGGAGACCATCATGCTGGGTGTGCATGCTTCCATACATCATCACTGCAATTGAATGGCATCATACAATCTGGTCATCACTCTCTGGTGCTCCTGCATCCACTCAGTGGACTCCTGCACTTGACTCTCCATGAGGGTGGCCACTCTTTCAATGGAGGAGCTGGTTCAGCATGATGGGAGCTGCCCTCTATCCTTCAATGGAGTCTGCCCTCAGCAGCCTCTGCCTCCATCACCTGCTCCTGCTCACCTGATGTGATACTCATCTTTTGTCACATGTTCTACATGGAGGCTCCATCAAGGTGTGTGTATCTGCCCTAGTGGAGAATGCGATTGATGTGATGGTGGTTTCTCAGTGTACAAGAATGCAAGTCATTTTCAGAGGGAGCCGGTACCTCCACAATCAGCTGCTGTTGATCCTCTGACTTCAGCCCTGTGTAAGAGAGATAATAATAGTTACTTGCCCTCCTTTGTCTCAACAGATACATCACCAGACACCTGTCAGCATATCAAGTGGCATCTACTGGAAATGACTTCACAGAATTGGAAGCTGCTCCAAGGCAAATTCATGGATAATTCAATAAACTTTCATCCTCTCTTTGTCTCACACCAATCTTGCCGTTGCCGACTGCTGCCATCCTTCCAATGTCAAGTTCCTCCTGCTCCGTTCCAGTCAATGTTGCCAGAATAGCCACCCCCTGAATGCCTCCTCTCATGGGCACTGTGTGTTTGTTTCTCCTGCAATGTGAGGATGAGGAGCTCAGCTACAATTAACCTTTCCATTTGCCCATCATACTGTACAATCAGAAGTGAAGATCCTATCATTGCAGTGACCCAGGGCTTACATTGCCATCCTTCCAAGCTTACCTAGCTTTCATCCCTGCTTCCTCAAGCGCAGGTTGGCACTGGGACACATTTCCTCAGTGTACCTATATAATGCCTGCCTTGAGGCCCTCCTGCTCAGAGGCATTCCATCTCTTTAAGAGATGGCTGACATGGCAAACATGGCTGACAACATGGCTTTACTTCACACTAACACCAGAACGCAGAAGGTCATTGCAGTGCTCCCTGCACTGGACCTAAGTCCTGCTAACCATATTGCAGCTGCTGCCCATTCTGATGACCGCTAGCCATGCATCCTTTGTTTAGGCCTCCTCCTGCTGCTGTCCAGAAACAAAATGTTCCTACTGGCTCGAATCCCCTCTAGAATTACCAACAGGGATGTATCACTAAACCAAGGGGCTACCTTGCCCTTAACATACTGTTATGTTACTGCTCTGGAAGCCTGTTCCCTCAGAGCTGACTCTCTTTGGCTGCTTGCACTTTGAATCCGGACAGGCGCCCTTTTAATGGGGCCCAACACTTCCATCTTCCACCTCCAGTTTGCCGCCTGCTCTCTGTAAATGGACAGATATCATGGCGGTCCACCCTGTAATTAGTTGCCTTCTGCAAAATGCTGACGTTCAGTGCACTACAACCCCCAGAGTCGGGATCCAAAATGCTCCTGATGTCAGTGCTGGCGAACTTTGGAAAATCCAGTCCTATACATTTATTTATAAAGTCAAGGATCCCATCTTTTTTTCAAACAGCTTTCTCAACTAGTGCTACCACCTTCAAAGTTTTGTGCACTGCTTTTAAAATTACCAATTAGTTTATGAGTAACATGAGCACAAGGATGCAATCTCGAATGAACCGTCAATAAACATTAGCTCTTGAACTTTGTTTCAATCTTGGCATCAACAGTGCTGTTGCCAGTATCAGTAACTTGTTGCTGTGTATGGCTGTTTGATTGTGAAACAAGGTAGATGGCGAGGGGAAGGGATGGTGAAGAAATCCTTGAATCTTAAACTGTTCATGTGCTACTCCAAACAGCTTTTAACTCTGCTCATTTGAACTTGAAAATTCTCAGAGTAGAAGAAACCACACAAGTTGCTAACAACAATTTGTTTGTTGATAAACACTGCACTGAGGCCAGATTGCTGTAAAATTTGAAGTGTAATAAACCCAGTTGAATTTTCCATCACTACCTCACTTCACCCTACCCCAATAAACCGCCTACTCCCAGCCATTGAAACCCTTGTTCAAGTCTTTGTCATCTCTATGCTTTAATACCCCAATGCTTCTTAGTTCCACATAATATAAATTAACAATTTATGCATGCCGCCTATCCTACACATAGTCTCAATCATCTATCACCAGTGTCCTTACCAACTTCTAATTCCCACCCCCCCCACCATTCCTTGGCGCATCTACTTCAAAATCTTACTCCTTGTCCACAAAACCCTCTATCTTCTTGGTCCACCCTATCTCTGAAACCTTTTCCAGCCTTTCTTCTCATTTACACAATTTTAACAATTAGAACCATTTGTTCGAATGGAGGGTAGACATGGGCAGGGTATTTCTGTGTTGTATTTCTATCAA
Organism: Cetorhinus maximus; assembly: GCF_964194155.1. Taxonomy (NCBI): domain Eukaryota; kingdom Metazoa; phylum Chordata; class Chondrichthyes; order Lamniformes; family Cetorhinidae; genus Cetorhinus; species Cetorhinus maximus. The sequence goes on from NC_135880.1 coordinate 109,504,084, forward strand.
AGCCTCCACTCATCTCGCCTCACAATCTGGAATTCTCTACCCAATCCCTCTACCCTGGTTCTTTAAAACCTACCTCTTCAACAATGTTTCAGCTACCTACATTAATTCCCTTCACACCAGTGCTTAATTCTAACCCTGAACTGTGAAGCAACTTGACATATTTTGTCACATTAAACGTTCTCATTCTCTGCATACAATGGGTGTTGCATAATGCCCTTAACATAGCAAAATCTCTCAATGTGACGCACAAATGAGGGACAAAAGTGGAGAAAGGATATTCAACATTACTTCAGTAAACAACAACAACTTGCATTTACAATAGGACCTTTAATGGGGCAAAACATCTAGGCACTTCATAGGACCGATTGTTAAACAAGAGATACTTGAGCCAAAAAGAGATGTTAGGACAGATGACCAAAAACTTGGTCAAAGAGACCAACCTTAAAACTTGGGCCGGGATTTTCCAGCCCCCACCATGGCAGGACTCGCTGAGGGGGATGCGGCGGACCAGCCAAATGTCCACTGACTTTCAGCGGGACCAGAAGATCCCAGTGGTGGGTAGAGCCGGAAAATCCCGGCCATCAGAAGAAAGAGGCTTAGGGAGGGAATTCCAGAGCTTAGATGGGTAAATGAAGGCTCAGCCTCCAGTGTGTGGACTGATTAAAATCTAGAATGTACAAAAGGCCATAAATGAAGAATTGCAGAGGTCTTGGAGCGTTGTAGAATTGAGGAGATTACGGAGATAGGAAGGGGTGAGGCCACAGTCAAGGATTAGAATTTTAAAATGACATGCTTTTAATGCGACATCTTTAAAAGGACTCTGGGCACGTTGGACAAAAAGGTCAGCAAGCTCAGAATAAAGACGCATGATCCTAATTAGACTCACAAATTAAAAATGAAATAAAAAGGGAAAATTACTTATATAAATCTTGGAGAAAAAAGGAGAAAGATTTATTGCTATGAATATAGAACCATGCAGTAACATGAAAAAGGTGCTCAGGGGTGCAAAGTGAAGCCTTCAAAAAAACCACAGCTACAAATGCAAAACAAAATAGTAAGAATTACTTCAATGTTACCATAAGAAAAGGGCTATCAGAGAAGTCAGATATTAGAAAATGCAAACAGGTTTGAAACTGAAGCTGAGCATGAAATTGTAAATATTCTGAATGATCCCTTCCACCAAGAGAGGACACCAACAACATGCCCTCCCCACAAAAAAAGCACCACAGCAAAATTCACAATTTTAACATACGGTAAGTGAAGTAGACGTTGTAGTTTAGCTAATTCAAGAGTAAAATACTGCTGAAATTCTGAAATTAAAAACAGCAAAATGCTGGAAATACTCAGCAGATCTGGCAGCATCTGTGGAGACAGAAAAAGACTTAACCTTTCAGATCAATGCTCTTTGATGACCTGAAATGCTAGCGGTTTTTCATTCCACAATTGTTGTCAGACCTGCTGAGTATTTCCATTATTATAGTTAAGCTAAATGGGTTTAAAACCTATCATTTTGGTGGGGGAGGGGAACCAGTACTGTATAAGTTCCTAACATATTTGTTGAAATGGAAACACTGATTTTTTAATTCATTTACGGGATGTGAGTGTCACTAGCTAAGCCAGCATTTATTGCCCATCCCTAATTGCACTTGAGAAGGTGGTGGTGAGCTGCCTTCTTGAACTGTTGCAGTCCATGTGGTGTAGGTACACCCACAGTGCTGTTAGGGAGGGAGCTCCAGGATTTTGACCCAGCCACAGTGAAGGGGAACAGTGATATATTTCCAAGTCAGGATGGTGATTGGCTTGAGGGGGAACTTCCAGGCGGTGGTGTCTGCTGCGCTTGTCCTTCTAGATGGTAGTGGTCAGGGGTTTAGAAGCTGCTGTCTAAGGAGCTTTGGTGAGTTCCTGCAGTGCAGATCTGTGAGGAAAAGCTATCAAGTTCACCTCGCCTCTACTGAGATAGTTCACCCTGACCACGGTGGTACTGGAGTAATTACAATTGGTCTCAATGTCTGCAGTCTAGAGAAGAAAAACAAACAGCCAGAATTCCTCCTTCAGATTATTTTCCAATGTCTCTTTCGGAAAGATGTAGATGTCTGGACAAGCTGAAGAAAGCAATGGGTTAAGGTGTGATCTTCCCTATTGGGAGCAGCCTGTCAACACAAGAAGAATGGCCATTTGAGAAATGTACTTTGTGGTGGAAGAACACCCCGACATATATCATTATCTTCAGAAGAGAAAGGCTGATCACTCAATTGTTCATTTCTAATTCCCTCAAATATCTTACTTCCCTTCTGTCCAGTGCTGCAACAGATTATCTGATTTAGTTGAGGAACTTGCCCATGAGAGGAATTTTAGGCATATAAATCAGCATTAACTAGGATTCAAATTTATATCCCCATATTCAATATGCAGTGCTTTAATGCATTGGGAATTTAGCAAAAGCCTTGTTCTTTTTGAAGTTCCCTTTTGTTGAGCTGAAAGGCGCAAGCTGATTTCTAGATGAATATATAATTAACATATAAACAATCTAGCTATACAGACCAGGTAGATCCCAAGTTCAATCTATGGTCTGTTCAGAATTAGTAAGACTTAGCTGAGATACCAGTAGGGGCAAGAGAATTGTTTTCTGTACTTTGGGGGTTGTGGGGTGGTAGACTGTTATCTGGTGAGTCTGTGGTGTAAATGGGATCAGTTTAAGCTGTGATGATCTCCATAGGTAAATAGTTTGTGAGTCGTCTGCACAAACCCATGAACACTAGCCATATGAGTTTTTGCAGTAATGCCGGAACCTGTGGAACCTTCAATAAGATTCAGTATCTTCAGGACAGGACAGAGAAAATTGGGTGTGGACAGAGCAAGTAAATAAAATAACACGTTAAATTGAAACATCGCAAATCTAAATAAATGATATATAAAATATCGTAAGATAACACTGAACATTGCAGTTTCTCACTACCAATTCTTGCAGCAATCTCCCATGCAGCCAATTGACGACTAATTTGTACCACATGATATATCAAGATGTCTCTGAGAAAAAATTAACAACTACACAGCTCAATTTAAACTGGAGAAAAAAGTGGCAGAATGGGTTAATGAGCATCAGCAAAATGGTCATATTATCACCCATGGAGCCATCGAACTCTATGCCCTCAGAGAAGTGAAGAAAGATGGTATTTCAGAATTCACGGACAGTGACAGGTGGTGCACAAGGTTCATGAAAAGACAATTTAGTATTCCATCAGAAAATAAAAATTTCACAGCGTCTGCCACCTGAACTTGACAAAATCATCAAATTCTATTGTTTTGTCATCCGACTTTGAGAGAAGAATGCGTATTGACTAGCCTGTGTATCGATAGGAAATAAGAATGAAACACTGATGAACTTCAACATGCCAGCAAGCAAGACCATTAGCAAGACTGGTGAAAAACCCATCCTTGTAAAGACAACTATGAAAACATAGTTCCATCTTCTATGACAGACGGCACAAAATTAAAGCTGATGGTGATATTCAAGTGCAAAGCATTCCCCAAAGAAAAATGTCATAAAGACTTTGTCATCGATGTTCATGAGAAAGGCCGAAGGCAGTCGCAAGAAATGGATCAAAGCAGTGTAGAATTTGAGACCAGGATGACTAAGCAAAGAAAAACTTTTGTTCATCTGCGACATGTTCAAATCCCATGTTATCAACAATTTGGACTGTAATATGAGATACCAAAGCAGTTCAGAGGAGGTTCACCCTACTCATTCCTGGGCTGATGGACTTATTTTATGAAGAAAGGCTGGACAGGTTGGGCCTATACCCATTGGAGTTTAGAAGAATGAGAGGTGATCTTATTGAAACTCAGGGGACTTGATAGGGTAGATACCGTGAGGATGTTTCCACTGTGGGAGAGACTAGGACCAAGGACACAGTTTAAGAATAAGAGGTTTACTGTTTAAGATGGGAGATGAGGAGAATTTTTTTTTCTGAGAGTTGACAGTATGTGAAATGTGTACATTTCATCCAACACAATATGCCATACCTTCCACTATTTGAATTAACTACAACACTTCACATTGAAATCCTTCAAAATCACTCTTATCACCATCTGAATCACCAAATAATTCTTTAATAGCCTGGTTGTATATCATCATCATATGGATCTTCCTCATCTTCATCATCATCATTGGTAGTACCGGTAACTTAAGCAAACTTAAGGAAAGTATGGTATATTGTGTTGGATGAAATGTATATATTTTGTAATGTTAGAAAATAAATAAATGTTAGAGAATTAATATGGATTATTCAGTGTTGTCAGTTTTTACTTTATTCCATTGCAATAGTCGTTTTTTGGGCCCAAATCAAGCACGCATGTCCTTCGCTCTAAAACATGACCTGTGTAAAAGTCAGCCCCCTGACATTCAGCCTAAAAATTGGTCTGAAAAATTCAACTTTTACACGGGTATATATGATTAATTTTTCTTCACTGTTATCACTGATAGAAACTGATTTGATCTGCCAGTTTTAGAATGAAACAACCCAAAATATTGTGTAATGTTACTAAGTTGCTGCTTGTTCAATAGCCCTGTTAAGAAACACATGAACAGTCTTTTCTTGGCAACATTTACAGTTATTTACTGCTGACTGAATTAGAAAGAAGCATGTGACCTATCAGCTGCAGTGCCAGCTCATGTTAAGAACTTAGCCCACGCCATGGCTGAGTTTTTAAAAAAGCCTTTCCTTATCCTTGTTTAAATTTCAATTTCCCTGTTTGAATTATAGCAGATACTATTTAGCTAATGCAATCTTACATCATTTTCGGGCAATGTTATTTTGTCACAACTCACCATAACTTTGGTCAAAGAACTATATTAACTTTGGAAAAATGGTGTATCCGGGTTTCCATTGAACTTACAGTGGAAGAACAGGAGAATCTCTTTGGAAATTGATGCCCAAAATGCCAATCGTTCATACAAATGTATAGTTAAAAACAAGTACAGCAGACTTTGTTTTTATCTAAACTAAACTATAAATAAAATTTTAAACATAATAAATGTCTAACTTAACATCTACAAAACATGTCTTGGATATTACACACACTTTTAATATATTGTTATTTTGTGAGAATAAGACACACATTATTACTTGGTAAACATTACTAAGTTGTGTTAGGTATTCTAGATGGTCTACAAGTCAGTTTGATCACATCAAACCGCCTTTGGATTGTTTCATGTCACCACCTCACAGGATCACATATTTACAGATAAGGAAAGCCATTTGGCCTATCTTAATTCATCCATTCAGAATAACCCAATCCTCCACCATTGCTACATTGAATGATTCCAGGGTGCTCTGCCTAGACGAACTTTCTAACATCAGATCTAGTTATCTTTGAATCTAGGTCTCCTTGACCTACTCCCACACTGGATTTATCTTTTCCTTATGATTTGCTATCTTATTTATGTACCTTATAAGATGAACTCTCAGATGCCCCCTTTCCAGGTTGAATGCTCCTGGTTTCTTCAATCTTTCTTCATTAGACAGGACCCTGACACACAGGGTCAACCTCATGGCCCTTATTTGCACTGGCTCCAGTACTTGAACATCTTTCTTGTTTATCAGTGAATGGAACTGGATGCGGTATTCAAAGTGTTACCTGATCAAAGCCATCCGGAGTGGGGTGCCCTTCCCACCACCACCCGCCCACCACCAACCTCGCCTGCCACCAATGGTTTTTCTGTCCATTCCCACTTCTTTACCTCAAGTTATCCTTGGCCCATTCTACATGCTGCCCCTTGGTGACATCATCTGTAAACACGTCACTTTCAACATGTACACTGATGACACCCATATCCTCACCATCAACTCTCTTGAACCTTCCACTGTTTCAGACCCCCACTTCCCACTGGGTGAAAGAATTATTGCTCAACTCCCCTTGTTCAAACCTAAGTAGGTCCTTCCTATCAACTCTATCTAGGCCACTCATAACTAAATCTTCCCTCAGACTCCTGTCTTCCAAAGGAGATTGCTCCAGCCTATCCAATCATTCCTCATAGCTAAAATTCTCCATTCCTGCCAAAGCCTCATAATTCTTTTAGATACCCTTTCTAGTATGATCATATCCTTCTGCACTGCAATGACTAGAACTGTATATGGTATTCTAGCTGTGGTCCAACTAATATTTTATATTGTTCTAACATAGCCATCTTGCTCTTATAATCTAGGCCTTGGCCAATAAAGGAAAGTATCCCATATGCTTCCTTGAACGCTTTATCTACCAGTCCTGATACCTTCAGCAATCTGCAGACATACATTCCAAGGTCCCTCTACACTTCTTAGAATCCTATCATTTATTGTGTATTCCCATGTCTTGTTTTTCCTCCCCAAATGCATTACCTCACACTTCTCCCAATTGAATTCTACTTGCTACTTTTCAACTAGTCCATTGATATCCTCCTGTAGTCTACAGCTTTCTTTTTCAGCATCAACTATTATGGGCAATTTTCATATTAACTGCAAACTTCTTAATTATACCCTTATAATTAAGTCTAACTCATTGATGCATACCATGAATTTTTTATTCATTTATGGGATATGGGAGTCGCTGGCTAGGCCAGGATTTATTGCCCATCCCTAACTGCCCTCGAGAAGGTGGTGGGGAGCTGCCTTCTTGAACCGCTGCAGTCCCTGTGGTGTAGGTACAACCACAATGCTGTTAGGGAGGGAAAGCCAGGATATTGACTCAGCGACACTGAAGGAATGGCGATATATACCAAGTCAGGATGGTGAGTGGCTTGGAGGGGAACTTCAAGGTGGTGATGCTCCCATGTATCTGCTGCCCTTGTCCTTCTAGATGGTAGTGGTTGTGGGTTTGGAAGGTGCTACCTAAGGAGCCTTGGTGAGTTTCTGCAGTGCATCTTGTAGATGGTACACACTAAGGAGGTACTAGTGGGTTTAGTGGCCTTAAAAGTGGATAAATCCACAGGCCTGGATGAGATGTATCCCAGGCTGTTGAGGGAGGCAAGGGAAGAGATATCAGTGGCCCTGGCAGTAATTTTCAAATCCTCTCTGGCCACAGGGGAGGTGCCAGAGGACTGGAGGACTGTTAACATTGTCCCATTATTAAAAAAGGGAGGAAGGGATAGACCAGGAAATTACAGGCCAGTCAGTCTAACCTCTTTTGTGGGGAAGTTACTAGAAAGAATTCAGGGACAGAGTATATTTGCACTTGGAGAGACACATGGATTAATCAGGGATAGTCAGCATGGATTTGTTAAGGGAAGGTTGTGTTTGACAAATTTGATCGGATTTTTTGAGGTAACCGGAGTGTTGATGAGGGTGATGCATTTGATGTGGTATATATGGACTTTAGCAAGGCTTTTGACAAGGTCTCTCATGGCAGACTGCTCAAAAAAGTAAGAGCCCATGGGATCCAAGGCAAAGTGGCACGTTGGATCCAAAATTCACTGAGAGGCAGGAAGCAGTGGGTGATGGTAGAGGGATGTTTCTGCGACTGGAAGTCTGTTTCCAGTGGGGTTCTACAGAGCTCGGTGCTGGGGCCCTTGCTGTTTGTGGTGTACATAAATGATTTGGACTTAAATGTAGGGGATATGATAAAGAAGTTCGCGGATGACACAAAAATTGTTAGGGTGGTAAATAGTGAGAAGGATAGCTGTAAACTGCAGGAGGATATCAATGAACTGCTCAGGTGCGCAGAGCAATGGCAAATAGAATTCAACCCGGAAAAGTGTGAGGTAATGCACTTGGGGAGGGCTAATAAGGCAAGGGATTACATTATGAATGGTAGGACCCTGGAAAGTACTGAAGGTCAGAGAGACCTTGGTGTGCATATATTCACAGACCCCTAAAGGTAGCAGGGAAGTAGATAAGGTGGTTAAGAGGCATATGGTATACTTGTCTTTATTATCCGAGGCATAGAATACAAGAGCAGGGAGGTTATGCTGGAACTTTCTAAGTTCCTTTGCCTCTGTCGCATCTGTTCTGATGATGTCACTTTCAAAAACAGTTCCTCTGACATGTCTTCCTTCTTCCTTAACCGAGGTTTTCCACCCACGGTGGTTGACAGGCCCCTCAACCGTGTCCGGCCCATCTCCCGTTCATCTGCCTTCACACCTTCCTCTCCCTCTCAGAACCATGATAGGGTCCCCCTTGCCCTCACTTATCACCCCACCAGCCTCCGCATTCAAAGGATCATCCTCCGCCATTTCCGCCAACTCCAGCATGATGCCACCATCAAACACATCTTCCCTTCACCCCCCCGGCGGCATTCCGCAGGGATTGTTCCCTCTGGGACACCCTGGTCCACTCCTCCATCACCCCCTACACCTCAACCACCTCCCACGGCACCTTCCCATGCAACCGCAGAAGGTGCAACACCTGCCCCTTTACTTCCCCTCTCCTCACCGTCCAAGGGCCCAAACACTCCTTTCAGGTGAAGCAGCATTTCACTTGCACTTCCCTCAATTTAGTCTACTGCATTCGCTGCTCCCAATGCAGTTTCCTCTACATTGGAGAGACCAAACGCAGACTGGGTGACCGCTTTGCGGAACACCTTTGGTCTGTCCGCAAGCATGACCCAGACCTGTCACTTGCCATTTCAACACACCACCCTGCTCTCATGCCCACATGTCCATCCTTGGCTTGCTGCAATGTTCCAGTGAAGCTCAACACAAACTGGAGGAACAGCACCTCATCTTCTGACTAGGTACTTTACAGCCTTCCGGACTGAATATTGAGTTCAACAACTTTAGATCGTGAACTCTCTCCTCCATCCCCACCCCCTTTCCGATCCCCCTTTTTTCCAATAATTTATATAGATTTTTCTTTTCCCACCTATTTCCATTATTTTTAAATGTATTTCCATCCATTGTTTTATCTCTACCTTTTAGCCTATTTCGATCCCTTCCCCCCACCACACCCCCACTAGGGCTATCTGTACCTTGCTCGTCCTGCTTTCTACCCTTAATGTCACCTATTAGCACATTTCTTAGCTAGTATCACCACCGTCAACACCTCTGTCCTTTTGTCTATGACATCTTTTGGCAATCTCCACCTATCACTGGCCCTCTATCCAGCTCTACCTGTCCCACTCCCTCTTAAACCAGCTTATATTTCACCTCTCTTCTATTTTTCCTTAGTTCTGTTGAAGAGTCATACGGACTCGAAACGTTAACTGTATTCCTTTCAGCAGACGCTGTCAGACCTGCTGAGTTTTTCCAGGTATTTTTATTTTTGTTTTGGATTTCCAGCATCCACAGTTTTTTGCTTTTAACAAAGAGGAAAAAAACAGGCTTTCTGTAGCTGATTGCTGCCTAGTGAACTGTTGAAGAGTTTACGTGGTAACACAACGACAGGAAAAAGTGGCTGTTTAAATTTCTCAGCAATGTTATCTGCTTTGCTCACGCAATGAACTACCGGCATGTTGCATGTACCATACCCCTACATCCTGATCGGTAGGAAAGTGGAAAAAAAGTGCATGGTTAAAACAATCTGAGTTACTAATTAATTGAATCTACGGTTTATGCTTAATCAGCAGACAGGCTTCATTCACACTGTTTCTCCACTTCGGAACAAACATTGCTCCCTATTAAGATGATCAGATCAGTATTGTCATGTGAACTCTGCGTCTCGTGACTGGGTGTGGTGTCACATGCTCGCATACACCAACCAATCAGCATTGAAAATGTATCAGTGTGGAGGTGACGTACTCCGGAGGAGGAGCGCTCATGAGTAATTTAGAAGGTGGTCCTGGAACAGCTAAAAACTGGTGAGCAGATCGAGTACCAGGGGAAAGGAGCCCTTCTCATCCTCAAACTGCTGCTGTACAATTGTCTTTACATTACTGTCTTCAAACGGCTTCCAAAGGAAGGTGAGGAAAGTCATTTTTTTATTGCATTGACATGAAATAGCTATTTACGGATGTTTTAAAATCCCTTGTTTTTGAAGAGCTGAAATTGTTGGGCCACTGTTATGATAAAACTGTTGCCAAACAAAACATTTTGCTAGAAATGCTTCGGTCTGTTCTTACCTGAACGAATTTAATCGAACGTTTTGCAGCCCCGTCCCTCGAAGTGCCCGTTCAGTATTTATGATTTGGTAATAGTCTGATCGATTGGATTTGGGGCAGATTTCCAGCAATCCTAACGCAATGCTGCCCCTTCATTTTCCTGGAATAGCTTCCATATGACGAGTTCTTGACTCATGGAATGTTTTCTTGTACAATCCGGGAATGAGAAGCCTTACCCCGCAACTAGTTTACCTAATTATAGTGAAAATTTAACTGATTGAATTCCCTGACTACAACGTGGCAGTTTTCTTTATTATCTACTGGATGAATAAATCTTCCCGGATTCTTATCGGTCCATTAACCAATTTTAAATGCCTGCCTTTCTTTTTCAGCAGTACAAAGTTCTGTATGGGAGGGGTGGAGGAGAGAAAAATGTAAATTTGTGAACTGATCACATAAGTCTAAATCATGGATGAATTGAACTTTGTCCCTCGTGTTCCATAGGATGAAGATTTTCTGTGTACAGGTAATTTCTTTCTGCCTGGTTGGAGCCTTTGCAGCCCCAGGATTAGATCCTGAATTGGATGAGCCCTGGAAGCAGTGGAAGAATTGGCATCGCAAGGGCTATGAGCAGGTAATGTGGTTATGATAAATTGTTGTCTCATTTCATACTTGTTGGATGAGTTTCCACATATGTCAGTTGCAAATGACATCCTATGAGTGTGACAAAGGTAAACTATCTCTCCTTGTTATTCTCTCTGTCTGCAGCCTTTGACATGGTTGTCCACACCCCCCTCCCAGCACCTGTCTATCCATTGCTGTCCAGCTGGATGGGACTGCTCTCGCCTTGTTCCATTCTCAGTTATCTAATTGTAATCAGAATCATCTGTAATAACTTCTGTTCCTACTCCTGAATCATTATCCCTGGTGTTCCCCAAGGATCTATCCTTGATGGGATCATCAAAAAAACACAGCATAAGTAGCAAGTGGTAGACAAAGCTAAACGATTCAACAAATAACAGATCAGATCTAAGCTCTGCAGTCCAGCCACATCCAGTCGTGAATTAAACAACTCACTGGAGAACCAGGCTCCACAGATATCTCCATCCTCAGTGATGGAGGAGCCCAGCACATCAGTGCAAAAGATAAGGCTGAAGCATTCGCAACAATCTTCAGCCAGAAGTGCTGAGTGGATTATCCAGCACTGTGTCCTCCAGAGGTCCCCAGCATCACAGGTGCCAGTCTTCAGCCAATTCGATTCACTCCATGTGATATCGAGAAACTGCTGAAGGCATTGGATACTGCCAAGACTCTGGGTCCTGACAATATTCCAGCAATAATACTGAAGACTTGTGTTCCAGTACAGTTACAACACTAGCATTTAATGGAATGTGGAAAATTGCCCAGATATGTCCTGTACACACAAAGCAGGACAAATCCAACCCAGTCAATTACCATTCTATCAATCTGCTCTCCATCATCAGTAAAGTGATGGAAGGGGTCGTCAACAGTGCTATCAAGAGGCATTTGCTTAGCAATAACTTGATTAGCTTGGATTCCGCCAGGGTCACTCAGCTTCTGACCTCATTACAACCTTGGTTCAAACATGGACAAAAGAGCTGAACTCCTGAGGTGAGTGACTGCCCTTGACATCAAGGCAGCATTTAACATGAGTGTGGCATCAAGGAACCTAAGTAAGACTGGAGTCAATAGAATTAGGGGAAAACTCCCCACTGGTTGGAATCATACCTAGCACAAAGAAAGATGGTTGTGGTTGTTAAATTTCAATCATATCAGTTCCAGGCCATCACTGCGGTAGTTCTTCAAGGTAGTGTCCTCTGCCCAACCATCTTCAACTGCTTCGTCATCAATGACCTTCCTTCATCAAGTCAAAAGTGGGGATGTTCGCTGATGAATGTTCACCATTCGCAACTCCTCAGATACTGAAGCAGTCCATGTCCAAATGCAGCAAGATCTGGACAATATTCAGGCTTGGCCTGACAAGTAGCAAGTAACATTTGAGCCACACAAGTACCAAGCAATGACCATCTCCAAAAAGAGAATCTAACTCACCCCTTGAATCCCTCACTACCAATATCCTCGAGGTTACCATTGACCAGAAACTGGACTGGGGGGCTAGTCATATAAATACAGTGGCTACAAGAGCAGGTCAGAGGCTAGGAATCCTGTGGTGAGTAATTGATCTTTTGACTCCCCAAAGCCTGTCCACCATCTACAAGGCACAAGTCAGGAGTGTGATAGAATACTCTCCACTTGCCTGGATGAGTGCAGCTCCCACAACGCTCATTGACACCATCCAGGACAAAGCCACTTGATTAGTACCCAGTCTACAAACATTCACTTCCTCCACCACCGACGCAGTGACAGAAGTGTGTACCATGTACAAGATGCGCTGCAGAAACTTACCAAGGTTCCTTAGCACAGTCCAAACCCATGACCACTACCTAGAAGGACAAGTGCAGCAAATACTTGAGAACCCCACCAACTGGAAGTTCCCCTCCAAGCCACTCACCATCCTGACTTGGAAATATATCACTGTTCCTTCACTGTCACTGGGTCAAAATCCTGGAACTCCCTTCCTAACGCAGTGTACCTACACCACAGAGACAGCAGTGGTTCAAGAAGGCAGCTCCCCATCACCTTCTTGAGGGCAATTAGTGATGGGCAATAAATGCTTGCCTAGCCAGGCAAGCCCACATACTGTAAATGAACAAAAAAAAAAAATCTTTTCCACATGTATGCTAAAGGATGCACCATTATGTTACCAGCTGCTGTCTCAACGTCCCACTGTTCCTATGTTGGCTGACTGCTTGTCCAACATCCAATAATGGATAAGCAGAAAGATCCTCTGATTAACTACTGTATGGGGAAACCTGAAGCCATTGTTTTCGGTCCCTGCTACAATCTCTGTTCCCTAGCTGCTGACTCCATCCCTCTGCAACTATCTACGGTTGAACCAGCCTGCGTTCGCCTTTGTGACCCCGAAATGATCTTATGACTATGTCTGCACCGTCACTAAGACTCTCTCTTCCACCTTTAACATCGGTCAATTCCACCCCTACTTCAGCTCATCTATTGTAATCTCATCTGTACCTTTTTTACTTCTAGGCTTGACATTTCAACATTTGACCAGTCTCCCATATTCTACCTTCCATAAATTTGTGATCATCCAAAATTCTGCTGCCTGTTATTACTTGCATCTCCTGTCCTACCTGTGTTTGCTTATCTACATAGGCTCCTGATCAAGCAATCTTTTAACTCTTGTTTTCAAATCCCTCCATGGCCTTGTGCCTCCCTATCTTTTTTAATCTTCCCCAACTCCACAATGCTTATATTTGCACTCATCTAATTCTGACCTCATGAGTGTCCTGATTTTAGTAACTCCTTTGGCTGCACCTTCAACTGCCTCATTGGCTGTGCCTTCAACTGCCTATGTCTTAAGCTCTGGAACTCCCTCCTTGTATCTCTCTGTGCTGCTACCTCGCTTTCCTCCTTTAAGATTCTTCTTTAAACCTACTTTGACCAAATTTTTGTCCATCTACCCTAATATTTCCTTATGTAACATGGTGTGAAACTTTGCTTTATTCCTGTGAAGCACCTTATGATGCTTTATGACGATAAAGGCGCTAAATTTAAAAAAAAAAGTTGTTTGTGGAAATTTGTTTTAAAACTGTCTTCCTTCAGAAAGAAGAAGTCTGGAGGCGAATGGTTTGGGAAAAGAACCTTCGAAAAATTGAACTTCACAACTTGGAACACTCTCTTGGAAAGCATTCATTCAAAATGGGAATGAACCACTTTGGAGACATGGTGGGTAGTTAGATGTTCTGTTAGAAATGTTCACTTATGCATGTGAAAATAAACCGGATGGTTACTGTATAATAAAGCTTTAGCTTTATTAGAATTAACAAATTATTGTTACTTCTAACAGCATTTATTCTGTAACAATCTTTGAACTGGAAGCATTGCTGTGTAGAGTTCAATGATTTGTAAAGACTTCTAAGTCTTGGATCCATTTTTTTAAGTGGTGTCTCTTTAAAAGTCTGTTAAATAAACCCACTTTAGGAACTAATGGTGCATGTGATACTTTCGCAAATAATACTGCTGACTTGTGTTCATATGAAATTTCTTGAGCTAATTAACACATTTTGTATTTGTAGACAAATGAAGAATTTAGACAAGTTATGAATGGATATAAGTTGAAACGAACTGTGAAGAAAGCTCAAGGTTCTCTTTTTTTGGAGCCCAATTTTCTAGAGGTGCCCAGGAAGGTAGATTGGCGTGAACATGGATATGTCACACCAGTTAAAGACCAGGTACATAATAAGGAATAATGCACCCAAATACAATTATTTCTATAAACTGAAAGCAATATAATTGATTCTCTATTTTTACAGGGACAATGTGGCTCATGTTGGGCATTTAGTACCACTGGAGCCCTTGAAGGTCAGCATTTTAGAAAGACCGGCAAGCTGGTCTCGCTCAGTGAGCAGAATCTCGTAGACTGTTCTAAACCTGAGGGAAATGAAGGATGTAATGGTGGACTGATGGATCAGGCATTCCAGTATGTGCAAGATAATGGCGGAATTGACTCTGAGGAAGCCTACCCTTATCTTGGAACGGTAATTTAAAACTTGCAATTCACCAATTTATTTCCAGATTCTGTTTTTATTATTTGCTGCATTTTTATCTTTGTTCTGCTCCTTGCCCCACTCCCTCATTACTACAACAATAACTTGTATTTACAAAGCACCTTTTAACTTAATGAAACATCCCTGGGTGCTTCAAAGGAGCATTATGAACCAAGTATGATGACAAGCCACATCAAATATTGTCAGATACCAGAAGCTTGGTCAAACAGGTACGTTTTAAGAAGCCTCTTATAGGAGGTAAAGCATATACTCCAGAGATAGGGTCCTAGGCAAATGGAGGCATGGCCACCAATGGTGGAGCAGTTAAAATTGGGAATGCATTAGAGGCCAGAATTAGAGTGCAGATAGTGCAGAAGGATGTGAGGCTGGAGGAGTGAGGCCCAGGAAGGATTTTAAAATTAAGATTTTGCTTAACCTGTAATCACTGGGTCAGGTTGAGATGGATGAGGAGGGAAAGTTTTTTTTTTAAATTTTGTTATAATTTTATAGGATGTCATTTTGAGTTTTGGCAGGGCTGGAAACTGGATTTTTGGAGGGGTTCAAACATGGATTGCAGGGGAAGATGGGTACAGATTTGGGAGGTGGCATGACATTTGTTTAACCATTTTGCACACTCATACAAATTAATGATTCTTGCCAAGTATGTTTTATTCCTTATCTGTTCTATTTTTAACTAAGTAGCTAATGGGGGAATGCAAATTGAATTGCGATCACAGTACCATAAAAAGGATTGCAGTTGTGAATAACTCATTTGTCATATGCTTCTTTACAAAGTAGATGACTGCAGCGCAACAAAACATTTTAATAAGAACTTGATCTTCTCTGAACATGCCTTGCAATGCAGAACAAAAACAGATAATAAGCACCAGCACCCAATGAGGTGATTTCTAAACTAAAGTTCTCACCACATTCATTCCCTAAAAGTACTTTTTTAGTCCTTAAACCTGATGAGGTGACAATGACTCTGAAATATATCTAAAGGAATAAATCCAGACATTTGCAGTTGATTTATCTGTCCCCACCATGTTGAAATCTATCATTTGAAAAAGGATTTGTGGAAGCTGATTTTTTTTATTATCTTGCCACTAAGTGTTTTCTTTTATCAGTTATTCATTTTAAGTATGATCGTAGAGTGGCCTCCTGTGTTGTAACCATTCAACCCATTGTGTCTGTGCCAGTTCTCTGCAAGTGTACTCGACTGTATTGAGTCTGTGAATATTGGGATGGTCACTAAACCAGGAAACTCCTTTTAGTTTAAATGGTATTTATTAATGCTGCTATAAAGGTGGAGAGATGTGGTGTTGGCTCTTGCTGAAATTCTTGTATACACCTTGTGATAAAGGGTACTTGTTTTAAAGCACTTGAACTATAGCAGCAGACTTCTGCTGCGGTATGCAAATCAGTGATTACCAAAAATGTAATTCTATTTTTCTTTCTCATTTCTATCAGTGCTGGCACTTCATCATTTGAGAATGAATACAGATGTTGTTGTTTTTTGTGTTGTGGCTTTTTAATAGGGTGCCTGCATAATAATTAACTATCAGTTATGGATAAGAGAGTCTATTTGTCACTTTCATTACATGATGCAGATTACAATTTCACCTCTATTCTGCAGAATTGGAGCTCAGCAGGCTTACTCCCTGGGAGTGCTTTTATGCCAATTACCCGAATTCATGTTTTGCATTTGACCAGAGAGCTATTGTGAGCCCTCCTAATAATTTTTTTTTTCTGTTGCTTATTCAGCAAGCTTTGCTTTATATCTCTGAAGACCAGTTGTGCATCTACTTACTAACAATTTGACCTAGCAAAGTGTTGTAAATCAAGTGTACTAACTTCCTTTTTATGTAACAATGACCTATGGATAATTAGATCTCTACTCTGATTCACTTGTGGCTGCCGAAGTGAACTTTCTTGGTACAGTTCCTTATCTGTGGTTAGGTATCCCAAGTGAATTCTAAAATCTCTTATTCCTTGCCCTGTTCCTGGTATCAACTCCACTATTGAACTGGTTCAGACCCATGCTCTTCCAGGCAGTACTGGAATGCTTGCTTGACTTCCCCTCTTATTTCTAATCTATAACTGAAGTTGTTGAGGCCTGCTCCCTAGCTGAATGTGGCTGGGACCAGCCCTATATCTTCTACAATTCAGACTAGGTATGTGACAGCATGATGGCCAAGTAACAGTCCTTTTCTATAGGAGATGGAGAACTTTTCCAAAGTAATGGCTGGGTCCAGTGGGGTGTTTTTCCCTCATTGTAAACAATTGTCATTTGAATTACTGAACGATCTGTTTGTTTTTCTATTTCAGGATGATCATCCTTGTCACTATGATCCCATGTACAATTCTGCTAATGATACTGGGTTTGTAGATATTCCCAGTGGTAAAGAGAGAGCCATGATGAAAGCTATTGCTTCTGTTGGACCAGTTTCTGTGGCCATTGATGCTAGTCACCAGTCATTCCAATTCTATGACTCCGGTAAGAATCTATTGAATACTTGTCACTTGTAGATGATATGACTACTGGAAGACATATGCATCCAGGGTTTGTTACCTATCTTAAAAAAAAAAGATACTGCAGATGCTGGCACTCTGAAATAAAAACAAAATGCTGGAAATACACAGGCCTGGCACATCTAAGGAGAGAGTGCTTGCTCGCTCTTGCGTGTGTACATACACACGGTCTGGCAGCATTTCTCTGTATTTCCGGTATTTTCTGTGTTTGTCTTTGCTACCAAATAGGCTGCATCTGAAGTTTTTGATCTCTCCCATTCTATGGGGTATAGTGTGAGAGTAAGTTATTGCTGATTATTGTATTTGAACTACTGTTTTCTGAAGGGACATTTGTGATTCTTCTGACCTGGCTCCTGGTCAGTTCCCAAATGGGTAAAAATTGGTCTAGGATGGACACACCGATGGGAGAAGCTTACAGGTGTTTAGTTAGTCTGTCTACCTGTACCTTTGTTACATATCCTAGATTTGGGGCTGGCATACTGTGGGGAGGGAGCATGCATACTCTAGCAACAGATATTCTAAACTTTCTTTCCTTGGTTTGACGTGGATTCCAAACAGAAGATGGTGGATTTCTGCCCCTGTTTCCCAACTGGCCAAAAAGAAAGTTGTTGTATAATGCATGTTTTAGATGTTTGTTGCCCAAAGGTTTTTGGGAAGGAAGTAGATCAAATTCAAAGCTAAAAATAAAGCTCACCTGAGTTGATAAAATACCTTGGGCAGTTTTTGGTTGGGAGTGAGCAGGGCTTTTCTTGATGTGGAAATTATCAAATCCAAATATTTGTTTTATTGAAAGGTATCTACTATGAAGCTGACTGTAGCTCCACAGATCTGGACCATGGTGTATTAGCAGTAGGATATGGCTTTGAAAAGGAAGATGTAGATGGAAAGAAATATTGGATCGTTAAAAACAGGTACACTTATCCAATAAGCTTCAAGTTTAACTTGTCTATTGTGGGAATCATTTTTAATATTCCTTTTCCTTTTTCTTAGCTGGAGTGACCAGTGGGGTGATCAAGGATACGTATTGATGGCCAGAGATAGACACAATAACTGTGGGATTGCCACAGCAGCCAGCTACCCTCTAGTATAAGTATTCAATTGCCTTATTCAAATTATAATTTGAAATGTGTACCAAGATACTATGGCCTGCAAGCTGCCTCTGGACATGGAGATATTGTGTTATTTCCCCACAGGACTTGAGTTTCTTATATTAGAAGCTGTTCTGGTATTGCTGTTGGGGCTCTATTATCAAATTAGCAAAACCATAATTGAAGTAAGACTGGTTTGAATGGTCAGTAGTTCTAACTAGATAGAGATGTTATTTTGTTTGAATCAACATCATAAATATTGTTAGCTATGAACTAGTATTTTAAACAATACATGTAACAATAGACTTTTTTAAATAAGCTCTTTTATGAAGTACTGTCAATTGATTTTTTTTCTACAATAATAAATGGTTCCACTTACTGTGTGTCGTGCTTTACTTGGTTTTAAACTAATTGCTGAGCAAAGCACAATAAAATGTCACTTTTATGTTCCATTTTTTGTTATCACAAATACTTGCTTCTAAATCTACACCTTTTTGAGTATCATTGTATCATTTCATGAATCAAATGTACTGTTCATGCTTATGGAGTAATAAATATAACCAGTGGGATTTTTGATCTGCAACAAAACAGTTCCTGTGCATGAACGATTGTCACAGGTTTGCAAATCTTTGTTCTCCAAACCAGCTTTGTTGCATCTAGTCCAGGTCTTCTGTCTTGCATCGTGTGTAAAATGAGCTTCCAAACTGGTATAAAGATGGAATTCTTTATTGGTTAAGGGTTATTGAGTCCTGTAGATCCGGAAATGTAACTTCAGGCCTCCTGCCTTGGAAAGGGGAGAAATCAAACAAGGGTACAACCCTTGACAGGTGTTTGATCCCTGCTGGGCTTGATGCCACGCAGGAGGCCATTGATCTAATGTGCTTTGTTGGCTCTGCTAGAGCTATCCAACTCCCCTGCTGTTTTCCTCCATACCTCTGTATTTTCTTCCCTTCAAGTATTTCTCCAGTTATCTTTTGACTGTTACTATTAAATCTGTTTCCATCTCAACTTTTTTTTGAAGAAAAAGTTCCAGTTGTATTTTTTAAATGGCTTTCTTAACTTGTCCTGCCACTTGCAAAAAATGTTCGTGTACTGCCTTATTAGGTCATATCATTTCTCACATTTTGGTAGAAAAGTAATCACTTCACGCTGATGTGCTCCCATGGCCAAAAAGCCTTTCATTTAAGGAGCGATACTTGAAGTGTTAAATGAGCTGCTGGCACTGTATGCTAACGCTTCTACTTGCTCCTAGCTATAGAACTACATTGGCAACACAACTACTTTTGTGGAGAATCTTTATCTGGACTTGCACAGATTTATTTCTAATTTGATTTTTTTGTTCTAGAATTTCTTAGTTTGCCTAGGAAGTTGTCTTCAATTCTTAGTCCTAACTTGCTAAAGCTCTCGAAAGCCTTTTGAAAATCTAAGTGACTTCCATTTAATGTCTTCCACCTACCACTGCAGTGTGTCTCAGCTTATTGGCCATGCCTGACCTTCCCCAAGGCTATGATTTCCTTCAATGAATTTGAAACCTTTCCATTTGTCCACTTGATCTGCCCCTACTAGTAGATTTTAGTAGTGCATTAATAGCTTTAGAATAGACAAATGTAATCATGAGAGCTCTTTTCTAGGCATGATAGGATACTTGACCAAAGTGACTATGGGAATACTGGCTTGGTAGTTAGCCATATACATATATAATATATACATGTGTAAGCAGTAGCCTATTCATTGTTATACAGAAGATGAGAGGGAGCTGAAGACCATACCAAAGGCTGAGGCATGAGATAACAGGAACATCTGATGGAATAGTGTATGGTTAGTTAAATTAATGAAAAACGCTATAATGAAAAGTAGGAAGATGAGGACAATTAATATGTGCTGTAAGCCCTGTAGCTGGGAGAGAGGGTCCTTGACTGGCTGAGGTTCTCTCTCTCCTATGCAAGTGCTCGAATCTCAGGTTCGAGAGCACTCATTTTTACCACAACACCTTCCGGAGGGGTGAGTAACCTGAAGACACAGATTTAAGATGATTGGCAAAATAACCAGAGGTGATGTTGGGAAACATTTTTACAAAACTTTTTTTTGTTCATTCATGGAATGTGGGTTTCGCTGGCTAGGCCAGCATTTATTGCCCATCCCTAGTTGCCTTTGAGAAGGTGGTGGTGAGCTGCCTTCTTGAACAGCTGCAGTCTATGTGGTGTAGGTACACCCACAATGCTGTCAGGAAGGGAGTTCCAGGAGTTTGACCCAGTAATAGTGAGGGAACGGTGATATATTTCCAAGTCAGGATGGTGAGTGGTTTGGAGGGGCATTTCCAGGTGGTGGTGTTCCATTTGCTGCCCTTGTCCTTCTAGATGGCAGTGGTCATGGGTTTGGAAGGCGCTGCCTAAGAAGCTTTGGTGAATACCTGCAGTGCATCTCGTAGATGATACTGCTGCCTCTAGTGTGGTGGTGGAGGAGGGAGTGAATGTTTGTGGATGGGGTGCCAATCAAGCGGGCTGCTTTGTGGTGGATGGTGTCAAGTTTCTTGAGTGTTGGACCTGCACTCATCCAGGCAAGTGGAGAGTATTCTATCATGCTGCTGACTTGTCTTGGAGATGATGGACAGGCTTTGGGAAGTCAGGAGATGTGTTACTTGCTACAGGATTCCTAGCCTCTGACCTGCACAGTATTTATATGGCTAGTCTAGTTCTGTTTCTGGTGAATGGTAACCCCCCCCCCAGGATGTTGATATTGGGGGATTCAGCGACGGTAATGCCTTTGAATGTGAAGGGGTGATGGCTAAACTCACTTGTTGGAGATGATCATTGCCTGGCACTTATGTGGTGCGAATGTTACTTCCTTTTCCTTTGTTTATTTCTTCATCTGATTTGACTCTAAATTACTCTATTCGCTTCTGTCATTTTTCTGTTTCTTAGTCTATCTCTAACTAAATGAGATTTAAAGGTAAACTGTTGACCCTGTCATTCACCCAGGTTCCAGATGCTCACTGCCCACCACACACTGTTATCACCTTGCACTTCCAGCGGTTTACTGCACAAAATACTTTCAGCTGAATGATGTGGGAATAAATCCGCCACTTGTGTGGCACCAGTGTTACTTCCCACTTGTCAGCTCAAGGTCTTGCTGCATTTGGATGTGGACTGTTTCAGTATCTGAGGAGTTGTGAATGGTGCTGAAGATTGTGCAATCATCTGCGAACATTCCCACTTCTGACCTTATGATGGAGGGAAGGTCATTGATGAAGCAGCTGAAGAGGGTTGTGCGTAGGACACTACCCTGAGGAACTCCTGCAGTGATGGCCTGGGACAGAGATGACTGATCTCCAATAACCGCAACCATCTTCCTTTGTGTTAAGTATGATTCCAATCAACAGAGTTTTCTCCCTGATTCCCATTGACTCCAGTTTTATTAGGGCACCTTGATGCCGTATTCGGTCAAATGTGGCCTTGATGTCAAGGGCAGTCTGTCTCACCTCACCTCTGGAATGAACCATCAGAAAGGATTCAATAGAAGTTTCAGAAGAGATTTCATTGCTCTATAAATTATTTTTCAAGTAATCAATGGGGGAAAAAACAGGTGTTTAGGATTCATTGGATAGCTTTTCCAAAGAGCCAGCATAGGCTGAATGGCCTGTGTTGTATGAATCTTTGATTCCAGTATTATGAAATTAATAGAGGAGTAAATTGTCAAAACCAACAGTTCCATTGATGTGCTCTGTGTTTATGGGTTTACTGCAACCTGTACTTCAGTAAGTGGAGTAATGCTGTCTCCCGAGGTGACAAGTCCTACCTGAAGAAGTAGCTGCAATTGACCACACTAGCTGAATTTTGTTTTACTGGCTAACCCCATCCAAATCAACAATATTGATAATTTCTGATTGGTTTGTATAATACCCCCTTAGCCACTGGGGAATAGACAAGTCACAAATTGTGCTTTTTCAAATGTCAAATTCTGTCTAATTACAATTAATGTAAAGCACCTTTGGATGTTTTACTACATTGTATAAGCACAAGTACATAAAAATGCAACTTGTTGTTGACTTTGCCGTTTGCTACCTTTCAGTTTGCTCATCTAAACAAACCTCCTCTCGGCCTCTAGCCTTTAACTCTGTCTAAAGGGCCTGAAGCAGCTGAAGTCACATCCGCCAATGGTGGAACAATAAAAATCATGCATGGAGGTCAGTTTTGGAGGAGTATAGAGATTTCAGAAGTTTGTAGGGCTAGAGGAGTTCACCTGGATAGGGAGTGGCAAAGCCTTGAAGGAATTTGAAAATGAGAATTATAAAATTGAAGCTTTGTAGGAGCAGGAGTCAATGTAGATTAATGAGCTTAGAGGTGAAAGGGATTTGGTGCAAGTTAGGATGCAGGCTGCAGAGTTTTTGGGGAGCTCAAGTTTACAGAGGGTACAAGGTGGGAAGCTGGCCTATATTGGAGGATTCGAGACTGGACCAGTAACAAAAACATGAATGAGGGTTTCAGAAGCATAAGAGCTGATGCTGGGGAGGAGATGGGCAATGTTATCAAGATGAAATTAGGTGATCTTGGTGATGAAGAAGATGTGTGATTGAAAGTTCAAGTCACGGTTAATACAATGCCAAATTTGCAAACAGTCTGGTTCAGCCTCAGAGTGCATGTGGAAAGTCAAGTGGCTAGGGAACAGAGCTTTATGGCAGGAATGAAGGTGTAATGGCTTTGGTCTTCTCAATGTTTAGCTGGAGGAAACTTCTACTCCTTGACTGGCATGCAGTATTGAATAAGCATGACAAATCCAAGGCAGTGGAGGGGTCAAGAGAGGTGGTTGTGTGGATGTGAATAGCATCAGCACACATACAGAGCTTGAAGCTTTGTTTGTCGATGATGCTGCTGACAAGTAGCATGTAAGTGAGTAATAGGACAGGGGCCAAGGATAAATCCTTGGGAGACTCCAGAGGTGTAGGAATGGTAAAAGAAGCCATTGACGGTGATTCTCTGGCTATGGATAGATAAACGTGTCAAGGTATCACCAAACTGATTCTATTTGCAATGGTTCTGGAACATAAAAGGAGCACAGAAAGCTTCACAATATTGTTTTGAAACCCTTCAATATTTTAGGTATTTTGAGGTTTGATTATGTGTGGTTGGGAAGGGAAGAAAGGGTTGTAACATCTTTTACAAAAGTCTATAACATCTTGTTTGGCACATTAGTTTGTTGTGCTGGGTGGGTCTCATAGTTTGTGGCTACTTGCACTAAACTTAATAGCAGAATGAATATACAGTTACGGTTTGATTTTGCTGCTGCATGGTGAAGTGTAATATGGAGCATGCCCCCTAACTGAGCAGCTGACAATATCAGTAGCAAATGGTATAGTGTATTTCATCCAGATCATCATGTGTTCACAGATTAATTTCTTATTTACATGTTTGCAAACATACAGCGAGGCATCCATCCCCTTGGCAGTTCTGTGGGTAACATGGCTTGCTGCTTGGAGAAAATAGCTGCATTATACAGAGATGTTACAGATCAGAAACAGGCCATGCGGTCCAATCACTTTTTCTTGATGCTTACTTTCTACAAGAACAAATAGGCCTAACCTCATTTACCCACTCTATTTCCAAATCCCTTTATCCCAATTATTCACCTATCCAGTCTTATTTTCAATGTTGGCATAGATTCTGCCTCAACCGCTAAGCTTGAAAGTGAATTCTACACCCTCACAACAGTCTTAAGAACTTTCCCTTGTTTTCCCTTGTTCTAAGCACCTTAATCACTGGATGCAGCCAGTATCATATCAAACTGCAATCTTCATTCTAAACAAAAAGACCTGGTTTTATAAATCGGTAAGTATAATTCTGAAGGTGACATACTGAAACACTGTTTGCTCAGTCAGAAGGCACAGTGTGTACTCTGTCCAGGTTTGGTTACTGAAACACAAAGGAAAGTTTCAGGTCCTTTCATAGAAGAGACATGAGACTGATTCCTGGAGTCAGATGATTTAATTATGATAAAAGTTTGGAGAAAGCTGGGCCCTTCAGCCTTGAAAAGAACCTTAGAGTAATTCTTTGGGACATTCTGAGGGCTTGAAATGGTCAACATTGGACCCCTTGAGTTCCTTTCCTTTCCTACCTGTTATCTTTTCATTCTTCCTTCCCGTTCCACAAAAGCTCTGCTATCGAAGTAGAATAGGGTTCACAAGTTCAAACTCCCTGCTAGTTGCAAAGGCCAAAACCTTAAAGCTGCTTTTACTTTGCTGTGTGGCTTCAGCACTGTAATGCTATAATGATCTCTATATGCCATTTTCTCCTGTTTATTTTATTCCATTTACCACTGTACTCTGGAGTCAGGCAAGGCTGTCCTCTCTCCTCTGCCTTGTTCATGTGCTGTAACAAACCTTTGGCCAAGTCCATCCAGAAGGATGCGAGCACAAGATGGGTGATGAAACCAGGCAGTAGAGGCAGTCAGGGTGTAGTCTCCTTGTCCATGGACAGTGCCTCCATTTTCTTCTCTGATCCGCTGTTGTTTCATGGACTGATGAACATCTGTGACCAACTGGCCTTGGGAACCAAAGTAAATCGCAGCAAGAACAAGGCCATGTTCTTTGGGAACTGAGCCGACCTATTCTTTGTCCCTTTCGCAACAGGTCAGAATTACCTGCAGGTGTTGGGGACATGCCAAAAAACTGAAAGGAGCACAAATCCAAGGTCAAAAAGAAACTGAGCATGCCAGAGTGACAGACCATCTCCATTGTGGGTAAGAATCTGTTTATCAAATGCAAAGTGCTCTTGGTATTGCTGGTGCAGGTCTGACCCATCCCCTATTCCTGCACCACCCGTGGTCACCAAAGCCATCTTCCACTTTACTGGAGATCAAAAATGAACTATGTCCACAGGAACACCGTGTACAAGTGCAGATAAAGGCAGAAAATGTGTTCAATGTTACCCTCATCCTGATGGCTACCTTTGTGTGTGGCAGTATCAAGCTGTGCATGGACCCTCAATACACAAACACTGAGTATCACCGCATGCTGATTATCTATCTGTCCTCTGTGTTGCAAACGATGGGTCTGGCCACGTTGCTGCAGAATGTTCCAGTTAGTTGGAAAGTGCCTTGCCACCTGTCCATCATGGTGAAGTTTGTGCAGAAAAAACACCTTTGACCATAAGTCCCTGAGTTGTAGTCCAAACATAACTTCCTAGTGACCACACAAGGGCAGGAGATGGTGGATCCTGTCAGAGGTTTCCTGATCAGTCAAAGTCGTTTGGCTGAATGCCTCATCTCCAGAACTTTCAAACAAGCACCAAGATGTAGTTTAGCTGGTAGTGAGAAGGGCCCTCTCCGTCAGATCCTTCCTGCATAGCTGGCGTCTGAGTGCCACAGTATACTGCCCTTAAGGTGCTGTGGAGGGGAAGAGACCTTCAGCAACATGCCTTTGCAAAGCAGGTCTGGAAAGAGATGCACTGAGTTTTGTTGAGGTTTATCACAAGAAGCTCCATAATGTAGAACTCTGTGTTCTCTGGGCTGTTCCCAGGGATGCACAAGGAAACAAACATCAACTGCAGCTGGAGGACCATTGACTCAATGAGTCTACCCAAACCTTTTGGCCTTCCAGTGCAAGGAGCTGTCCATGACCAAGTGTTGCTGAGTGGTATATTCCAAGGTCCAGAACTATGTGCTAAGGGATGCATTAAAGTTCAGACCAGCCACTGCAAAGGCTCAATCGGGAAGAGCCACAGTCTAATGTCCTCGTACTATAGTATACTGAGGAGCTGGAATCCATGTAAAGCCCTCAGGCTACATGAACCAGAGAATATTTGATATGAGAATTTGACTTGTAAAGGTGGTGAGGCACCTCAGATTGTCACCTACTGTATTGAAAGAAAATACTGCTCTTTAAGTAATGTTAAATTTGAACTGTTATGTGATGTTCCCAAATTTTATGAATAAAGTATGTTTAAAAATACTGTAGACTTACAGATTATTGATTGGAAATATGAAGGTCCAATTTCTGCACATGAACATAGTGTACTGATATAATTATGATATTCTGTTTCAACCTAAGTGTTTTTACTTGGTTAGCTTTATTGGTAGCAATTATGGCAGATACAGCTCTGCATGATCAGTTAATGAATCTGCGGGCAGTTTATAAAACCCAAGAAAAAGATGGCCCTTTGCTGTCACTCAAAAACAGAACATTTGTATTTATAAGCGCAGCTGGTGGTAGGAAAACCAGATATTTGTCCTTTGGAGAAGCTGTACTGACATAAAGATGTCGTAAAAATGGTTGGGTATTGAGGTATGCATTCTAGATGATATGCTAAGATCGGAATTATGGACTTCCTTGTCCACCTAAGTCTTTTAATCTTGAAGCCAGTTATTAGCATTCTATTGATTTGACTAAATTTAGGATGGTTACTTGTGAGGGGTTAGGTAGCCTTTCGCGAAGCTCACGATTATGCAAGAAAACTGTACACCGCTGCAGTAGTTTAAACAAAATGTATTGTGAAATTATTTATTCTGTCAACTATTCTAGGGGACAATTTCTTCATGCAATTCACTACATATTTGTGTTTTAATGGATTGTGAGGAGAGACTTTTAAACTGCTCTGTTAGTTGTAAAGGATTTGCATTTATTTTTTGAAATGGCATAATTCCAGCTTGAATAAGGGTGAAACTGGCGTTTGACAGAAGCACTAAGGAGATGATGGTGAACTGGCAGCTGGCTTTCCACCCTGCCTGATATTCTCCATCCAAATGAATTTGTTTTTGTTCCTTTTGCCTGACTGCTGGAGACCAATTTCAAGCCCCAATTTTTTAAACGCTTGTCACTAGTAAAAACGATATTAATGTAAGTCTTAACTCATTTTACTGAAACATGTGTACGAGGAGATAGTGAAATAACTTTAGAAGCAAATACCTGATGATTCTCTAATTTTCTATTTTCATGAGTCACTAGAAAACTGAGAATTAAGAAAACAAAATGCAGAATCGAACCAAACAACAATGAATTAATAATATGCTTTGACATCTACTTCAAATGGAGTTTTCATACAGTTTACAATCTTGTGCTGAGCACAGTCTCTTCATTTAAATCCCATACACCTATCCGTTAATATTGTTTCTTGTACAGTAATTAGGTTTGCATGTTATAGGGGGTTTGAGAGGTCACGCACTAGCTTAATGTTTCTTTACAAAGGAAAGGAATTCATCAACATCATCAGGTGATCCCATAATGAGTGGAACACGCTGATGAATGTATTCTGGCTTCACATCAAGTACTGGCTGGGTTCCTGTAGTGGCTTTTCCACCAGCCTGTTCCATTATGAAGGCCATTGGGTTGCATTCATACAGAAGACGAAGCTGTGGTTAAAAAAAATATTTTAAATAATTATTAAAATAGTTACCAGAATACTGACATCAATACTTGTGATAACTGGCAGCAAGCTGGAGGCACATCATTCAGGTCAACCAGTAGATAATATGAGGGACAGGTTACTCCTGATAAGTAGCAACATAGTCATGCTACCTGGGAACATAGGAACAGGACAGGCCATTCAGTTTATCAAGCCTGCTCTGCCATTCGATTAGAGTAAATCAGATCTATACATCAATTTCATTTGCTCACCTCAGTTTAACATTCCTTGATACCATTACCTAACAAAAAAACTATCTACATTTATACCACAGTACCCAAAATCAACAACAGCCTTGTTTTTGACAGTAGCACAATATTATTAATTCAAGCTTGTAACTTCAGAAACTGCTACCTTGATGTGATTTTTCTTGCACTGCTGCCTCCACCGAAACCTCAGAAAAACCACCTTCTCTAGCTGTTTTTGGCTTCCTTATGTAGTGTGCACAGCTCACTTATATTACAGCAGCATAGTCAGAGCTACTATCAGTGGCAGGCTGTACTGGCTCTGAAATAACATCAGCAACAACTGACAACCGACTGTTGCAATCACAATATTTCCTCCATCACTGCTTCCAGAAATAGTTCTCCATTGCTGAGGCGATGGTAGCAGCGGCACTGGTTTATAATATGGATCTGCCAACAAGGTCATTGATGCAGTTGGCAGTTTGGAATAAATTACTGTGTTGAGCAGTATAACAACAGTATAACTAAAGCATTAGCTGCTCCGTGGGTGAACACACCATCTGGTGTGGTAAGGAACCACACAGAATGGTTCATGGTCTGTGCCGAGTTGGCTGAGGCAGCAGTAGGGATAGTATAATTGGCCACAGTATCCTGGTCGTGGAAGGGAAATTTCAGCCAGGATTCCTGCTTCTGATAACTTACTTGACAGTGATGATGCCCTGTTTAAGTTCAAATAACTCAGCACAGACCAGTAATTGAAACTATCTTCCTAATTCCTAGGCCTCAGTAACACACTGCATTTATCAATTGGAAGCCCTTCACCACACAAACAAACATGAAAAGGCAGATTTCTTCTTACTTATGATGCAATAACTACTAAGTTTTTACAAGTCAAATAAAGCACAGACATGAGAATGTGCAATTAGAACAGGTGAAAACATACCTTTCCTTTTGGACTTTTTTTGTTGGCAGGATACATGAAGATTCCTCCGTATTTCAATGTACGATGAACATCTGCCACCATAGAGCCTACATATCTCGAACTGTATGGAGCAGAACCATCCTGCACAGAGAACAGATAATGTAGATTTATGCAGCTGGTTAAAAATGAAAAAAAATAAAATAGTGAAATGCACTGTAAATTCCACTTAAGTAAGTTTCTATCCTGTAAATCCCTCCCAATTTTCACCAAAAGGCGATAACTTTTCAGGAACCAATTTTGTAGGTGCTGAATCCTCTTCAGTACCTCATCCAAATTATGAACCTAAACATTGAGACCTGGAATTTCCTCAATGTGATTTATATTGGTCTTTTAAAAAGTGTAGCACCACTAATGGAGAGAGAGAGAGAGACAGAGAAATTTCCTTTACATACCTATTGATCTAGGTATTGGTGTAAAACTGGTGTAAAATCAGTGTAAGTAGCTGAACCAGCAGGAAACTTTGCAGTCTCTTAGATGTAATGTTCAACCTGTGTTGTTCAGTCAAAAACTGGGGGACAAGCAGATAAGACAGAAATAATCCACTTCCCTCTCAAGTTCTTCATCTTACCAATAGCCTGCATTTTATTACAATTGAACAGAATTATGAGGGCAAAGAAATCTTCAGGTGGACTGACCTGTATTGAAAGAATATTTCTACACAACAAAAAATAATATGCAAAACATGCAGACTCCTTGAAGCTCACAAATTCCTCACTTCTGCTTCATCTGTTAACACAGACAACTACTGCACCTCACATATTTGGATTTAACTTAACTGGAGCACAGTGGTGGTGGGGGTGTAATCCAGGAAACCCATATCTATAGTGCCATTGTCCCAATGGTACACATATGGACAAATATGCTCTGGAAATTGATTTTTAGAATCATACAGTATAGAAAGAGAGCATTTGGCCCATCATGCCTGTTCTGGCTTTTTGAAAGAGTTATGCAATCAGTCCAACGTTGTACTATTTCTCCATAGTCCTAGAGATTTTTCCTTTTCAATTATATATCCAAATCCCTTTTGAAATTTACTAGTGCATGTGTTCCCACTACCCCTTTAGGTAGTGCATTCCATAACAACAGTATTAGACATCTAAACTGTGGAATGCAAACAACTACTGTTATGGCACAGCAGATGGTAAATGCTGAGCTGCTCAATTCCCAGAGGGAAACTTGAAACAACTACCACAACTGTTTTTCAATTTGTATTTTGATTTCAGGATGTGTGCCTTGAATTCAGTAGTAATGAGTCCACCAACTTAGAGGTCTTTATAAAACTAAATTAAACATATATTAGTGAAAGAAATAATTTTAAGCACATACATAGGTCTACAAATTACTACTATGATAACTACTAGCTTCCTTAATTAAACTGACTCCCAGTTACACCTCCGTTAAGGTAACAGTAAAAACAAAATAGATTTTAACAGACCTAGGCAAAGCACACAATACCCTGGACAGGGATATTCAGTGAATTCTCTTAGCTTCGGTTCTTACAGGCAGCAACTTGGTACATAGAGGCTGGAGGCTTTTCATACTTGTTAGATCTTAGAATGCCTTCTTTCCCTACACATAACCTTATCTCCTTTATACATGTTTCTTCCTTTTTAATGTAAATCCTATTGTTTCAATATGTCTTTGGACTTTACCTTTCAAATAATAAAACTCTTTCATAGTACCAATTTTATCAGTAAGCTTTGGGAAGAATAAACGCACTGTTTGACTTATTCTGGCTAAGTGTCTCTCTTTGAAATTCATGACTACTCTGGTTTATTTCAAAATGCAAATTTTCCTTTTACACCTCACATTCTAAAACTGTGGCCTTGTTTACTTATTTAACATTTCAAACCTAGCTTTTCTTCTGACACATCAAAGCCTTCAGGCCAGCTGTTTTTTTTATTCAATTAAGTCCCAAACACACACACAGACACACACACACTATCCAGACCCCACTATTTTCCAACTTTACAATAAATACCAATAACCTTATAAAATTATTATATTTTCATGACACTACATTCAGCTTTATGCCCTATGTGAGTGGACGATAATACACAGGATATGTGACAGGCAACAGATTATCAACACCCTTTTGCAAGTAGCCCAACCACATGAAATACCAGCATTTTGTAATTGAGAGTGGAGAACAGATATTCAGTGAAAATGTTTGGCAGTTTCTGTTTCTCTTTTTTATGAAAGCTTGGCAGAACAAATCTCCATTTTATGTCCACTTTCACCGGATTATGGATCATATTGCATAGGGACAATCAAGGATTCACTCATCTTCTGCAGTCTGCTCTTCCACAGATCAAATGGTACCAGCTTAGACTGTCATTTGTTATTATCATGCTGCACTTCCTTCTCAGTCATCACAGTCTCTATTCAATTATCCAGCTACCACCAGTCTAACAAAACAAACCAAGCACTGAGCTGTAGGACTGGAACAAGACTTGGAGACATTTGGGAAGGGGTGGCAAGGACAAGACACATATCATAACTAAAGAAAGAAAGAGAAAGAAAAAACTATTATAATACATCCTTGAAATTTCAGAAAACCAGAATTATGCATTAAAAGAAGTGTTCAATATCTCTACTGAAACAGATGACAACAATTACAAATACATGAGAGAGAATTGCCCTGTATAGTGGGACTGCACACATTAGTTTCAAAGAACAGGTCAACATTTAAAGACTTAGATACTCAAGAATAGCCTATAGCAAAAGGCATTAATAACTGATACATCTAAGGGGTTATATACAGATGGCAGTACATGAGCATTCATGAGTATAAGAATCCGAGTTGAATACGAGAGCCAGTACAGTGGGTATCAGCAATTAAAATACATGCCAGCACACTGACTGTATGTTACTGCATAGAGTATTTGAATTACAGAAGTACCAAATATAAAAGTGCCTTTAGGGAAATGACACTTAGCCTGAGAGATTGTCACAATTGTTGGTTGGCATAGAGTCTCATAGTTATAAAGGCCATTTATTTTGCTTTTCTACCCATCTCTTATGAAGGCACTGACTCTTGCTGGGGGCACGGTTTAATAGCTACTGGCATATGAACCGAGATAGTGAGAGTTAGTAAGCTTGCAAATGTGTGCGTCACCTTGAGCCTGGTCAATTTATTGCCTCACTAACATCCACATAAATCAGTGATATCACTCCTGCCTCTGAAGGTTGTGACTGAATGCCCAATACTAGACACTTTGGCCCGATATTTTGCAGAAGCGGAAGGGCTCCGCACCTTAGCTAAAAGAGTGTCAGAGCCCCGATTCTGGAAGTCAAGCCTTCGAACCCGGCATCCATCATTTTCTCTGATGGGAGGAATGGGGACGGGGCATTTTTAACAAGTCCACACTTCACAGAGGCAGCAGCACATTTAAAGTGCAGCTGACTTGATGCAGAAGCAATTTTTGGCATTGAAGTTTCTGAAACACGACTCATGGGAATTACGAATTTGATGAAAAAGTCTAAATCTGCCAGAATCTTTCAGAGAAGTGAGGTACCCTTTTGGAGATGTCAGTTACCCTTTTGGAATTTTAATAGGAGACATGAATGTGCGTAAAATGTGGATAAGGTCTGTGGAATTGTCAAGCTGTCAAGTCACTTTAAATCCCCTGCTTTTTAAATTTTGAAAAAAAGCCTGAAAAAAATCAGTGCTTACAATTTCAACAAATGTTTGTTGATGTAAGTTTGACAGTTATCCATATAGTATTAGTGCTGCTTGATGCCTTCCACAACCTGTCATTATCCCAGAGGGGGGCTTGTAAGTTTACAGTTTGATCGACAGCTCATCCCTTTATAACCAGACGTTTCTGTGGCCGCAAACGTGAATCAAGGATGGTATGTTGCCTCCCTGGTGCCAGGGTCCAGGATGTCACGGAGTGGCTGCAGGACATTCTGGGGAGGGAAAGTAAACAGCCAGTTGGTACCAACAACATAGGAAAACTAAGGGATGAGGAGCTGCAAGCTCAGTACAGGAAGTTAGGAGATAAATTAAAATGCAGGACCTCAAATGTAGTAATCTCAGGTTTACTCCCAGTTCCACGTGCTAGTGAGAGCAGGAATAAGAGGATAGACCAAATGAACACGTGTCTGGAGAGATGGTGTAGCCGGGAGGGATTCAGATTCTTGAGGCACTGGGACTGGTTCTGGGGAAGGTGGGACCTGTACAAACCGGATGGGCTGCACCCAGGCAGAGCTGGGACCAGTGTCCTTGTGGGGGCTTTTGCTAGTTCTGTTGGGGAGTATTTAAACTAGTGTGGCAGGGGGATGGGATCCCAGGAGTAGGATCAGATAGGTCAGTTTCAGGTCAGAAAAATGGAGGTAGAACATTAGCTAGGGACGGTGTGATAGACATGGAGTTACAGGAGAAGCAAAGTTTACAAAGTGTCCAGCAAGGGAAATTGACGGGGTTAAACTGTTTATACTTCAATGCAAGGAGTATTACAAACAATGTAGATGAGTTAAGGGCACAGGTAGACACATGGCAGCAGGATGTCATTGCTATAACGGAGACTTGGCTAAAGGAGGGACAAAACTGGCAGCTAAATATCCCTGGTTATAGAGTCTTCAGACACGATAGAGTAGGAGATAAAAAAGGAGGGGGGTAGAACTAATGGTTAAAGAATCAATTCCAGTTGTGAGAAGGGATGATATATTAAATGGGTCAACAAATGAGGCTTTATGGATTGAGCTTAGAAATAAAAAAAGGGGCAGTCACACTACTGGGAGCATACTACAGATCCCCAAATAGTGAAAGGGAGATAGAAGAACAAATATGAAGGCAAATTTCTGCTTGTAAGAACAAGAGGGCAATAATAGTAGGAGGCAACTATCCTAATATCAACTGGGATTCAAACAATATAAAGGGCACTGAGGGAGAAAAATTCATGCAGAGTGTCCAGGAAAATTTTTTCAACCAATTAGTGACAAACCCAACAAGAGTAGATGCAATTCTAGACCTAGTCTTGGGGAACAAAGAAAGGCAAGTGGGTGAAGTGACAGTTGGTGACCATATCGGGGGCAGTGATCACAATTCAGTTAGATTTAGCATTACCATAGAAAAGGACAGAGATAAGGCAGGAGTAAACATCTTGAACTGGGGGAAGGCAAATTTTACAGAAATGAGATGGGACTTGGCTGTGATGGACTGGACAGCACTGCTGAAGGATAAAACAGTGGAAAACCAGTGGGAAGCACTAAAAAGCGAGATCCTAATTGTACAAAGTAGACATGTCCCCTGCAAAACTAAGAGTGGTACTGCCAAATCTAGACCTCCCTGGTTGTCTAGAGGAATACAGGGGAAGATCAAACAGAAAAAGAAAGCGTACGACAGGCACAAAGAACTAAGCACTGCAGATAGCCTAGACGAATATAGGAAGTGCAGGGACGAAGTAAAAAAGGAAATAAGGAAATCAAAGAGAGGGCACGAAGAAAGATTAGCAAGTAAAGTTAAAGATAACCCAAAGATGTTTTACCAATACATTAATGCTAAAAGGTTAGTTAAGGAAAAAGTGGGACCTATCAGAGATGAAGATGGAAACTTATGTGTAGATGCAGAGGCTGTGGGAAGGGTTTTAAATGAATATCTTGTCTCCGTGTTTACAAAGGAAAGGGAGGATGTAGATATAGTAGTCCAGGAGGAACACTGCGAGATATTGGACAGGATAGTCATAAAGAGAGAGGAAGTACTCGAAGGGTTGAAATCCTTGAAAGTTGATAAGTCACCAGGGCCAGGTGGATTGTTTCTGAGGCTGCTGAAGGAAGTCAGGGAGGAGACAGCAGATGCTCTGAGGATGATTTTCCAATCTTCACTAGATACAGGGGAGATACCGGAGGACTGGAGAAATGCAAACGTAGTTCCATTGTTTAAAATGGGATCAAAGGAAATGCCAAACAATTATAGGCCAGTTAGCCTTATAATGGTGGTGAGCAAATTAACAGAATCAATCCTGAGAGATAGGATTAACTGTCATGTGGAAAGGCATGGACTAGTCAGGGATGGTCAGCATGGATTTGTTAAAGGAAGGTCTTGTCTCACAAATTTGATTGAATTCTTTGAGGAAGTGACAAGAAGGGTTGATGAAGGTAGTGCAATGGATGTTGTGTACATGGATTTTAGCAAGGCATGTGACAAGGTTCCACATAGTAGATTGGTCAGGAAAGTAAAAGCCCATGGGATTCAGGGTAATGTGGCAAACTGGATAAAAGGTTGGCTTTGTAACAGGAAACAAAGGGTAATGGTCGATGGATGCCCTTGCGAATGGAAAGTTGTCTCAAGTGGTGTTCCACAGGGCTCGGTGTTGGGACCCTTGCTGTTTGTGTTTTTTATTAATGATTTGGATGTGAACGTGGGGGGCACGATTGGGAAATTTGCAGATGACACAAAGATTGGCCGAGCAGTGAATAGTGTAGAGGATAGCCATAATCTCCAAAATGATATAGATGGGTTGGCAGAGTGGGCAGTAACGTGGCAGATGGATTTTAACATAGAGAAGTGTGAGGTCATACATTTAAGGAGGTCAAACAGTTACAGGGATTACACAATAAATGGGAATATACTAAGAGGTGTAGATGAAGGGAGAGATCTTGGCGTACAAGTACACAGGTCCCTGAAGGCAGCAGTTCAAGTAGACAAGGTTGTAAAGAAGGCATATGGAATGCTGTCCTTCATTGGCAGAGGTATAGAATATAAAAGTAAGGATACAGTGATGGAATTGTATAAAACACTGGTGAGGCCACAACTGGAGTATTGTATGCAGTTCTGGTCACCACATTACAGGAAGGACGTAATAGCTCTGGTGAGAGTGCAGAGGAGGTTTACAAGAATGTTGCCAGGGTTAGAAAAGTGTAGCTACGAGGAGAGATTGGATAGGTTGGGGTTATTTTCCTGAGAACAAAGAAGGCTGAGAGGTGACTTGATTGAGGTGTACAAATTTATGAGGGGAATAGATAGAGTGGACAGGATAAAATTGTTTCCCTTGGTGGAGAATTCTAGAACCAGGAGACATAGATTCAAGATAAGTGGCAGAAGGTGTAGGGGGGACATGAGGAAGAACTTTTTTATGCAGAGGGTAGTGGGTGTCTGGAATTCGCTGCCTAAATTGGTGGTAGAGGCAGAAACTCTAAACTCTTTTAAAAAGTACCTGGATCTGCACCTTAAGCGCTGTAAGCTGCAGGGCTATGGGTTGGGTGCAGGAAGGTGGGATTAGAAAGGGCACCTGGGTGTCCTCGGGCTGGCATGGACAAGATGAGCTGAAAGGCCTCCTTCTGTGCTGTAACTTTTCTATGATTCTATGGTTCTAACCACTTGGTACTGTCAATCAAACTGTGAACTTACAAGCCCCCCGCCAAGATGTGTGATGCTAATTACAAATGGAGATTTTTGGCAGTCAACAGAGCCTTTGAACATGCTCTGGAAGTGCATGACAATGTTGAGGGGAGCAATGGGATAGGAGTGAGGATGTACTGAATCTGAAGTCTGCTTTTTATTTACAACAGCTCATCACCTTGATGGTGTCTGAGCATTTTGAGTTCACAAGGGCCAGGGCTGGCCATCAGGATACAATGTGTGCCTTAAAGAGGAGCCATTTTAATGTCTGGCACACATGTGGTTGAACGTCGTCATCCTCAGGTGTTCCACATGCCTAGTAAGGTGAGGAAAAAAGCGAGCCAGCATCACTAACTGAGAGTGCCGGATGTTAATGTGATAGAGAAGAAGCCAACACAGAGGATTGAGTCATCACAAAATAGATGCAGACCTGCAGAACGTTCTCGGCTGCCTTGGTCAAAGTGTCACCAATCAGTTTCACCATCATTGTTACATAGGATGCGCTGTCCCACTGCAGGGGATGGATTTCCTTGAGGAGCTTTGTCAGATTAAAGGCTCACAGCTAAGAGCCCACTGAGGATAGTGGAACAACTCCTGGCTCTTGTAGGCTGCAGCTGCGACTGGGATGCTGGAGATGCTTGAAGAGGCAGCATCTTCTGATGTCTGATGCTGGTACTCCCTTCTCCAGTTAGCACCTCATCTCAGCAAGGACACATGCTCCCGAATCTTCTTCATCCTTCAAAGTATCAGGACAATGTGAGCCTGATGTGTAACTATTCCCTCTCATATTGAAGTGCATGGTTGAAATGAGAGGAATAGCGATACTGGTGTTAATGTTGGCCTATGATGGAGGTCACTTGTCCGAGAGAGTACTCACTGCAACTCGTCATCCTCTCCATGGAACCTGGTGGCAATGAGGGCCTCACGTGCACGCCTGTCACATCTGGTCCGTGCTAAGGCCTCTTCCACTGTAGCCTCGGCTTCCTCCAACTTAACACCTTCATCCTCTTCAATGTCCTCCTCATCGGAGGAGACATGCAGCTCTTCCATGTTGGCATCTGACAAGTCCTCCCCGCTTTGCAGCGCCAGGTTGTGCAGTGAGCATCAAGCCATGATGATCCATGAGACCCTCTGGGGAGTGTACTGGAGAGCTCCACCACATCTGTCAAGGCATCGGAATTGCATCTTGAAGATCCCTATGGTGTGCTCCACCAATGTTCGGCTAGTGACATGAGCCTCATTGTACCTTCTCTCTGCAGGATTTTGTGGCCACTGCATGTGCATCATCAGCCACTTCCTTTGTGGTTATCCCTTGTCACTGAGGAGCCAGCCCTGGATCCTGTGTGGTTCCTGGAAGATACCCGGAATCTGCAATCTACTCAAAATGTATGAGTCATGAACGCTTCCTGGGTATCTAGCATAAACCTGCATGATCAGTTCCTTGTGGTTGCAGACCAGCTGTACATTGAACGAGTGGTAGCCTTTCCTGTTTATGTATTGGAGCGCCTGTTGCCAGGGTGCTTTTACAGCTACATGAATATAGTTGATGGCACCTGTGGGAACCTGGCAATTTTAGCAAAGCCCAGTGCTCTGGCATCCTGGCTTGCTTGATCTCTGTCAAAGTTGATGTAATTGCCGGCCTTGGCAACAAGAGCGTCTGTGATCTCATGAATGGGTGGATGCTTGGGAGATCCTGCAGAGGTTCCCAGTGGAGCACTGGAAGGAGCCACTGGCGCAGGAGTTGAGTGCAGCCGTTACTTCACAGCCACTGGCAATGGATGCCCTCCCAGTCCCTGTGGCACCAATTCCTGGAGAATGTGGCAAATATGGGCCACCAGATCCCTGGACATGCGGAGGCGTTGGTGACATTGGTTCTTGCTCATCTGCAGATAAGACACGTAGGCTCTGTACGCTGTCAGTCTTGTGAGCCGCCTACGCACTGTGTCCGAAGGAGGCCCTGCTGGCCCTTGGTATTGAGGGTTTTGCTCCTCCCTTTGGCGAGACAGGCACCTCCATCACAATCTTCTCCTTCGTCTCTCCTGCCTGTATGTGATTATGCAGCAGCAATAAATCCAGGCTCCATCTTCCTGATGGTCTCCCCTCTGTGGCATCAAGAGAAACACACAAGATTCAGCATCAGCCTGCAAAGGTTCTTGTTCTGTCAATGACTAGTCACTGAATGTAGGTTCAAGGGCTTTGTTCCAGTGTCGGCAACTACTCGCCCCTGAAATGATGGCCAGTACGGAGTGCTTATCAAGGTGCTACTCCGCCCCCACCAACATGACCAACTGCTATGACATTGCTTTGGCCAGGCGCTGGGAGCCTCATTCACTGCACTCTCATACTACACTCTCTGGAATAAACATGAGAGTAAATGTTTAGTCAAGAAATGAGATTATTTGAAGGGGGCCTGAGTCTTCTCTTCTGTGAGCAGTCCAGCACCATGATTCTAACATGCTTCTGGAGCTTGTTCCAGTTGCCCAATTGCTCTGGAATGCATGATCATTCTGGGAAATCTTCATGCTGCAAACAGGGGTTTAAAACAAGGAGATCGATTAGTGCCACTTCACAAGATTAGTCTTGCACGAACGCGCATCATTGTTTCACTTTCCTGATTCCCTGCATTATCATTGAAAGTCTCCTAACATCTCTCAGCCGTGCCTCTCTCCTCGTTTGGGAATGCAGAATTCAGTTGGATGCCCCTTTAATCAGCCTCCCCACCCCAGTGCATGCACATGCCCTCCAATCCACCTGCAAATCCCTCAACAGCAGAGCTTCCCCTCATTTTAAGTTTGTACTGCGCCATCACTGCAGGTTGGAAGATAGTGGTGCTGAGCTCTCACTGCCAGACCAGCTTGGACCCTCCTTGCGTGAGTATGGAAGCCCCTCCCATCATCCCGGAGGAGCTTAATGTTCAGGTTTTCCTCCCTTATCGATCTTTCAATCTCCTCCCCCAACCCCTTCACCTTCTGTATTCCTTGATCTCATCGTGAATGTGGTGGATATCCATTTGTTAGCCCCTGAATATTTTGAGGTGGATGTGCCTATGCCCCATGTGGACCTCACCCCTCCCCATTTTGAGGCCACTTGCTCAATTAAACATATACCCCCCACACACTCTTGGATACCCCCACAATGCCTTCTGTAGGTTGCAGATGCCTCCCCTGACTGAGTGTGCCATCCACGGCCCAGTACGATGCCAGAAACCTCACGGACCGAGGCGAATGATGTTACAACAACATCCTGTGCACAACATGCTCGGCACGACTGAGATGGGACTGATATGCCGTCCCCCTCCCTGGACTGGGACAAGGACAGTCTTTGCAAGCTCAACAATGTAAACTGAAACAAATGCTGCCTTGAGTCAAGGGTAGTCACTCTCACCTCACCTCTGGAGTTCAGCTCTTTTGCCTATGTTTGAACCAAGGCTGTAATGAGGTCAGGAGCTGAGTAACCCAGGCAGAACCCAAACTGAGCATCATTGAGCAGGTTATTGCTAAGCAGGTGCCTCTGGATAGCACTGTTGATGACCCCTTCTATCACTTTGCTGATGATCGAGATTAGACTGATGGGGCGGTAATTGGTTAGGTTGGATTTGTCCTGCTTTTTGTGCACAGGACATACCTGGGCAATTTTCCACATTGCTGGGTAGATACCAGTGTTGCAGTTGTACTGAAACAACTTGGCCAGGGGTGCAGCAAGCACTAGTCCTCAGTATTGTTGCCACAATATTTCAGTTGAGGGCCTCACCAGTATTTCACAGAGGTTCAGGCCAGTAATTTCCTCAGAGCTGCTCCAGTTCTGTTACTGACACTTCACCAGAAGTGCGGTGGAAACTGCTTTTACATATGTAAATTGGATTTCCATTACACTTCAGGCAAACTTATGACGGTGATGTAGGAGCAGCTGTAATGAATTTAGTCACCTGACCACAGTGTCCTATTAATGGAATGATTTCAACATTACTACTTGTTTATGACAATAATTCTGTTCATGAATAAACCTGTTCAGTTGTTTGGTTATTATAAACGTGTAAAAATGCTTAGCATTATCCATCTTCTGAAGTGACCTGAGATGTGTTGGAATTTTCATGTGATACCTGAGATTAAAAACCGTATTATTTCTTTACATGAAATTTTGCCAAATGCTTTAGAACCACAGTACCGAAAAAGCTCTTATCAAAGCCACAAATGGGATCCAACATGACTGTGACAATGATATATCCTTCCTCGCCTTTCTCGATTTGTCTATAGCTTTCGACAAATTTGACTACACCATGCTCCTCCAACATCTCTCCACCGGCATCCAGCTCAGTGAAACTGCACTCAGCCGATTCCATTCTTATAGCTCTAAAGGCAGCCAGAGAACTATTTGCAATGGCTTCCTTTTTCTTTTTCCACTCCTGCACCATTTCCTCAGGTGTCCCTGGTTTTTTTAAATTCACTTACAGGATGTGGGCATCACTAGCTAAGCCAGCATTTATTGACCATCCCTAATTACTCTAGAGAAGGTAGTAATGAGCTGCCTTCTTGAACCGCTACAGGCCCTTTGGTGTAGGTACACCCACAGTGCCGTTAGGGAGGGAGTTCCAGGATTTTGATCCAGCGACAGTGAAGCAACGGCGATATATTTCCAAGTCAGGATGGTGAGTGGCTTGGAGGGGAACTTCCAGGTGGTGGTGTTCTCATGGTGTGCCAATGCCCTTGTCCTTCTAGATGGTAGCAGTCGTGGGTTTGGAAGGTGCTGCCTAAGGAGCAATAGATCTATCCTTGGCTCCCTCCTATTTCACATCCACATCCTGCCGCTCGGCAACATCACCTGAAGACAGTATGACAATTTCCACATGTATGCCGACAGCATCCACCACCTCTCTTGAGCTCTCCACTGTTCCTAAATTATTATTGTTTATCCAACATCCAATGCTGGATGAGCAGAAATTTCCTCCAACCAAATATTGAGAAGACCCTGCCACGAACTCCATCCCCTAGCCATTGATTTTGTCCCACTCCCCGGCAACTGTCTGTGAGGTTGAATTAGACTGCTTGCAACCTTGGTGTCATATTTGACCCCGATATGAGCTTCCAACCATATGTCCGTGCCATCTCTAAGACTGCTTTTTCAACTTCCATAACATTCCACCCCTGCCTCAGCTCACCTGCTGCGAAAACCCTTATTCAATGCACTCCTGGGTGGTCTCTCACATTTTGCCCTCAGTAAACCTGAGCTCAACTTTGCTGCCAGTGTCCTAACTCATACCAATCCAGTTCACCTATCACCCCTATGCTTGCTGACTTACATTAGTTCCCAGTTAAGCAAGACTTCAAGTTTTAAATTCTCACCATTGTTTTCAATCCCTCCACGGCCTTCAACATCCTCAATTTTAATTTCTCCAGCATTGGCGGCTGTGCCTTCAGCAGCCAGGCCTTAAGCTCTGGAATTCCCTCAGTAAACATTCTCCTCTTTTCTCCTGTCAGACTCCCCTTAAAAATTTACCTCTTTGGCCAATTTTGATCACCTATCCTAATACCTTCTTCTATGGCTCAGAGTCTAATTTTCTATTATAATACACCTGGGAAGCCCTTTGGCACATTTCACTATGATAAATGTGAGATATAGATGCAAGTTGCTGTTCCTATTAATGAGAGTGGGATGAAAAGCGGGTGACAAATTCACTCGCGGGAAACAAGTTGGTCAATTTAATATTATAATGAGGCTACTTGCTTTCATTTTACAGTCATTCTATTTTTAATTTATTTTGGTCAAGTTTTCCAGGCCCCGGGAATTGCAACAGTCTAAAGGAGGCAAGAACAGCTGAATCTATATGATAAGTGCCTTTACAGCACTGTTTGTGGGTGAGGAAGAGCAGTGGTGCTTCTTCCATATTAACAAGCTTCCACATTAACAACCAGTAACACTCCCCCACTGTGATCCATCTGTCCTGCCCCCATTATTAGACCAATCCCCATCAACCACAATTGGACAGCCGCTCCCCAACCAGTGTTCCTTCTAAGCTGCACAGTCGCACAACAGAATGACCCCCTGCTGGCCAAGCACAAGTTGACCCCTTTAAGTTACCACACATGCACGGCCATGCAAAAAAATGAAAGGACTTGGTTACTTAAACAAATTGGCTGTGTACTACAAAAAAAATGAGGGTGCATTGCTCCCGAACACCACCTGCTCCCCACCCTGACCATATTTTCCATCCCTGACCACTATCGGAAACACCTGATCTGGATCCCTTTTCTACAATTTGGAACACCACTCGATTGGTACATGGCCCCATGATTTGAGGACCACTCCAGGGATTGGGGTCCCTCCTTCGATTGGGAATTCCCCTCCACCCCCAATGATCTCTCACTAATCGGCTCTCATATACTGTGGCCTTGTGAGTTTCTCACCCAAAAGACCTCCAACCTGTCAACCAGGTTCCCTGAAAAAAATTTAAAAGAACCCACAATGAAAAACTGCACAGCATTTATGCATCCCTTTCTTCTGGGTTTCCCAAACCCCACCTCCCCTTGTTGTACTCCCCCACATGGAGCTCACCTCCAGGTTAAATTCCACGCCTAAGACTCTCTCTTCAATCTGTTATCATTCAAAAATATCGAAGAAGTGATCTGAATCACTGATGCTTTCTCTCCCTCTCCTCGTCCTATATAATGCTCTCTGTCTGGCTCTCTTGCATTCCTCATGACAAGGCAGCAGGATGATTTTTGTCACATGTAGGTGCTATGAATGTTGCTGCATGGGGAAATATTTCTTATATGTATGGCAAAATTGCAAATTTATTCTTTATAAACATCTTGATATTTAACCTTAGGTAGCACATTTCCTTCATATTGGTCAACAGCAAGCATCATTTGCAGGATGAATCAATGCTTGGTCAGGAATCAGCTATCCTTTCACTGGATCCACTCAGGGCCTCATACAAATGCACAAGTTGCACAATCTTAACGGTGCCCCTGCTTGACTGACCAAGCAAAATGTACCTGAGGCTCTCTTCCAAGTATCAACCTGATGATTTTTTTCCATTGTTCAGAGGTGAGTACCTATTCAATTTTGGATATTTTGGAACTCAATAGCATGGGAAAGTGACCCATAACAGAAGCATGGACACACCGAGGATTTGGTTTGCCCTGAGCTGACATATTTAACCCCCCACATCCAGTTTCTGACCAACACTACATCCTTCTACTTCTGCACATTAGCTAGTTTCCCTACTCCTTTCAGACTGATACTGGAAATCTAATCCAAGTCTTGAATATTAATGACCTTCAATCTCCACCCATCGCAAACATCAGTAAATGTAGAACTCTGTGAAACCAAGTCC
This sequence comes from Cetorhinus maximus, assembly GCF_964194155.1. Lineage (NCBI taxonomy): Eukaryota > Metazoa > Chordata > Chondrichthyes > Lamniformes > Cetorhinidae > Cetorhinus > Cetorhinus maximus. The sequence continues at coordinate 109,547,598 of NC_135880.1, forward strand.
TCTACTGTAGGCAGTTCTGTATACCCATTAACCTAGTCTTTGCCAAGCTCTCCATGCCCAGCAAATACATTTCAAGTTCCTCTTCCTTGTTTTTTCACCCTGTATAGCTCCATTTCACCCTAACTGAGAAATCTTCGTCAGCTCAAATGCCATCTGGTATATGCATTCCTCTGGTTCACTGCTCATTCTGTGCTAACACCAGGAACTGTTCCTTCAGCCATTTCCCCCTCTGCACTTTTATATTCTCTCCTAAAGCCACTTTGCCCTGTTGTCACTCTCCCTTTCTTCAACAAATACATCTCCTCAACTGTGTATCAGGCTTCTCCTCCTAATCTTCCTCCCTTCCCTATTCAGTGTTTACCTCTTCCTTTGTAAAGTGCTCCAAGATATTATTTTACAGGAGAGGTGACACATGTACTCTCTATGCTGCCTTATCTGATCTCAAGCAGGGTGGTAGTAATTGTTTGCAGCACTCCAGAGTAAGAGAGGGTAATACTGTCCAAGATTCTTTCATAATAAAGCATTGACCCTCTACTCCTGGAAGTGCTCCTGTGTGGATACTAAGTGAGTAGTGGATCAGGGTCAATGGTGATGCCCACCATAGACGTGCATTCATTGGCGCTCGCACATGACTAATTGTGACCAGAGTAAGATATCAGAGGACGACCAGCACCTGTGGCGTCATACTTTGATGTTAGAGTCAAGGTCTTCTTCCAAAGAGGTGAGAATTGGTGAAAGAGAAAAAATATTTGTCACAACACTGGCTTCATTTATGATGCAAAACATATCGAACACCCATCTAACCTGACATGTACCCAGTCAAACAACTGATGAATGCTGCTGCATCATATCAGTCAACTGCCCCAAATAAACTGGTTGTACATCCAAATTGATCAAAGGTCATTAGGTACTATAAGCAGAGTGTTAACCAAATGTTCTGCTGGTGCTCTCAAAGTTTGTTTGTTCCCAAGTTGCCTTAAAGGAGAGGCAGCAGGATTAGATTGTTGCTCAGACTAATTGAGGAAAATGTGGCCTCTTAGCTCATTTGGGAGCATTCTTGTCTATGGGTTAGAAGGAAGTTCATAATAGCATTTGATGCATAATCTAGGCTGGCACTCCAGTGCAGTACTGAGGATTGGATTGTGTTCTTAGAGTTGTCACCTGCATCATGAGATATTAAATGGAAATACCTGTGCAATGGATGGTCAAGATTTCAGGACATTTTAAGAGGAAGGGCAGGGAGATTTTCTAATGTTCTGGCCAATACATCTCCCCAACAAACAACACAAAAAAAAGCAGATCCTTCATATTTGTGGACATTACACGGGCAGAATGACTAGATAACAAGAGTTATTACATGTCTAAAGTTACCTACACCTGTAATGTGAAGTTAACACAGAGACCACCTCAGGAAGTGAATTTCCCCATGCGGCCAGCACTCAGCAAGTTGTCACCTGCATAGAGCTTTTAATAATTTTTTAAGGGTTCAGTTGTACAGGAATTGACATGCTTTCTCAGTTCAAAGTACAATGCATAATTATGCAGTTCTTACACATACAGATATGTATAAGAACATAATACAGTTCCTCACATTTTGGTGGAATTACCAGTTAGTAGAGCAGGAGTCATTCCCTGTGAGGTTTCTCTGGTCAGCTCAACAACTCTGACTGTGTATTGAGACAATATGGTGCTAACCCCATCACACATTCATCACTTCACCCTCAAGCAATGAAATTATTTTAAGTTAAATTTGATAGGGCAGAAGTTGAAGCAAATGAGGGATAGTAAATGATAGCAGTAATAGTGGCCATTCTGTTTCTAACTCCATTCGAGCTCTTCAATGCAGAGGTCAGTTGCTGCCCTTGTCCCACAGTTGCCCGGAAACAACTCCCACAGGCATGATTTTCACTCTGGGGGGTGGGGGCAGGGGCGTGATCTCATTGAGCTTGCCATCTCCGGAGGCAGTTCAGAGGTGCCCACAGAGGCGGGTGAGTGTCGAGACAGGCTGTTTGGAAGATCTGCCTCAGTTCACTGAGACTTCAGCCCAGTTTTATAAAACACTGTTAGGCCCTCTAGCCCTCATCCCCACCCACCCCCATGCCACCTCATACCTGCATGCCACTTGCATGCCACCTCATACCACCCAAGTCACCTCTATAGCCAGTCACTCAGTATCCACTGTGTGAATACCTCAGAAGCCATATGGAAATGAAAAAATATATTAACTTTTAACAATCTAAGAGAGCTCTCACTAAATACTGAAAACAAAACTCTCATTCATAAAACCCATTCAAAGATTTTAAATCTCCTCAAGTAGTCAATCTGTTATAAAAACAATAAACTTCTATTCGTTAAGTACATCAGGGATAGATAATCTTTTAATAGCCTCTTAAAATGTCAATCAAAATATGGTTTTGGAGCTTGAAACTCAGCAAAGCATTCATAATGGGCTCGGCTGTACTAACATCCCTTGGGAGATGTCAACAATAAAGTCTATTGAAACTGCAGTAACAGACGATAATGTTTTTTTCTAAGCTCCACCAGGTAACCTGTCAGACAATGCACTCCAACAGCAGGTGATTGTTTCTTTTCTCTAACTGACAGGTGAAAGTTTGTTTTTCATGTTTGAAGGGCTGGGATTTAAATACCTTCAGATCGCGACACATAAACAGACCTTATCCGCCTTCAAGAGGGTTTACATCTCCTCCATCAATTCATGACTCACACACTATGGGTTTGGTTAAGGCCCTTGGAACAGTGAAAATGCATCTCATTCAACTCAGCACTAATTTCAAATGGTCCTGCCGAGTTCGGGTTTCCTGCCTGTGTGATTCATGCCCTGCCCCCTCACTCCTGCCCACAAGAATGGAATCTGCCGGACATGGGGCATGGGACTTCTGCATCCTGGCCCCGCCCACCATTTTTAAAGGCCTCTAGAGTTGGCCCAACTCCATGAAAATCCAGTTCCGGGCTTCGGCCTCTGCTACCTGGGTTCAAATTCAATTAAAAGAATGTCCTCTCTAGAAGGTTGCAAGGTCCCATATAAAAAGGCATGGACTGCATTATGTAAAGAATATATATTTTTATTTTCTGTTGGACTGTGGATTAAAATTACAATGCCTGCAGTTTGAAGGACATGTCTGCCGGAACAGGATGAGATATATATACAATGTTGCAGTCCTGCAACACAGTGTGTCATGAAAGACAGGATGGTGCTGGAAAGGAATACTGGACCAAGGGAGCTGCCTGGCTACAATGTTTTAATTGGCGTCTGATCAGGTGACCAGGGTTTGTGTGAGAGTAGTGCTCCAGAATGGCTCCTAGTCTGAAAGGAAAAAGACCTAAAACCTCTCTCTCCTTTGTGTGTAAGATTCCAGTAATCCTACAGTAATAGCTAGCTGGGTTTTTCCCTCCTCATATCTCTATAACTTGCTCTCTCTCTGAAAACCTCCTGTCGAGAGGCAAAGGGGAAAATCACTGTTAAAGACATTGAAAGGCAAGCGCTCAACCAGTGAACTAAATACTGAAAGTGCTGGAAGACCACCTCGGCTTGTCATGGGTTGGGGAACAGCGCGGCTTGTTATCACAGTGCACTATCCCCAGTGAGTTGTGACAAAGTTTGGGGGCTCATCTGGGATATTTTGGAACAAAAGACGATGACAATTTGGGAGTAGATTTAGTAAGTAATAAAAGCTGAAAGGAAACACCAGGCTTGTACTGTCAAAAATAAGATGGCACTGGAAACTGCTAAAGCTTTCCTGCAAATGGAATAGATATCCCTGACGATTTTACAAGGGATCCCAAAAGTCAGGTTAATCGATTTGGTAAATAAATTAAGAGTAGGGTTGCCTGCCAAAGCTGGGAAGGCAGAGATAATCAAAGAGATAACACAGCATTTGAAATTGGTAGGAATACCCGAGAGACCGAGTTCTCCAAGGAGTGGTTCATTGGAGTGGGCTCAAATTTAGTTGCAAATTTAAAAAAATGCAGCAGAAAATAAAAGTGCAGAGAAGGAAAAAGAAAAGGAAAGAGAAAGGACATTTCAAAGGGACTTAGAAATGGCGAAGTTAGGAAAGGAGGAAAGAGAGAGAATTCCAGCTTAAAATGTTGACAGTTAAAAAAGAGACACCAGTAAGTGAAGCAGGACTTATTTCCAGATCAGAACCCAGTGGGGAGATGTTTAAATTTGTGCAAACTCTTCCAAAATTTGAGGAAAGGGATGCTGAAGCATTCTTATTTCATTTGAGAAGATAGCTAAACAGATTAACTGGCCAAAGGAAAACTGGACATTGCCCATACAGAACAATTTGACAGGTAAAGCACAGGAAATTTATGCTTCACTATCAGAGATGGTTTCTAGGGATTATGATGTGGTGAAAAAGGCCATCTTGAGAGCATATGAGTTGGTGCCTGAGGCATACAGACAAAAGTTTTGAAATTTAACGAAACAGCCTGGGCAAACTTACATTGAATTTGAAAGGATTAAGCAAAGTGGTTTTGACAGGTGGATTTGAGCATTAGGAGTTGAAACTACCTATGAAGTTCTCAGAGGGACCATTCTCTAGGATGAATTTAAAAACTCCCTACCTTCTGTAATAAGAACCCATGTTGAAGACCAAAGTGTTGCAACTGCTAGGCAGACAGCAGTAATGGCTGACGATTATAAGCTGATCCATAAAACTAAATCTTTTTTCCATCACCCCCATGAATTTGAAAAGGATAGAAAGGGGGAGTGAAAGAAAGGCAAGTAGCCAGGGTAAAGAATGGATAGCTGGGAATACCTTGAGATCTCCTCCTTGGATCAGGAAGGAAGGTACTGGGAGTGGAGGTGAAACGCGAAGACCTAAGTGTTTCCATTGTAATAAAGTGGGACTCATTCGTTCAGAATGCTGGAAATTGCGAGGGAAGCCCTGGGGACTTATTGGAGTTCGTAAGAGTGAGTCCGAAAAGGGAACTCGAAAACAAAATGCCACGGATCAAATTGTAGCTTTTACTACAAATGAAGGTCTGGAGGTAAACACTGCAGTGAATGCAGGTGAAGTGAATAGGGTAAATGAGAGATTTAAAGGGTTTTTATCTAAAGGAAAGATAAGCCCTTTTTCATCAAATGATGCAGCCAAAACCATAACTATATTAAGGGACACAGGAGCTACTCAAACTCTCTTGCTGGAGAAGGACCTAGTTTTCCCTCCAAAGGGTTCAATGAAAGCTTAAGTATTGGTAAACGAGATAAGTCAAGACTATATCCTGGTTCCATTGTACAAAGTGCAGCTGGAGTGTGATTTGTTGTCTGGAATAGTGGTCGTAGGAGTGGTTAAGAAATTATCCATGGATGGAGTTGATTTCCTCCGGGGGAATCATTTGGCAGAAGTGAAGGTTATGACTTCACCCATAATTACGGCGAAAGTCTGAGAGAGGCTAAATAGGCAGAGCAGTTACAAGAACAAGTTCCTGGTATTTTTCCATTGTGTGTGGTGACCAGAGCAATGGCTAAACAAAGTCCATCACCAAAGGTCAAAGTAATACCACAAGCAGATGCTAGAGTAGCTGAAACTTCCTTTAAGTATGAGAATAATTCAAAGGAAGTGTTTGGCATGTCTTCATTAATTGAGGCTCAGAAAGCAGATCCAGAGTTAAACAAGTTAGCACAGTCAGCTCACACTGAAGCTGAGGCTGAAGGAGTTCTGGAATGCTATTACCTTAAAAATGGAGGTCTAATAAGGAAGTGGAGACACCCTCACAGACCTGAGGGTGAGGAATGGACGGCTGTTCATCAGATAGTCGTACCGCCCAAATATCATAAGGCGATATTGCAGGTAGCACATGAAATCCTTATGGCAGGACATGTAGGAATATGGAAAGCCCAAGCATCGATAAACAGACATTTTACCTGGCCAAGAATTCATATAAGGATGTAATGCAATTTTGTAAAACGTGTCATACATATCAGGTAGTAGGTAAACATCAATATGTAATCAAACCAACATCTTTAATACCCATGCCAGCTTTTGAAGAACCATTCAATCGGGTATTAGTAGCTTATGTAGGACCATTGCCCAAAACGAAAGCAGGACATCAGTATATCCTTACAATCATGGATATGACAACCCAATTTTCAGAAACTATTCCTTTAAGGACGATTACAGCTAAGGTGGTCATGGAAAAGTTAACTCAATTTTTCACTCATAATAGCCTACCATCTGACATAATAACCAACCATACAATCTAACAAAGGTTCTAAATTCATGTCTAAAATTTCCAGAGAAGATGATAAAACAGAGCAAGTGTGCCAGGTGGTAGGAGTAGTGGAGGATGACAGGGACGATAAGGGCAAGGTAGAAGGAGAAGTAGTCAGTCAGTGCCCAAAGTGAATCTCCTACAATCCGACTAGCCAATATGACAATACTGGGACTGTTAGACACTGTGTTTTCATATTTAGGAGAAGGACCAAGGGAAGATCTAATGGGGTTACCTAGGAAGTATAAGGGACTTTGTAGGGATACACCTGGATGTACTATGTTAGCTAAACATGATGTGGACGTAGGAGTCTCAGTGCCAATAAAACAACATCATTATTGGTTGAGCCCAGAATAACAAGCTCCGTTAGAAACAGAGGTCGAGTATATGCTGGACAATCAATTGATTGAGTCTAGCTAAAGTGGCTGGAGTTCACCAATAGCATTGGTTCCTAAGCTGGATGGATCTACTAGATTTTGTATAGACTACAGGAAAATGAATGTAGTAATGAGGACAGATTCGTACCCAATTCCTCAGTTAGAAGATTGTATGGGTAGGGTTGGCAGTGCCTCATTTCTTTCTAAAATTGATCTATTGAAGGAGTACTGGCAAGTGCCATTAACATCAAGGGCTAGAGAAATATTCACCTCTGTTACACCAAGTGGATTGTATCAATGTCTAGTCATGCCTTTTGGGTTTAAAAAAACTCCAGCTACATTCCAGAGACTTATGAATCAAGTCATAGCCGAAGTGCCTAACTGTGTGGTTAATCTAGATGATGTCTAATATATAGTAACACATAGGAAGAACATGTAAAGCAATTAGAGGGCTTATTTAAGCAATTGCAGTTGGCTGTCTTAGTCATAAGCCTGGCCAAAAGCGAATTTGCAAAAGCAAGAGTAACTTACCTAGGTCACATCGTAGGACAAGGACAAGTGTTGCCAAGAACAGCAAATGTGGACACTCTAATAGAATTTCCCATTCCTAAAACTAAATGAGAAATCCTGAGATTTTTGGGAATGTGTGGGTTTAATAGGAAGTTTGTGCCTAACATCAGCACAATAGCTGTACCTCTCACCAATTTGTTAAGAAAACAGGCAGAAGTATTATGGTCAGCAGAATGTCAAGCAGCCTTTGATAAGCTGAAGGCAATCTTAATAAATGAACCAGTGTTGGCCGTCCCTGGCTTTACCAAACCTTTTAAAATGGCAATTGATGCTAGTGACTTGGGGGTAGGTGCAGTCCTGTGACAAGACGATAAATTAGGGCTAGAGAAATCGGTGGGGTACTTTTAGAAGAAACTAAATCAATATCAGAGGAAGTACTCTACAGTAGAAAAAGAAACTCTAGCATTGTTGTTGTCTCTTCAACATTTGACGTTTATGTCTGACACAATAACAAAGAAACACTAATCTACATTGACCACAATCCACTGGCGTTCATTGAGAAGTTTAAAAACTCGAAATGCGAGACTGTTTAGATGGAGTCTATTGTTTCAACCATTCAATGTAAAGATTGTTCATATTGCCAGCGAAGATAATGGGCAGAATTTTGCCCTTGATGGGCGGGTGGGCCTCACCAGCTCGGCGGTGGGCAGGTAGCCAATCGCCGCCGCCGAAACGGGCCCCACCGCCATTTTGAGTGGGCAGGTCGCCCGATGGCGAGCGCTTTTGCGCTTCCTGTGCGGGGGGGGGGGGGAGGGATTCCCCAACTGTCAGAGTGCGGTCTTTCGCACGCATGCGCGCGAAAGAGCACACATCTCCCTGAGACTAAGTGCTGCCTCAGGGAGAGCGCTGACAGTTTTTGAAAGTTGAAAAATAGAAAAATTAAAAAATTATTAACATATCCCCCTCATGTGACAATGTCACACGGGATGGGACATGTTAATAAATATCACATAAACTTTATTAAAGTTTTTTAAAACAGACATGAAACCTCATCCCGCCGGTGGATGAGGTTTCGTGTTTTTTCAGAAGCCCGCTGGGGCTCCTGGCCTGCCCGCCAGCCTTAAGGTTGGATGGGCAGGGCCTCTATATGGCTTAATTATCCTGTCAATGGCCTCAATTGGCCATTGACAGGTCAGCGGGCAGACAGCTGATTTCGCTGTCCGCCCGCCTTCCTGAATATTTAAATGGGGCAGGATGATGTCAGGGGTTCCCCCCGACGTCATCCCGCGTCATTTTTGCGTCAACAAGTGGGCCCCGCTCCCAGCTCGCCGACGGAAAAATTCTGCCCAATGTAATCGCGGAGGCATTGTCCTGGGTGTAAAACACTAAAATAAGTTAAAGGGGTAAGAAATGCTGAAGATTGTATAAGACTGTATAAGGTGGAGGAAGGATGAATGGAAGTAAGTCTCATGTTTTGTTGTCCATGTGTCACATACCTTGTGATGGAATACATTTTTGAAATGGCGTTTCATCTTTTTTAAGGGTGGAGGCATGTAAAGAACACATGTTTTTATTTCTGTTGCACAGTTGTAAAGAACATATCTTTTTATTTTCCATTGGATTGTGGATTAAAATTACAATGGCTGCAGTTTGTAGGACATGTCCACTGGAACAGGATGAGCGATATATACAATGTTGCAGTCCTGCAACAGAGTGTGCCATGAAAGACAGGTTGGTGGTGGAAAGGAGTCCTGGACCAAGGGAGCTGCCTGGCTACAATGTTTTAATTGGCATCTGACCAGGTGACCAGGGTTTGTGTGAGAGCAGTGCACCAGAATAGCTCCTAGATTGAAAGGAAAAAGACCTAAAACCTCTCTCTCCTTAGTGTGTAAGATTCCAGTAATCCTACAATAATAGCTAGCTGGGTTTTTCCCTCCTCATATTTCTATAACTTGCTCTCTCTCTGAAAACCCCCCGTCGAGAGGCAAAGGGGAAAATCACTGTTAGAGACATTGAAAGGCAAGAGCTCAACCAATGAACTAAATACTGAACGTGCTGGAAGACCACCTTGTGTCATCAACAAGAACAGAAAGAAATTTGGAAGACATCGATCGAAATCAACCCATCAAATCCTCTACTCTGACATTGGTGCTATTGAACTGTTTTATCCCACCCTTAAAATCCATATTTTTGTGTGTTTTATGTGCCTTGTATATGTGTGTATAGGGATTTCAGAAGAGGTAGAGTTTAGGTTATAGAGTTAGAAATTAGCAGTTCATATTTCTTTCTTTTACCACTGGTTAACGACAGTTTTTCAATAAACAGTTACTTACTTATTAAGTTTACAAACCTGGTGCTCATATTCTGTTAACCTAAATTAAATAGTGAGGCAGAATTGGGGCAATCTGGTGATTTGGTCAAACTTTTCACATTTGTTGCGGCTCGGGGAGCAGTGCGGCTTGAGATTACAGTGCACTATCCCCAGTGAGTTCTGACAATTGTATATTAATGCCCTCGATTTGGCACCAGGGAGATAAATTTTCCCCTTAGCTTTCCGAACACAGAGCTTTGTACACTGGCAGCACATACTGGGATTTATCATTGATGACAGAAAATTGTGGGGTGTGTACGCATGTTCCCAATATGCACACCTGACACGCCAAGCTATATGTTGGGAGTACTAAAGGTGAAAGTCAACCTTGTAGTATTTTTCCTTTCAGAATAAAGGGAATCTCTGAATCTAACCATGATATACCTGACTCGCATAGAGTTGTTTTCAAACTTACATGACACATCCTGAGGGCTATGAGACACTGAGGGGATGCGGTGGCATATGGTATTGTCACTGGACCTGAAAACCCAGGGGTAATACTCTGGGGACCCAGGTTCAAATCACACCATGGCAGATGGTGGAATTTGAATCTAATAAAAATCTGGAATTAAAAGTCTAATGATGACTATGAAACCATTGCTGATTGTCATAAAAACCCACCTGGTTCACTAATGACCTGAAATCTGCCATTCTTTCCTGGTCTGGCCTACATGTGACTCCAAGCCCACAGCAATGTGGTTAATTCTTAAATGCTTATGGGCAATAAATGCTGGCTGAGCCAGTGATGCCTGCATCCCATGAATGATTTTTTTTTAAAAAATCCTTTGCCCAGGGCAGTGACTGTTGATGCAAATCACTGCCCAGGCTTGCATTTTGATAAAATTACTGAAATTTTGTTATAATAAAATATTATGTAACAAGAAGTTCATACCTCAGGGAATTTTTTCTTTTGGATATATTCTGTGAGTGCAGGATCGAAGTATTTGGCATAACCCTCATTCAGACTGTATATACTTCCCTTCTTCTTTATTTTCACATCCTTTTCCACAAGAATAAATTCACCTAAAGCCTAAATAAAGGAAGAGAATCATAACAGTGGTCAAGCAATATAAATTATAGATTATTAGAACGTTAGTCCTTGAGCTTGTGGTATTTGCTATGATTAAGGTTTCTGTTGTTAATTTGGATTTAAGTAACTGTAATTAATCTGAAAAGCACTTCATTTTACAGTTTAGAGAACTAATAATTGTCACATGAAAATCAACAAATTCTAATTACTTTAAATAATTTATATATTTTAATAACTATTATTTCTAGGATTCAGTTTGAAAAGATATGCAATATCAAGAATAAGAGATGATAATGAAGGTGTGGTGTCAGAATGCTGAAAAAGAAAACCACATATTTACAGAGTGCGAAGTATTTATTAAAATTTAATACTCTTTATCTCACTTATTTTCCCTTTTCTTTCCCAGAGGTGTTGACTTCTTATTGTAATACCATTCCTTGGGCACCTGCATCGTCTGGTGCCTTGTCAAATGCTCACTGTTCATGTTTGAGCCTTTCACAATGAGTTTTGGCTATTTGCCCAAGGAGATAGTGAGTGTGGGAAGTGTGGGGCAAGGGGATATGTATGGGGGAAATTTAACTCAAAAACAGACAGTTTTGGATTGGATGGAAGATCCAAAATCCCAACATAAACCCAACCACTTCTGGTTTAACAGAGACTGGTTGGTGTTTGGTGAATGGGCAGGCAGCTAACCCATTCCCAGGAAGCAGGTCGGCAATTTAAATATTATAATGAGACTGCATGCCTCACATTTATGTATGATTATAAATTTAACTCTGAGCTGAGTTTTAAGGGTGACTCCTTAGCAAGGAACCATCATTGATGTCAGACTCACAAAACACCACAGCATTCAAGGAAACCTTGACTTCAGGGTTTTCCACATGATACCAGGCACCCTTCCCCCACCATTCCCAATAATCTCACTGCAGTCTATTTCAATAAGAAGTATGCTGTAAGTAGTTTAGAAATAATGGCAAATGAATACTCAGTGAGGGTTTTGGTCCACCCTAATAAACTTAAGAAACACAGAGAAGGAGGCATAGTGCCTAAACAGAATAACGTTATGCCAGTGTATCCCACGACAAGCACTCTAATGTGTTCCCAATCTCAATCAATTATCTGGGGAGGCGATAGTTTGCATCCAGTCACATGCTCAACTCCACCCATACAGAAGAGAGAAAATCAGCTGGAGGTTTCCTAGTACCTTCTTATGTGCCTGCTGGTGGCCAGGTAATAGCAATGCAGGCTGTATTTTTGGCAGCAGAAAGTGCATGGTGGGGGAATCAGCAAGGGAAGCATGTTAGAGTCCACAGAATCACAAAATTGTTAAAGTGGAGAAGGAGGTCATTCAGCCCATCATGTCTACACCGGTTCTCTGAAGGAGCAAGGCCATTCTCCCGCCTTCTTCCCGTAATGCTGAGCATTCTTCCTTTTCAGATTACAATCTAATTCCCTTCTGAATGCTTCAATTGAACCTGCCTCCACCACACTCTCAGGCAGTGCATTCCAGACTTTAACCTCTTGCTTTTCTCATATCGCATTTGCTTCTTTAAAAGGGAATGAAACAGAAAAAAGAAATCCTGGTTTAACCAAGAATGCCTTATTTTGTTGGTACTGTTTCAGTTAATGGTTGAATGGATGATTTAAGGTCCAAGTGTTATTTCATGCTTCTAGTGGCCCCATGCCACCAGCATCCTCCCCCACCTCACAAAAAGGCTATATTCTTCCATTAAATTTGTTCTTAAAGTTCTGTTATGACCTAAGCTGAAGTCTTAATCACACAAATAACTTACATTCATATATACTGTCATAACCACGGATCCTATCTCCAAATTACTTATGAACATATTGAAATTTTAAGTAAGGTGTGTTTTTTTAAAAAAGACCTACAAGCAAAAGTTGGCTGAGACTATAAAGTAGCCACTTGCTGGAAAATTCCTATGTAGATTACTTGACAAACTAGTCCAGAGAACGGAATGTCACACCTAAAAAGGTGTGACAAGGTCTACTTCTGACAGAGGTACTTCAAAGGAAAAGATACAATGCAAACTGAGCTGTAATCTCCTGTGGTTGTGGAGATAATGGAAAAGGATTACTAGCTCAGTTGAAACCACCTCCTGTTGAAGACAAAAGCAAACAACTGCGGATGCTGGAAATCCAAAACAAAAACAAAAATACCTGGAAAAACTCAGCAAGAATGGCAGCATCTGCAGAGAGGAACACAGTTAACGTTTCGAGTCCGAATGACCCTTCAACAGAAATAAGTAAAAATATAAGAGAGGCGAAATATAAACTGGCTTAAAGGGGGGTGGTGGGGTGGGGTGGGGGTGGGGGGGTGGTGGTGGGACAAGTAGAGCCAGTGATAGGTGGAGATAACCAAAAGATGTCACAGACAAAAGGATAAAGAGGTGTTGAACGTGGTGATATTATCTGAGGAATGTGCTAATTAAGGGTAGAAAGCAGGACAAGGTACAGATAGCCTAGTGGGGGTGGGGTGGGGTGAAGGAATCAAAAAAGGCTAAAAGGTAGAGATAAAACAATGGATGGAAATACATTTAAAAATAATGGAAATAGGTGGGAAAAGAAAAATCTATACAAATTATTGGAAAAAAAAGGGGGGGTTTGGAAAGGGGATGGGGATGGAGGAGAGAGTTCATGATCTAAAACTGTTGAACTCAATATTCAGTCCGGAAGGCTGTAACGTGCCTAGTCGGAAGATGAGGTGCTGTTTCTCCAGTTTGCTTTGAGCTTCACTAGAACAATGCAGCAGGCCAAGGACGGACATGTGGGCATGAGAGCAGGGTGGAGTGTTGAAATGGCAAGCGACAGGGAGGTCTGGGTCATGCTTGCGGACAGACCGAAGGTGTTCCGCAAAGCGGTCACCCAGTCTGCGTTTGGTCTCTCCAATGTGGAGGAAACCGCATTGGGAGCAACGAATGCAGTAGACTAAATTGAGGGAAGTGCAAGTGAAATGCTGCTTCACATGAAAGGAGTGTTTGGGTCCTTGGACGGTGAGGAGAGAGGAAGTGAAGGGGCAGGTGTTGCACCTTCTGCGGTTGCATGGGAAGGTGCCATGGGAGGGGGTTGAGGTGTAGGGGGTGATGGAGGAGTGGACCAGGGTGTCCTGGAGGGAACGATCCCTGTGGAATTCCGCCAGGGGGGGGTGAAGGGAAGATGTATTTGGTGGTGGCATCATGCTGGAGTTGGAGGAAATGGCGGAGGATGATCCTTTGAATGCGGAGGCTGGTGGGGTGATAAGTGAGGACAAGGAGGACCCTATCATGTTTCTGGGAGGGAGAGGAAGGTGTGAGGGCGGATGCACGGGAGATGGGCCGGACACGGTTGAGGGCCCTGTCAACCACCGTGGGTGGAAAACCTCGGTTAAGGAAGAAGGAAGACATGTCAGAGGAACCGTTTTTGAAAGCGGCATCATCAGAACAGATGTGATGGAGGCGAAGGAACTGAGAGAATGGGATGGAGTCCTTACAGGAAGCGGGGTGTGAGGAGCCGTAGTCGAGGTAGTTGTGCGAGTCGGTGGCTTGTAATGGATATTGGTGGACAGTCTATCACCAGAAATTGAGACAGAGAGGTCAAGGAAGGGAAGGGAAGTGTCAGAGATGGACCATGTGAAAATGATGGAGGGGTGGAAATTGGAAGCAAAATTAATAAATTTTTCCAGGTCCAGACAAGCGCATGAAGCAGCACCGAAGTAATTATCGATGTACCGGAGAAAGAGTTGTGGGAGGGGGCCGGAGTAGGACTGGAACAAGGAATTTTCCACATACCCCATAAAGAGACAGGCATAGCGGGTACCCATAGCCACACCTTTTATTTGGAGGAAGTGAGAGGAATTTAAGGAGAAATTGTTCAGTGTGAGAACAAGTTCAGCCAGACGGAGGAGAGTAGTGGTGGACGGGAATTGTTCGGGCCTCTGTTCGAGGAAGAAGCGGAGAGACATCTGACCATCCCGGTGGGGGATGGAGGTGTAGAGGGATTGGACGTCTATGGTGAAGAGGAGGCTGTTGGGGCCAGGGAACTGGAAATTGTTGATATGATGTAAGGTGTCAGAGGAATCACGGATGTAGGTGGGAAGGGACTGGACAAGGGGAGAGAGAATGGAGTCAAGATAGCAAGAAATGAGTTACGTGGGGCAGGAACAGGCTGACACGATCAGTCAGCCGGGACAGTTCTGTTTGTGGATTTTGGGTAGGAGGTCGAAGCGGGCTGTCCGAGGTTGGGAGACTATCAGATTGGAAGCTGTGGAAGGAAGATCTCCAGAGGAGATGAGGTAAGTAACAGTCCTGGAAACAATGGCTTGATATTCAGTGGTGGGGTCATGGTCCAGGGGGAGGAAGGAGGAAGTGTCTGCGAGTTGACCCTCAGCCTCTGCGAGGTAGAGGTCAGTGCGCCAGACAACAAACAACAGCACCACCCTTGTCAGCGGGTTTGATGACAATGTCAGGGTTGGACCTGAGAGAACGGAGTGCAGCAAGTTCAGAGAGAGACAGGTTAGAGTGGGTGAGAGGAGCAGAGAAATTGAGACGACAAATGTCATGCTGACAGTTCTCAATGAAAAGATCAAGAGAAGGTAAGAATCCAGAGGGAGGGGTCCAGGTGGAGGGAGAATATTGGAGGGGGGTAAAAGGATCCGTTAAACGGGGAGAGGACTCCTGCCCAAAGAAGTGAGCATGGAGACGACGGCAGCGGAAGAAGAGTTCAGCATCGTGCTGAGCCCGAAATTCATTGAGATGAGGGCGTAAGGGTATGAAACTAAGTCCTTTGCTGAGCACTGAACGTTCAGCGTCGGAGAGGGGAAGGTTAGGGTGTATGGTGAATATACGGCTGGGGCTGGGATTGGAAGACGGGATGGGGACAGAGGGACAGGCAGGGGTGGAGGGTCCTGGATGGGTGTTGGTGTCGATGAGTTGTTGGAGCTTGCGTTCCTTTGCACCTGAAAGAAAGAGACAAAGTTTCTTGTTGAGGCGTCAAATGAGATGAAGAATAAAATGAAACTGGGGGCACGCGCAGCTTCGAGAAAGGGTGCGGCGGTGTTGCTGGAGGGAGAGGTCGAGTGTGTTCATATGGCGGCGCATGGCACTGAGTGTGGATCTCAGAATGCGACGAGAACAGCAGTCCGAGGAGCATTGTATGTCCCGGAGATACCTGTAATCCTGGGTGGGCTCGAAACATGAGGGATGGAACTTCAGTTGAAATCCACGTGGGGTAAGTTGGAGATGGAGACAGTTACTGAGGAAGGAAATATGGTTGTGAAAGCGGGTTTCAGTAAACATCTTGTCAAACACCAGGAGAGAAATGGAAAGCAATGAAGGTGAACAAGGCAAAAGAGAGATACGAAAATCCTGTCGGAGAGAAGAGCAATACTTCTTCAAGGTAGGCATTCCTTGAAGAGTAGTGGCAGTCAATTAAACACTAAGATAAAAGCAAAAAACTGCGGATGCTGGAAATCCAAAACAAAAACAAAAATACCTGGAAAAACTCAGCAAGAATGGCAGCATCTGCGGAGAGGAACACAGTTAACTTTTCGAGTCCAAATGACCCTTCAACAGAAATAAGTAAAAATAGAAGAGAGGTGAAATATAAGCTGGTTTAAAGGTGGGCGGGGGGTGGGGGGGGGGGAGACGGGGGGGTGGGGGGGGGGGGGGGGGGGAGGGACAAGTAGAGCCAATGATAGGTGGAGATAACCAAAAGATGTCACAAACAAAAGGATAAAGAGGTGTTGAAGGTGGTGATATTATCTAAGGAATGTGCTAATTAAGGGTAGAAAGCAGGACAAGGTACAGATAGCCCTAGAGGGGGTGGGGTGGGGTGAAGGAATCAAAAAAGGTTAAAGGTAGAGATAAAACAATGGATGGAAATACATTTAAAAATAATGGAAATAGGTGGGAAAAGAAAAATCTATATAAATTATTGGAAAGAAAAAGGGGGGATCGGAAAGGGGGTGGGGATGGAGGAGAGAATTCATGATCTAAAATTGTTGAACTCAATATTCAGTCCGGAAGGCTGTAAAGTGCCTAGTCGGAAGACGAGGTGCTGTTCCTCCAGTTTGCGTTGAGCTTCACTAGAACAATGCAGCAGGCCAAGGATGGACATGTGGGCATGAGAGCAGGGTGGAGTGTTGAAATGGCAAGCGACAGGGAGGTCTGGGTAATGCTTCCAGACAGACCGAAGGTGTCCTGCAAAGCGGTCACCCAGTCTGCGTTTGGTCTCTCCAATGTAGAGGAAACCGCATTGGGAGCAGCGAATGCAGTAGACTAAATTGGGGGAAGTGCAAGTGAAATGCTGCTTCACTTGAAAGGAGTGTTTGGGCCCTTGGACGGTGAGGAGAGGGGAAGTGAAGGGGCAGGTGTTGAAGACAGCCTGGTTAAATTGGCTCCTTTTAAAACATAAATACATTTGGACTGGGAAAGGTCATCCATGAGAGAAGGGATCTTTTTTTAAATTAACCTTGCTGCGGCCAACAGAGGGGGCTGAATAAAGAAAGGGAGCCAGTTCATTCCTCCTCACTCAGAAGCATAACAATTTGGGGTACCTCATCCAGGGTCATAACAAATTGGGGGAACCTCGACCAGGGGCTGGTCATGACAATACTTACCCTAAACCCCATTCTCAGAATGATGCAAAGACAATTATGGTGCAATATTTCATTTTGGATCATTCTACTGGCACAAGTACTTGCAGGTAGTGCATCAGATCAGAAATGGTAATAATTCTATGGGTAATATCAGCTACTTACTGGGTCCAACATGAAGAAGTTGACACCTTGTCCCGTGGAGAGCGCTACTAGAGTAGCGCTGCCATAGAGTGCATACCCAGCAGCTACCAATTCTCTCCCTGGTCGAAGAGCAAGATTTTCAGTAGGCTGCTCGCCAGCATCCTATCAAAGGCAAAACAATGGTCAGTTACAGTGTAATCTATTGACTCTACAAGTGATCATTTTCCAGAAAACCAATTAACTAAGGATGAGGTGCAGTGACTGAGTAATCATGACTAATAATTCTTACACAGAATTATTTGCCTTTCTGTGTCATTTTTGTATTAACAGTGAGGCCATGCCAACATTGTCCAGCTACTGTATTAAAAAGAGAGATTCGGAAGTATATCCTGAATTTCTGGCCTTAACTTTCCTCTGGTCAGCAGATGGGATATTCATCCATTCACAAGTTGCTCCTTAACCCAGTCACGTTTTCAGGGATCAGGGCTATTTACATATTTCAGACAACTGTCTGTATCATTCAGGGCGTGGCAGGAACATCAAGCTCAGATGCGAGTAGAATGCTCACTGGCTCTTTCCCATAGTGCAAGTGGATACTTTGTCCAGCTGAGGATTTTTATGAAGTGTCTTATTTTTTAATAGACCAGGATCCATTGTGCAATCACTCACTTTACAATCAACTGCTGGAGGAAATAAAACCTTCAAAATTTTACATATCCTTGCCCCCAAGGCCCTGAGCAACAATGGAAACCATGGACAAATAAACAGCTATTTCCCCCAGCATTGTTTGGGAGGGTGATGTATTTTCTTTATCTGCATATTGTTATCCTATCCTACTCCCCATAATAAATAGAAATTTTGATAGGTGAGAAGGAGCAGGGACCCAGAATAATTGGGATCACTCCAACTTCAGTCCCTGCCCACCCAGTTTGTTGTGATTTCATGTTGATTTAACAGAGGAAATTTGTGCCAGTTCTCCAAACTTCCTCAGAGATTCTCTGAATTTTGTCATTTGAAGTTCCATACATGTACTGAAAGAGTTGAAACAATTGCCCATTCTGGTTGATTCCTTTCTCCTTTTTTCCTCCTCCTCCTCCGGGTACCATGCCCTAAACATGGACTTCCGTTAGGTTGGTCCATGATTATGCTTGGCAAAGTACTGCAGTGGCTTGCCATTGCCTTCTGCAGTATGGCAACAGCCGCCGTGGAGAACCGTGAAACCCCTCTTTGAGTCCCTGACACACTGGTGGGAAGTGATCAAGGGAAGCATCAAGAGGTTTTTCATCCGCAAAGGCACCCAGAAAGCTAGAAAGGAACAGAGGGAAATGTCCCGACTCCAGGAAAAGATGCAGAATCTGCTCCGGCTGCAGTCGATGGGGGTCGATGTCAAGGAGGAGCTCCAAGAGGTGAAGGGCCAGCAAGCCTCGCACTTTGCCTCGGAGGCCTCCAAGATCATCTTCCGTTCCAGAGTCCGCTCCGTGGAGCAGGATGAGACGTGCTCACGTTTCTTCTTCCAAAAGGTACACAGAGAACGCTCTGTGATCAGCAGCCTGAAGGAAGAAGACGGCTCAGTAAAGTCATCACGGTCCGACATTCTGAGGATCAGCAAATCCTTTTATGCCGGACTGTATGACGTGAAGCCCACGGACAGCACGGCCTCCCAGTCCTTCCTGTCCTCTATCACGGAGGTCTTAGACCACAGTACGCGGGAGAGCCTAGACAAACCGCTAACTCCTGACGAACTGACTAAGGCCCTCGAGTCCTTCGAGAAGAGTAAAACCCCCGGAAGCGACGGCCTGCCGGCGGAGTTGTATTCGGCTCTGTGGGACTTGATCGGCCCAGACCTGCTAGAAGTGTACGAGAGTATGCTCCTGGCCGGCAGCATGTCAGAATCCATGAGGAAAGGCATCATCACCCTCATCTACAAGCACAAGGGGGAAAGGGAGGAAATTAGAAATTGGCGACCCATTTCACTGTTGAATGTGGACTATAAGATTCTGTCCAAGGTCATCGCCAACCGGGTCAAATCCGCTCTGGAATTGGTGATTCACCCTGACCAGACCTGCTCTGTGCCAGGCAGGAAGATCTCTGACAGCCTGGCGCTGCTCAGGGATACGATTGCCTATGTACAGGACAGGGGTGTGGATACCTGCCTCATCAGCTTGGATCAGGAGAAGGCCTTTGACAGAATATCGCACACCTACATGGGGGATGTGCTCTCCAAAATGGGCTTTGGGGAGGGAATTCGAAATTGGATCCAACTGCTCTACACTAACATCAGTAGCGCAGTCTCAATCAATGGGTGGGAAACAGATAGCTTTCCGATTAAATCTGGAGTCAGGCAGGGCTGTCCTCTCTCGCCTGTCCTTTTCGTGTGCTGCATAGAACCCTTTGCCGAGTCCATCAGGAAGGATCCGGGCATAAGAGGAGTGACGATCCCAGGCAGTGGAGGCACTCAGGTAAAAGCCTCCCTGTACATGGACGACGTCGCCGTTTTCTGCTCGGATCCGCTGTCGGTGCGCAGACTGATGCACGTCTGCGACCAGTTCGAACTGGCCTCGGGAGCCAAGGTAAATCGTGGGAAGAGCGAGGCCATGTTCTTTGGGAACTGGGCTGACCGATCCTTTGTCCCCTTCACTGTCAGGGCTGACAGCCTGAAGGTGCTGGGGATATGGTTCGGAGGGACCGGGGCATGCGTTAGAAACTGGAAGGAGCGAGTGGCTACGGTGAAAAGGAAACTGGGCATGTGGGAGCGACGCTCCCTCTCCATTGCGGGTAAGAACCTGGTCATCAGGTGTGAGGTACTCTCGCTGTTGCTGTACGTGGCGCAGGTCTGGCCCATTCCACACTCCTGCGCGATGGCGATCACTCGAGCCATCTTCCGCTTTATCTGGAGGTCGAAAATGGATCGTGTCTGCAGGGACGCGATGTACAAGCCTCTAGATAAAGGGGGAAAAAACGTGCCCAACATCGCCCTCATACTGATGGCCACCTTTGTGTGTGGCTGCATCAAGCGGTGCGTAGACCCTCAGTACGCAAACACCAAGTGTCACTACGTGCTGAGGTTCTACCTGTCCCCGGTGTTGCGAAGGATGGGTCTGGCCACGCTGCCGCGGAACGCTCCAAGTAGTTGGACCGTGCCGTACCACCTGTCCCTGGTGGAAAAATTTATGCAGAAAAACACCTTTGACCACAAGTCCATCAGGCAGTGGTCAACACGTAACGTCCTAGAGGCCCTGAGGGAAAAGGAGAGGGTGGACCCTGTGGGATGGTTCCCCGAGCAGACTGTCAAAGTCATTTGGCAGAATGCCTCATCGCCAGAACTTTCCAACAAGCACCAAGACGTAGCTTGGCTGGTGGTGAGAAAGGCCCTCCCCGTCAGATCCTTCCTACACGCCAGGAGGCTCACCCCCTCTGCACGTTGCCCTCGAGGTGGCTGTGGTGGGGAAGAGACCGTTGTTCACCTCCTTGTGGATTGTGCCTTTGCAAAGAAAGTCTGGAGAGAGATGCAGTGGTTGCTGTCGAGGTTCATCCCGAGCAGTTCTGTGACACAGGACTCTGTGCTCTACGGGCTGTTCCCAGGGACACACACCGAGACAAACATCAACTGCAGCTGGAGGATCATCAACTCGGTGAAAGACGCGCTTTGGTCTGCCCGAAACTTGTTGGTCTTCCAGCACAAAGAGTTGTCCCCGACCGATTGTTGCGGACTGGCACAATCCAAAGTCCAGGACTACGTGCTGAGGGACGCACTAAAGCTTGGGGCAGCTGCCGCAAAGGCGCAATGGGGAAGGGTCGCTGTCTAAGACCTTTCTACCACAGCGCACCGAGAGACTGGGAACTGTTTAGAGCCCCTCGGGCTGTACAGATCAAAATGAAAGGCTGTAAATGATTGTAATATTGTCTGTACTGATGCACCTGGTGATACATTTTGTAAAAGTTTAACCTGGATTGTACCCTTGTAATGTTGTTTTTGAAATGGTTTTGAATGTGATTGAAGATTTTTTATGAATAAAGTATATTTTTACAAAAAAAAAACAGCCGCCGTAAAGGCGCAATGGGGAAAGGTCACTGTCTAAGACCTTTCTGCCATAGTGCACCAGGGGGATGGGAATTGTATGGACCCCTCGGGCTGTACGGCTCACAATGATTGTATGTAGTGAATACTAATTGTATTATAATTGTATTGAAGCACCTCAGAGTGCAACATGATGTATGTTGATAACTCCAATACCATTGCACTGTCTGACTGTCTGTAATGACCATATTGAAATGCCTGTAATATTCATTGATTGTATTGAAGCACCTCATGATCCATGTGCAAAAATTGAATCTGATTGTACATTTTGTGATGGCGATTTGGAAATGTTTTGTAATGTTCTTCCAGATATTTTATGAATAAAGTATATTTTTCAAAAAAAAAGTATACCACTATATCAGGTGTATTGGAAGGATAATCAACCTGTTTTGCCATATTATAAACACACCTTCCATGGCCATCATGCCATTAGCTCCTGGAGTGGGATTCAAACCCAGAGGTAGGGAAGTTACCACTGTGCCACAAGACCTCCCTTCTCCTGTTTAAGGGTTTTAAAGGAAAGTTGCGCAAGGCAAGGACTCAGGGAATGTTTATTTCATCCACTGCGGTGAACCACTTTTAAGGAATTAAGGAGTTGAGGTAAAACTATTGTTTAACAGACTCTGGTTCCACACAGTGGAATTTTCTGGCTCGGTAAATGATGAATACTTCTTATTTTTGCTTGCTGAAATGACAACAGCAAGTTGCTTCACAGGAGTATTAGAAAACAAAGTATGACACTTAGCCTCATAAGGAGATATTAGGTCAGATGACTGGAAACTTAGTCAAGGAGGTAAGTTTTAAGGACTGTCTTAAAGGAGGAGAGTGAGGTAAAGGGGTGTATGGAGGGAATTCCAGGGCTTGGGGCCTAGGCAACTGAAGGCATGGCCACCAATGCTGGAGAAATTAAAATTGGGGATGCACAAAAGACCAGATTTAGAGGAACGCAGATATCTTAGAGGCTTATGAGGCTGGAGGAGATGACAGAGATCAGGATGGGTGAGGCCATGGAGGATTTGAAGACAAAGAATTTTAAAATCAAAAGGTTGCATGACTGGGAGCCTCTGGAGGTCAGCAAGCACAGGGGTGACAGGGGAATGGGACCTGGTGCAAGTTAAGACACAGGCATCAGAGGTTTGGATGAGCTCAAGTTTACAGAGGGTAGAAGGTGGGAGACCAGTCAGGTGTACATTGGAATAGTCAAGTCTAGAAGTAATGAAGACAGGAGCAAGGGTTTCAGCAGCAGATGAGCTGAGACGGGGGCAAAGTCAGGGATGTTATGAAGATGGAAATAGCTAGTCATAGTGATGGCACAATTATGAGGTCAGAAGCTCATCTTGGGATCAAATGTGACACCAAGGTTGAAAACAGACTGTCTTAATTTCAAACTATTGCCAGGGAGAGGGATAATAAAGTTGGTAGCTAGGGAACAGAGTTTGGAGTGGATCTAAAAACAATGGCTTCAGTCTTACCCATATTTAATTGGAGGGAATTTCAGGTAATCCAGTACTGGAGTCAGATAAGCAATCTGATGATTTAGCAACAGTGGAGGAGTCAAGAGAAGTGGTGATGAAGTACCGGTGGGTGTGCTCTGTGTACATGTGAAAACTGATGTTGTGTCTTTAGATAATGTCGCCAGAGGGCAGCAGTAGATGAGAAATAGGAGGCACCAAGGATCGACCCTTGGTGGGCACCAAAGATAACAGTGAGAGAGCAGGAAGAGAAGGTATCGCAAGTGATTCTCTCGTTACAATTAGATATACAAGAATGGAACCAGGTGAGAGCAGCCCCACCAAGCTGGACAACAGTGGAGAGCTGCTAGAGGAGGATGGTATGATCAACCCTATCAAAGGCTGCAAACAGGTCCAGAAGTGCAAGGAAGTAAAGTTTACCTTTGTCACAGTTACATAGTCATCTTTGACTATCAGGAAGATATAATAATTCTCATAACGTTATTGGAATTTATCGTAAAATAGTAGTATCTGTGCCTATATGTGTCTCTGTGTGTCTGTGTGAGCCTTAATTGGATTAAAGGCAGCTGGTTTGAAGACTTTGATGTAAACATGGTAGACAAGGGGTAAGTTTAGAAAGTAAGGTGTAAAAGTACATTTGCATTTTTAAATAAACTAGACTAAATTGTTTTCAAAGGAGGTGGTGATGTTTAGACACATTGGGCAGGATTTTGCTGTCGGCGAGCAGGGGGCGGGGCCTGCTCACTGACACGTAAAATGACGTGGAATGATGTCATCCCGCCCCATTTAAATTTTCAGGAAGGTGGGGGCACAGCAAAATCAGCTGCAGGCCCGCCGACCTGTCAATGGCCAATTGAGGCCATTGACGGGATCATTTATACAATTAAAGGACCTGCCCGTCCAACCTTAAGGTTGGCGGGCAGGCCAGGAGCCCTGGCGGCAAATAGATAAAACATGAAACCTCATCCAGCGGCGGGATGAGGTTTCATACAGGATTTCAAAAATTTTAATAAAGTTATTATGTAAATTCTGAACATGTCACATGGGGGGGACATTTTAGGGAATTTTTTTTTTCTATTTTTAATACTTTTCAATATGGAAGCGATCTCCCTGAGGCAGCACTTAGCCTCAGGGAAATGTGCACTCTTCTGTGCGCATGCGCGAAAGAGCGCACTCTCGCTTTTGGGGAATCCCCCCGCCCACACAGGAAGCGCATAGCGCTTCCCACCGGGCGTCACGCTGGGCTGGGCCTTAATTGGCCCGTCCATGTAAAATGGCAGTGGGGCCCGCTTCTCCAGCGGGGATCAGCTCCCCGCCCGCCGGAGATTGGGTCGGGCCCACCTGCCCGGCAGGCAGAAAATTCTGCCCATTGTGTTTATTTTTCCTAAAGATTACTGGTAAAACTTAGGGCTATGAGAAAATTTTATTGTCAGAAAGTCCAAAAACATAATGAAACAATGGGAATTTGCATTCAAAGGGGAAAATATGTAAAAAGGAGCGAAGTCTGTGTGTAAGGGTCGACATTTTTAAGATCTAACAAGTGTGAAAAGCCTTCAGCATCTATGCCGCAAGCTACTCTCTGCAAAGAACTAAAGTTAAGAAAACTCACTTTGAATTCGACTGGTTCAGGGTATTGTGTGTCACCTTGCCTGGGTCTTTTAAAATTTGTGGCCAGGATTTTTCATGCCGGCGTGTAAAATAACGTATGATGATGTTGGGCATGCGTCCCAATGTCATTGCACTGTCTCGTGATGTTTCATTCGGCGGGCGCGCGCCGGAGAAGGCTGCACGCCCACCGATAATTTATAGGCCTATTAAGGCCATTAACAAAGCAATTAATGTAAAGTTTACGCTGCCCGTCCAACCTTACGGTTGGCAGGCAAAAAGGCCAAGCAGCCTTTATGTTTTTTTGGAAACCTCAGCACGAGTGGGATGAGGTTTCCTAAAGCTTTTACTACTTAAATAAAAAGTTTAGATGAAAAATAAAAACATGTCCGGTCTCATGTGACATAGTCACACGAGGGAACAAGTTTCATTAAATTTTTAATGTTTGTAAAAAAAATTTTTAAATCGCTTTGTGCCTCAGGGAGATTGAAGCGCTCTTTCGCGCACATGCACGCTGACACCGACTCTCCCTCCTCCCCCTGCCTGCACAGGTAGCGCTGAGCGCTACCGCTTGCATATTATGCTGGGCGGACCTTAATTGGCCCGCCCGCGTAAAATGGCAGTGCAGAGCCAATCGCGGGCGGCACTTGGCTCAGCGACCACCCCCGCCCACTCCTGCCGAGCCCACCCAACACAGGAAAAATTCAGGCCCATGTATCTTACTGTTGCTTTAATGAAAATGTAACTGGGAGTCAGATTAAGTAGGGGATTTAGAAGTTATTACAACAGTAATTTGTAGACATACGTATGTTCTTAACAATAATTTTTATTGTTGATAAATGTTTAATCTAGTTTTGTAAAAACCTATAAGAATTGGTGGTCTTATTACAACTGAATTCGAGACACACATCTCAAAATTTATACAAATTGCAAAACAAGTTGTTTCAAGTTTCCCTTTGGGATTTAACCAACTCAGCATTTACCATAACATGGTGTGCCATAACAGTGACTTTGACAAGAGCTGTTTTGGTGCTGTAGCAGGGGAGAAAGCTGATTGGAGGAATCATAACATAGATCTGCACATGGATTACATTGAATGAATTGTAAATTCATTTACTTTATCATGTATTATTATTTTAAATAAATATTGGAAACGGACTTCTGTTCACTCGGCTAAATCCGAGATTTAATTCTTAGTCCTTGATCTTTACTCAATCTTACATTTTTGCTGATCTCCGCAGTCTTCCATGTTTGCAGATCTTTGCTGCCCTCATTATATTCTTGCTGATTTTGCAGCAAGTCTTTTCATTAGGGTCTGCTGTTTTTACTGTATTATTGTGTTCGCATTGAACCAAACCTTATGATGTCCTGTACAGTTCCACATCCCTTTCAGAACCCAAAACTATTTCACTGAGTGTCACTACAGGACAGTCTTTTCCATGAGGCCCTATTTGGGGGAAAGGCACTAACTTCAGGAGTCCACTGATAAATTCTTCTGGATTTTATAATTGTATACCATTTCTTTAAGCTTTTTATCTGTTTAGGATTTGCCATTTCGAACAAAGGGCAGAATTTTACACCCTGTGGGTGGGCGTGTGCCCGACCCGATCAGGCATTAAATTGCGCGAGAAGATGACAGGCGAGCGTCCCATGCCATCGTGCACTCGTGCGATAGTTCGCTCGGCCAGCGTGCAAAAAAGTCAGAAGTGCGCCCACTGACAATTAAGAGGCCAATCAAGCACATTAACGGTGCAACTGTCTCCGATTTTGTGGCCTGTCCAACCTTACGGTTGGTGGACAGGCGAATTGGCCAATTTTTTCATCAAATCTCATCCGAGGGCGGGATGAAATTTCCATTATGAAATAAAATAAAAATAAATATCTGTGGGCAGCCTTTTTATCAGTCATATTTTCAGGTGATTGATTGTGATTGTGATTGTGATGGACACTTTTTTTCAGCTTTTGAAACTTTTATTTGGGCATTTTCAGGTCTGCAGCTCCCTGAGGCAGCTGTCTGCCTTCAGGGAGCTTTCTTGCAGCGCTCACCCGCGTCCATGGTGAAACGTCGCCCTCCCTCTTCCTGCCCCATCCCCGGCAGAGCTGAGCATTTCAGCGCACGTTTCATGCTAGCTGGCCTTTAATTGGCCAGCCAGCATGAAATTGCAGCCGGGGGCCGATCACGGTCGGTGGTATGTTTCCCGACTGCTCCCAGACCTACCAATTGCGCGCGCCCGCCAAAGGTAAAATTCAAGCCACAACTTCTCCCATGGTGAGAAGACAGAAGCAAACCAGCTTTCAGGCTTCTGCTATTGCCATTCTTCAATCAGTTGGTAAGGGACTTGCAGAAGTGGCATAAGGCAACATTAATCCTACCATATTCTCTCATCTACTGTGCCTAACTTCTGCAAACTTCCTCCCTCTAATGACACAGCTTACATCAGCCCTCATATGATTATAAAGCAATAGAAATGTTCAGCCAAAGTGCACAGCTGATTGTCCATGTTGAAGTCATCCAGTTGTTCTGACCTTGACTGCTGCTTCCTGTCATTAGCTTGTGCTGACTCAGAGCTCTTTCCTCATCATTTTTTCTCCTCCTGTCATGTGTTTACCACTCCCCTGAAGACAATGGCTTGCTGGATTACAGTTTCGTAAACACCGCCCTCTGGTGCCTCACCAAATGGGGCTGTTATCTTCTTGCCAGTAGACTATTTGGGGAAGTGAGGGGCTTTACAAGACAATCCAATTCCCACCAAAATTCACAGAAGTGCATTCTAAAGCAGAGTTTCTGATCATTGTTGACAGGAACCCTGGATGATTTCTTCCCCTCATGAAACGAGGGGTGCTGAGGCCAAAAAATAGTGAAATCGGCCAACTCTACAGAGCTCTAGGATTGAACCAAATTCCTTTCCAGCTTTTAATGTTTAGTTACTCACCAGATAAAATTGATGAGATGCTATGGTTGCTTGTTACAAATATGTGATTTGGCAAACATTGAACTAGGTTTTGAGGTCAGCAGTGAAACAATGGCACTCACTGTCGAAGTTCTCATCAGTTCAGTAATCCCTAATTGATTGCAGTCTGGGGGGAGGGGGTACTTCAACAGCTCTCCCTCTGGAGAAGCGTGGAATCACTGACAACAACATCTGGATCTCTATGTTTAACTGTGCATGTGTGGACTCCAGAAGTTGCTGTCAGTTTCTTTGGAGGAATGACAATTTTGCCATAAATACTCACAAAATCTGGGCTTTTTTATGAACACTTATCCAACTGCTGGACTTATCCAACTTGCCTGGATGAGTGCAGCTCCAACAACACTCAAGAAGCTCAACATTATCTAGGACAAAGCAGCCGACTTGATTGGCATCCTCCACCACCTTAAACATTCACTCCCTCCACCACCGATGCACAGTGGCAGCAGTGTGTACCAGCTACAAGATGCACTGCAGCAACTCATTAAGGTACCTTCGACAACACCTTCCAAACTAGCAAACTCTACCACCTAGAAGGACAAAGGCAGCAGATGAATGGGAACACCACCACCTGAAAGCTCCCCTCCATGCACATCCTGACTTGATACTATGGACAGAATTTTGCCCTTGGTGGGCATGCGGGCCCCACTGGCTCAACGGTGGGTGGACAGCTGACCCCTGCCGCCAAAACGGGGCCCGCAGCCATTTTGAGTAAGCGGGCCAACTAAGGCCCGCCCAGCAGCCTACCCGACAGGAAGCGCTATGCTCTTCCTATGCCGGGGCGGGGGGCGGTAGGGAATCCCCAGCTGTCAAAGTACGCTCTGCTCCCTAAGTGCTGTCTCAGGGAGATTACTGACAGTGCACAAAAGTTAAAAAACAGAAAAATAAAAATATTATTAACATGTCCCCCTCATGTGACAATGTCACACGAGATGGGACATTTTAATAAAAATGACATAAACTTTATTACACTTTTTAAAAACGGACATGAAACCTCATCCCACCACTGGATGAGGTTTCATGTTTTATCAGAAGCTCATTGGGGCTCCTGGCCTGCCCGTCAGCCTTGAGGTTGGACGGGCAGGTCTTTAATGATCTTAATTAGCCTGTCAATGGCCTCAATTGGCCATTGACAGGTCGGTGGGCGGACAGCTGATTTCGCTGTCCGTCCGCCTTCCAAAAAATTTAGGAGGTGTCAGCTGTGGCTCAGTTCATAGCACCCTTGCCTTTGAATCAGAGGGTTGTGGGTTCATGTCCCACTCCCGGAAACCAAGAACTGTGATTGTACTCGAAAGAGTTGCAATCTGTGACTGTTGGTAACTCGAAAGAGTTTCCTAAAAATTTAAAGGGACCGGGATGACGTTGTGGGTTCCTCCCGATGTCATCCCGCGTCATTTCCCCGTTGGTGAGCGGGCCCCGCCCCCAAATCGCCGACGGGAAAATTCTGTCCTATGTCACTGCTCCTTTAAAATCCTGGCATTCCCTCCCTAACCGCACTGTAGGTGTAGTGCACCACATACATTGCAGCAGTTCAAGGTGGCAGCTCACCACCACCTTCTCAAGTGCAATTAGGGATGGGCAATAGATGTTGGTCTAGCCAGCAAAGTTCACATCCCATGAACAAATAAATTTTAAAAAGCAACTTTGGGAAGAGGCTACAGCTCAAGCTCTCAGTTAGGTTGGTATGAATCAAGGGAAATCTTGCATAAGGAAAAGCTATCATGTGGAAAATAGTAAGGAAAGAAATAAAATAAAAATCTAGCCAAGCGAACATTGCCCAGCTGAAAACATCATCATGGGTAACAGAACAATGGAATTCCATTACTCTCTCACACAAAAGGCCGCAGTTATGTTTTCACCTCATTTAAGTTTTGGACTAGATTGGTTTATTTTTGGTTTATGCAGGCATTACTTGGTTTATTTCTGTCACTCATGGAATTACTACAGCAGATGAGTAATGTCGGAACAAGCTTGTTTTCCTTTTAGCTTCTGGATGATACTGTCTGGTAAATATTCATCAATAGATGAAGCTGTTTGAACATTGTGATCTCCCTTCACATCACTGCATGTGCATATATGAGTGAATGAAATGTAGATCCATTTGCGTGACAAAACAGAAGTTCTAAACATTTGAATTAAGTTAGCAGTAAAACACATTGCCTAAACCTTGCGGCTTTAAACATGGCTCTGAAATGTCTATTAAAGTGTAAATATTATATATTGCAGGACAAAACTGTTAGGAGGTACACGGCACCAAGTAAAATGGTCACAGTGTCAAACACAAGCTAAGAATCAAGATGAGTTTCAGACGTCCAGTCTCATTCATATGTTTATATTCCGGTTAGTTTATTAATCAGAACTTGGGCTTTGGTTTTGTGTATACATTTGAGAACACCTAATCTTCTATAAACTAAACTAATCCTGGTGAGTTCACAACTCTGAACTAACCAAGACCCAACACACTCCGAGAGGTCCATAGGGACCATCTTCCTCATGTAAGAAGAAGAAAGGTGTAATAAAAGCACAATTCTGCAGATGCCAGAAACCTGAAATAAAAACAGAAAGTGCTGGAAAATGCAGCCTGTCTGGCAGCATCTGTGGAGAGAGAAACAGAGTTAACGTTTTGAGTCCAAAATGACTCTTCAGTTCCGAAAAAGAATCATGCTTCACTCAAAATGTTAACTCTGTTTTTCTCTCTATAAATGCTGCCTGGCCTGCTACGAAGGCAAAACCCAAAACCCACTGCTTATCAAAATGATTGTTACCAATCCATTCCAATATTTTTCACTTCCCTGCAGCTGTTTACTTCATAATTACCTTGATTAATGTGTAGGGCTGACAGAAAAAAAATCACAAGAAATCAAAAGTGAGAAAAATATATTGTGGGCCTCAGCATATTATCTGGAAACTTGATCTTGTTTGAGTGCATGAGACCATGTTATTAACCTCACGTACTCTCCACACAGTTGCCTCAGGCAGAGGGAGTTCACAGGAGCAGCTCCGCCTGCGGGACTGCTGCCCTCAGTTAAAGGGGAGGTGTCCTGTGGAACAGCATTCATCCATTGACTAATGAAGGGACAGAATGCTGCCCCATTTGAAGATGCTTAGGAGTTGCAGCAAAAGAGGTCAAAGCGGAGGGGTTTCCCCCTGTCAGGGTCAGTCTCCGGAATGTCTGGATTGCAGTGGTGGAACAAGTGAGTGCAATTTCCATGTTCTTTGGGAACTGGGCTGACCGATCCTTTGTCCCCTTCACTGTCAGGGCTGACGGCCTGAAGGTGCTGGGGATATGGTTCGGAGGGACCGGGGCATGCGTTAGAAACTGGAAGGAGCGAGTGGCTACGGTGAAAAGGAAACTGGGCATGTGGGAGCGACGCTCCCTCTCCATTGCGGGTAAGAACCTGGTCATCAGGTGTGAGGTACTCTCGCTGTTGCTGTACGTGGCGCAGGTCTGGCCCATTCCACACTCCTGCGCGATGGCGATCACTCGAGCCATCTTCCGCTTTATCTGGAGGTCGAAAATGGATCGTGTCCGCAGGGACGCGATGTACAAGCCTCTAGATAAAGGGGGAAAAAACGTGCCCAACATCGCCCTCATACTGATGGCCACCTTTGTGTGTGGCTGCATCAAGCGGTGCGTAGACCCTCAGTACGCAAACACCAAGTGTCACTACGTGCTGAGGTTCTACCTGTCCCCGGTGTTGCGAAGGATGGGTCTGGCCACGCTGCCGCGGAACGCTCCAAGTAGTTGGACCGTGCCGTACCACCTGTCCCTGGTGGAAAAATTTATGCAGAAAAACACCTTTGACCACAAGTCCATCAGGCAGTGGTCAACACGTAACGTCCTAGAGGCCCTGAGGGAAAAGGAGAGGGTGGACCCTGTGGGATGGTTCCCCGAGCAGACTGTCAAAGTCATTTGGCAGAATGCCTCATCGCCAGAACTTTCCAACAAGCACCAAGACGTAGCTTGGCTGGTGGTGAGAAAGGCCCTCCCCGTCAGATCCTTCCTACACGCCAGGAGGCTCACCCCCTCTGCACGTTGCCCTCGAGGTGGCTGTGGTGGGGAAGAGACCGTTGTTCACCTCCTTGTGGATTGTGCCTTTGCAAAGAAAGTCTGGAGAGAGATGCAGTGGTTGCTGTCGAGGTTCATCCCGAGCAGTTCTGTGACACAGGACTCTGTGCTCTACGGGCTGTTCCCAGGGACACACACCGAGACAAACATCAACTGCAGCTGGAGGATCATCAACTCGGTGAAAGACGCGCTTTGGTCTGCCCGAAACTTGTTGGTCTTCCAGCACAAAGAGTTGTCCCCGACCGATTGTTGCGGACTGGCACAATCCAAAGTCCAGGACTACGTGCTGAGGGACGCACTAAAGCTTGGGGCAGCTGCCGCAAAGGCGCAATGGGGAAGGGTCGCTGTCTAAGACCTTTCTACCACAGCGCACCGAGAGACTGGGAACTGTTTAGAGCCCCTCGGGCTGTACAGATCAAAATGAAAGGCTGTAAATGATTGTAATATTGTTTGTACTGATGCACCTGGTGATACATCTTGTAAAAGTGTAACCTGGATTGTACCCTTGTAATGTTGTTTTTGAAATGGTTTGGAATGTGATTGAAGATATTTTATGAATAAAGTATATTTTTACAAAAAAAAACAAGTGAGTGCAATTTCCCATGCCCATCAGAGCATAAAAGGAAAAGGCTTTCAGGTCTTGGGAAGATTGCCAAAGCAAAACTTTAACAGAATTTGCCTACCCAAAAGTATATGGCCACAGGATGCATGCCCCAGTGAGATTGCTCTCAAACTCAATTCGCTGAGGCCAGCAGCTGGGAGGGTCGAGCTCAAAAAAAGTTTATCTTTGGATTGCCACCAACTACATAAGACCCATGATTTTTGAAATGATGGCACCAACATAACAGTGCAGCAATATAAAAATAACTGAACTCAGCGCACACTGTAGACCCTCCTGGCCTACATAGATTAGTTGTTCACCTGATGATGCATTTATAATGGGAAAGGAGAGGAAAGCAGGACACTGAGAAAGGCTTGTCTGACTAAACAGATTTTCTACTTATATAAAAAGAACTGCAGCACTTTTCTTAAAACTAATTATAAAGAGCAGGACTGACTTCTGTTCATATACTAAGTGGCCCAGAACACAAGAGGGCTTTATTTAACCAGATCAAGAGAAACAAAAATATGTGAAAAATAAATCTTTTGCAATGAATTTCTTTTAAGTAATTTAATAATGTCTCAGTTTGCCTTATTGTGAGTGAGTTTTGCTGACATTATCTTTTCTATGGTGGTATTCGAAATAAACATGCAGAAGGGACACTGAGCTCACTGGCGTTTTGCATAGAATATTCAGAACAAATCCCAACGATCAAATTAAAACCCAAATCTCTCCAATGTGGGTTAGCGAATAAAATCATGCCCCAGTGTAATATCAGAAAGTCTCAGGTCTGATCCCCAATTTGTCAGGTGATCTCAGCTAGGCTGTCAGAAGTTGAGCAACATCTGGCCTCAGCATCACTGGGCCTAGAAGGGAAAATCAGGCAGCGACTTTGCTGATCAATTCTGATTAAAGATCATCGACCTGAAACATTAACTCCTACTTTCTCTCCACAACTGCTGCCTGATCTCCTGAGTGTTTCCAATATTTTCTGTTCTTGTATTTTATACTTGTTTCTTAGGGATTTAATTCCTGATTTTTATTCAATGTCCTCATCTGGAAAATCCATGGGCTGGATTTTATAGGGTACTGTGGTGCCCAACCTCTGGCCAAAAAGTTAGGTGGAGCCCACGATCCTGCAGCAATTGAACACTGGGAGCAATGTTCGTTGCTTTAAAGTGGGACTTCAACCCCAACTTGGAAGTCCCGCCCTAGAGAGCTGCTGGACAATCAGGTGGCCAACAGTTCTGTTGCCCCTGCTGCACTAGATAGACGCGGTGGCCACTGCTGGGTTTATGGACAGTCCTATCATGCAGAGGAGCCCAGGTAAGTCCAGGGTCGGGGATCTCGACGAGGGAGTTGAAGGAGGTGGGGGGTTGGGTTCAAGAGGTTAGGGAGGGTGGGTTAAAGGGGGCAATAACCTGATCAAGCAAAGGAGGTCATAGCCCTGCCCACACAGCTAAAGCTGCCGGGCTTTCCGCAAGGCATGGGCCTCCCCACTGCTGCAGATAAAATGCCAGTGGTGGTTGCCACTTATAAGGTCTCCATGGGCCCAAAGGTGGGCGGGATGCCTGACACCTCCCCCACCCCCTGTAAAATTTCAGACAGGTCAGGGCTGGGTGGGTAGGCAGTAGCCAGGTTGCCTGCTGGGTTTTTTTGAGCTCCCACCCCACTATCAAACCCACCAATGGGGGAGTGGAAAATCCAGCCCATGTGTGTGGGTAACAGACCAGGCCAAGAGTGGGCTCATCTGCGATGAACTTTCATCCAAACAGATTATTGTCGTTGATGAGGCATTAAATCAAGGCCCTGCCTACTTCCTTAAGTCAATGTAAAAGATCCCAAGGCACTGTTTCTAAGAAGAGCAAGGGAAATCACCCCAGTGTCCTGGCCAATATTTATCCCTCAACCAACACCCAAAAGCTGATCTAGTCATTATTATGTTGCTATTTGTGGGAGCTTGCTGTTTGCAGATTGGCTGCCACATTTCCTATTTTATAACAGTGAATACATTTCAAAAGCACTCAGTTGGCTGCAGAGGAATTTTCAATGCCCTGAGGCAGTGAAAGAACTGTAAGCTCTTCTTCATTCTTTTTTTAAACTAGCCAAACGCTCACTATCTCAATTCACACATTAGGCATGGTCATTTGCACAAGATAGTGGAGGGTTACAGCTGTCGACTGTACCCAACATTTGTCGGTAGCTTAAAAAAGGCAGAGGAAAAAACTGGAAAGCTGTTGTGCAAAAGAACAGTTGAAGCAGGGAAATTTACAGTTTACTTAGCTGGTAAGAACTGAAGCATGGGAATGCTTTTTTTTAGATAAACAATGTTATATGTTTATTTATAGCAGTTATGGGTGGGGTTTCATTTCTACTTTTGCTACTATTACAGTTTCTTAGATTGGATTTTAGTGCCTTTTTATTCCTGCTTAAAGTAATGAAACACTGGATGCAGTCCACTGCTTTTAAATCAATAATTAATATTATTGTGCTTAGGTTCTTGTGAAACGATGTTTCATTTTGGCATTATAATCCTTTGTTCAGTCACGAAGAACTTTACAAAGCAGTGAGTAACAGGCAAATGTATTGAGTCTCAAGCAATCATAATATTGTGTAATTATACACAAATTCTTCCAGTTATAAATGCACGTACCTTCACACCCATCAGAGAGCTCCACAGCATTGCTTAAAACTGCACTGATAAAATGAATGATTATTTCTTGGGACCTCTCGGTTCTACCATTTAAGGACCATAAGAGTCACTTCTGTTCCTGCATCATGCGCCAAAATCAAATCAATCAGTTTCTCTATATCTTACTCAAATAGCCACCACAGTGCCAAAAACTCCATTTAAAATGGAATAACTTTTTCAAATATACACAACACAAAAATAGCATAGGTAATCTTATAATGGATGTTGGGTGTACATTCAGATTTTGATGTGAGCTCCCAGTAAACAAGGCTCCATGCCAGGAGCACAGTTTCAGAGTATTTACTCCTAACTTATCTGAAAAGCAACTGTTATTTTAATAAGGCTTTAAAGAACCAACTTGTGGTCACTCATAAACATCATCTAATAGTTCGTTCTTTCCAGCAGATTTTCCCTTTTGTAACTCAGAAGCAATGAGATCAAATTTGACATCGCCATCACTTAAGTTAAATTTAACTTAATAATAACATCTTTGTACAAAATTCCTTCTATCAAATAGTCAAACTTCCCAAATCATGATAGGCATGTGTGTGATTACTTAATTTTAAAATACGTCTTCAGAAAAATCTGTGCCAAATAGCTTATGTGCTTTATTCTTGTAAAAATAATCTGCTTGTTCCTCCATTGCTTGGGAAGTGGTCTCTCTATTTTACATGGGCTGCACAAAACTATTTCCACCCTGATATCTCTTGAGGTATTTTTTAGTGACAAAATTCTATCCCATATACATGAACAAATATCAGTGGCCCTGCAGCAATTAGAAACTTAGGGCAGAATTTCACCCGTGTCAGACGGACTTGGTTGACCACTGCCTGCGATCGGGGCCGGAAGGCAATTTCACACTGGTGGGTCAACTAAGGCCCGCCCAATGTGATACGCAAGTGGCAGCGCTCAGCACTGCCTGTGTGGGGGATGGGGTGGTGGGGGGGGGGGGGGGGGCAGGGGGAGGAGTGCGTGCTGGGTGAGCGCGACCTTTGTGCATGCGCATGAATGCGCACTTCATAATCTCTCTGAGGCACAGAGCTGCCTCAGGGAGATGGAGTATTATATAAAAAAAAAGAAAATAAAAACGTAATGAAACATGTCCCCTCATGTAACTCTGTCACATGAGCAGGGACATGTTATTAATTAAGTTTTAAAATTTTTATTTAAGTTTTATTTGCTTTAGGAAATCTCATCTTGCCCGTAGATGAGGTTTCCTAAAAGGTCCAAAGGCTGCTTTGTCTTTTAGCCTCCCCGAACCGTAAGGTAGAACGGGCAGTGAAAATTTCAACTTAATTGATTATTTAATGGCCTTAACAGGCCTTTTAATTGTCGGCGGGCGCGCTGCCAACTTCAGCGCAGCCCCGCCAAACGAAATATCGCGCGACTGCGCTTGATGTCGGGATGCTCGCCCGACTCTAATGCGTGTCATTTTACGCTCGAGCGGGTTGGGCGTGCGCCTGTTTGCTGAGCTAAAAATTTTACCCTTAGTGACATTTGTGCTGATCCCACGATGGTTGAAACATTTTTTGGGACCATTGATATTCATGAATGACATGAAGCATAGCCTCATGCAGCTTAATATAATAAATGGATCAAGCACAAAACAAGAGCACAAACTCTTTGCTAAACCATGGGTTGAGCTCCATGCCAGAAAATATGCAGTGACTTCAGCAAAACAGTGTATGGTGAAAGTCTAACTGCAAAAGTTGAAATAACTGTCAAGCCTTGAAAGAAATAAGTGCCTGATAGAACTTTCGCTCATAAAATGTATTCGTATTTAGTGCCACACTACATGTACTGCACTCTAAATTTCAATTGGCTAGTCATTTCAGAGCCATTTTTTAAAAAAAGATCCTTGTAACATGGGTATAAACTACATTTAATATATTGTACCATGTAGTATTTATTTTCAAAATGAAATCTATTCTCGAAACTGTGGCCTGCGAACTGGACCAAAGTTCAGAAGAATATAACCAGGAATTAAATCTGAAACTTTCTGGTCTGGCTTTATACAAACATACATACGAACATATGAATTAGGAACAGGAGTAGCCCACTCTGCCCCTCCAGCCTGCTCTGCCATTGAAGACAATCATGGTTGATCTGATTCTAACCTCAACCCCATATTCCTGCCCACCCTCGATCACCATTTATCCCCTTGTTAATCAAGAATCTATCTAGCTCTGCTTTAAAAATACTCAAAGACTCCACCTTCACCGCCTTTTGAGGAAGAGAGTTCCAAAGACTCACTACCCTCTGGGGAAAAAAATTTCTCCTTATCTTTCTTAAATGAGTGACCCCTTATTTTTAAACAGTGACCCCTAGTGCTAGATTCTCCCACAAGAGGAAACATCCTCTCCACATCCACCCTGGAAAGTTCTCTCAGGATCTCAAAGGTTTCAATCAAGTCATCTCTTATAAACTCCAGTGGATATGAGCCTAACCTGTCCAACCTTTCCTCATAAGACAACCCACCCATTCCTGGTATTAGTCTAGTAAACCTTCTCTGAACAACCTTGAGCCATCAGAGGAGTTTATATTAAAACTTCATTGGTTAGTATGTGCAGACTTAGCAATGCGTTTGAAAATCTGGTGATTATATGATTGGGGGTCAGATCTAATCCTCTCCTGTTCAATCAGGGCAGAATCATCCCAAAAATCAGCAAAGTCTGATATCAGGCAGGGAAAGTGGTGTTTGACCTGTTGACGGCAATGGCGGCTTTTTCTGTTGTATTGTGCTGCACTTTGTTTCAAAAAAGCAGAGGCACAGGTTTCACATCGGATCGATGGTGGGGCAACCTCTGATTTGCCCGCCCCACTGTCATCACAGGCTTTCAGTAAACTGGGCGCCATATATAAAGGGCACCCCTACGCAGAGCTAGCACTCACTAAGGGAACAAAAGCTGCTGCAAAGTCATGGTTGCCAAAAAGAGAAAATGTGCTGCCCCCAAATTTAGCGACACCTCCCTTGAATGCCTACTGGATGCAGTGGAGGACCGCTGCAAAGTCCTCTACCCTCCTTGGGCGAAGGCGAGCAAGCAAGGTCACCAGTCCAGCATGGGAGGCGGTGGCAGCGGTGGTCAGCGCCAATACCCTGCAAAAGAGGACAGCCACCCAGTGCCAAAAGAGGAGGAATGATCTCCTCCGTTCCAGGGTAAGTCACTCTTCTCATCACTCTCAACTCACACACTCAAAAACCCAATACACATCCAAAGGGATCTCACTCACTGCCAGTTCAATGGACATCACCATTCACTCTCTCACATGCACCTTGATCTGCCCTGCGGATAGTGCCCTCATTCCATCCGTGGCACCACTCACCACCCACACATACCAGACATCCTTATCATCTGGCCTGGCAGGCGTCCTGCTTATACTTTCTCCATCCTTATTCATGCAAGACAAGATGGCACACAACAAAAGGGAGATGTCACAGACTGATGGAGGAATGCCCAACATCGAGGTCCTCACAGACATTAAAAATAGAACCATCCAGCTGACTGACGACGATCTGGACCGTTCCTGTGCTGACGGTGAGGTCAGCGGCGCTCTACCAAGTGAAGATCCAGCAGTGCAACATCCATCAGACAACCATGCTGTGAGTCACTTCCCCTGTTCTGCAATCCCCTGCCGTGCACTAATTATCTCTCCCTGCTTTCACAGGCACATCTAGGAAGCAGCTGAGGGGGTCCACGTGCCAGGCCCTTGATTCAAGCCTCCAAGAAACCTCGGAAGAGGAATCTAATGACGTCCTAATTGAAGACCCGTCACAGTGCTCACCCACACTCTCCACCAGCGCAGAGACACACACCTCGGTGGGATTTGGTTCTAGAGTAGGCTCAGGATCACAATCTGGTGAGCACATCGCACTGTCTGATCCACAGCAGGTGGAGGCAGGAGACTTCCCAGGTTTCTGGCACTTGGAGGACTGCTGGAGGCCAGAAATTTGCTGAGTCCCAGTCAGATGAGGAGCCTTTGTGCTCGGTCATACCTCAGTTGCTGGAGCTGCAAAGATAAGCTCAGGAACATCAGGAAAGAATGTCCACTGCACTCCTCATACTGCAAGGCACAATGGAGGAGTCCATGAGGTAATAGCACCGGCATGTCAAAGCATCAAGGTCAACACTTGTAGGATGGCGGCTGCCATGGAGATTTTGGTCCATGACATTGGTCCTGCACTGCTGCAGGAGCTGCATTCCATTGCTGAGACACTTGCAGGCATCCATCAGTGTCAATGCAAGGGGCGGGGGAGGGGGGAGGCGAGGAATCTAGAGCTCACTCCAGCTGCCCCTTCCTCTCAAGGAGACAGCCAGGGTCTCTCAGGCACCCATAGGGAGGAGGATCAGCAGGTGCACATCCCGATGCCATCCATCCAGGTGACTCCGGGAGTGTCCAGTCCATCTGAATCCCCTCTTCCTGTGACCCCAGCAGCTCCAGCTCCACAGGCAGAGGAGGGTGCCACTGCCACCCAGCAGGACACTGGAAGCAGGCCGGGGCCCTCCAGGTCTCTGTCCTCCAGAGGACACCTGTCAGGGTCATCACAGACAACCAGACGTAGCAGTCAGCAGGCCACCTCCACTGTGGATGTTGGGGGAGCACTAAGATGTAGCGGCAGGGTTAGAAAGGTCAAGAAAATTTAGTAGCACAATGTAGGCACAGGCATGAATCACTTGTACTTAATGTTGACCATTGTAAATACACTCCCAATAATGTCTCCTTGTCCATGGCTCCTGGTTATGTTGAGCAGTGTTTGTGTCAATCAGATGTGAAATCTTGTTTCCCGCACAAAACAAAGGTTACTGTCGCTGACAGGGCCTTTCCACTGTGCAGTGTGTAACCTTCTTAGCACAGTGATTGTCCGGCTTCAAAGTCACTGTCCGAGTTAGTGTTGCGTGCACCTCCATGTGGCTTGTGTTTGCTGCACAAATCTCATACCCATGTGTCACTGGGTTCCATGATGTTCTCTGTGTTCCCTCAGCATCTTAGAGGTGAGGCAGCCCCCCCCACCTCGACACCATTCCTGACAGGTGAAGGTGTGGTGCTGAAGGGAACAGGTGATGAAGCCTGCCAAAGAACCAAGTTGTCTTAAAGTCCATGTGGCCACTGTATCTCAGCAGTGTCTTGCTGATATGAGCCTCTTCACAGAGCATATGTGTGCTGCCCTCAGCCAGACAGGCGTCAGACATTCCCAGATGCAATATGGAGATCTCAGAAATTTCCTCAGTGCATCTCATCATCATCCTCCTGGAACTTTGTGGCAATGAAGGCCTCACGACAATGCCTGCCTTGTCTGGCCAATGCAATGGCCTCATCGCCTGCACCCTCGCCTTCCAGGACCTCATCACCCTCAACCCCTTTGACTTCCTCCTCATCGGAGGAGACATGCAGCTCTTGCATCTCCTCATCATCCAGCTCCTCCCCCACTTTGCACCTCCAGGTTGTGTATCACGCAGCAAGCCACTACGCTTATGCCACCCTCTGGGGAGTGTACTGCAGTGCTCCGCCAGACCTGAGCAGGAAGCCAGAACTTCATTTTCAGGATGCCAATGGTGTGCTCAACCAAATTCTGGGTTGCGGCATAAGCCCTGAGGAGCCAACCCTGCATCCTGTATGCTTCCTAGAAGATGTCAGGGATCTGAGACCTGCTGAGGATGTACGAGTCGTAGACGCTTCTGGGTTTTCTTGCACACATTTGCATGATCCGTTTGCTATGGTCGCAGACCAGCTGAACATTGAGAGAGTGGAAGCCTTTGTGGTTCACATACTGGACTGCTTGTTGCCATGGAGATTTAATAACCATATGGGTGCAGTCAATGACACCCTACACCTGTGGGAATCCGGAAATCTGAGCAAATCCCAGCACTCTTGCTTCCTGGCTTGCCTGATCCCTGTCCAAATTGACAAACGTGCGGGCCTTGGCAAAAAGGGTGCCTGTGACCTCCTGGATATATTTGTGGGTGGAGGCTTGTGAGATCCCGCAAAAGTTCCCAGTGGAGCCCTGGAAGGAACCACTGCCGTAGAAATTGTGTGCAGTGGTAACTTTAGCTGCCATGGCGCCAAATCCCTCAGAAGGTGGCATATGCGTGTGACCAGTTCCCTTGACATGCGCAGGCATTGGCGGCATTGGCTCTCGCTCCTCTGCAGGTAGCACATCCGCCGTCTGTAGACCCTGGGTCTAGTGATGCACCTACAAACAACGGCTCTGTGGGGTTCATCCTCTGCGTGCAGAGGGGGCCATGTCGTCCCTTCAATTTCAGGGGCAGAATTTTCAGGTTGTCGGGCAGGTGGGCCCGGGGACGGCCGGGAAACGGTCCACTGTCCGTGATTGGCCCCTGACCGCGATTTCACGCTGGCTGGCCAATTAACAGCCAGGTTGAAAGGTACACTGAAAGGTGCTGCTGGGGTGGGGGCGGGAGGAGTGCGAGCGCAAAAGCCTGTGCATGTGTGGGGGAGCGCA
The DNA here is from genome assembly GCF_964194155.1 of Cetorhinus maximus. Lineage (NCBI taxonomy): Eukaryota > Metazoa > Chordata > Chondrichthyes > Lamniformes > Cetorhinidae > Cetorhinus > Cetorhinus maximus. The sequence continues at coordinate 109,588,802 of NC_135880.1, forward strand.
CACTGAAAGCTCCCTGAAGGCAGAGAGCTGCCTCAGGGGGATGAAGAAGTTTAAAATCAAAAATAAATATTTTTTAAATCTGAAAAAACTGTCCCCACTTGGGACTCACTCACAATTACATGAACAGAATAAAAACTCTGCCCAAAAATGTATATTTATTTTTTATTTAATTGTGGAAACCTCATCCTGACCATGGATCAGGTTTACTAAAAAATCAAAAGGCCGCCTGGCCAATTAACTGCCCGCCAACCGTGAGGTTGGATGGGCAGCGAAAAATATGTTTAAATTAATTGACTAAGGGCCTTAATAGGCTTCTTGATTGTCGGCGGGCGCGCTACCAACTCTCGCACACGCCCGTCAACCTAAATATCGCGAAAGTGTGCGATAACATCGGGATGCTCGCACAATGTCATTGAGCATTATTTTACACCCGATCGGTTTGGACATGCGCCCACCCATGGAACATAAAATCCTGCCCCAGGGTTCTGCTCCTCCCTTCAGCGAGCCAAGCGTCTCCAGCGCATTCTTCTACTTCTTCTCTCCTGTCTATATGCAATCAGGCAAACAGCAAGATCACCAGACTCCATGCTCCTGATGGTCTCCTCTCTGCAGTATCAAAGAGAGAGAGAAGCAAGGGTCAGCAATTGTCTTCTAACGACCACTCTTGGTCCAGTCTTCACCTGCGGCTGCCTCTCAAGGTCCCTTAACGCATGCCGGAGAGTCCAGGCCACCAGATGGATGCCCAGTGTTTAATGCGCCTGATGGCTCACCATGCCCACACCCAGCACCACCCTACACCACATGACCGAGTGACGCAGCTTCAGCCACTCGATTGCATCCTGAACTCTCATCACAGGCGCGGGCATTTTCCTAACCTGGACTCCATGGTTTGCTTGTACTATGAGGATAACTTTTCAATGTCAACTGAAACATAATGCAAGGGACTAGGAGTGCAGCCTTCCCTCAGTGTTCGATGGCCAACTTTCCCAACTGGATCCTCAGGTTTGTCCAGTCGCGCAATGTTTCTGCAGCACCACAGCACTCATTCGAGTTTGAAGTGTGCACGTGAGAGGTTAACAGTAGAGGAGCAACCATTGGCACTGTGAGGAATTAATGCTGCTCGAGTAGGCACAATTGCTTGATTAGGCTGATTCCAAGCATATCAATTGAGGTCAAAGCTAAACCCTCTCAGCTGCAATGGAGTGCTCATCTTTGATATGTTCTGCCATTAGCCCAGCCGTTTGCTACTCCCATCCCACCCTTTCATGTTTTTGTGCTCAAACTTCTGTCCGTGCTGCTGTGACCACCCCCCAACATTGTCACCCTTACCCCGAGTTTGCATTCTCCCCCTTCTCCCTTTGCACTGTCACCCTTGCCCCAGCACCACAAGCCAGCCATGAAGAAGCCACCAAGGAGTCTTGCCTGTGCCCCTCCTGTGAATCTGTGGAGCCGCTGGGATTATCACAAGTGCTGCGCAAAGTTGTGTGCACTCACCTCAAAAGTTGAGGCCAGGTTCACGCCTTTTAAAGGCAGTTCTAAATCACTCTGTCGAGAGATCACGACGATGTGGGATTTAAATTTGACATGATGGTTCTGGCGTGTGGCTATAATAATTAGATGCAAATTTACTACAATTAAGTTCCCAACATTTGACGGCGGGAAACGCAGCCCGCTTTGACGGGGGGGAGGGGACAATCATGCCCTGGATTTATGTCGCTGGGAAATGTGACCTTCTTGCGAGATTTTCCAATCCTGTCGTGAGTGGGGGCGAAAAATCCAGGCCTCAGCTTCAGGTCAGTCAATAAACTCTGAAATTATACCTCAGCTTTTGAAAGAGAATGGATAAGGGGAGACGAAAATGGAGGAAGTTCTTCTCGGGGAAACTCAGTGAAGGGCACTAGCATATGAACATATTTCATCTTACAGTGGCCAGATAAGGGTCTCACTGATAATTTATTTCCTCAGTGTTAGAAATCTGAACTAGTTACAGTAGGGAGGTGCTGTAAGACAGGGGATGGGGGTTAAGAGAAGGGAATCAGTACAGACCACTCCCGTGTTAGAGAGTGGCATTGGTGGAGGTTGAGAACGAGAACACTAATCCAAAAAGGAAAGAGAAGATATATACCCTCTAGTTGTTTTTAAAAAGTAAAACAATTATAATTAAATCACAATCTTGATCTGTTCCAGCTGCAGGTCACTAAATGAACCGGATTTAATTTCCTATAATAAAGAGGAACACTTACGTTCCTGAAAATGCCAAAAATAGTTCCGATAGACACCAAGCAGTCGATGTTAGAAGAACCGTCCAATGGATCAAAACAAACCACATATTTACCCTGAAAAGAAACAAATATAAATTAAACTGGCTAATATCTATGTGTATGTAAAATCCGTTTAAAAAGCCATTGAAAATCCTTCTTTTCAACCATGCCTTTGGCTTTCCCCTCCCTACTCCTCTACATTTTTGACCCTCCAGCTTAATGGTGTCCGTTGTTTTATTCTTCTAATGTTAGGCACTTTGAAAGACATTACAGCCCATGCAGAAGGAGTAATTTATTGCTGGATTGTAATGTTCTATTTCCCCTCACACTTGTGACAGATGAAACTAATGATTAATTAATGACAGGGAATTATGGGGAATTTTCCTTCTTCTTTGCAATGCATATAAAAATTAAAAATATATATATAACGGGCCAGATTTTCCATCCCACTAGCCCCAAACGCTGACACATTTGCTGCTGTCGAGGGCCGCAACAGAATCGGAAGTTCTGGGCAGCTGACTTACACTGGAAACCCAAATTTCAGATTGGCCAGAAATGTCTCTGTGGGAGTGCGCACTGATAGTCCTGCCGAAACCTCTCTGCGGGTAAGCTTCGGATGTTTACCCAGAACTTACCTACTCTGATTTAAAGGCCCAAATCTTCTGGTCTCCATGTAAACGTATACCCCAAGATGCGCTATGGGACCCGTTGGAAGTCCCAACGTACTGACTCTGTGGGAATTGCCCGGGAAGTTTGAACATCCAATGGGCTATTCCCCTGCTCCCTGGAACACTCCAAAAAAGTTTCTAACTCTGAGTTAGAGCCGGTTACAACTGACTTACCTGGATAGCTACCCAGGAAATGCTAGACAGAAAAACCCTAGTCTAACTCCTGGGTAACTACACAACTGTTCCACCCCACACCCTCTCCTCAACCACAACTCCCCCAGTGACCCCCAACTCCACTGACCCGACCTCACCATCTGACTCACCCCCTCAAACCCTGACTATACCCCTGACATCTGACCCCCCTGACTCCCTCCTGACCCAACCTCACTACCTGACTCCCACCCTGCCCCCCGACTGCACCCCTTAACCCCTGACTCCCTCTCACCCGACCTTACCACCTGATACCTCCCAGATCCCCAACTCACACTTGACACCCCCCTACTCCCTCTGACCCCATCTGACCTGACCTCACCACCCGACTCTCCCCTGGCCTCCTGACTCCCCCGTGTCCTGACCTGACCCAACCTCACCACCCTACCCAGCTGCCAGCCTTACCCCTCACCCACCCTACCCCCTTACCCACTTTATCTCCCTACCCACTTACTTTCTCTCCAAAGTTCTTCAAAGAAACTTTGGAACATTTAAACTCTTTACTTAGCAGAATATGGTAGCTAGTTCTGCAAAAAAGGGACTTGGCTTCAGCACAGATTCCCCTAACTGATGTCGCCGAGATTCCCTGCGCTGAGTCAGTTTGGAAGGATCCTCCATTGGAAAATTGGCCAAAAGGATCAGAGGTAGGTGTGGATTTTTTTTTTCTAATCTTTGTCAAAAATAGGGATTCTGATCCTGATAAGATTGAGGCCATTCGCACTGATCCTAGCAAGAGGAAAGCCTGCTCCAGGAGCATAGCCTGTTAAATCAAGAGGAGGGTCTTCACACTCCTGCCACCCTCAGTACTGCTAAACAACAGCCACCATGTGCAACCTCACCCTCTCTCCACCCCCCCCACCCCCGTCATTCCTGACTCACCCCTCCCCCACCCATACAATCCATGCAATAAATCTGCTGCATCCTGAATCTGTCTTTTTAGAGAAATTGCCTCACAAATAGATCTTTACAAATAGAATGTGTGTTTTAATCAAGTGTTATACCCAAACTATTGATTCAACTAAATTATTTTACAGATGCTGATTTGTGTTTGTCCAGCACTTCATGCTCCTAGACATTGTAGGATTATGTTTTCACCTTTGCATTACTGGCGAGGTACCTCAGCCACTAACACTAACCCCATAATTCATAATTTATGTTTATAAGTAATCATCATCATCATGGATATTGACAGAGCCAGCAGAGGCCCACAGGGAGTGCATTTTGGAGCCACCCATGGGTCACGTTTGTTACACACTCACACTTTTCTCAGGCTCCACAATTATAGCTTCTTTATTCTCCTCTGTCACTAGCACAGAAGTGCCGTAGGATGATTTTAGCAGATTAATCATGAGGTCGTTAGACAGGACATCCAATTTCTTGACTTCATCTCCAGTCACATTCACAGTCCCTGCAAGTCCATACCTGAAAAAAATAACATCTGAGCATTTATCAAAAATAATCCACTTAAATACATAGCATAACACTAGATTTTAACCATTGAGTTAGGAGCTATTTTGTAGTTTGACCACACAGCCCTTTTAAATGGCCATGATTTATGGTTCAAACTCTCCTCCAAAATTTTTCTTTACAGCGATAGTTCTCACTTCTCCCTCTTCTGCAAAGTTTTTAAGTTGTTTACAATGATACAGAGGGTCTGCTGCTTTACGTGGCAAAAATGCATGATTATTAGATTTTGAATGTATTATTAAAAATGGAAAACTTGCTACAACTCACTAATTCCCACTTGTTCAGTAATTGGTGAGAAGTTTAGAAGCTGGGAGCCTTCCACTGGTCTCCTCAGTGACTCAGCTCATTGATCGACATAATGGTGCAGATTTGAATGGCTGGTATAAAGTTATCCTCCGTTGTTTAATGAAGATTTGGCTGCTTGGATTCCACATGTATTTGGAAATAACCTTTGTGAACAGTAACCAAAGATTTATAACAAAATCTTTACATTAAAATGTTAAATTTGTTGTGGTAAATAAATATGGTTTTAGTCAGGGAGATTTCATTGTTAGGAGGGACTTAGCGTGATAGCTCAACAGTACTGAGCAAGTGGGAGTTAGTGAATTAAAGAAAGCGTTCTATATCTATATTAAATTAAAAGTCTTGTAGTCTTGCAGCTTTTGTCATTAAATTGCATAAAGCAACATATTCTTCACATCACTGCAAACAACACCATAGAAAACCTGACAGTAGCATTTATTCTACTTGATTCCATTTTCTTTGTTACCTGTGTTCTCATTTCTTTTTAAAGAAGTCTCCCTATTTAAAAATATGAGAATGGCTTAAGAACTAGTATTCTAACTCATTAATTTGAAGGTGAATTTCATTAAAGAGGATATCATTCTGCTGAATTGCCCTAAAATTAATATGTTAAAATTGAAGTCTGTACACATAACAGTGCCTCTTTTGTCTGCATTATCACCTAGAGTGAGGCTTATTCAATTCAGTTTTAAAATGTGATCTGCTCTAAAGTATCACATTTTGAAACTTCACCAATTAAAAATGCTTGCAGCCAGCTTTATAAATATCACTCCTAACATTTCCCAATAATCAAAGCTTCGTTATTACATCGTTTTATGCTTCAAAACTGTTGGTCAGAGATCACCTTGGAAGAGGGGTTTCCTCCAGAACTCTGATGTGATAATCACCTCTTGCTGCCTCTTAATTGGCTGGGTCCAAATTCACCTCAGCTCAAGGTCTAGGACAGGAAAACTTATTCCCTGCCAATTTTATCCCCATCTCTCCTGTAATTAATGCTGCACCTGGCTCCATGGGCACAAGAAACTAGCTGATTGCCTACCCAAATGTTATCCTTGATATGTGGGTATTACAGTGAGTAAGCTTTGGTAAGTTGTGTGACAGTTGGACCTTACAGTTAATCCCTAAAGGTGCATGGATTTAACATCAGGAGGAGGAATGGTGGGTGATTTTCTTCCCTTCCTACCTGAGGTTGCTGTGGCCAATTGTAGCACCTTTACCCTGGCTGAAATCCACTCGGTCAACAGGAACTACAGTTTTATTCCTGGGAGGCACATGGTTATCTCACCACTGGAAGCGTAATAGTCAAACCTGATTCTATCCTCAGCCCACTGCCACAGACAAATGTTTCCTAACAGGTGATTCTCATCACACTCAGGAACCCTGGCTGATTCCCAGACCAGACAACTGAAGTCAGTTTCTGCAATCCCACCACTGAGAACCACTATTCAACAGAAGTAAGTTATTGAACCCCCGGGGCCTTCCTAGTTTGTATAACACAACATCACATTGGGCAATGCATGAAGAAAACTTATTCCACTTTCTACAGATACAACTTTTATCCATATAGTGCCTTTAATGTAAAGAAAAGTCCCAAAGTGGTTCACAAGAGCACTATGAAGCAAAGCATGGCACCAAGCCACACAAGGAGATAGGTCAGATGACCAAAAGCTTGGCCAAAGAGGAAGGTTTTAAGGAGTGTCTTAAAGGAAGAAAGCAAGGTAGAGAGGCGGAGAGAGGGTAGGGATTCCAAAGCTTGGGCCAAAGCAACTGAAGGCATGGCCACTAATGGTGTAGCAATTATAATTGGGAATGCAGAAGAGGCCAAAATTAGGGCAATGTGGATATCTTGAAGGTTTGTGTAGCAGGAGGAGATTACAGAGATAGGGAGGGGCAAGGGCAGTTGGTCTTTCTCTGGAGTAAAACAGATTTCAAACTTCAGTAATTTAATTACCCCCTACACCTCAACCCCCTCCCACGGCACCTTCCCATGCAACCGCAGAAGGTGCAACACCTGCCCCTTTACTTCCCCCCTCCTCACCGTCCAAGGGCCCAAACACTCCTTTCAAGTGAAGCAGTATTTCACTTGCACTTCCCTCAATTTAGTCTACTGCATTTGCTGCTCCCAATGCAGTCTCCTCTGCATTGGAGAGACCAAACACAGACCAGGTGACCGCTTTGCGGAACACCTTCGGTCTGTCCACAAGCATGACCCAGACCTCCTTGTCGCTTGCCATTTCAACACACCACCCTGCTCTCATGCCCACATGTCCGTCCTTGGTCTGCTGCAATGTTCCAGTGAAACTCATCGCAAACTGGAGGAACAGCACCTCATCTTCCGACTAGGCACTTTACAGCCTTCCGGTCTGAATATTGAGTTCAACAATGTTAGATCATGAACTCTCTCCTCCATCCCCACCCCCTTTCCGATCCCCCTTTTTCCAATAATTTATATAGGTTTTTCTTTTCCCACCTATTTCCATTATTTTTAAATGTATTTCCATCCATTGTTTTATCTCTACCTTTTAGCCTATTTCGATCCCTTCCCCCCACCCCACCCTCACTAGGGCTATCTGTACCTTGCTCGTCCTGCTTTCTACCCTTAATGTCACCATTAGCACATTTCTTAGCTAATATCACCACCGTCAACACCTCTTTATCCTTTTGTCTATGACATCTTTTGGCAATTTTCTCCTATCACTGGCCCTCTATCCAGCTCTACCTGTCCCACTCCCTCTTAAACCAGCTTATATTTCACCTCTTTTCTATTTTTCCTTAGTTCTGTTGAAGAGTCATACGGACTCGAAACGTTAACTGTGTTCCTCTCCACAGATGCTGTCAGACCTGCTGAGTTTTTCCAAGTATTTTAGTTTTTGTTTCAGTAATTTAATTGCACATTGCTGCCATCTGCTGGATGGCTAAGCAAATTTTCTGAGTGACACTTTTCCTGCTCATTTATCTTTTATTGTCGATCACTTTTCAGATCATTTCTGCTATCCATTTCGTTTAGGTTTTGTTGTTTTTTCTTTATTACTTGTTTTTTTTAATGCTCTTTTTGCTATTAGCTTTTTCTATGTGTGCATTAACATGCACATGGCGGGGAGCTGAATCAGTGATTGCATTCACACTAAAACCAAGTGTAAATTTGCATTTTTTCTGCAAATAGAACCAACTGTGAGAAACAACTGCCAGAGTGGAAGGTATTTGGATCGAGGGTAGGAAGGAAAGGAGCCTCACTGACAAGGAGCGGGAATTAGAAAGACAACGGGTGGAATCATCCCAGATTTGCAGTAATTGCAGTAGTGAGTGGGTAAAATGAGGTTTTACCTGCCGGCAGCGATGGCGGCTTTTCACGCCGTATCGTCCTGAACCTGCCACATTATTTATGCATTCCTGGGAAATGTATCATTTTGATGGTGGGCGGGCTCTCATTTGCCCGCCCACCATCATCTTGCCACTTCATCATGCCTGGCGCCATGTTTAAAGTCCAGTCACGCTTACATATCTCAGTGCTTCCAGCCCATGACTACTGCAGGGAAGACATCCACGAAAGACAAAAAGACTGCAGTCCCCAGGTTTATTGATGCATCACTGGAATGCCATTTGGACGCTGTGGAGGCCCGCTGCGATGTCCTCTACCCCCACTCTGGCCGCAGAACATGCAGTGGCATCACCAATCGAGCATGGCAGGTGATGGCAGTGGTGGTCAGGGCCAATGCTGCACAGAAGAGGTTGGCCATCCAATGCACATAGAGGATGAATGATCTCATCCGTGCAGCCAGGTTAAGGCAACCATCTCATCACTCTAAACTAACACACTCAAGCCCATCACACATTCACTGACATCACCACCCATTCTCACACACATACCCTCACATGTCCACCTGGCCTCATCTCCTCTGGAGACTGCCTCCTCAGCCCTCACCATCTTGAGGCCACTTGCACAGATTAATATGTGCCCCCACACACACCCTGGGTTACCCTCCTTCCCCGGTACAGCCCTCATCCTGCAGCCTCTTCCCTCGCCTGAAGCCACTTCTCCCCCTTCCCCTGCAGCCATTGAAAAGCCATCCACATATGGCTGATCTGGTAAGTAGAGACCTACCCGTGAGTCCTCTGAAAGTGATGCGGTGCTGTCTGTGAAGCCTGGCACTGATGACTGCGAGTGCTGACTGAAGCAAGGTAGGCAAACAAACCTTGAAGTCCCGAATGAAGTGCAGCCCGCCAGGTGCACGTCGCTTATGTGCTGTTGTGCAACACGTCGGTGTGTTTTCCTGCTGATGCTGGCGGACAATCCAGCATCAATCCAGGTGGGGATGAGTCTGGCGGGCTGGCCTTATAATGATACGCTGATGTATTACAATGAGGTTCCCGACGCCCAATGGTGGGAAACGCGGCCTGCTATCAACGGGCTGAGTGGACGATTGCAAATTGGTTTAAAGCCATTGTGAAACCAATCGCACCATATTGTCCACTCACGCCATCGAACGCACCCGACGCTGGCAGGCACGGAAAATCCCAGCCAACATCTTAGTAGTCAGATAAATTAATGTGTCATCTATGCTGAGCAGCAAGCAGGATGCCAACAAGCAAACTTTGGCAGGATGCAGTTTGCTTGGAATAATGGACCCGTACTTTAAGTGTGTCAAGGTAATATTGTACTTTTCCATGCCTGGTGCTTCATACGCACACATCACAAATGCACTCTGTACCATATTACCACAAACAGCTTGACAAACATTTTGATAGTTTCCGTGTCCCAGGGTTGAGGGATGAATTAATTAAATTCCACCATGGGCCCTAATCCCTGACAAAAAAATACTCTAAGTCTTGACAGTTATAAAAGCTCCCACAGGTACGAGACCCTACAAACAAGGTTCAGAGGAGCTGAGTAAATTCAAAACAAGGTCAACACCAAGATTTCCAAAAACTTAATAAGCTTAGCTAAACTTGGCAGAACAACTCAGTAAAACTCCTGTAAATTACTAATCATAGAGCAGCCAAGATATACTTCACTTTCTGCAATTAATATGTAGTTGATACAGAACTAGCTAAGATGACAAATCACAGTGATAGTGCCTTAAAATGGAAAATTCACTTTTGCTACCTTACATTACAATAACAATTCACACTAAAACCAAAAGTAAATTTGCATTTTTTTCTGCTAATAGGACCAACTGTGAGATACAGCTACCAGAGTGGAAGGTATTCTGTGCTCACAACAACTTACATTTCTATAGCATTCTCTGGAGGGAAATAAAACCCCAAAGTACTTAAAGATGAAGACTAAGCAAGAAAAATAAGGGGGAAAGTGGGGAAAGTCCAATGACAGCATCAAATAGAAAGGTTGAGATTAAGTTTATGAAAGCATGGAGCGGGCAGTGATGCTTAGTGACTGTAAGAGGCTACCAGAGGACAGGGACATAGCAACTGAAAGATAAATCATTGATGGTGGAGCATAATTTGGTCTATTGTACAATGCTAGTGTGGAGGTATTGACAAACAGGATCATTGAAGTACAGTTGAGCAAAGTGGCAATAGGTTTGAAATAAGCAAGACAAAGATCTTGCTTCAAATTACGAGAGTACATGGAGCCAGTGGAGTTCAAAAAGGAGCTGATGGGAATGTGAAATGGGAGCGGTGGCCACTACCAGTACTGCAGGAGCTCCTGGTTGCAGGATCATCCCTGGAGTGAAGATGGGTGATGGAGGCTCACCGAGGCCAGTCACAGAAGCCCTGTGGAGTGAGAAAGGGGTGTCAATATTTAGGGCAGGTGGAGGTTGCCCTTGCTGTTGACAGGTCTCTTCGTTGGGCACGGGCTGTCCAAGTAGGAAGGATACCCCCACCAGGCTGCATGCAGGCGGGCGGGCTGTCCACATTCTGTGACCCCCGTCCACTGCTAGTTCAATACCAACAGCTGCAGGATGTGGTCCTTTAAGCGTTCACATAAAGTATTTAGAAACATAGAAAACAGGAGCAGGAGTAGGACATTTGGCCCTTCGAACCTGCCCCACCATTCAATATGATCATGGCTGATCCTCTATCTCAACACCATATTCCCGCTCTCTCCCCATACTCCCTGACACCTTTAGAGATCTGAAATCTGTCTATTTCCTTCTTAAATATATTCAGTGGCTTGGATAGATTGGCGTCCGGCCATGAAGGCCGTCCTCAACCCTTCCCACCCCACACTTAATCAGGGTGGGGTGGTCAGGAAAGTGATGGGGTTTCCACCCTGCACCTTCCTGCCCGATGATACATGCCCCCCCAAACACCTCTCAACTCTCTTCCAAGGGGGAGCATTAAAATTCCATCCAGTCTGTTGAGGGCTAAAGGGAGAAGCTGCAGAACAAAAGTAAAGTTGGGTAGGAGAGGCCAGTTGAGGCAGATCCAGCAGTACAAATGACTTCAAGCTTAAATAGAATAACGTGCAGGAGATCTTTGCATTTATTATCTAAGGAATGGGTGGAAGGTACGTGGGCAAGCAGCCAGGGCAAAAAGTTTGTGTTGGTGAAGAGAGCACGTTTGTTCAAAGCATATTCAAAGTTTCTATTTTTAATAGGATTACTATAGGTCAGTAGAAACCTACATATTATCAATATACCCTCTAATATATTTTGGCGTGCCCAAGCAATTTGCTGAAGTATGCATTCCCTTTAAACTTTTCTGCATAGATGCACAAGCCCAGTAACTTAAATGAGCTGACTTTTTGTGGGGGGCCTGCATGGAAAATTTCAGGTTGATACACAACACATTACACAGTAGAAATTTGTGGTTAAGATTTTTAACTCAAAAAACTTCAAGGAGAATTTCAAATAAACTCAAATGTCATGAATAATAAAGAAATGCTAGAAAGCTTGTTAAAATAAGTTTTATCCATTTGTAAAGCAAAACCCACTCTCCAATCTTGCATAAAACAAATTGCATGCAATTGCTTACTTTGCGGCACACAGCATTTGTGAAGCTAATAAAGGTCATGGACTCACAAATGGGCCAGGCCTGCTTTTCTCACTGCGCAGGAGATAGCCTTGATTGCAGTTAACAGGGAATTTAGGAGCTGAGTGAATTCCCCCGTCCCTTTGGCTTTCCTTCCTTGTTCCATGACAAATCGGGTCATTGTTTGGACATCGGTATCGAAAGGCGACTGATCCGACATTGTGGCTGAATTTCTTTCTCTTTCACGGTAGAGTTGGTGAAGTTATGAGCGGAGGCAGCCTGGCCAGACTATTTAAAGTACAGGTTGGTGAGCCAAATAAATCGAACAGCTGCGTGGACTATGTGACTAACTTTGAATTCTATGAGAGGTCAGAGCATGCATATTATTTAAGAAGACCTGACTACCACAATATCCTGAGGGACTGGTTAAAAAGCAAAGTTTTAGACATTTTGTCAAATCTGACTTTGACTCAGGATCTTTGATTTAAATTCATTCGTTATTGCCCAGCAGGCAGATTTTAAGCATGCAAGTTGTAACTCACAAAATTGCACTTCATCATGGCACAGAAGAAGTTAATGTGAGCCTACTTGTACATCAGCTACTTTGGGCTTAAAAACTAAAGGTGTGAAAAAATATAATTTTCCAGCGGTGTAGTAATGTCATGTTGTTTTGAAAGGTCATGGGTGCAATAGAAAACTGTGGCATATAAAAGGAATTGCCCCTGTCTGAAAATGCCAGAGTTCTTTGGTGACAGACTGTAATTAAATCTGAGGATAGCATTTAGGTGAGTGATAGGTACCATGTGCAAGGAAACATTACCAGGGGCAACTAAGTGATATGTAAAGGAAAGCCTGAGATTATTTGATCTTCCATTTCTATTTCCGATAAAGCTGCGGAGGATATCTTCTCAGTGTCACTTAAGCATGACCCTTTATTTAAATTTATTTCTCTACACCGAGGGAAAAACACACACATATCAGAGCTGTCAACATTGAACAAACCTGAGGTGCAGACTTTCAGATATTAGACTGAAGCTAGTGCTTTTGTGGTTAAAAAGTAGCTGCTGTATCCATCACACACACAGGCTGCAGGGGAGATTCAACTGATTAATGGTCATTTCTCTCCTGCAAAGTTTTTAACCTTTCCTTTGCTCTTTTATACTTTTCTTTGTCTTTCTCTTTATTATTCCCTTTGTTCATGGCCTTCCTGGTAGCAAGATTTATCAATGGTTTGCTCACATTATGGGTGTACAGCTATCCCAGCATCCGATGCCAAATGAAAGTACATTATTAAAACAGTAAGTCCACATAGTTTTATCAGGGAACTTGTAGAATGTGTGATAGATTACTGCTGAAGGGTTTTCTTCCGTTATATTCTCCTAGTAAGAGAGGTGGTGAGAAAGACTGGCACAGTTTTTACATAATGTTCGCATGATCCTGAAGCGAAACACCAGATCATCAGCTTTGTGCAAATCCCCATCAAATACAAGGGCTAGTATATCTGCTACATATGGCACTGCATGGAATACAACAACTATTCCTAACATGAATTATTTACTTTGTTATGCAACATCTTCAGATGTCTAAACAAGACTTTTTTCTCTCCTCCTCATCTTCTGAAGTAATTGATTTCTGCTGGGACAGTACTGCATGAACAGGAACTCTTGTTGGTATCTTTTCCAAGCATCTGTTCATCCCATGAAGCAGTAATTCATGGAAGGCTGGGGTTCCCTGGCCATCCAAATTTTTCATCTTGGTGGCCATATTCTTTCTAAAAAAAGAAAGGTTCCTCAAATGTTTTCACTACTCATCTGAGGCTCTAAATGACATTAGGCTACAGCTCCATAGTAACTGCCAGCTTTCTTGTATCTTAACCAAGCGGACATTCCTCATTCATAGACCTAAAGTGAGTGTGCTCAGGTTATTTGAGCATTGGAACATTATAACCAATCTTGAGTCTGTCCTCCCCAAATATTCCCATGTCTACTTCTTTCCAACCAGGATCACTGCATTGCACTCAGGGGCAGAAGATCAATTCCAACAACCCCAACTCCACCCACAATCACCCTCTCCTTGTTTTCTTAGACCAGGGCACCAAGGCCATGCATATAGTTTCTATTTTGTCCTGACTGAATTAGTGAACCCTGAACCTTCTGGTGTGTGTCATGCTATGCAGGACATTCATTTACTGAGCCATTGGGAGCTACAAATATGAATCTAAATACAGTGAGTGATAGGATATTCAACTGTAAAGCATGCCACATATACTCTACAAATCAATCCGTTGTTGTAAGACATTATTCAGTGGGCAGTTAGGAGACAGCTATATGTCCTAGGTTTGATGGCCATTGTAATTGGGTCACTGAGAGGTCAGCCACTGCTGCTGAAGTTCTAGGTTCCAATCAGCAGAATCACCATTCAGTGAGGCACATCATTCATGCTATAGTCAGTAGAATGATGACATTGCAACCACACATCTATGATGAGCCGTGTTGCTTGTAAGAGGTTCCTAGCACTTGCTTACCACCGAGTAACAGTCCTAACATGTACTGTTGGTACTAATGAGCTACCCTCTGAGGGGGAAGTTAGGCAAGATCTCTTTGCAGCCAAGGTTCCACTAAGATAATACAGGTGGCACAGGTCCACTTTCCTGGCTTGTAGGATTCCAACTAAATTTCAGGTGCATTTATCCAGATTCACTGAAGGATTCATTGGCTGGAATCTTCTGTACTTGGTAAAGTTTTGAGCGCCAGGACTACTTCCAAGTCCCCACCCCATTTGGTGCAGCAATGTGTCTGCTGGCGTAATCTTAAATTTGCCACCTGATTAGGGACAACTGGCAGATTCCAGATGCATGGGTTTAGACCATAAGACATAGGAGCAGAAATTAAGCCTTTCGGCCCATCGAGTCTGCTCCGCCATTCAATCACAGCCTATATGTTTCTCAATACCATTCTCCCGCCTTCTCCCCATAACCTTTGATCCCCTTACCAATCAAGAACCTATCTATCTTGGTCTTAAATACACTCAATGACCTAGCCTCCATATCCTTCTGTGGCAATAAATTCCATAGATTCACCACTCTCTGGCTAAAGAAGTTTCTCCTCATCTCTGTTCTAAAAGGTCTTCCCTTTACTCTGAGGCTGTGGCCTCGGGTCCTAGTCTCTCCTACTAATGGCAACATCTTCCCCATGTCCACTCTATCCAGGCCTTTCAGTATTCTGTAAGTTTCAATCAGATCCCCCCTCATCCTTCTAAACTCCATCGAGTAAAGACCCAGAGTCCTCAAACGTTCCTCATATGTTAAGCCTTTCATTTCTGGGATCATTCTAGTGAACCTCCTCTGAACCGTCTCCAGGGCCAGCACATTGTTCCTAAGATACAGGGCCCAAAATTGTTCACAATATTCTAAATGTGGTCTGACCAGAGCCTTATAAAGCCTCAGCAGCACATCCCTGCTTTTATATTCTAGTCCTCTCGAAATAAATGCCAACATTGCATTTGCCTTCCTAACTGCCGACTCAACCTACAAGTTAACCTTAAGAGAATCCTGGACTAGGACTCCCAAGTCCCTTTGCACTCCAGATTTCTGAATTCTCTCCTCATTTAGAAAATAGTCTACGCCTCTATTCTTCCTACCAAAGTGTATGACCTCACACTTGCCCACGTTGTATTCCATCTGCCACTTCTTTGCCCATTCTCCTAACCTGTTAAAGTCCTTTTGCAGCCTCCCCGCCTCCTCAATACTACCTGTCCCTCCACCTATCTTTGTATCATCTGCAAACTTAGCCAGAATGCCCTCAGTTCCTTCATCTAGATCATTAATGTATAAAGTGAAAAGTTGTGGTCCCAACACTGACCCCTGCGGAACTCCACTAGTCACCGGCCGCCATCCTGAGAAAGACCTCCTTATTCCCACTCTCTGCCTCCTGCCAGACAGCCAATCTTCTATCCATGCTAGTACCTTGCCTCTAACACCATGGGCTCTTATCTTGCTGAGCAGCCTCCTGTGCGGCACCTTGTCATAGGCCTTCTGGAAGCACAAGCAGATAACATCCATTGGCTCTCCTTTGTCTAACCTGCTTGTTACCTCCTCAAAGAATTCCAACAGATTTGTCAGGCATGACCTCCCCTTGATGAAACCATGCTGACTTTGCCCGATTTTACCATGCACTTCCAAGTATTCTGAAATCTCATCCTTAATAATGGACTCTAAAATCTTACCAACGACCGAGGTCAGGCTAATCGGCCTGTAATTTCTCATCTTTTGCCTCACTCCCTTCTTAAACATGGGGGTTACATTAACGATTTTCCAGTCCTCTGGGACCCTCCCGGACTCCAGTGATTCCTGAAAGATCACCACTAACGCCTCCACTATCTCTTCAGCTATCTCCTTCAGAATTCTGGGGTGTAATCCATTTGGTCCAGGTGATTTATCCACCTTCAGACCGTTCAGTTTTCCTAGCACCTTCTCCTTGGTAATTGCCATCATACTCACCTCTGCCCCCTGACTCTCTTGAACTTTGGGGATGTTACTCGTGTCTTCCACCGTGAAGACTGACGCAAAGTACCTATTCAGTTCCTCTGCCATTTCTTTGTTCCCCACTACTACTTCTCCAGCATCATTTTCCAGTGGCCCAATGTCCACTTTTGCCTCTCTCTTACCCTTTATATATCTAAAAAAAACTCTTGCAATCTTCTTTTATATTACTGGCTAGTTTACCCTCATATTTAATCTTCTCCCTCCTTATTTCTTTTTTTAGTTGTCCTCTGTTGGTCTTTGTAGGCTTCCCAATCCCCTGGTTTCCCACTGCTCTTCGCCGCATTGTATGCTTTCTCTTTAGCTTTTATGCTGTCCCTGACTTCCCTTGTCAGCCATGGTTGCCTCGTCCTCCCTTTAGTATGCTTCTTCCTAGGGATGAATTTTTGCTGTGTCTCCCAAATTACTCCCAGAAACTCCTGCCATTGCTGTTCCACTGTCTTTCCTGCTAGGCTCATCTCCCAGTCAATTCTGGCCAGCTCCTCCCTCATGCCTCTGTAGTTGCCTTTATTCAACTGCAATACCATTACATCTGATTCCAGCTTTTTCCTCTCAAATTGCAGGGTAAATTCTATCATATTATGGTCACTTCCTCCTAAGGGTTCCTTCACCTTAAGCTCCCTTATCAAATCTGCCTCATTACACATCACTAATACAAGGACCATTTCTTGTGTAGCCGGCAACCTTCACTACTTCTTCAATGAGAGTGCTGCTGAGATCCAAGCAGCAGGCAATATATTGAGGTACTACCTTTACCAGGGGAACAGCTGCCACAACATCAGCACCTGAACTGTCAGGAGACATCAGGCATTTTTCCTGATTTTCCTGTCATCCCCATCTCCAAAGGCTAGGAAAATTCTGCCTATTGTTTGTATCTCAAAAGTTAACATGTATCCTTCCATATTATATCAACATTGCAGCTAAATCCTGTTACTAACTGTTAATTATTTTGTAAATAACTTTTACTTTTAAAAAAGACAAAATACATATTTTCACCAAAGCAAACACTATGTGGAACAAAGTCACAAAGTAAAAAGATGAACTGGAAGAATAGCTGATCCAAGTATTTATTTGGACTCCTTCATGAATATATGTTGTACAGATTTTGTGTACAGATAGTTACATAAAGACAAACAAAAAATTAATGCCGATCCCGGACACATCTCGTCAAGAGCTTTAGTAATCAAATGATGATTACTAAAGATATGATTTGGATTATTAAGTTGCAATGTTACTTTGCACTGAAAAAATAACAACGTTTGGTCCAGGTATTTTGTCACAGTTTGTTATTGATATTCCATCATTGCATGGCTCTAGTTACTTGCAATTGTATTTATTTACAATGTCAAGGTATTCTTGAACATCATCTGTGGATCCCAATACAATTGGTGCCCGCTGGTGAATGGATTCCGGTTTAATGTCCAGCACTGCCTCCGTACCTGTTGTGGCCATACCTCCTGCTTGTTCTATAATGTATGCCATGGGGTTGCATTCATACAAAAGTCGAAGCTATAAAGAGAACACTCAGAAGGTTAGTTTGACATGTAAAAACTTCTAATATACGTTTGATCAATTTATTCTCCTAGTGTCATCAGGAATCCCACCCGAGCAACTATTTTTCCATCAATGAACACAGAAGGCATTGGTGATCACACAGTGAGCTTACAAACTTATTTCCAATAGAGGTCACTGTTGAGTGGTGATCCAAAATCTCCGGCTGATTTATCTCCTCCCACGCCCTGTGTCTCATCACTGCCAGATCTTAGATCTGTTAATACAGCAGAGCCCAGAAAAGGAGAAGACTGACCCTCGCTAGTTCCTCACTACATCATAAGGAAAGTGAACTCTAAACGTACAGAAGAAAGAAAGATTGGATTGAGAGAAAAGACAAAAAGCAAAACAATTAAAAAAATCTCCAACAATTGCAAGCTGAAAAACATGAGACGCCATATGTAAAAGCTAACTTTTAGTTCCAGATGAGTTGTTTGGCAGTAATAAAGACTTATCATGCTGTTAAAAACAGTATTTAGACTGAATTGGATTATCACTCAGATTGTGGTGACTTTGCTTCATATCTATCACCCAAGTTCCAGAATTTTATGTTGTTGAATGTGAGGCAGTCAAGAGGCCAATTTAAGAAGCTAACAGCTGGTTGTCACAACTCGGACAACAACCTCCGAATTTTCTCACTTAACTTTATATCTGCTTTCTCCTGAAGTTTCTGCATAAATAATTGGGAGCATCATTAGCCTCACTGTTGTTTTGACAGTAAATTCAGGTCCATATAAATTTCACTAGAATTAAGGTATTCAAGTCTTCCTTCAGCTTTTCGTCAAATATTTATTGAATTTTTTTTTGCACAGAAACTACTAAGATGCAGGTATTGCTGGCAAGGTCAATATTTATTACCCATCCCTAATTGCTATTGAGAAGGTGGTGGTGAACTGCCTATTTAAACAACTAAGTGGCTTACTTCAGAGGACAGTTAAAAGTCAACCACATTTCTGAGAGTCTTGAATCACATACAGGCCAGACATGGTAAGGCTGGCAGTTTTCCTTCCCTGAAGGACAGTGAACCGGATCGGTTTTTAAAGTCAATCCAGTAGTCACACAGTCACCATTACCGATACTAGCTTCCAGATTTAGTTAATTAACTAAATTTTAATTCCCCAGTTGACACGGTGGGATTTGCACTCATGGCTACAGTTCATTTGTCCAGGCCTCTGAAGTACTATTCCAATAACATAAGAACTCTACTGCAGCCCTCAGCAATCCAAGTCTGACATTTAGAACATTAAGCCCAGATTCATCCCATATTCGCTCCTAGGCATCCACATTTGTAATGCATGTAATCTCATTCAGCTTTGGCTCAGCAAGAAGACTCTATGACTACAAACTGCCATTGATCATCCACACCATAGGGCATATGAAAATATTTGTATCACAAAGGTTTAATGATTGGTTTCTAAAGAAATAATCCTAAATTACCAGGAAAATCAACACCCAATGATATTATAAAGCCTTATATCAGTGTATGTTTATCAGTGTTCGGCACCACTGTTGGCAACTACTAACCCTACAGCTGTTGCAGTTTTGTGTTTAAAAAAAACATTGCAAACACAATTTTGAATGATAAGTATACATCTACATCAAGATTCCACTAAGTGAATCACTGAGATATAGCCAACAAACATGCCTTTAAATGCCTACAATTAATTCTTTAGATAGCTAACAGACTTGTGCAGAAGATGGTAGTGATCCAGCATTTGCAAGTGGGCATTTAGCATTCTGTAGGATAATTTTGCAGAGCTAGAATTTGGATGGTTTCTTTCATACCTTTCCTTTGGGACTTTTTGAATTCGCTGGGTACAGGAAGATTCCTCCATACATCAGAGTCCTGTGCACATCTGCAACCATAGACCCAATATATCTTGCACCATAGGGAGAGCTGCCATCCTGCAGGTTAAAAAATAGGTAAAGTGACTTCCAGAACAATGAGGCTGTTCACTCTCTAAATAAAGGTGATATTCTTTACCATACCTCAGGATATTTCTTCTTCTTTAGAAACTCTGTGACTGCAGAATCAAAGTACTTTGCATAGCCTTCATTAATGCTGTAAATGTTCCCTTTCTTCTTCATGGTTACATTCTGGTTCACCAATACAAATTCCCCAATGGCCTAATTACACAAATTAATAAAGTCAGTGCAAGTGATAAACGCACAGTTCAAAGCTAAGGATCTTACTGACATCTGAAAATTTTATAACACAATTGCAAAGCATTTAAACTACACACTACCAGTAAAATAGACTGCACTTGAGTAGCATTTTAATTTGGACAGCTGACGATGACAGATGGCAGATTTGGATCCATAAATTTTATTCACAGGGTTTGTGTAGTCATGTCCTGTCGTTTTCAAGGTAGCCTAAACCTAAACAATTAGCTTGCCTGCACATCAGGAGGCAGTTGCAACGTGTAGGCCTAAATTTTTGGTCCGGAGTTGGATTTGGGAAATTTCCCTGCTTTCCGCTCTGAATGGTGGATATTTTGGGGTGGGATAGAGACCCCCAGGACACATATGGGAAGCGGCCACATGGGCTGTTGAGTGCCGAGGCAGACTGTTTAAAAGTCACACCTCATTTCACTGGGAGTTTGTCCCAGTTGTTTTCTTAAGCATTAGACCCTCTAGCTCTTACCCCTCACAACCTGTCACACCACCCCGCTCCCCCACCCACACCCCATGCCCATGCATGCCAACCCATGGTTCCCCCACCTACTACCCTTTACCATTCCACCCTTCATGCCAACTCACCCAGTATCCACCATGGGTAGACTTAAGGAGCCATGTTAAGATCAAAAATAAAGTTCTAAATATCTATTATTGCTTTTACTGTATAAAAAAAACTCCATTTCATGAAAGCCCATTCAATACATTTAAATCCCTTCAAGTACTTAATCTTTTAGAAAAACAAGCAGTTGTATTCATAACCCCACATCAAAGACAGCTAATCCTTTAATATCCTATTTGAGCTGTCAATCAAACTGTAATCTTAGAAACCCCCTTCCGTGATAATGATAGGTTGTGGAAAGCAGCTAAGCATGAATAATGCTATAAATGATAGCACTTAGGGTTAAGTCAACAAA
Source organism: Cetorhinus maximus (assembly GCF_964194155.1). NCBI lineage: Eukaryota > Metazoa > Chordata > Chondrichthyes > Lamniformes > Cetorhinidae > Cetorhinus > Cetorhinus maximus. The sequence continues at coordinate 109,609,827 of NC_135880.1, forward strand.
CAGCTATTGAAATTGCTAGAACAGTTTTTATTTCCAACCATCACTGACACAGGCAGGCAGATTTTTCCAATTTTTAAAGGGATGGACATTTAAATAACTTCACTGCTTGACAGTTTTATAGACCATATCTGTTCTTCAAGAACATTTAAGACTCCTCTCAAGATTGGTAACTCTTACACTGTGAGGTAAGACCCTTGCTGCAGTGAAACGGGGGCTTGTTTGAACTCAGCAGTGAGTTTGGGTTTCCCTCATGTGTGAGTCTCCTACTGTGAAAATTGGATCAGTCAGAAATGGGGGTGGAACTTCTGGATCCAAGACTGTCCACTATTTTGTAAGGTCCTTGGAGTCTCCACGACTCTGCAAAAATCTGGGTCCTACAGTTCATCTGAACGCTACTGGAGGAACAGCTACACAGTTATCATCAGCTCCTATAGTGAATTTCTTGTTGGTAAACATTGGCCTTAATTGTACTTTTAAAGATAGCATATATGTAAATGAGAATGTGATTGTTTAAAATGCAGGCAATTTTTTTTTTCAAATTAAACTTTGCATTTATAATCACATGCATATAGCCTCGACTGGAAACCAGTTTTATAACATGCATAAAGTGCAGAGAGCCATAAGGTGGTTTCTCCTACTTAGATTTGCCACCGGACACATGACACTACCACAGTAAACCTCAATGGCTGCCTCCAACAACATCAACGCTGGCTTGTGATTTTCTAGCTGCAGGCAGACTGTGCACTCAGCAATCAATGATCTTTGTGGATCTTCCCCAATTATTGATATGAAAATTAGAGCTTGCCTTGTAGTCTAACCTTTCTTAGTACTGATTTATGATTCTGTAAAACCTCAGAGGGATGCCAATTGGTCAGTGATTACATATCTATTTTTGACAATATTGGAATATGAAAACATAATGGATTATATGTGATTGAATGGAATGGAGGGTGAAAACGCTATTGAGCACTGAGTTTGCTAGTTTACAAATCACGAGCAGATTTGACTGAAATTTGACAGTCACAATTAAAGTGCATTTATAACACTGACTTTTGACCAAAAAAATAAACATTACAAGATCTTACTGGATCCAGCATGAAGCAGTTCACTCCATTTCCTGAGGATAATACCAGCATTGTGGCACTGCCATACAAAGCATAGCCAGCTGCTACGATGTCACGGCCTGACTGTAAAGCATCCTTTTCACTTGGCTGGCCATCAGATTTCTTAATAAAGAAGAGAATGGTGGTTATCAGATTGAATTATTACAAAGGTGAACAAAAATGCTACAAGTTACAGGAAAAACAATGCATGGATGAAAATTAATGTTGACTTGGAATTTGCATGTTTTTGACAGCAAGCTTGTCAGCAGAAATTAGGAAGCTGTGGTCTGTCATTCACTGCCCTGCCACAGGCTGCACTGTGGACCCCATCCCCCAGAGGCAGCAATCAGCAAAATCAATTGATCTGGAGAGAACTCCTTTTCTGTTCTCATATCACAGTTTAAAAACCTCATAAAAAGTTAAGCGTTGTTTAATGAGGTGTAATTGGGTTTTTAAACAGCGACCTGAGTAACAACTGCTGCTGGTCAAACAAACTGGCTCTGAAAATATAATTTTATACTTGAGTGTTGCTAAATGTATCAATGATGATTAATTAATGGGCCTTTAAAAAGTTTTTAAATGATATTTCAGCTTCTACCTTAACCCCATGTGAATGTCTTGATCTTTATTTTGCTCTCTAAAATTCTTTTAGAAGCGATTGGCTGCTGGTATTTTCATTTTCCAGCTGAATCTCTGCGAGAATTCTTTAATGTGATGACAGCTCGGACAGCCTGATAATGCCACTGCAGCTGACACTGGGAAACCCCATTAAAGAATGCTGCAACCCACTTCAGGATAGAGGTAAAGTTCTTACCACAGAAACTGCGAGGTCATTAAGCACAGCTTTCTTTGAGGTCAGCGGTGAGTGTCCTTGCTTCATTGCTAACCACAAGAATCTGCATCCTTGAATTACTCTTGACAATTATGTAGTATTAATGTTTTTCTCCCTTCTTCTATCTGTTTGCCTCAATAGTACAGACACTGGCAGGTGGAATTCCGCAGCCTTCCAGTATCTCACTCAAATGGCCATTCTTCATGCGTGAGTTTGAAGAGTCAGTGTCAGCAGCCCACTGGACAGTAGAAGGCAAATAAGCTCAACCTGAAAATGTTGGAAATATTCAGTAGATCAGGCAGCATTGATGGAGAGAGAAACTGGGTTAACGTTTCAGGTTGACGACCTTTCATTAGAATCTAATGTAAGGTCATTAGACCTAAAACATTAACTCCGTTTCTCTCTCCAAATGCTAACTCACCCGCTGAGTATTTCCAGCATTTTCAGTTTGTAATATTCAGATTTCCAGCACCTGCAGTATTTTGCTTTTGCATTGTTGTAGCTGAACCTGACCCTGTCTCCACCTGAAGTCCACAAGTGCTTTCCAATCAGTCACTGGCTAGCAAACAAGGAATGGCTTATTACTGGGTCCCTCTTTTGTGCCCAAGTACTGGTCCAGGAGCAGTGTCAATCGTTGTGTCTGAACTGATGACCTAACAGAGTGTCAAACTTAGCAAAGGGAATTTATCCTGGAACTCAACATCTAGCAATGTCTACACCCACTAGGTCATCAGGAGAACTAGCAATGATTTTTGAATGAATATTACAGAACTAGTCTCTCGAATAGCTGATGTTTGGCAAATTGAAAAGTTAAATATACCATTCTCAAGAGATAAGAAAATAAAAAAGGGCTCTGGTCATAGTCATTAGAATATAAATGGAAGGGAATAGGAGAATGACTGAACAATATTTCTTGATAATTTACATTTCCTGCAATACATTAATGGGCAATAAGATACTGAATAGGATCAATCGTTAAAGAAGCTAAAGGATTGGATTCGAGAAAGAACATAAGTAACAGAACATGGAGTAAGCCCCAATTTCAAAACCTTTTGAGCCAATGAGAGCAACTGAGCCAAACTGACCCTCATATTGATAGTTTGGTAGAAGAAGTCATGCAATTCCAATCAGCAAAGTCCATGTTCGAACATTGGTGCACTTGTATTGCATTCCTCTGAGTGTTTTCACCCTGTTTACTTAAATTTTATTAATCAGAATTTTTACCCTTAAGAATAGTAGCAGGTAACTAAAGTAGGTAACAAATTGCCTAGTTGGTCAGAAAGGCCTAGCTGATCTAGCAAATGAAGACAAAAATCGAAGAAGTACAAAGAAATGGCAAGGCGAAGAAGAAAACATACATGAAATTTTACAGCTTATTTCCTCAACTACTATAATCAGACTACTTTATTACTCAGATCTTATTTTAATATTAATATTTTATTATGGCTTGGCAAAATTTATCATTGCTATTAGTTTTACGTGGTCATTTCTACCAAATGTGTGTATTTAAGTACTTTTACTCCTGAATTTCATAGTTATCTTATTCTGCTCCTACCTCTATTCCTGTTCATTAATGATAACTTTAAACTACGAAAAAGTGAGTAAAACTGAATATAGCATTCTTACAATCTGATGCATCATAGCCAAAAATCTCCCACCTAATGAATGGATTATGACATGATGAAATCACTAATATAGCTGATCCCATGAACCATGAAAACCTTTACTTTTGTTGTTTATCCAAGATGCAGATAAATCTGGTCAACAATTACATTTGATGTTGTGCACCCAGTTGATCAAGTGTTTTCCTGGGGTTAGCACAACTCTGGGTTGGCCAGTCTGAAGGTGTGAACCTCCCATAACCCGCCCACGGCAATAAATGAAACCACTCTAGAGGAAAATAAGTTTAACCTTTCAAAAATAAAACAGAATTTCCAGTTAAACTTTTTTCATTTGATTTTTTTTCTTTTTAAAGAATCAAATGTAAAGAATTCTACGGTAATTAAAATGTTACCTTTTTATAAATGGCAAAAATTGTTCCTATGGAAACAAGACAGTCAATATTGGAAGAGCCATCAAGTGGATCAAAGCAGACAATATATTTCCCCTGAAAATTAAAAACAGGATTGTCAATACAGCAGAATTGAATCATATTCCATCCAACATTGCTTGCATTGGAAGGAGATTGATTATTAAAGAATTCTGCAACAGTTCAGATTTTTGTTGTTGGCAAACTAAGATTGCTTTACTTTTTACATTTCACATATGAATGTACATATGTACCTTCTAGCAAATGTAGGTGAGCTACATTGCTAACCTGACTGATATTCTTAAATTGGTTGTCAGTGTAATTCTTAACACACTCAGGATTGTTCAGCAAATGCTGCTCAAACAAAGAATCACATCTAACATTAGATATAATGTTCTGAGTTTTACATGCACAGGTTGGTTGAGTGTAGTCAGTACACTGCCTGTGGGGAACAGCCGAAAGGACGTGCTATTTGGCATGATCCACCAGTCATTGGGACATTGTAAAACATATATTCACCTGCAGGGACCAGTCCTCTGCAGGCAAAAGGATATGTCCAGACATTGCACTGTTTTTTGAAATAAACAAAAGCATGAGGGACAGTAGCTCCCTGGTGTATTCACTATGGTAATGTATTGGCCAATCAGAACTGCCTTTCCAACCAATCAGCACCCCTTTTCTCATGCAGTATAAATTGTTGTTCCCTTTGAAGTTTGGCATTCTTTCGTCTGTCTTGAAACATGCAAGACAAAAAGCTTCAACAGCATGTCTCTTTCTTCAGCAATATAAGGCTATAGTTAGATGGTATAATTTGCAAAGCATTTAATGGATTACTTAATCATGTGTAATATATTACAGTAGTACTTACCCAAAAATACGTGAATTCTAATTTTAAGGCAAAATGTTGCCTTTTACAATAGGCAAGGTAGCCTAGTAACTGACCTGTTGGTTGGCATCCACGATGATGGCATTATTTTCTTCTTCAGACACGAGGACACACGTACTGAAGGAGGATTTTAACATGTTGACTACCATCTCATTGGCAAGTACATCGAGCTTCTTCACCTCATCCCCCGTCACGTTGACTCTGCTTCCAGAAAGCCCGTAACTAGAAAATAATTTGAATGTTAGCTTATTTATTCAAGTAGAGTATGTACAAAGTAATATATTCTGTAAAATTGCATACCAGAGTATATGTTACACTCAGTAATATTGTTCTTTGTAACATTTTACTAAAGTTGCAACTCCAAAATGGATATTTGCCCTCCTTTCCATCAATAGTCCTATTTATGCCCTCAAGCCTTGGAGTGATATATATTATTGGAGTAAAAGCAAAAAACTGCGGATGTTGGAAATCCAAAACAAAAATAAAAAGTACCTGGAAAAACTCAGTAGGTCTGGCAGCATCTGCGGAGAGGAACACAGTTAACGTTTCGAGTCCGTATGCCCCTTCAACAGAAGTTGAAGTGATTGGAGTGATCTATATTATTAGTTTTAAAAAGAGAGTCTTCAGGATTGATCAACATTAATGAACAGGAAGAAGGGAGAAGAGCCTTTGTAGTTGGAGGTAATTTTTGTTGTGATTATATCATGCATTAGTGGGCGATGACACAATGACTTGCTTACAGTTTGTCATTGTCTGCCTTGCAGACAAATGAAAATTGTCATTAAGACTCGAGTACTTAGTGCATCTCAAAAAAGTTGCTTTAAGCAGGATACTGTCACACTGTAATTTGTTTTATTATTTAGTTTAATTACAACATTTTAGGTGCAAAAGGAGACTGCAGAGCTGTCAGATGGATAGACTGGGAATCATCATACCACAAGTGCAACTGCAAAACCAATGAGATTTGTGTATAAAAGATGTATCTGTATTTTCTTTATGTTAGTTGCATTCTCCATCCTACCTTGTCTTTTCCCAATATATTAATTTCATGCTGAATTTGTTTCAACAGGCACTAGTTACCCCTTAGTCCCCTGGCCCAAATGGTCATTCTTCATATGCAAGCCTCAAGAATGGCACTTGTCAGGGTTACAGCTGTAATGATGGGTTACTCTGATCTCCTTTGGCATCCAGATGTATATGCTTTTTGCAGGGTTCAGTGCATAACAATCAGAGGTGTAAACATGAATAAACTCCTCTCTCCCTATGTCAGAGACACTGACTGCAATTTCAGCAAATTCGGCACAGACAGAACTGAACGCATGATCTTCCCGACAGGTTTATTGACCACTACCTGAACCATCAAGGGAGCCTCCAAACGCTATTAATAGTATATTAAAGTTGGTAGTCATGTTGTTGCATATTCCATTTTATATATAGGTAAACATCTGATATGGGATTTTCCCTATAATGTGACAGTTCAAAAAGAACTTTGTGGTTATAAAAGGCTTGGGGCATCCTGAGTTTGTGGATGATGTCTACAGTACTGTTACCCAAGTCTGATGGTTATGGTTTTGAATCCCACTCCAGAGACTTCAGGAAATAATCCAGACATTCCAATGTTGTTCTGACGGATTGCTGCACTGCTGGAGGTACCATCTTTGAGACAAGGCATTAAACTAAAGACCCATCTGCCTTGTAACATAGATGCAAAAGATCCAACGACAACTATATCCCTCTCCCTTCCAGGCAGAACCCCCACCTCCCTCCATCCTGACCACTCCAAGTTGGTTTGAACTTTGTGCCTCACTGCTACTCAGTGCCTACTCCCCATAAGGTGATGTGAGGGAGGAGAACTCAAGTGAATGGTAGCAAACTTTTGGTGAATCTGGTTTGGATAAATTAACTACCAAACCCCTCTGTCAAGTATCACATGTGAGGAATGCTCAGTGAATGAGGTAGGCAAATGGTTTCTGTGGAACTGCATTCCAGCATAAATTAAAACTTCAGAGAGGGGGAAAACAGTGTCACATCCTGCAAAGCACACAAAAAAAAATTATCTTCTATGTACAATTTCACCTGCGCTTCAAAACTACGAATCTTAATGGTATAAATAGACAGACACTGAGGCCATATCAAAGTTAATTGCCGAAGGAACACTGATGTTTATTGGTGTCAGAAAAATCTCAGATACTGCCCAGGTTACAAGGTGAGGTGACACAAGCAAAATTAGTCACTTTCTTTTGTATTTTCGAAGATGCTGCTTCTTCATAACTACTAAGTTGGTTGCTGATTTCTTAAAATGTTGAACCAATTACGTACAAAAGTGGCACCAACGTTGAATGCGTAATGTTTGTGTGATGGATGTGCTAAACACCAGACACAGACAAACAGAAATTTTACTTTTGGCCACAATGGACACAAATTCAGCAGAGCATTTGCTCCACAGGTTGTCCGAAGGCCAAACCAATTTGGTTTTCAACCTCATTTTAATGCTGCAGGCAAGCTGTGCAAACAAAACGAACCCAGTAAATGTTTTAAATATACTGACTTTCTGCTGCTAGTGCAATATAGTCATATCTAGCACAAAGGAAGATGGTTGTGGTTGTTGGAGGTCAGTCATCTCAGCTCCAGGACATCACTGCAGGAGTTCCTCAGGCTAGTGTCCTAGGCCCAACCATCTTCAGTTGCTTCATCAGTAACCTTCCTTCTGTCATGAGGTCGGAAGTGGGGATCTTCGCTGATGATTGCAGAATGTTCAGTACCATTCACGACTCCTCAGATACTGAAGCAGTCCATGTCCAAATGCAGCAAGACCTGGATAATATCCAGACTTGGGCTGACAAGTAGCAAGTAACATTCACACCATACAAGTGCCAGGCAATGACCTTATCCAACAAGAGAGAATCTAACCATTGCCCCTTGACATTCAAAGGTATTACCATCACTGAATTCCCCACTATCAACATCCTGAGGGTTACCATTGACCAGAAACTGAACTGGAACTAGCCATATAAATGCTGTGGCTACAAGAACAGGTCAGAGGCTAGGAATCCTGCAGCAAATAACTCACCTCCCGACTCCCCAAAGCCTGTCCACCTTCTACAAGGCTCGAGTCAGGAGTGTGATGGAATACTCTCCACTCACCTGGATGAGTGCAGCTCCAACAACACTCAATGCTCAACACCATCCAGATCAAAGCAGCCCACTTGATTGGCACCACATCCACAAACATTCACACCCTCCACCACTGATGAACAGTGGCAGCAGCATATACCAGCTACAAGATGCGCTGCAGGAATTCACCAAGGCTCCTTAGGCAGCACCTTCCTAACCCATGACCACTACCATCTAGAAGAAAAAGGGCAGCAGCAGCATGGGAACACCACCTGGAAGTTCCCCTCCAAGCCACTCATAGGATGAATATTGCTTCTCCACATTTTATGCGGAACTTGAAATTCTTGCAAATGTCCAAAATGGCACAGAGTGCATTGCATAACTGAAATGTGAAACAATGAATTTCTTTGTTCAAAATACTTAAACTATATTTTGTTAATGTTCTATAAAAGTAGTAGCTTTCAGAGGCATAGTCTGTTGAGACTTTGGAATAAGCTAATAATTAATTGCTGGGCAAATATTTTCTATACTCATTGCAACAGTTTAAAAAGTCCTGCTGATACAGAACGCAACTTTTGACCAAGCTAAGCAAAAAACACTCCAACATGAAACATGATCTCAGAAATAAACTTTGTAAGCTATCAGGAAAGTCGCCACACCAGCATACATACTGCATGTTGCCACAGCCCAGGTCTCATTAGTTATCCAAGACAGGGCAGTACACATAACTCAATTAAAATTCTGTCTCTCCAAAGAAAGGATAGCTGCAAACTAATCACACTAAGCATAGATTGAAAGCCAACCATTAAATCCACATTTTGAAATTTGAAGTCTGTAGGTTCTCGTTTGCAGAAAAATAAAATCTAACTCTCTTTCGGAAATGATCTATCCCTTTGATTCACAATGGTGGAATTAGTCAATATAGCACTCCCAGATACACAAACTGGATTTTACAATTATTAAGCAATCTTATTAAAAAGCTACTATAAACTTTAAGGTGTGAGTTGCCGATTAAATCTGAATCGGGTGGAAATGAGATGTGTGTGCTACATGAGTGCATTTGCAAAGCCATTTCCTCCTCATATTTGGGGTCTGAATAAAGTACCTGCTCAATGCGAGTGCTTTCCTGGGCAATGAACTGCTTGGGGAAGCACCTGAACGTGGAACACAGTTGACCAGAATTTAAAGGGGCTCTGCATCTATTTAACTGGCTTCATCATTGTCAACAAGACAAGAGTAGGGGCTAGAACTCTCAAATTCCTATAACATGGAGGGAACCCACCCAGGTCATTCTTCTAGTCGCCCATTACTTTTAAAGATGCCCAGTATAGATGATTGCCTTAATATGAAAGTATTGTGACTGTTGCCTGGTATATAGGCATTAACCTGCACAATACATTGTTGGAAGTCACTGAACATGTTGGAGAAAAGTTCCTTCTGTTCAGGTCGGCCACTGTATTTGCACAGATGCTCAGATGGCCTTATGGGTGCCAAAGATGGCTAATACTTTTGGAAATCTAGCAATGCTGTCTTGCTGAGGTGAAAGCGTTCATGCTGCTTAATAAAGTATCTGTTACCCATTTGATACATACACAGGTGGCTAACTTGCAGATACATCAAATGTTTCCTGGAAGGAACCTGAGGCATAAACATCGAGGCCACAGGCACCTTGGCTGTTACTGGAAGTGCCCTCCCTATGGAGGAGATTTGGCTTTAGATCTCCTAGATGCAGATGACACAGCACTGTAACTGCTTCCCTGCCTAACCTGAACACTGTAGATATCTTTGGTGGGACAATAGCAGATGCAGCCAGTCCACCTCTAGTGTCTAATAGCTTTGTTATTTTTCAGGCTTTTCCATTAAATCTAATGAGACATAGAAATCCCTTAGTATGAACATTAATAGAAGAAAAATGATTACAATTTTAAACGATCCATTCCTGACAGGCAAGAACCTGACTGATCATCATTCCTCCGTTTGAAATGGAGAGGTTTATCCTCATATGTGCAGTGCAGCCATTTATTAAAGTGTTACCCATTAACACATGGCTTGCAATGGATTAGATTTTACAATGCATATCCTGTACATGATGTGTGTCAAGGCACACTGAGTATTGGCAAACAGATCAGGAAATGTAGCAAAACAAAGCTGCAGAAAGTGGAAAAAAAGTAATTTCATGGACCCTTTTCAAATAATTCTGAATGGAATTTCTGTGTTTTTGATCTTTTAGTTGCCCTGTGAATGGTAACTGCTAATACTGACTGTCAGAGCTGTTTTAGTATTGTTCGATTGTTGAAGAATTACATTGAAAAAGAGGTCAGTGGGCGTAACAAAGGTCACAGACCAGAAATGCTAACCCTGTTTTTCTCTCCAAACATGCTGCCAGATCTGCTGAGTACTTCCAACATTTTCTGTTTTTATGTCAGTGGGGATAGTTCAGTTTTGAAAGTTAAGATTCTCTTGTGAACAGGATGTTTTTTGGAAAGCGTTCAAAAATGTTTCAATGAAACTTTATCAGATCGTATTAAAATAACCACATCTTTTTATATTGTTGGTGGAATTTCAATATTAAATAGATGGTACATTCAAGAGTGACACTGGAAATGTAAGCTCACAATGGGAGCTGTTATTAGTGGTGTACAGTGACAAAGGACAAAATTGTAAAATTTAAACCACAGTGACACTTGCCAGATCTGAAATTACATCATTTACAGAGATCTTTAAATTAGTGAGTAGGTGATGTTAAACAGAGGGTGGGTAGGTTGTTTGGATATAAGTAAAAGGATCTTCTATCGATGCAGTGTAAACATGAGGCAGCACTTCCTATTGTACAAACTGGGCTCTCCGATTGGAAGATCCACAGGACACACCTCCCAACTTTTCAAAACACTCAAAGGACTGAATGTAACTCCAAAACAACTAGTGTTTTTAAAAAAGACACTTGCATTGAACTAAAAGATATTTAGAAAGCGCATGAAAATGTTGCCACCTGGCACGTCAAAAATACATCAGTCAGTATTGAGCCATAAGCAATCACAGATCAACATCTGACATGGTTTAGTGGGCGATCGTTCCCTCTGGGACACCCTGGTCCACTCCTCCATCACCCCCTACTCCTCAACCCCCACCTATGACACCTCCCCATGCTCACGCAAAAGATGCAACACCTGCCCCTTCACTTCCTCTCTCCTCACCGTCCAAGGGCCCAAACACTCCTTTCAATTGAAGCAGCATTTCATTTGCATTTCCCCTAACTTAGTCTACTGCATTCGTTGCTCCCAATGCGGTCTCCTCTACATTGGAGAGACCAAACGTAAACTAGGCAACCGCTTTGCAGAACACCTGCGGTCTGTCCGCAAGAAAGACCCAAACCTCCCTGTCGCTTGCCATTTTAACACTCCACCCTGCTCTCTTGCCCACATGTCTGTTGTTGGCTTGCTGCATTGTTCCAGTGAAGCCCAACGCAAACTGGAGGAACAGCACCTCATCTTCCGACTAGGCACTTCACAGCCTTCCGGACTGAATATTGAATTCAGCAACTTTAGATCTTGAACTCCCTCCTCCAACCCCACCCCCTTTCTGTTTCTCCCCCCTCCCTTTTGCTTTTTCCAATAATTTATATAGATTTTTCTTTTCCCACCTATTTCCATTATTTTTAAATCTATACCTTTAATGCCCTGTTAGTCTTTCCACTCCACACCCACTAGAGCTGTACCTTGAGTGTCCTGCCATCCATTCTTAATTAGCACATTCGTTTAGATAATGTCATCACCTTCAACACCTCTTTGTTCCTTTGTCTGTGACATCTTTTGATTATCTGCTCCTATTACTGCTTGCTTGTCCCTACAACCACCCCCCACCCCCTCCAAACTTCTCTTCCCCCACCTTAAACCAGCTTATATTTCACCCCTCTCCTAATATTACTGAGTTCTGTTGAAGGGTCATGAGGACTCGAAACGTCAACTCTTTTCTCCACCGATGCTGCCAGACCTGCTGAGTTTTTCCAGGTAATTCTGTTTTTGTTTTGGATTTCCAGCATCCGCAGTTTTTTGTTTTTATCTCTGTGGTTTAGTGGGGTTTGGATGCATGTGTTGCAATATTCTAACTACGTTTTGGGAAACTCTTAAAATTTTATGGCACATTTAATTCCTGCAAGGAGTAGCTGCTCCAAAGCTTTGCACATCTGTTTCTTAAGCTTTAGGTCAAACTCAGGCTACAACCCATTAAAAACCGAAGCACACAATCTAGCTGTAGGGCGGACAAGCAAAACAAAGTGAAAACACGCTACAAGCTTTCCAAAACTGTGCAACACCACTCCAAGTACAGAAAATGGCTGCATTAAGGAGTTGACCCGAGATATTTCACAAGGCACCCTTGCAGTTAAGGTTTGCAGGATGGGGTTATTTCCAGACAGGATACCTACAGGTTCGCGATACCAGCCTTCCTGACGGCTGAGGAGATGGCTTTGACAGCAGTGTAAATAGCGCTGAGAAGTTGATTCAATTCTCCGGTGCCTTTCGCCTTTCTCCCCTCCTCCAGCATGAAGCGGGTCACCGTCACCAGGTTGGTATCGAAAGTAGCGCGGTCTGACATGCTACTTCCCAGCTACTCGCTTAAACCCTCCAACTAAGAAATACACAGTGAGACAGGGAAAGAAAGAGAATCACGGAGTTGAAGGAAGCAACTTAAAAAGCCACACCATCTGGAGGGAGGCACCTTTCATGTCAGTACTTTTAACCAATCCTGCCAAGATCCAGCCTACCAAAGAGGAAGGACTCCTTCACACAGCAAATCAAATCAAGCTGAGTGGAAACACTCAGTCAATCTGGGTAAAGTTCACGTAGAAATGGCAATAAACAAGTGGAACTGCATCTGGTACATTCATGTTGCTTTTTGAAATATATTTTTGTTGTAAAGCTTATTTGCATATTTAAAACACAGCTACCCATACTTATAAATGGATTACTGTAATGATGTATTATGATTCTAGTATACTGTATCCTTTTGTGATAAGCATTTAATACCACCCGTGTCATTATATTTGAATCGTAAAGTTAAGACAGCCAGTTTACCGAACGTGATGGAGCCTGGAACTGCTGTCAGTTTATTTTAAAGTTCAGGGAGTCGCCTGACACGTGCCCAATCCAACTGTGAGATGATCTTATCAGACGGTGAGATCTTAATGCTTCTGTGGCATCTTACAGTTCTTGAAAGTCTTTTTCAAAAATTGACTGGAATCCCCACTTTTTTGTTCCCTTCTCCCAAGGACAAATGTATCATCTTGAAATGAAATTTAAAACTTTTTATGCAATGTGAGAAAGTGTAGAACCGTAAATTTGATTGAATATTTTACTTAAGTGAAGTTATCCATGAGACATAGAAAATATGTTAAAGGTGCTCAATACCCCCATTGATTTTGTACGCTATGGGGATTAATTTTAACCTGCCATGGTATGTGGCTATCTATGCAGGCAGCAGGTTAAAAGAGGGGGGGAGGGAGGGGGGGAGAGCCAACCTGTGGGCAAGCTGGCAGGAACCCACTGACTTCCAAATTTAACTGAAGTGCTTTCATGAGCATACGGGAAACTGCTGTGGGACAGGCAGGTATGACATCTGAATATGTTAAGAGGCAGTTAAATGGAGTTCTAAGCTCCGGATTCTGTCTTTAACGCTCAGTTCTTGGCCAGAATTTTCCAGCCCCATTGGCATCGAGCATCATAGTGGGTGTGAGCAGATAATATGGCGAGAAGGCCAAAAATCAGTTTTACGCTGTTGTGAAACTAGTTTGTGATCGTCTGCTCCACCCCTCAATGGTGGGCTGCGTTGCCTGCTGCCGATGTTGAGAACATCATTTTAATACATTTGCATCTAATTATAAGCCCTACTTGCCGGAATCATCACCTCCACGTCAAATTTACTGCCCACGGCGGCGTGAATTCAGAACAGCGTGCTTCATGACTGCCTTTAAAAAGCATGCAGCTGGCGATCTGAACTTCGAGGGGAGCTCAGAGGTGAGTACACACAGCCTTGCTCAGCCCTCGCGAGCATCACCCATAGGACATCGAGGATGAGGTGCAGTGCATTCAAGGGGGGGCACAGGCAAGCCACTTTTTCTCAGCTGGCTTTCAAGGCGGTGCCGGGGCAAGGGCTCCAGTGTGAGTCAGACTGAGGTGGGGGAGAGGGGGCAGTGGGGGGCGGTGGCGGTGGGGGGCAAGGCAGCACAGACAGACTAAAAGAAATACTCAAGCACATGACGGGTTGAGAGAGGTGGGGAGGGGGGTGGTGAGGGAAGCAGCCAAGCACTTGGAAAAACTTCTGCAGCTGAGACCATTGACATGCTTGGAGTGGGGCCTCTGAAGCTGTTCTGCCCACTCAAGCAACGCAAAAGCATGAAAGTGCCACCAAATTCTGCAGAACCTTTCACCCCTCGGGCGCAGACTGCAAATTAATGTATGTTTTATGGGGCAGCAGTGCAATTGGCCGACTGAGCAAGTTGTACAATCCTCTTGTGAAAGGTGGCCATGGCGCAGTCACTGGTGGAGGTGCCCACAGCCCCTTGCGATGTCTTTATTAAGATCTGGACCAGTAACCATCATGGTTTGAGCTAATAGTGCAGCCTTGCAGTGCAGATTAGGAGAATGCCTGCGCCTGAGCTGAGAGCACAGCATGCAGTCCAATGGGCAAAGCTGCCGCCAATATGTCAAGTGGAGTGGGGTGGAGGTGGGTGGGGTTTCGGGCTGCCAATAAGTGCACTACACACTGGCCATCCAAGTGGTGGCCAGCACTCTCCTGCATGCGTGAAGGGACCTTCAGACTTAACCAAGGAAGGTTTTAGTACACCCATGCTAGCCCATACGTCTCTCTCTTTGATCCTGCAGGAGGAGAACATCAGGATCATAGAGCCTGGTGATTTAGCAGTATGCCTCATGGCTTACAGACACCAGAGAAGAAGAAGGAGGCGCCTGGCTCAGCAAAGGGAGGAGCACCTCCCGCAAGATGAATGGGCGGCAGGGCCTGCTACACGCGCAGCTGAGGATCCACAGAGAACTGTCGCTCGCAGGCGCTTCGCTAGGCCCAGGGCCTATAGAATGCGCCTGTCATTCCTGCAGTTGACTGAGAACCACTGTCGCCAAAGACTGCACATGTTTAGGGAACTGGTTGGTCACATATGCCACCTGCTGCAGGATTTGATGCCATGGGGACATGGAGGGCATCCACTGCCAGTGGCCGTGAAAGTGACCACGGTACTCAATTTTTATGTCAGTGGTTCCTTCCATGGCTCCACAGGTGACCTGTGCAGGATCTTGCAACCTCCATGCACAAATGTATCCAGGAGGTCATGGACGCCATCTTCGCGAAGGCACAGAACTTTGTGCATTTTGCCTGGGATCAGGAAGGCCAGGAAGCAAGAGCACTGGGATTTGCGCAGATATCTGCTTTTCCACAGGTGCAGGGGTGCCATCAACTGCACTCAGTTGGCGCTCAGATCTCCGTGGCAACAAGCAATCAACTATGTCAACTGCAAGGGCTTCCACTCGCTGAATGTTCAGCTGGAGTGAGATCACCACAAACACATTCTGCAGGCCTGCGCACAAATCCCAGGGAGCTTGCACGATTCCTAAATTCTCAGTCGGTCTCAGATCCTTGACATCTTTCAGGGTCCACAGAGACTGTAGGGATGGCTCCTCAGGACAAGGGCTACCCACAGAGCACGTGGCTGATGAAACCTTTGCGGCAGCTTCAGATTGCAGAAGAGCCAAGGTGTAATGAGGCATCATCATTGCTTGCTGCACCCTTTACAACCTGGTGCTACAACAGGGAGAGGAGTTGGCTGAGTAGGAGATGGAGGAGCTGGATGCCTCCTTCGATGAGGAGGACATCGACATGGATGAGGGTGAGGGGGTCCAGGAAGGCTACGATGCTGGCGATGAGGCCATCGCACTGGCCAGACGAGGCAGGCGCGCTTGGGAGGCCCTCATAGCTGCTAGATTAGTGGAGGATGATGACGACATCTGTGAACATTTGGCACCAGTCTGGTTGATGGCAGTGCACATACCCTCTGTGATAAGGCTCATGTCAGGGAGACATAGCAGATGCCCTAATAGTTGCTCGATTCCAGGAGGATGATGATGACATGCAGAGAGGATACTCCAGAGATCTTCACATAGCCTCTGTGAGTGTCTGACTCCTGCCTGGCCGAGGGGTCCTGCTGTGTGGCAGTGGCACCCTCCTTGGCTTGTGGAGCTGGAGCTGCTGGTGTCACAGAAAGAGGGGATTCGGTTGGGCCAGACATGCCCAGAGTCACCTAGGTAGATGACCCCAGGGTGTGCACCTTTTTTTTATTCCTTCATGGGATGTTGGTGTCACTGGCTAGGCCAGCATTTATTGCCCATCCCTATTTGCCCTTGTTCAGAGGGCATTTAAGAGTCAACCACCTGCTGATCCTCCTCCCTATGGGTGCTCGAGGACCCCTGGGTTAGCTGAAGTGAGATCGAGTTGCCCCACATCCCTCTCACGTACACACAGTTGGAGGCCAACTATGCCATCAGTGATGGAGTTCTGCTTGCGCAGCAGTGCAGGACCGATGTCCTGGACCAAGGTCTCCATGGCAGCCGCCATCCTATCAGTGTTAACCTTGGTGTGTTGGCATGTCGGCTCTATCACCTCAGCCTGAAGGTGGACGGACTCCTCCATCGTGCCTTGCAATCTGAGGAGTGCAGCGGACATCCCTTCCTGATGTTCCCGAGCTTGCCTTTGCAGCTCCAGAAACTGAGACATTATCGAGTCCAGAGACTCGTCCTCTGACTCGGACTCAACAGATATCTGGCCTCCAGCAGTCCTCCGAGTGCCGGAGGCCTGGGAAGTCCCTGCTGCCGCCTGCTGTGGATCAGACAGTGCAATGTGCTCACCAGATTGTGATCCTGAGGCTACTCTAAAGCAAGGTCCCACCAAGGTGTGTGCCTCTGCGCTGTTGGAGAGTGTAGGTGAGCGCTGTGATGGGTCTTCAATGAAAGTGCCTTTAGATTCCCCTTCAAAGGTTTCTTTGGGATTTGATTGGAAACCCAGGGTTGTGGACTCCATGGGCTGTTTCCCAGATGTGCCTGCGAAAGTAAGGAGAGATAATCAGTTCATGGCAGTGGCCTGCGAAACAGGACACATCGGTCTCAGCATGGCTGTCTGATGGATGTTGCACTGCTGGATCCTCACTTGGTAGAGCAGCACTGACCTCACCATCAGTACAGGAGCAGTTGAGATGCTTGCCGGCCAGCTGGATGACTCTATTTTCAAAGTCCATGAGGACCTTGATTTCAGGCATTCCTCCACCAGCCTGCAACCTCTCCATTATGTCCTGTGCCAGCTTGTCCTGCATGAATACAGATGGAGAAAGTGTAAGCAGGAAGCCTGCCAGGCCAGATGATAAGTATGCCTGGCATGTGTGGGTGGTGAGTGGTCCCATGGACAGGATGAGGACAATGAAGGTGTGTGTGAGGGAATGAATGGTTATGTCCCTTGAACTAGCAGTTAGTAGATGTGTGTTGGGTTTGTGAGTGTGTGAGTTGAGAGGGATGAGAAGAGTGACTTACCCTAGCAGAATGGAGAAGATCTTTCATCCTTTTTCGACACTGGGTGGCTGTCCTCTTTTGAAGGGCGTTGGCGCTGACCACCACTGCACTGTCTCCCATGCTGGATTAGTGATTTTGCTGCCCATCCTGCGGCCAGAGCAGGGGTAGCGGACATCACGGTGAGCCTCCACTGCATCCAAAAGGCGCTTGAGGGATGCATCATTAAACCGGGGGGGTGGGGTGGAGGGGTGGGGGGGGGGTAGGGGTGGAGGCGGCTGCAGTCTTCTTGCCTTTCAGTGCCATGTCTTCTTTGCAGCAGCCCTGGGCTGGAAGCACTGAGAAGTTTTCACGCGGCTGCACTTTAATAATGGCAGCCAGCATGATGATGTGGCAAGGTGATGGCATGGTGGTTGAATGAGCACCCACCTGCCATCGAAACGGCGTGTTTCCCAGGAATGCCTGATTAATAAGGTGGGATTGGGATGATCCGGTGTAAAAAGCTGCCATTGCAGCCAGCAGGTAAAATGTCCTTTTTTCCACCCACTGCCACACTTAGTGCAAATCTGGGACAATTCTGCCAGAAGTGATTAACACCCGTGCCCAGGCTGTGCAACTGCATCTTCTTAACATTACAAAAATCTCCGGGCGTGATGTTCGGTAGAGGCAAAGGCGGGAAAGGTCTCGGTAAAGGGGGTGCGAAACGGCACCGGAAAGTCCTCCGAGACAATATCCAGGGAATCACTAAACCTGCCGTTCGCCTTCTCGCTCGTCGTGGGGGCGTTAAGCGCATCTCCGGTCTCATTTACGAGGAAACTCGCGGGGTTCTCAAGGTTTTCTTGGAAAATATCATCCGAGACTCGGTCACCTACACGGAACATGCTAAACGCAAGACTGTTACCGCCATGGATGTGGTCTATGCCCTGAAACGCCAAGGCCGAACTCTGTATGGGTTCGGTGGTTGAGAACTTAACTTAACAGACACTGAGGAGAGAAGGTGTGTTGCTGCTGCTGCTCCTGTGGGGCCAAAGGAGAGAGAGGGAGAGGAAGAACACACTGCTGCTACAGGACAGGAAGGCCAGGAGGCCAGGACTAAGAACTATAACATCCTAGGTGGGTGTCTGGACTCTCTATTTGTTCAGGTGGGGGCTGCTAAGGACTGTGTTTTGTAGGGGGAGGGCTGAAGACTGCCAGAGGACTTGGAGAAGGAAAAGGGGGGGCTGTCTGTGTGGTTTAAAACCATCTTGCTGCCACTCCTCCCCCCACCCAGCCTTTTTCCAGTGGCCAGCATGGCTGGTGAAGACATCGCCTCCCCCTACCGGAAGATCATCAAGCCCCCACCCACCATCCATTTTCCATCCAGAGACACCCACCTAGAGTTTCCCCTTTCCCTCCTGTGCCTCCCTGTCCTCTACCCCTCTCCCTCCTCTCCTCTATATATCTAAAAGGGGGAGGTTATTTCCACGTTTCTCCCCCTTTCCTCTCCCCAGGGAGAATTTCATTTAAAAAAAACTTATATATATTTAAAAAAAACAATGGCCAATCCTTCTCGGGGTGGGTGTGGCTCAGGCCCAAAGGCCAGTTTGCCATCGCCTGTGGCCGGGCCCTCGGGGGCCAATGTGGAGGCGGTGTTGTCACCGGTGGCAGGGCCTTCGAAAAAGACCTATGCGGGGGTGGCTGCTTCTGCGGCTCCTGCTGCTCCCGCAGCCCTGTCACCATTCCGCCTCCTCACGAGGGCCCTAGGGGTGAAGAGCTACGCTCACCCCAACATGACAATCGAGGCCTGCGTGAAGGCTATGGCTGGGGTCGTCGGCCCCTCGGCCATAGTCGCAGCCTCGAAAATGTATGGGAAGGCCATATTTTTCCTGAGGTCCGAGCGGGCGGTGCACCTCGCCCTGCAAAAGGGACTCACTGTGGGCGGGACCTTTCTGGCGGTGGACCCCCTTGAGGCCACCGCACAGAGGATTCTCATTTCTAACGTCCCGCCCTTTTTACCCAGTGAGCTCCTCCTCCCCCACCTTTGTAAACTGGGGGAGGTCAGGTCGGGGGGTAGCGCCGATCCCGCTCGGCCTCAAGGACGCGGCCCTCCGCCACGTGTACTCCTTCCAGCGCCAAGTATTCGTCCGCTTGGCCCGGGAGGAGTGCCTGGAGGGGGCTTTCAGTATAAACTTTGAGGGGACCGCCTACTGGGTTTTTTGGACCGCGGAGGGCGTGCGGTGCCATGCTTGTAAGGAGGCAGGGCATGTCAGGAAGAACTGCCCCGTCCTCAAGGCCGCCAGCGGCCGCAGCTGGCACCGCCCGTCCTCCCCCCCGTCACTACTCCATCTCCCTCCCCGCAAGAGGAGGCGTCGCCGGCAGCCGCTGCCATCTCGGTTGCCGGTGAGGCGGGGGGAGAGCCCCCGTGTCATAAGAAGGTGCGGAGGAAGACCTGCAACCTGGGGGCGGTCCCTGAGACCCCCCAAACTCCCATGGATCCCCAAACCCCTGTAGACACTGGCTCGGGGGAAAAATCATAATCCAGCCCCTGCCTCGTCTCTGCGCGTGCTCTCGGGCCCATAGACGCTGAGGCGCCATGTGCTGGGCCCAGCGGCGTCCCTGCGCGGGTTCCCGGGGCTAGCGGGGGCGAGACTCGTGTCCCCGAGCCAGAGGTAGAGGAAAACCCCAAACCCCAGAGGGTGGGGCGTCCGGGAAGGCTGGACAAGGTGGAGGAGGCCTCGCAGATGGAGGTCTCCCTCGTCCCCAGCCTCCCTCGGAAGAGACGTCACCCCTTGGAGAAGGAAGAGGAGGGGGAGGGCGACGCCCAATCTGAAGAGGTTGGGTGTGTCCCCTCCCCTGATGAAGAGGTGGTGGCATCTCCACCACCCAATAAGACCTCGACCTGCCCTCTGGGAGAGACCCAATTCCCTGCACCCACAGTTCATCAACCTGCTGCAGTCCCCTGAGCAGGGCCCCTCGGGGGTCACTGAGGGCACCTCCCTTGTGGGGGTGCCCAATTTAGACCCACTGAATACCCCCAAGGTATCCTCTGGCCCGTCGGGGGATTGCAGTTTCGATCATTTAAAAAAATTTACTGGATCATTGGGTGGCGGTGACGAGGAAGGCCTTCCCGCTCCCTCCCAAAACTTAGCACCGGGTGTCCTAGTGTTAGGTCAGGAGCTCGTCTTGAGCTCCCCGGTCGACCCGGTGCCGGGAGGAGAGCGGGCATCCGTAGTGCCGCCACCCCCTGACCCGAAATTATTAGAGGAGACCAGAGAGGACCACTCTGGCCTTGATCCTGGGGGTGGGATCGAGGTGGAGGTGGAGCCGACTGGCAGCTCCGGACCAGCCCCCGTACTCAATGCGGGGGAGGGGTTGGAAGCTGGAGGTGACGACCTGGAGGAGGACAGAGTTTCGGTGGTGAGTACTGGGGATGACGTCGACTCGTTCTCAAGCAAGGCGATGGATTCCCTGGTGCCCTCCACTAACTCTCCCCTCATCCCCCCACGGGAACTCCAGGACTTTTTAGCGAGTCATCGCGGTCGCCGAGACAGAGTCCAGTTGGCCTTGGACCGGTGGCATTCATTTCCGCTAGTGTTCTGGTCCACTCGCGAGGCCCTCAAGGCTCCCGAGTTGGACAGGAACGCCCGGCGGAGGGTCCAAACATTTCTCGCTGGGCTCCTGAAGGAGAGGAAGGATTAAAAGTCCTCTCCTTTTAAATAAGGTGACGGTTGTATGTACTTTTGACAATGAAGACAACTATAGCCAGCCTCAACATCCACGGCAGCAGGGACGCACAGCGCAGGACTTCCAGAACTTCTCGGTCCTCAGGGACGGGAAGTATGCGTTGTGCTTCCTGCAGGAAACCCATACCGTTCCGGGAGACGAAGCTACGTGGCTCCTGGAGTGGCGAGGGGGGGGTCTACATGAGTCACCTAGCCTCCAATTCTGACAGGGTGGCTATCTTGTTGGCCCTGCATTTTCAGCCGGAGATCTTGGGGGTCAAGGAGCCGGTGCCAGGCCAGTTGCTGCACCTTACTGTGCGCCTGGGGGGCGCGGCGCTTCACTTTGTGAATGTATATGCTCCCCTGGGCTTGCAGCAGCAAGCGAGATTCTTTGAAGAAATGTCCACTCATCTGGGCTCCATCGACGCGGGCGAGTGCATCGTCCTCGGGGGGGATTTTAATTGCACCCTCGAGGCCCGGGACCGACACGGTACCCAGCACCGCACGCTAGGTGTGAGTAAGTTACAGGACCTGATCAGGTCCTTTGACTTGGTGGACGTCTGGCGAAATCTCCATCCTGATTCCAGCGTTTTTACCTTTGTGTTACCTGGAGTTGGAGCGTCCAGACTCGACCGTCTTTACGTTTCGAAGGCGTACGTGTCCTGCATTCCGGCGGCTTCTGTGCAGCAGGCTCCGTGCACGGACCACCATCTGGTGTGGGCGGAGCTCACTCCGTTCTGCGCTCGGACGGGGTCCATGTACTGGCACTTTAACAACCTGTTGCTGGAGGACGAGCGGTTCCTGGACTCGTTTCGTCATTTCTGGGCCGGCTGGAGAAGGAAGTGGGGAGGCTTCCCCTCCTTGAGGCTATGGTGGGACGTGAGCAAGACTCACGTCTGAGTTTTCTGTCAGTACGCGAGGGGGTCGACAAAGAGGCGGAAATCCAGGGTCGAGGAGTTGGGGAAGGAGGTGTTTCACCCGGAGGCACGTCTCCATCAGCCCGATGCGGACCCGGCCCTGCGGTCGGTGTACGATGAGAAGAAGGGCGCGCTGCGGGACCTGCAACTCGTCGGGTCCCGGGGCGCGTTCGTGAGGTCACGGATCCGGTTCCTCCAGGACCTGGACCGTGGCTCCCCCTTCTTCTACTTTCTAGAAAAAAGGCATAGGGTCCGTCAGCAGCTCCTTACGCTGCTGGCCGACGACGGATCCCTCGTCTCGGATCCGGAGGGCTTCAGGGCCATTACCCGAAATTATTACACTGCCCTGTTCTCTCCAGATCCGTCCAGCGAGGATGCTCGCAGAGTTTTGTGGGAGGACCTGCTGCAGGTCGGCCTGGAGGGTGCCGGAAAGCTTGACTCCCCTATAAGTCTGGGGGAGCTGACCGGCGCCCTCGATGGTCTCTCAAGGGGCAAATCCCCGGGACTAGACGGGCTGACCGTGGAGTTCTTCAGGGCGTTCTGGGACGTCCTGGGGAGCGACTTTGCAGGGGTCCTGGGGGAGAGTATTGCTACCGGGGAGATGTCCCTCTCGTGCTTATGGCCATGATTGCCCTGCTGCCGAAGAAGGGGGAATCTCCGCCTTCTTAAAAACTGGCGCCCGGTCTCCCTCCTCAGCACGGACTACAAAATCTTCACCAGAGCCATGTCTTCTCGGCTCGGCACTGTGCTGGACCACATGATCCACCCTGACCAGTCCTACACCATCCCGGACCGTACTATTTATGATAATATCCATCTGGTCCGGGACATTATCAACTATTCCCAGAGGGCTGGTCTGTTGAGCACCTTCCTGTCCCTTGATCAGGAGAAGGCGTTCGACAGGGTGGATCACGAATATTTACTCGGAATTCTGCGAGCATTCAGGGTCGGGACGCATTTTGTCGCCCGGATCCGACTTCTGTACACCGCCGCGGAGTGTCTAGTGAAGGTTAACGGGTCCGTGACGGCGCCCCTTCGCTTTGGGAGAGAAGTGCATCAGGGCTACCCCCTGTCTGGCCAGTTGTATTCTATTTGCGTGGAGCCTTTCCTGCGCCTCTTGCGGAGGAGGTTGTCGGGATTGGTTCTGCGCGGGCCGGGCATCGGGGTGGTCCTTTCGGCTTACGCCGATGACGTGCTCCTTATGTTTAGTGACCCAGCTGACCTGTGGAGGATGCGCGAGTGCCAGGAGGCCTACTCTGCCGCTTCTTCTGCTAGGATCAGCTGGGATAAATGTTCTGGACTCCTGGTCGGCCCGTGGCAGATGGATCCCCTACCCGAGGAGCTCAGGCCTTTCACCTGGAGCAGGACCAGCATCCTCTACCTGGGGGTCCATCTCTGCCCTGCCGAGGAATCCTGGCCGGCCAACTGGCAGGAACTGGAGACGAAAGTCACCGCTCGCCTGCGACGCTGGACAGGACTGCTCCGAGTGCTGTCTTACCGGGGTTGAGTTCTGGTCATAAACCAGCTGATTGCCGCCATGTTGTGGTATCGGCTGGTCACTTTGACCCCTCCCCCGGACTTTGTCACGAAAATCCAGAGAATGCTAATCGACTTCTTCTGGGACAAAAGATTGCACTGGGTCGCTGCTGAGGTTCTGAGTCTCCCGCTTAGGGAGGGCGGTCAGGCGCTAGTGTACCTACGCACACACGTGGCGACTTTCCGTCTTCAGACCCTGCAGCGATACCTTTACGCGAGCCTCCTCCGAGATGGTGTGCCCCGGTGACGTATTTCTTCCGCCAGGTGCACGGCCTGAATTATGACGTGTAGCTCCTGTTTAGAGGGGCCTCGGTGGCTCCTTACAGGCGTTGCCCGTCTTTTACCAGGACCTGATCAAATTCTGGAACATGGTCGCCTCGCGACGCAGCTCTCCCCCGTCAGGAGTGGCGTCTATCGTCAGAGAGCCGCTGCTCAGGAGTCTGCCCCTCCGTCCTTTTCAGTGGCTGGCGGAGAGGAGGGCTGTGGCTGCCGGGGTGACCAGAATCGGTGACGTGCTGGGTGGCGGAGGACTGGGCTGGATGCTCCCACAGGAGTTGGCACGACGCGCGTCTGTGAGTGTCCAGCTCGCAGCCGATGCCATCCAAGATCTAAGGACAGTCGTGCTCGGACCCGATGTCATTTTAGGTCTCGAGGTGACCCAGGTGCGCGGTGGTCTTCCGGATGAACGTTCCCCTGTTCGGACGGAATTCCACATTGGCCCCAAGCCCTGAAACCTCCCTCGGGCGCCGGTGTCCCGCAATATGAGCTGCCTCGGGCCCATGCCCTCCGTGCCATTTGGCACGGCACGGAGGAGCTTTCTCTACGGACTGCTGCTGCACACCTTCCATTTCTTCGCCCAGGTCCACCGCCCGGACACGCCTTGACGTGCTTTGTTGCCGTCCGGCGGTGGAGGCCCCCGATGGGAGGCCCTCTACGGAGGTGTTCTCCCTCTTTCTATTGGGGACCTGGGTTGGAGGGTGTTGCATGCAGCAGTCCCCTACAATCGAAGAATGTGTAGGTTCACGGACTCCCAGGACACCTGCCCTTTTTGTGGTCTTGTGGAGTCCGTGGACCATGCTTATATAAGGTGTGGTAGGCTGCACTCCCTTTTTAGTTATTTAAAAAACCTTTTGTTACTGTTTTGTTTGCACTTCAGTCCCAAGCTCCTGGTCTACGGACACCCGGTGCGGAAGGGGGTCGGGAAGGAGGAGGACCTCCTCGTGAACCTGCTCCTGGGCCTGGCCAAGTTGGCCATTAACAGGTCCAGGCAGCGGGCAATCGAGGGGGGAGTCCCACCCGATTGTTTGTCCCTCTTTCGCGGCTACGTTCGCGGCCGGGTGTCCCTGGAGAGGGAGCACGCGGTGTCTACCGGCACTCTCGAGGCCTTCCGTGCCCAGTGGGCACCGCGGGGACTGGGGTGTTTTATTGACCCCTTTAATCACATTTTGGTTTAATGTTTGTAAGTTTCCTTTAAACTTTGTCCTTAGTTTTACAGCTGACCTGACTTAGGGGCTGTGTTTGATTTATCCCTTATTTTGTTAATTTAGTTTAATTGGTTGACTCCTAAAAGAGCTACATCTTCTTAATGGCTATACCTCCATTTTAGTTTCTTGAAAAATCTTTTACTGTTGTTTTGTTTGCACTTCAGTCCCACGTTCCTAATCTACGGAAACCTGGTGCGGAGGGAGGCCGGGAAGGAGGAGGACCTCCTCGTGAACCTGCTCCTGGGCCTGGCCAAGTTAGCCATTAACAGGTCCAGGCAGCAGGTAATCGAGGGGGTCATCCCACACGACTGTTTGGCCCTCTTCCGCGGCTACGTTTACGGCCGGGTGTCCCTGGAGAGGGAGCACGCGGTGTCTGCTGGCACCATCGAGGCCTTCCGTGCCTGGTAGGCACCGTGGGTACTGGGGTGTTTTATTGACCCCTTTAATCACATTTTGGTTTAATGTTTGTAAGTTTTCTTTAAACTTTGTCTTTGGTTTTACAGCTGACCTAACTTAGGGGCTGTGTTTCCTTTATCCCTCATTATGTTGATTTAGTTTATTAGGTTGGCTTTAAAAGAGCTACATCTTCTTAACGGCTATACCCCCTTTTTAGTTTCTTGAAAAATCTTTTACTGTTGTTTTGTTTGCGCTTCAGCCTCGCACTCCTGATCTACGGAAAGCCGGTGCAGAGAGTGTCTGGGGGGGAGGAGGACCTCCTCGTGAACCTGCTCCTGGGCTTGGCCAAGTTAGCCATTAACAGGTCCAGGCAGCGGGCGGTTAAGGGGGTTTTCCTACCCGACTGATTGGCCCTCTTCTGCGGCTACGTTCACGGCCGGGTGTCCCTGGAGAGGGAGCACGCGGTGTCTGCTGGCAGTGCTGAGGCCTTCCGTGCCCGGTGGGCACCGCGGGGACTGGGGTGTTTTATTGGTTTTATTGACCCGTTTAATCATATTTTGGTTTAATATTTGCAAGTTTCCTTTAAATTTTGTCTTTGTTTTTGCAGTTTCCCTGTTTACTTTGTCCTTGATTTTGTTGATTTAGTTTATTTGGTTGACTCAAAAGAGTTACATCATCTTAATGGCTGCACCCACTTTTTAGTTACTTGAAGAACCTTTTACTTTTGTTTTGTTTGCACTTCAGTCCCACGCTCCTGATCTATGGGCACCTGGTGGCGGAGGGGGAGGAGAACCTCCTCGTGAACCTGGGCTGCTTTATAGACCCTTGTGATCACATTTTGATTTAATGTTGGTAAGTTTCCTTTAAACTTTGTCTTTTGTTTTTGCAATTTCCCTTTAAGGGGCTTCTGTTTAATTTGTCCCTTTATTTGTTAATTTAGTTTATTTATTTTGACTCGAAAGAGTTACATCTTCTTAATCTTCCTAGTCCTGCTGCTACATCTTAGTGCTCCCCTGACATCCACAGTGGAGGTGGAGGCAGCCTGCTACGCCCTGTCTATGGTGATCTTGATGGATATCCTCTGGAGGGCCGAGATCTGGAGGGCTCCAGCTTGCTTTTGGAGTCCTGCTGTGTGGCAGTGGCATCCTCCTCGGCCTGTGGAGCTGGAGCTGCTGGGGTCACAGGAAGAGGGGATTCAGATGGGCTGGACACTCCCGGAGTTACCTGGGCGGCTGGCCCTGGGGTGTGCACCTGCTGATCCTCCTCCCTATGGGTGACTGAGATTCCGTGGCTGACTTCTTAAGGAGAAGGGGAGGCTGGAGTGAGATTGAACTGCCCCACACCCCTCTTGTGTTGACACTGTTGGAGGCCAACTATGGCATCAGTGATGGAGTTGAGCCTGCACAGCAGTGCAGGACCGATGTCCTGGACCAAGGTCTCCATGGTGGCCGCCACCCTACCATTGTTGACCTCGGTGCATTGGCATACTGGTGCTATAACCTCAGCCTAAAGCCAGACGGACACTTCCATCGTGCCTTGCAATCTGAGGAGTGCAGCGGAAATCTCTTCCTGATGTTCCCGAGTTTGCCTTTGCAGCTCCAGAAACTGAGGTATGACTGAGTCCAGAGGCTCCTCATCTGACTCGGACTCAGCAGATTTCTGGCCTCCAGCAGTCCTCCAATGCCCGAAACCTGGAAAGTCCCTGCCGCTGCCTGCTGTAGATCAGACAGTGCGATGTGCTCACCAGATTGCGACCCTGAGGCTACACTGGAACTAAGTCCCACCGAGGTATGTGTCTCTGCACTGATGGAGGGTGTGGGTGAGCACTGTGATGGTCTTCAATGAGGGTGTCATCAGATTCATCTCCTGAGGTGTCTTTGGGGCTTGAATCAAGGAGATGGATCGTGGACCCACTCGGCTGCTTCCCAGATGTGCCTGTGAAAGCAGGGAGAGGTGATTTGTGCATGCAGGGGACTGCAGAACAGGGGAACTGGCTCACAGCATGGTTGTCTGATGGATGCTGCACTGCTGGATCCTCACTTGGTTGAGCACTGCCGACCTCACTGTCAGCACAGGTCAGATCCTCGCTGGGCAACTGGTTGACTCTATTTTCAAAGTCTGTGAGGACCTTGATGCCAAGCATTCCTCCAGCAGCCTGTGACCTTTCCCTTTTGTTGTGTGGCAGCTTGTCCTGCATGCGTGTCGGTGCAGACTCGATGGGCCAAAGGGCCTCTTCTGCACTGTGTGATTCTGTGAATACAGATGGAGAGAGTGTAAGAGCCAGATGATAAGGATGCCTGGCATGTGTGGGTGGTGAGTGGTCCCACAGATGGGATGAGGACAATGAAGGTGTGTGTGAAAGAGTGAATGGTGATGTCCCTCGAACTGGCAGTGAGTGAGATCCCTGTGGATGTGTTACTGGTTTGTGAGAGTGATGAGCAGAGTGACTTACCCTGGCAGAATGGAAAAGATCATTCATCCTTTTCGATACTGAATGGCTGTGGTCTTTTGCACAGCGTTGGCACTGACCACTGCCGCCACTGCCTCCCATGCTGGATTGGTGACCTTGCTTTCTGGTCTTCACCCAGAGTAGGACTAGGGGACTTCACAGTGGGCCGCCACAGTGTCCAGTATGCGCCTAAGGGAGGCATTGCTAAACTTGGGGGCAGCATATTTCCTCCCTTTGGCAGCAATGAGTTTCCAGCAACTTCTGAAGCCTTAGAGAGAGCTAGCTCTGTGCAGGCACACTCGGATTACTGAAGGCCTGAGGTGACGGCAGGGCGGGCGAATCAGAGGCCGCCCCACCAGGGATCCGGCATGTTTCCTGTGAATGCATTATTAATGAGGCGGGGATGTGTCGGGAATGGGATGATACGATGCGAAAAGCTGCCATCGCGGCCAACAGAATAAAACGTCCTTTTTCCCGCCTGCCACTGCGTTTTGTGCAAATCTGGGACAATTCTGCCCCTTGGGTTTTCTGGAAACAAGGCAAGAGGACTGAGGGGATTGGTGAAGCTCAACAATTGGCAGTTTAAAAAGTCTTTAAATACTGAGGTATAACAGATGCTTCTGTGCCTCAGTTAAAAGTTTTTGTTCTCAGGACTTTTCTGAGGGCGAGCTTTCAACACTTTGGAGATTATTTCCAAGACTTGGATCATTTCTGCTACCTAGGAGTTTTTTTTGCCTTTGATCTGAACTTCCCAGCTGTCAACCTTCTCAGTAGTTTATGCAGCTTTATTTCGGAACTCTGATGAGGAACAAGAGGAGCCGAACTTGGAGCAGCAGCAGCAGCTGCAGCAGCCTTCTCCTCAACCATCTATCACTCCACAGGGCTCCAGTTTTCAGGAGGCAATTGACCCCCAACATAGGATATATAGGCGGAGGATTAGGTTTCTGGACATGACTGAGAACCAGTGTCTGAGGAGGCTCAGACTCTCTCATCAGGTGGATGTTGACACTTAACACTTACAGAAAGAAGATCTCCTGCCGAATGGACTGAGTTGGCAAACATTGCCAGTGGTGGTCAAGGTCACAACGCCCCTGAATTTCTTTGCCTCTGGTTCTTTCAGGGCTTCTGCTGGTGACATCTCACAATCTTCTGTGCACACCATCTTGGTGATGATGCCATGTTTGCCAGGGCTGCCACATATGTCCACTTTATTACTGATGTGTCCTGTCAAAATGAGAGGGCCCTCAGATTTGCTGCTCCGGGTGGATTCCCACATGCCCAGGGAGTCATTGACTGCACACATGTGGCCATCAAGGTACTCCAGATTACCCAGGAGTATCCGTCAATGAAAAGGGATTCTACTCCAATAATATTCAACTGATATGTGACCACTGAAAAATCATTATGCAGGTCTGTGCAAGATACCCTGGAAGGTGCCATGATTTCTTCATCCTGCGGCAGTCAAGTCTCCCACACATCTTTGCACCTCCAGGTAGAATCAGTGGATGCCTCCACTGTTGTTGCCTGCAAGAAGACCTAGCACTGGTGCACAGGAGAAGTACAACCGAAGCTACATGAGCCCAAGATAGTCATTGATCAATCCATTGGGATGCAGAAATGTGATTCAGGTGCCAGGACAGGTCTGGAAGCACCAGCTAGGGCATGCAGAATGTTAGTTGTCTGCATGTGGTAAAGCACATGGTGCAGCTGAGAGGACTGGAGCTGCAGGAAAAGGAAGAAGAAGATAGTTCTGCATCTTCAGAGATGAAGAAGAGGCAGGAAGTGGAGGGAGAGACTGATGTGGTGAGGGTACCTGTAGCAACTCAATTAGCTGCCAGGCATTCCCAGGATAGACTCAGCTACAGTTCAGCTAACCTGAGGTAGTACAGCCACCTGGCACATCAATTCTGAAGCTGAAAAAGGAAATGAAAGGATATATCCACAACGAAAGGCTATGTCCACTTAAAGACAACGGTCTATATGGAACCAAAATTGTTATCAAAGGCTGCAAATATCTGAAAAGTATTGTTGAACCTTTCTGCAAGTTATATTGGGAGAAAGGATTGGCTGGTAAAAAAACAAGTGAAGGCGTAGCAAATGTGAGGGTAAGAAATAGAGCCTGGGCAAATGAAGCACAAATGTAGCATCAGCATGTCTGAGGCTAGCATAGAAGTTCTGGGTATGCTACCTGTTCCTCCAGCCTGGGCATTCTGCTGCTGGGAGACAACTTCACCATCTTCGAAGTTGAGGAGGTGGTGAGTGGTTATCTCCTCATAGCAGAGAAAATGTACAAAAATGCTCTGCTCTGGTTAATCAAGGTGTATACCTCAGCCCAAAACAGAGACTGTTGACTGCTAGCAACAGTAGGAGCTGCTGGAAGACAATGACCTAGTCTGTCATTTTAGATGGTGACTTCAACAGCATTATCAATGCAGCTGGACGATCTGGCAGGGCTGAAATAAAACGGGATGCCATGTCCAGACTCCTGATGGAAACCAAGCTGTGCAATGTCTTCAGCAACCCTGCAAATGGAGTGCCACATAGACATGTCTGTCCATTCCAGGATAGACTTCTTGTTTGTATGCTGGTCAGATCCGCCAACATCAAGCCGGTGTTCTCCCCTGACCACTGGCTCCAAGTGTCATTTACAGGAAAATCAGTTGGTTGGCAGGGGACATGGAAGCTGAAAGTGGAACTACTGACCACAGAAAACAGAACCGTGACTTTGAGTCCCTGACGCACTGGTGGGACGCAATCAAGGCAAACATCAAGAGGTTCTTCATCCTCAAAGGTGTTCAGAAGGTGAAAGAGTGAGATGACTCCAGAAAAGCATGCAGAATTTGCTCATGCTGAAGTCGCTGGGGGTCATATTAAGGGTGACCTCCAAGATCATCTTGCTGTCCTATGTCCGCTCCATGGAGCAGGGTGAGACATGATCACGTTTCTTCTTCCAAAAGGTACAGAGATAGAGCTTTGTGATCAGCAGCCTGAAGGAAGAATACAGCTCGGTAACTTCATCATGGCCTGACATACTAAAGGTCAACAAATCCTTTTATGCCACACTGTAAAACATGAAGCCTGCAGAGAGCACAGCCTCCCAGTCCTTGCTGGCATCTATCACAGAGATCTTAGATGACAGTATTAGTAGAGTCTGGACAAACTGGCAAAGGCCACCAGGTCCTGCGAGATGAGTAAAACTCCTGAAAGTGACAGTTTAATGGTCAAGTTGTATTTGAATCTGTGGGACTCGATCGACCCGGGTCTGCTGGAAATGTACGAGATTATGTTTCTGGCTGGCAGCATGTCAGAATCCATGACGAAAGGCATCATCACCTACAAGTGGAAGGAGGAGATGGAAGAAATCAGAAATTGGCAGCTCGTCTGACTGCTTAATGTGGTCTACGAAATTTTGTCCAAGATCATAGCCAATCCGGTCAATCCTAAACCTTCCTGTATGCTCGGAGTCTCACCACCTCCACACGCCACCATTGAGGCAGCTGTGGTGGAGGAGACCATCACCCACCTCCTTCCATAATGTGCCTTTGTAAAGCAAATCTGGAAGGAGATGCAGTGGTTTTTGTCCTGCAGGATTCAGTGATCTATGGGCTGCTCACAGGGGCGCACACCAAGATAAACATCAGTTGCTGCTGGAAGACCATCCATTCGGTGAAAGACATTCTTTGCTCTGCCTGAAACCTGCTGGTCATCCAGTGCAAAGAATTGTCAATGATTGAGTGTTGCTGACTGCCGCATTTCGAGGTCTGGGACTATGTGCTGAGGGGGGCACTGAAGTTTTAGCAGCCATCGCAAGGGCTCAATACAGAATGGCCACTGTGTAAGGCCCTCCAGCCAGTATACCGAAGGATAAGAACGCATGTTAAAACCCCTTTGCTGCAAACACCAGGTAATATTTGACATAAAGTAAATATTGTAAATATAACCTGTAGTGGCAAGTGCAGTGAGGCATATCATATACTGTAGTGAAAGAAACTGATCTGCATTGCACATTAGGGCAGAATCATCCTAGATTCGCACAAAGTGTGGTAGCAGGTGGGAAAAACAACGCTTTATCCGCCGGCCGCAATGGTGGCTTCTCGGGCCCTGTTGTCCCAATCCCACCGCATTAATTATGCATTCCCGGGAAGCACGGCGTGTTGATGGCAAGCGGGCCCTTGTTCGCCCGCCACGCCACCACCTCACTGTTTCATCACGCCGGACGCCATATTTGAAGTACAGCTGCACACACATCTCTCAATGCTTCCAGACCTGGACTGCTGCACAGAAGACATGGCCCTGAAAGGCAAAACGACTGCAGCCCCAAGGTTTAATGACGCGTCCCTTGAGCGCCTTTTAGATGCCATGGAGGTTCTCCGTGATGTCCTCTACCCCCACTCTGGCCGCAGCAACATCACCAACCCAGCATGGGAGGCAGTGGCAGCAGTGGTCAGCGCCAATGCCCTACAAAAGAGGACAGCCACCCAGTGCCAAAAAAAGATGAATAATCTCCTTTGTTTTGCCAGGGTAAGTCACTCTTCTCATCACTGTGAACTCACACACTCACAAACCCATCACACATCCACAGAGATCTCACTCACTGCCAGTTCAAGGGACATCACCATTCACTCTAACATACACATCTTCATTGCCCTCATCCCATCCGTGGGATCAATCACCACCCACATATGCCAGCATACTTATCATCTGGCCTGGCAGAAGTCCTGTTTACACTCTCTCCACCACTTTTGATGCAGGAAAAGCTGGCACACAACAAGAGGGAGAAGTCGCAGACTGGTGGTGGAATGCCTGAAATCAAGGTCCTCATGGACTTTGAAAACAGAACCATCCAGCTGGCTGGCGAGGATCTGAACCATTCCTGTGCTGACGGCGAGGTTAGTGGTTCTCTACCAAGTGAGGATCCAGCAGTGCAACATCCATCAGACAACCATGCTGTGAGTGATGTGTCCTCTTTCACAGGCCACTGCCATGCCCTAATTATCTCCCCTTGCTTTCGCAGGCACATCTGCTAAACAGCCAATGGAGTCGACGACCCAGGGCCTCCAATCAAGCCCCGAAGAAACTTCGGAAGAGGAATCTGAAGGCACCTTCATTGAAGACCCATCACAGCGCTCACCCACACCCTCCACCAGCGTAGAGTCGCACACCTCGGTGGGACCTAGATTTAGAGTGCCCTCGGGATCATAATCTGGTGAGCACATCGCACTGTCTGATGCACAGCCGGGGGCAGCAGGGAATCCCAGGTCGCCGGCACTCGGAGGACTGCTGGAGGCCAGGAATCTGTTGAGTCTGAGTCAGATGATGAGCCTCTGGACTCGGTCATACCTCAGCTGCTGGAGTTGTAAAGGCAAACTCGAGAACATCAGGAAGGGATGTCTGCTGCACTCCTCGGATTGCAAGGCACGATGGAGGAGTCCGTCTGTCTTCAGGCTGAGTTGACAGCACCGGCATGCCAATGCACTGGGGTCAACACTGTTAGGATGGGGTCCGCCATGGAGACCTTGGTCCCAGACATCAGGCCTGCAATGTTGTGTCGGCTGAACTCCATTGCTGATGCCATAATTGGCCTCCACCTGTGCACGAGAAAGGTGTGGGGCAGCTTGATCTCACTGCAGCTACCTCTTCTCCTCAAGGGGTCAGCCAGGGGCCCTTGGGCACGCAAAGGGAGGAGTATCATCCCAGGCCATCCACCCAGTTGATGCCGGGAGCTTCTGGCCCAACAGGAATCCCCTCTTCCTGTGACCCCAGCAACTCTAGCTCCACAGGTTGAGAAGGGTGCCACTGCCGCACAGCAGGACCCCGA
Source organism: Cetorhinus maximus (assembly GCF_964194155.1). Taxonomy (NCBI): domain Eukaryota; kingdom Metazoa; phylum Chordata; class Chondrichthyes; order Lamniformes; family Cetorhinidae; genus Cetorhinus; species Cetorhinus maximus. The sequence goes on from NC_135880.1 coordinate 109,643,652, forward strand.
AAGCAGGCCAGGTCCCTCCAGGTCTCAGCCCTCCAGAGGACATCTGCCAAGCTCATCACAGACAGGGTGTAGCAGTCAGCAGGTTGCCTCCACCTTCGCTGTGGATGTTGGGGGAGCACTAAGACATAGCAGCAGGGTTAGGAAGGTGTAACTCTTTCGAGTTATCAACAGTCACAGATTGTAACTCTTTCGAGTACATTCACAGTTCTTGGTTTCCAGGAGTGGGACATGAACCCACAACCCTCTGATTCAAAGGCGAAGGTGCTATGAACTGAGCCACAGCTGACACAGCCTGGGCATGGGTGCTAATTGCTTGTACATAATGTTCACTATTGTCAATAAACTCCCAAGAATGTCTCCTTGCCTGGCTCCTTGTTCTGATGAGCAGTGTTCGTGTCACTCAGATGTGAAACCTTGGTTCGTGCACAAGATAAAGGCAGGTCCAGGGCCTCTTCTCTGTGTTTTGTGCAGCCTTCAGACCAAAGTGATGGTCCGACCTCTCACTCCCTGGACACATTACTGATGTCTACATCTTGATGGTGCTTGGCATTGCTGCCAGAATATCGTGGGCAGGCGGCACAGAGTTCCGTCATTCTCTCCGTGTGCTCTCAGCACCTTTAAGGCGGTGCTGGCCCCCCATGTCTTCAGCATCTGTGGCCAGTAACTGTGTGCTCCTGAAGGGGGCAGATGCTGGACGCTGACCAAGGATCAGAAGTTTTAAAGTTTCATGGCTGCGTCTCCATGATATGACTATGATCACAGAGCACAAGTGAGCTGCCCTCGGCCAGACAGAAGTAAGACGTTCACAGAGGATATGTGAAGATCTTTGGTGTGTCCTCATTGCATGTCATCCTCATCCTCTTGGAATCTAGTGACTATTAGGGTCTCCGCTACACCTTCATGACAGGAGCCTTATCACAGAAGGTATGTGTGGTGTCATAAGCCAGACTGGAGTCAAATGTTCGCAAATGTATTGTGAGGGTTTATGGTGTTTCTTCACTGCATGTCAACATCATAATCCATAAACCTAGCAGCAATAAGGGCCTCTGGAGCCGCCTGCCTTGCCCGGCCAGTGTGATGGCCTCATCGCTATCATCGCTGCCTTCGAGGACCTCCTCACCCTCATCCCCGTCGACATCCTTCTCATTGGAGGAGACCTCCAGCGCCTCCATCTCCTCCTCAGCCCGTTGTAGTGCCATATTCTAAAGGGCGCAGCAGACAATGACAATGCATGACACTCTCTGTGGACTATATTGCAGGGCTCTGCCAGACTGGTCCAGGCACCGGAACGTCATTTTCAGCATCCCGATGGTTTGCTCCACCAAATTGCGAGTTGCAGCATAAGCCTCGCTATAGTGTCGCTCTGCTGCAGTGTGAGGCTGCCGCAGGGATGTCATCAGCCACGTCCTCTGTGGGTAGCCCTTGTCCCCAAGGAGCCAACCCTGCAGCCTCTGTGGACCCTGGAAGACTCCAGGGATCTGTGACAAGCTGAGAATGTAGAAGTCGTGGACACTCCCTGGAAACCGAGTACAGGCTTGCAGGATGTGTTTGTGGTGGTCGCACACCACATTCAGTGAATGGAAGCCCATACAGTTGATATCGTTGACCGCTTGTTGCAATGGAGATATGAGTGCTGTGTGAGTGCAGTCGATGACACCCTGCACCTTCGGGAAACCGAGATCGGGGCAAATCCAATCGCTCTTGCATCCTGGCTTTCCTGGTCCCAGGCGAAATGCACAAAGTTGTGTGCCCTCACGAAGGTGACATCCGTGACTTCTTGGATGCATTTGTGGGTGGAGGCTTGTATATCCCACAGAGATCACCTGTGCAGCCCTGAAAGGAGCCACTGGCGTAAAAATTGAGGGCCGCAGTCACTTTCACAGCCATTGGCAGTGGATGCCCTCCATGTCCCCATGGCGCCAGATCCTGCAGTAACTGGCAGATGTGACAAACCAGTTCCCTAGACATGCGCAGTCTCTGGCGACACTAGTTCGCGGTCATCTGCAGGAATGAAAGGCGGTGTCTATAGACCCTGGGTCTAGCTAGGCAGTGAGCAGCACAGAGCTGCCTCAGGGAGCTGAAGATTTTAAAAATCAGAAATAAAAGAATTTTATGTTAAGAACATGTCCCCTCATGTGACTCTGTGGATGAGGTTTCCTAAAAATCCAAAGGCCGCTTGGCCTTTTTGCCTGCCTGCCAACCATAAGGTTGGATGGGCAGCGAAAAATTTCATTCAGTTATAACTTTGATGGCCTTAATAGGCCTGTTAATTTTTGGCAGGTGCGCTGCCAAGTCCTGCATGCTCCCGCCAACCGAAACATTGCGCGTTATTTTACGCTCAAGTGGGTTGGCGCGCGCCCGCTCGCTAAGCGCAAATTTCTGGCCATGAATGTGGTTTTAATCACCAGTGTGACCAGCAATAAACTGAAACTTGACTCAGGTCTGTTTCCCCTGTTGCTGCTGCAATTAGTTTGAATTATTTTAACTTCAGTATAAATTAGTCTAAATTCAGTCAATGACAGCAGTGTCGGACACAACTATAGCTGGTCATAGGTCTTAATATCAAGGGCAGGTCAAAGCAATCAATTGAAGCCAATTTAAATGTATGACCAAGGGCATTGAATCAATGAAAGATTCTTTTCCTACAAATCCCACTCTTTGTAATGCTGGAGAACACCCTGTTCCAATCACAAATTGATTATTGTTGATTGTGCTGCTTGATTATACTGCTTCATGGATGATTTTACGTTTGAGTTACTTCACCTTGGCAGAACTAACACAGTATCCAGTGCATTCTAGGTGTGTTTTATAAATTATGACCCTAGCGGAAACTCAATGTCATTCTATTTAGGCCACAGGGCAGAGATGTCAAAAGCAGAGATGAAAGTAGTGACTTCTTAACTAACAGCAGAACACTGGTTCTTTGTACTAAGAGGAGTGAATGAACACCTCGCATGTGAGGACTTTGCAGTTACCAGCAACCTGAGGTTACCACTGCTTGTTTTACATGATTTACCCCAAAGCAGTGAACTGTTCTGACACGAATCACTCAGATCACTTATTGGAGCAAAGGGATTTCTTTGAAAATCAAGGGTATATGAGAAGATATTTCCATTTGATTTGATTTCCATTCTATTTTTAGTGCCATTGTGTAAATTGGGTTTATCTAGGACTAGAGGATCCAAGAAGAATTGCCTGTGTCACTTCAATCACTCCAATGCTCCAGAAGCCAACACCAGCATTCCAGAGGCAAGCAAGTAACCTGCTGAATCTCACAGTGCATTAGAACAAGATCATACAAGTTCTGCAACATTGTTAATTAGCAATGCAATAGAGTCAAATCTTCCAATAGACTAGCTATACAATGTTGTTACTTTGTCAGCTATCTAAAACTCTTAACCTCACTGTTTTATATCAGTCACAGACACTAACCTGGACTATAATTTAATAGTTAGTGAGTCAATTAAAGTGGCATTGGTATGGCACAACTGAAGTGCTTCTCTAACATCTGATATTTATTTGTTACTTATTTTTGGCCTGCTAATTATTTTTACATTCATAGTGTTTATGTACTGCTAATCATGATTTTGAAGTTAATAAGCAAGTGTTGGTGCAAGACTGCTGTCAGATGTCTTTGATGATCTGACAATAAAAAGATAATTCATTAATTAACAGCTTGCAGGTATCTTATTTCGGTGTTGGTAAAATAAAATACAAATTCACTCCAAACAGTTCATGGGGCCAAATAGGGGCATTGTTCACTTCTAGACACAGGCCTAGCGGTAAACCCAAGGCTGTTCCTTGGCAAGGAGTTACATGAAGAGTAAATGATTTGTCTGTTTCCTGCATAAATTTGTCAAGATACCAATCACCCAACACCCATATGAATTCCATGCCCAAGCTGTGTCACTCTCGCAACGCCATTTTTAACCGCAAATAACTTAATTGGCCAGGATGTCAGGGTGACCAAATTTGATGAAATAAAATAAGAGACACTTCAACCATGGGCCCAGGGGAAGTTGGGATGATAAGAGTGGATTTAAAGCAACCAAAACTTGCAATTCATATTGTGGAGTCAGTCAAAACATTATAATCTCTGTGCTGGCCAACTCACAGACTTGCAGTCCTCCTCAAATCACCCAACTGAGACTTGCAGGCTGAGTATCCTGGAACTATGGGATAAGAGGCATCCCTTAAGAGATGTAGAACAAAATGTCAAAATAAGGGACAATCCTTTAAAATACCGGACAGTTGATCACCCTACAGGAGGTGAGTTCGGCAACATCTAGAGCTGCTGAGCACTTCCAAAAGGCAGTAGCTGCCTACCAGGCACCAGTAGCAAAGTTACAAATGTCTGTTTTTTTAAGCTCTTCAATATGCTGTTGTTACTATGCATATGCAATAGCATTTATTGGCTCTGTTCAGTGTGTATACTGGGTGAATGGGTTAGCAAGTGGTATGAGTTGATATGGAGGGTATGAAGGGCCATTGAGGGTGGGTGGGGCATGAGTTAGCACGGAGGGTATGATGGGCCATTGGGGGTGGTTGGAGCATGGGTTGGCATGAGTTGGCATGGATGGGGCATGGAGAATGGGTGGGGGGGCGGTTGATGGGGTGTGAAGGTGAAAGAAGGTCTAATATTTAACGAAACAACTGGAACAAAGTTTGGGAAAACCACGGCGTGCCTTTTAACTGCCCACCTCAGAATTCGACAGCCCATGCCTGATCTGTGTCTGGGGGCAACATGCTCAACTCTATCCTACACCCACCCACTCTCCCCACCTTGAAATGAAAATTGCTCCATTTGAGACACTTCTTCCTCGAGACAGATGCACCAAGCCAAGAAATTTCCTGATTCAAGCTACCTGCCACTAAGATGAAAATCCATCCTCCCACCCCACCCAGTCTCTATGGCCTGCATGTTCCTAGTGAATTGCCCAATCCACACGGGGAGTGTTGAATAATTCTTTTAATATAAGCGAACCTCACAAAATCTTGACAGTACCCAAATGCACTCCATGCAAGGTTTGTTGACACCCTCTGAATGAGCTATAAGTGCAACACAAGTAGAAAATCAACTTTATGCTCTAATCCATTCGTAAAATTTCAAGTTGAATAAGTGTCAGTAATTTTGTATCGCACGTTAGAAAATGAATCAGCTGCACCCAGTTTCCGATGTGCTGGGTAACTTGTTTATGCTCAAATGCAGGAAGAGGTTGCTTCTCTTCTAGCCCTTACTAAAATGTAAGGCAAGGTTACAAAGGCTTCAAATATCTTTGTTTTCATTATTGTTTGGCAAATGGTGCTTGATTAGTTTGTGTCAAAACAGTATTGCCCACTTAACAACAGTCACAGCACTCTAAAACTGTAGGCAATTGTGGGAAGCATTCTGAGATATTTGTGCAGTGTGTTTATGCAGGTACTGTAGTAATTTTGCAAGTCATGGTTATGTCAGCTAAATATTTATTTTGAAAGAAATTATGCTCCCAACAACAGTTAGAAGTAGAATTATCTAATCATTATACTCCTGAGAAAGGTTGGGATCGCTGATAGTTGAGTGCATGTGGGAGGAAAGTCCATATAAATTAGTGGATTTAGAAATGTTTAAATAATTTAGCTGCACCTTTGACATGATTTATTTTTACTCTTAACAGAGATCCTTATGAAATATGATTCTATTATGAGTTTGTACCAACTGTTGTACTAACAATGGGTGGTATCGTCCCATATTTGCACTAAATGTGGAAGTGGGCTGGTAAAACAACCATTTACCTGCCGGCCGTGATAGTGGCTTTCCACACCGTATCGTTCCAAACCCACCACATTAATTATGCATTCCCGCGAAACACGCCGTTTCCATGGCGGTGGGCATTCATTCGCCCGCCCACCATCTCCTCGCCACTTATCACGCCGGATGCCTTATTTAAAGTCTAGCCACTGGCACAAATCTCAGTGCTTCCAGCCCATGACTGCTGCAGGGAAGATATCCACGAAAGGCAAGAAGACTGCAGTACCCAGGTTTAGCAATGTGTCACTGGAGCACCTTTTGGATGCCATGGAGGCCCGATGGGATGTCCCCTATCCCTACTCTGGCTGCAGGATGGGCAGCAGTGTGACCAAGCAGGCTTGGGAGGCGGTGGCAGTGGTGGTCAGCGCTAATGCCCTACAACAGGACAGCCACCCAGTGTCGCAAGAGGATGAATGATCTCCTCCGTTCCGCCAGGGTAAATCAATCTTCTCATTACTCTCAACTCACACACTCACAAACCCATCACACATCCACAGGGCCCTCACTCACTGCCAGTTCAAGGGCCATCATCATTCATTCTCTCACACTCACCTCATTGTCCTCATCTCATCCATGCGACCACTCCCACCCACACATGCCAGGCATAATTGTCATCTAGCCTGGCAGAGGTCCTGCTCACGCTCTCTCCATCTTTTTTATTGCAGGACCAGCTGGCACACAACAAGAGGGAGGGGTCGCAGACTGGTGGAGGAATGCCTGAAATCAAGGTCCTCATGGACTTTGAAATCAGAGCCATCCAGCTGGCCAAAGACGATCTTGATGGGTCCTGTGCTGACGGTGAGGTCGGCGTTGCTCTACCAAGTGAGGATCCAACAGTGCAACATCCATCAGACAACCATGCTGTGAGTGATGTGTCCTGTTCACAAGCAACTGCCATGCACTAATTATCTCATCTCGCTTCCACATGCACATCTGGGAAACAGCTGACGGAGTCCATGACTCAGGGCCTCCAATCAAGCCCCTAAGAAACCTCTGAAGAGGAATCTGGAGGCACCCTCCTTGAAGTCCCGACACAGTGATCACTCACACCCTCCACCAGCACAGAGACACACACCTCAGTGGGACCTAGCTTTAGAGTAGCCTCAGGATCACAATCTGGTGAGCACATTGCACTGTCTTACCCACAGCTGGCGGCGGCAGGAACTTGCCAGGTTTCCAACACTCCGAGGACTATTGAGTCCGAGTCAGAAGACGAGCCTTTGGACTCAATAATGCCTCAGTTGCTGAAGCTGCGAATGGCAAGCTTAGGAACATCAGGAAGGGATGTCCACTGCACTCCTCAGATTGCAAGGCACGATGGAGGAGTTCGCCCACCTTCAGGCTGAGGTGATAGCGTCGGCATTGTAGCGCACCAAGGTCAACACTGATAGGATGGTGGCCGCCATGGAGATCTTGGTCCAGGACTTCTGCGGGGGTTCAATTCCATCGCTGATGCCATAGTTGGCTTCCAACAGTGTGTACGTGAGAGGGGTGCCGGGTAGCTCGATCTCACTCCAGCTACCCCTTCTCAAGAAGTCAGCCAGGGGCCCTTGGGCGCCCATAGGGAGGAAGATCAGCAGGTGTACACCCCGGGGCAAACCACCCAGGCGACTCTGGGAGTGTCCAGCCCATCTGAATCCTCTCTTCCTGTAATCCCAGCAGTTCCAGCTCCACAGGACGAGGAGGGCCATTGCCACACAGCAGGACCCCAAAAGCAGGCCGGGCCTTCCAAGTCTAGGCCCTCCAGAGGACGACTGCCAGTCAGCAGGCTGCTTCCAGCTCCACTGTGGACGTCCAGGAAGCACCAAGGCAGGGTTAGGAAGGTTAAGAAAATGTAGTTGTACAGCCTGGGCACAGGTATTAATCACTTGTAAATAATGTTCACTATTGTCAATAAACTCCCAAGAATGTCTCCCTGCCAATGGCTCCTCTTTCTGATGAGCAGAGTTCTTGTCACTCAGATGTGAAGCCTTTCTGCACAAGATAAAAGGCAGATGTCTCAGTCCAGGGCCTCTCCCCTGTGCTTTGTGCAGCCTTCAGGCCACAGTGATGGTTGGGTCTCACACTCCCTGGACACATTACTGATGCCTGCATCTTGATGGTGCTTGTCATTGCTGCCAGAATGTTGTGAGCAGGCATCACAGAGTTCCATCATTCTCTCAGTGTGCTCTCAGCGCCTTTAAGGTGGGCTGGACCCCATCTCTTCAGCATCTGTGACCAGTGACGCTGTGCTCCTGAAAGGGTCAGGTGCTGAATGCGGACAAAGGATCAGGTGCTTTTAAAGTTTCATGCTGCGTCTCTATGATATGACCCTGATCACAGAGTGCAAGCAAGCTGCCCTCGGCCAGACAGGAATCAAACATTCTCAGAGGCTATGTGAAGATCTATGGAGAGCCCTCCCTACATGTTGTCATAATCCTCCTGCAATCGAGTGACTATTAGGGCCTCCACTGCATCTCCATGACAGGAGCACTATCACAGAGGGTACGTGTGCTACCATAAGTCAGACTGGAGTCAAACATTCACAGATGCTATGTGAGGATCTATGGTGTCTCCTCACTGCATGTCGTCATCATCCTCCACAAATCTAGCAGCTATAAGGGTCTCCCAAGCGCACCTAGCTCATCTGGCCAGTGCGAGGCCCTCATCCCTATCGTTGCCTTCGAGGACCTCCTCACCCTCATCCCCGTTGGCGTCCTCCTCATTGGAGGAGACCTCCAGCTCTTCTATCTCCTCCTCAGTCAGCTCATCTCCCCGTTGCAGCACCAGGTTGTAAAGGGCGCAGCAGATGACGGCGATACATGTCACCCCCTGTATTGCAGGGCTCGACCGGACCGGTCCAAGCACCGAAACCTCATTTTCAATATCCCGATGGTCTGCTCCACCAAGTTACAAGTTGCAGCATGAGTCTCGTTATACCTTCACTCTGCTGCAGTCTGAGGCCGCCGCACGGGTGTCATCAGCCACAGCCTCTGCAGGTAGCCCTTGTCCCCGAGGATCCATCCCTGCAGCTTCTGTGGATCCTGGAAGACTGCAGGGATCTGGGACCAACTGAGAATGTGGGAGTTGTGCACAATCCCTGGAAACTATGCGCATACCTGCAGGATGCGTTTCTGATGGTCACACACCAGCTGCACATTCAGTGAATGGAATCCCTTGCGTTTGATGTAGTTGACATCGTGTTGCGACAGAGACCTGAGCACCACATGAGTGCAGTCAATCGCACCCTGTACCTGTGGGAATCCTGAGATCTGGGAAAATCCAATCGCTCTTGCATCCTGGCTGTCCTGGTCCTGGACGAAATGCACATAGTTGTGTGCCCTCGCAAAGATGGCATCCGTGATCTCTTGGATACATTTGTGGGTGGAGGCTTGTGATATCCCACAGAGGTCACCTGTGGAGCCCTGAAAGGAGCCACTAATGTAAAAATTGAGGGCCGCAGTCACTTTCACGGCCTCTGGCAGTGGATGACGCCCATGTCCCTGTGGCGCCAAATCCTGCAGCAGCTGGCAGATGTGGCTGACCAGTTCCTTAGACATGCACAGTCTTCAGCAACACTGGTTCTTGGTCATCTGCAGGAATGAAAGGCGACATCTATAGACCTTGGGTGTCGCTAGGCACCAACCAGCGATGGCTCGCTGTGGCTCTTCGGTGGCGTGTGCGGGAGCCCCAGCCACTCCTTCTTCCAGAGGGTGCGCAGCCAGGAGCCTCAGGCACTTTCTCCTCTGTTGTCTTTGTTCTCTGTAGACCATCAGGCATGCAGCAAATTCACCTGGCTCCATGCCCCTGATGTACTCCTTCTGCAGGATGAAAGAGAGAGACACGTGGGTTAGCATAAGTTTACTAATAGCCTGTTCTGGTTAAGTCTGAAGGCCACTTAACGCATCCCAGAGAGTGCTGGCCACCACTTGGATGGCCAGAGATTAGAGCGCTGCATGGCTGCCCTAGACCCCACCCACTTCCGTCCCACTCCACCCAACCGATTGGCTGCAGCTTTGCCCACTGGACTGCATGCTGTGCTCTCAGCTCAGGCACAGGCATTCTCCTAACCCACACTGCAAGGCTGCACTGTTAGCTTGAGCCATAGGGGAGACTGGTCCAAAGCGGGATGTGGCATTGCAAAGGTCTGTGAGTGCCTCCACCAGTGACTGCTCCATGGTCAGCTTTAGCACGGTGATTGTACAACATGTGCAGTCGTACAAGTGTTCTGCTGTCCACTAAAATGCTCATTAATTTGCAATCTGTGCTGGGAGTGGGGGGGCGGTGAAAAGCTCTGGAGCACATGGTGGCACTTGAGTGGGCAGAGAAGCTAGAAGCCTGACTCCAACCATATCAATGGCTGTGCCTGAACTATCTGAGTTGCAGAGGAATGGTCACTTTATATAAAGTGTTTCTAATACGTGGCCTACTCTGAATGCTTGTGTGCTACATTCAGCCGCGAGGCAGCCCTTGGCCCCCCTACAAGATGCCTCAACCGCAAGGCAACCCTTGCCCCCCCCCCCCCCCAACAAATCAACTCAACAGCACTGCTACTCTTACCCCCTTCCCTCACAAGTCACCTCAACCGCAAGCAGCCCTTTACCCTCACCTCCCCAACACGCCTCATACTTGAAATCCAACAGGCAACCCTGGTGAGCGCTGCACATTATTGCTGTGTAGTCACTCCCAAGTTCCCCTCAAAGTGCAGCCCACCAAGTTCACGCCCCTTACATGTTGTTGTGAAACATGTCAGACAGATGATCCAGTGGCTGGGGCAGGTGGGGGTTGGGGGGCGGGGAGGAACGATTTCAGTGGGCTGGCCTAATAGTGAAATCCAGATGTATTTCAATGAGGTTCCTGACGTCCGATTGCGGGAAACGCGGCCTGCCACTGATGATCGCAAATCGGTTTCACGCCATTGTGAAACCGATCATGCCACATTGTCCGCTCATGCCACCAAACATGCCCGATGCCAGCGGGCATGGAAAATCCTGGCCAATGTGTCAGCCTTGGTTTAGTAGGAGCACTCTCACCTCAGAAGGTCACATCAAAGGCAGAAGGTTGTCAATTCAAATTCCAATCCAGAGACTTGAGCACATATTCCAAGTTGACACTTCAGTGCAGTACTGTCATAGTTCTGCTGTTTAGCCAGACTGAGAAGAGCTGATTGAGTAGATGAATAACATGTTGCATTTGAAATGGGTTCTGCCAGGGCCACACAGCTCCTGTCCTCATTAGAGCCTTAGCTCAAACATGGGCAAAAGAGCTGATCTCAAGTGGTGAGGTGAGAGTGACTGCCCTTGACATCAAGGCAGCATTTGACCGAGTGTGGCATCAAAGAGCCCTCGCAAAACTAGAGTCAATGGGAATCAGGGGAAAACTCTCCATTTGCTGGAGTCATACCCAGCACAAAGGAAGATGGTTGTGGTTGTTGGAGGTCAATCATCTCAGGTCCAGGACATCACTGCAGGAGTTCCTCAGGGGAGTGTCCTCGGTTCAACCATCTTCATCAATGATCTTCCTTCCATCATAAGATCAGAAGTGGGGATGTTCACTGATGATTGCACAATGTTCAGCACCATTTGCGACTCCTCAGATACTGAAGCAGTCCATGTCCAAATGCAGCAAGACCTGGACAATATCCAGGTTTGGGATGACAAGTGGCAAGTAACATTCGCACCACACAAGTGTCAGGCAATGACCATATTCATGAAGAGAGAATCCAACCATCACCCCTTGATGTTCAATGGCATTAACATCACTGAATCCCCCACTACCAACACCCTGGGGGTTACCATTGACCAGAAACTGAACTGGACTAGCCATATAAATACTGTGGCTACAAGAGCAGAAGCTAGGAATCGTGCGACGGGTAACTTACCCCCTGACTCCCGAAAGCCTGTCCACCATCTACAAGGCACAAGTCAGGAGTGTGATGGAATATTCTGCACTTGCCTGGATGAGTACAGCTCCATCAACACTCAAGAAGCTTAACACTATCCAGGACAAAGCAGCCTGCTTGATTGGCACCACCTCCAACATCCACTCCCTCCAGTACTGACACACAGTGTGTACCATTTACAAGGTGCACTGTAGCAACTCATCAAAGCTTCTTCAACAGCACCTTCTAAACCCACAACATCTACCACTTAGAAGGACAAGGGCAGCAGATGCATGGGAGCACCGTCCCACCTGCAAGTTCCCTTCCAAGTCACACACCATCCTGACTTGGAACTATATTTCTGCTCCTTCATTGGCACTGAGTCAAAATCCTGGAACTCTCTCCCAAAAAGCACTGTGGCTGTACCTACGCCACATGGACTGCAACTGTTAAAGATGGCGGCTCACCACCACTTTGTCAAGGCCAATTAAGGATGGGCAATAAAAATGCTGGCCTAGCCAGCTACACCCACGTCCTGTGAACGAATTTTAAAAATGAACTTCAACATGAGGCCTTGCCTTCTCTCGCGAGTGAATGTAAATGATTCCGTGACACTTGTCAAAGAAAAGGAAGTTTCCCCTGCTTTCTCCAACCAAAAAGACTAAAACAAATTGTCTGGTCATTATCATATTGCTGTTTTTGGGACCTTGCTGTGAGAAACTTGGTTGCCTCATTTCGCTCCATTATAAAAGTGATTAGACTTCAAAAAGTACTGAATTGGGTAAAACAATTAGGATGTACTGAGATCTTAAAAGATGTTCTATAAATTCACATTTTTCTTTTTCTTTCTTTCTAATTCTGGTCCTGTCTTGAAATCCCATTGTCTTTGTTTCCATTAGTATCTGAAAGTGGTTCTATCCCTCTTCCTGTAATTAAAGCAGTCAGAGTTGCCCTATCCATTCTGCACATGAGTTTTGCAGGATGGGTTGAGAATATGCTATAACTACCTTTGCACAACTCCATTTAACTGTCTGTTTAACTGCATATTAATAATAAATATTGGTATACTAATACACAATCATAAGAAACACAACATTTGAAAGTTCTCGGTTCAGTTTATGCTCTTTTGGCACAACTCCAGTTGTGTAGAGCACAAGTTGCCCATTATTAATTGGCCTTGACAAGGTGGTGGTGAGCCGCCGTATTTAACAGCTGCAGTCCATGTGGTGTTGATACACCCACAGTGCTGTTTGGGAGAGAGTTCCAGGATTTTGACTCAGTGCCAATGAAGGAACAGAAATATAGTTCCAAGTCAGGATGGTGTGTGACTTGGAAGGGAACTTGCAGGTGGGGCGGTGTTCCCATGCTTCTGCTGCTTCTAGGTGGTAGGTGTTGTGGGTTTGGAAGGTGCTGTACTCAAGTCAGATGTACTAGTCTATCTCCACTAGTTTTGCATCCAGTGGCCAGGTCAAAAATCACATACCTTGTAGTATTTTTTCTTTTCAGGGCTGTATACTTGAGGATACTTAGGGCTATTTGTCGGAATGAATCTCAGGGTGGAATCGTCCCAGGTTTGCACTAAGTGCAGGGAAAAAGAACGTTTTACCCTCCAACTACAATGGACGCTTTTCATGCCGTATCGTTCCAATCCCACCTCATTAATCATGCATTCCCGGGAAACACGCCATTTCAATGGCAGGCGGGCTCTCATTTTCCTGCCATGCCATCACCTCGCTGCTTCCTCACACCAATTGCCATATTTAAAGTGCAGCCGCGCACACACCTCTCAGTGCTTCCAGACCAGGGCTGCAGCATAGAAGACATGGCCCTAAAATACAAGAAGGCCGCAGCCCCCCGATTCAGTGATGCATCCCTGGAACGACTTTGGACACCATGGAGGCCGACCATGATGTCCTCTATCCCGACCCTGGCTGCAGGATGTCCAGCAATCTCACCACTCCGGCTTGGTAGGTGTTGGCAGTGGTGATCAATGCCAAAGCTGCACAGAAGAGGTTGGCCATCCAATGCAGAAAGAAGATGAATGATCTGAACCGTGCAGCCAGGGTAAGGCAACCATCTCATCACTCTAAACTCACATACTCATAAGCCCATCGCACATTCACTGGCATCTCACTCACTGCCAGCTCAAGGGACATCACCATCCATTCTCACACACATACCCTCACATGTCCATCTGGCCTCATCTCCTCTGGAGACTGCCTCCTCAGCCCTCAACACCTTGAGGCCACTTGCACAGATCAACTTGTGCCCCCACCCGCACATATTGGAGAAGGGGAATATCCCCCTTCCCCAGTACAACTCTTGCCCTGCAGCCTCTTCCCTTGCCTGAGGCCACTTCTCCCTATTCCCCAAGCAAGCCCTAGTCCTGCAGCCATTGAAAAGCCACCCCCGCCTTGTTGCTGGTCTGGTAGGTAGACACCTGCCCATGACCCCCCTAAAAATGATGTGTTGCTGTCTGCGATGCCTGGCACTGATGGTTGCGAGTGTTGCTTGAAGCAAGGTAGGCAAACAAACCTTGAAGTCCTGAGCGAAGTGTAACTCACCAGGTGCACGTCGCTTATGTACAATTGTGAAACATGTCGCCGTGCAATCACACCGACGTGCTCGGATGATCCAGTGTGGGCGGATGATCCTGACGAACTGGGCCTATAGTGATGTGCAGATGTATTACAATGAATTTCCCGATGTCGGACGATGGGAAACGTGGCCTACCATTGACGGGCAGAGTGGACGATTACAAATTGGTTTCATGGCATCGTAAAACCAACTTTTGGTCTCACCGTATTGTCCACTCACGCTGCTGAACACGCCGGCTGCCAACGGGCACGGAAAATTCCACCCTCATTATTTCAATTCCATTGATTTCATTGAATTCCGTAATGGGTGGGTGATCTTCTCTGCTAGATTACTGTCCGTGCAATGAAGGTAAAAACCTACCTTATATTGGATTGGACGCAGCTTGAAACTTCATAGCTTCAACCATCCATGTTAATTAGATATAATATTTACTGCAGGCAAGATATTGGAGGGTAATGAGACTGTGGTATTGAACCCCCACTGAACTGTACCACAATAAGAGATTAATCTTTCTAGAAGCAGAGCAGATTGGTCACAGAAAATTGGTCAAAAAACACAACAAATAAATTTGCTGCGAACAGTTAGTTAACATAGTGTTACTGATGTACAAGGAGGAGCTGGCATGAAAGAGGAGTTGAGGCTTGATGCAGATCAGCCATGATCTTATTGAATGGTGGGGCAAGCTTGAGCGATTGAGTGGCCTAATCCTGCTCCTATTTCTTATGTTCTTAAGGATATCACTTGTGAACTTAATAATAACCTGACATCAATGGGAAATCCTCAAGTGGTCAGGGTTACTTATGAAAAATCAAATGTTGTGTATTCGGTATAAATCTCCAACAAGAGAGAATCTAACCATCTCCCCTGATATTCAACGGCACTACCATCACTCAATCCTCCACTATCAACATCCTGGGAGTTACCTTTGACCAGAAACTGAACTGGACTAGCCATATAAATACTGTGGCTATAAGAGTAGGTCAGAGGCTAGGAATTCTGCGGTGTCATCCCCTGACTCCCCAGGCCTGTCCACCCTCTACAAGGCACAAGTCAGGAATGTGATGGAACTCTCTCCACTTGCCTGGATGAGTGCAGCTCCAACAGCACTCAAGAAGCTCAACACCATCCAGGATAAAGCAGCCCACTTGATTGGGACATTAAACATTCACTCTCTCCACCACCGACACACAGTGGCAGCAGTGTGTACCATCTACAAGATGCACTGCAGGAACTCATCAAAGTTGACAGCACCTTCCAAACCTGTGACCTCTACCACCTTGAAAGACAAGGGCAACAGATGCATGGGAACACCACCACCTGCAAGTTCCCCTCCAAGCCACACACCATCCTGACTTGGAACTATATCACCGTTCCTCCACTGTTGCTGGGTCAAAATCCTGGAACCGCCTCCCTAACAGCACTGTGGGTGTACCTACACCATATTGACTACAGTGCCTTCTCATCACCACCTTCTTAAGGGCAATTAGAGATGGGCAATAAATGCTGGCCTAGCCATATCCAATGAAAGAATACATTTTTAAAAATCAAATCAAATTTTTGAAAGATGCTAATTTCAATGAAAAATTATCTGCTGTGTCTCCCAATAAGACTTCAATTAAGTTTTTGTGACTCAAATGATAAACATTGGGACTAAGAGTTATTTCCATTCGTTCTCAGCCACATAGTTCCACCATGTCAACACTGGTAACATACTTATAGCCAGAAGGGTAAAAAAAATATATTCAACTACACTGAGTTTACCTGCAAGATTCACTCTGAGATCCGGTCTATACTTAGTCTATCCTCAATTAACAGTGTATTTTAAATTTGTTTGCCTCATATTCAAATCTCTTGTGATATTATTTCTATTCTTTTTTATATTGTCAAATGAGGCCATTTATAAACTATCCCTTGTGACTAAAGCTACGCCTGTTTAAAAATGCTTATAAAAGTTTAAAGAGATGGTCGGAACCCTTTGAGCACTGTACCAACATACCTAAAATAAGGAACTCCTTAACAGCTAATGTTAAATACAAAGAAATCAGGTTTAGCCTCAATTTCTTACTAAGAAAATGGCAAAAAGTACGCAAATCTGAAAGGTACAATGCCAAATTGTTTGGTTGATAAACTTTGACCTGCCCAAGATACTAACCTCTATGCAGCATACATGGAAAGTGGAGTTGATGCAGAAGATCAGCCATGATCGTGTTGAATTGAGGAGCAGGCTCGAGGGGCCATATGGTCTGCTCCTGTTCCTATTTCTTATGCTCTTATGTTCTAATTCCTACTTTGGAATCCATTTCTGAAAATACTGTTGCTGGGAGAAAATACATAATTTAAATCAACTGGAACAAAGTGTTCATGAGTTCGTAAGCGTCAACAGGGAAGGAAAAAGAAAAATAATTGGCCAAAATACATTTACATTTTTATGTCCTTTTCATGACCTCCAGGATAAGTATGACCAACTAGTAACTCCAGGTGCATATATTTAAAATGTTCATTCTTCAAAGTGGGTAACCTGCATAATGTGATTGTAGGAAATGGTGTGCAGGGTGCCCAATTGCAATAAAGGCAAACATGCCAGTTACCTTCTTAACTGCTTGCTGTATCTGCATGCTAACTTTCTGTATTCCTTATATGAGTATGCCCAAGTCCCTCTGAATATCAACAAGTTTCATGCCTTTTAAAAAGTATTCTTTTCTATTCTTATTACCAAAGTGAATAACATGACACTTTCCCACATTATACTCCATCTGTAACTTTTTGTCCACTCACTTAACTTGAATATATCTCTTTGAGCCTTTTTGTGTCCTCCTCACAGCTCACATTCCCACCTAGCTTTGTATCATCAGGAACTGCACTGCCTGATTGTAAGAAGAGGAGGGCCTCTGTGTAAATTGCATAGTAATTATATGTTAAGTTGTATTTAGGTGATGGCCATTAATTAGGAACTCAGCTGTACGCATGTATATAAGAGCAGGCTGAAACTGTAGTTTTTGGTGCACATTATGTACTGTGTGTCTCTATAATAATAAAGCTTGTAAGTGCGTGAAGATTTAGTTTCACTTCTATCTTCACTCCCTGGCTATCTGAATTGTAATGTTATAGAGAGATGCCAGGTAGCTCATTGTGCACATGAAGTGTTCTGTGCCTACCTGCTATACTCACACATCCACATCACTTCACTTTGACAGGCAGTTAGTGTCAATGAAGGATCCATTTTCCAAAGGAAGCTGTGACAGCAAAGCCTCAATGACAACATTTAACATGAAAATGCCTGACAACTAAAATGTTGGATGCTTCCTCAGAAGCAGCCAGTCACAGCATATGCTGCTTTCAGTTGCACTGCATGAAAGAAATCATGTCAGTGTGCTTAGCAGCCAGCGATGCCTGATTGGCCGTAAAGCACCTACCAAGATGTTGGTTGTCAACTATTTCTGCAAGTGGTGGCACATCAACCTGGCTGTTACTATGGGAAACTATCTTCAGGTGATCTGCGTCAGAAGAGAGGCAAACATATTTTTAAGCTATCCGCTGTAAGGACACCTGCAGGTATCATGCAACACATGGCTTGCAGATGTAGTGACAATGCTGATCAACTGTGAACTGAAATGTAGCTCCACTTCCTTGCAACTTGCTGCAATGCTAACCTATATGGATAGAGCATGGTTCAGAGACCGCCCTTCCCAAACATCTCCTTCATCACTTCCTTAACTTGAGTAGCCATCAAAAAGGATCACATCCTGAGCTGCACCAGTACCCTGCAGCTACATGCCTGTATTTAGGGCTTCCTTTCACTTAAACCTTCCCCTTTCTCTTCCTAGTCTCAGTTCCTTGCAACCTCCAACCTTGGCAAAGGTTAGGATGCTGTTTGATGATCCATTGAAAGCTCTCAAAATTTGTCTTCCCTTCCTGTCCCCATCTTTAAATTTGACATATAGGCTATTTTCCTCTACCATCATTAGTCTGATCTCTAGATCGAACTAAACTTATGCTAATAATTTAATGCTAATGAGCTGACCTTGGAGAAATGGGTAGAAATGGCTAGTTCCCATTTCAAGTTAAATCCTGGCAATAGCTGCTCTGGCAGTAATAACGTTAAGAAACGAATAGCTCGGCTCCTTTAAAAAGAGGCTCCTTCAGAATTCTTCATTCCAATGGCTGTTGATAAAATCCTACAAGATCTTGCACAGGTTTCCCGAAGCACTGCTCAGGTAATTGTAGGCCTATAATTCCAGTTTGCAGCCTATGAATTTAAATGGATGAACAATTAGACACTGCACTGAATTCTCAGCAGCAGCTGACTGGGGATCAGGACAACCCCGCTTATGCAGATATCTGTTTTCTCTTGGTACGATTGCCCTAGACACACAGAATGGGCTTTTCTGGAGGCAGCAGGGGTCCCGCTGTTAGGATTGTAGTGGGGTTTGGGGGTTGAGCCCCTTTTGGTGGTCAGCGAGACCCTGCCTCATTTTACTGGTGGCATGGGGTTGATCCGCAAATGGCAAGATGTTGACGGCATTGTTAAGTTACCGCTAATTGGGCCTTTAAATATCTAAATCAGCTGCTCACCCTCCTTGGAGCAGGCAGCCTGTCCACGTCCAGTCCCACCATCAGTAAAATGCATGTCCACGATTTTCCAGGCCACCTCCCACCTTCTACCCTGCCACCTGGGGGCTGGTAAAATTCAACCCACAGGTATACAAAAGCAGACCTTGAACGCATTATGCAGGCACAGGAATTACACAGGTAATCACTCGCCGCTATACATTAAGATATCCTGTTGCTTGGTGACAAGCAGAAGATCAAAGGTATAATTTGGTTTCAGAAAGAGGGCTGTGTTTGCCCTACCTTTACAATATAGTTAAAGATTGAAGAAAACCTATAGCTGAATTTCAATAAGAATTGATCGAGGGCGCATAACATATAGATTGCAATTCCCTCTGTAGTTAAATCTGAGCTTGATTCACTCTGAAATGAAATGAGAATTTAGACATGACATTCAGTTTTGGAAAATGCATTTCAGAAGCAATGAAGGGAGGTCTCTTTTTTAAAAGATCTAAGAGTTATCACTAAATGTTACTGCCAAGATGAATTACAACAACTTTACTATTCCTTACCATAATCATTAATGAACATAACCTGACAATGTAAAACTGGTTATTCTTCTGTGAAGTTACAAGTTTTGTTGACGGTAACATTAAATTGGGGATCAGTTCAATATTGCATTTAAATCTGATCAATGTCATATAATTTTCCTGCTACTTCTTCCTGTTTATCAATTTCAATGGAACAAAACTCAGAAAGGTTGTACACTTGATGGGTGATGCACTCTGGCATGTTACTACCCAGTCAGGGAAGTTGAAATTACCCCCAAAGGTTCTTGTTGATACAGTAGTCATGAGTTGAAACATTGAAGACTGGGTTTTTACTGTCTAATTTCCCGTGGTTTTTTAAAAGTAAAATTGAGCAGTAAAGCATATTGTATCAAAACTGTTAGTCTAAAATTGCACTAGAATTATCTTCCCACCAAGTTGCCAATCCCCTTTAATGATCACTGGTTACCAAGCTTGCCTCCTTTAAAAGGGGTCATGTGAGTATGTCTGACCCCTTTGACACATTTTTCACATCTATCTAAGTGGCAGCAGGGGCAAGTTTCCCAAATGCTCCTATGAATGGTTCACTAGCACAGAATTATTTGTCCATAAGAATCCCATGAACTATTAGAATACTGTAGATGCTCCATCCTCGAGTGGCAGTTTTAATGCCACTAAAATGTCTTTTGGGTGGGCACTACATTAAGAAGGTCATTTTTATTTTTGTTTATTACATTTCTTTCTTATCAAATTGTTCAGTACTTTAGTGGTTCCATCAGGACATTTGCTGCTATTTCTAATCAGCTCTGCAAAAATTACAGTTTTGAACTTAGGCCATAGATTTCTCAGTGGGAATTCCTCAATTCCTATTTTATAAGGATGAGGATGTGAAAGATATTAGAAGTCATCTGTTTCCTATGGATAGGTATCCACTCATAGGGTTTACAGACTGAAAGGATCCAAGACACCGCTGCATGGCAATGGAGCCAGATCAAGAGAGAAATCCAACCAGTTCTACAGACTGACAGGTGTAAGGAGCAATTGAAGGAATGCATGTAGCACTCAAAAATCTCATGTGAGAAGCCTCTCAATTTTAAGAACAGGAAAAATGCCATTCCATTAATGTGCAGCCAGTATGTGATGTCAATCACCTCATCTAGCACATGAGTGACATTCACCCAGGAAGCCACCATGACATTTTCACCACGTGTCACTTCACCATGCCAGTCCTGAAGTCATGCATCAGGATGGTTGCTTGGTACTATCACCTGGAGCCAGGATTTATGACTCCACTAAGAATTCCACAGAGAAAGGGGACAACAGATATGATGAGGTCAATGACACTACAAGAAGTGTAAGATGGAGGTATTCTCAAGTTTCATTTTAGGTGCCTGGATAAATCTGCCAGAGCTCTGCAAAACATCACTACAAGAGTATCCAGAATCAGTGTAACTTGTTTGCAGTATGCTTTAATAAAAGGAAGCTGATGATGAAGAGGAGGAGAAGGACCTCTCCACCTCCCCCACCACCTCATAGCATGGGGGAGGATATGGAACAGAACAGGCAGTAATCAGACAAGGGGGACACAAATTGGGGTCTAGTGTTTTCACTGGAAAAAAAATAATGTACCAACTAAAATTACTTCATACCGCCCTGCTTCCTCCTCATATAGTCCTTTACTGTCAAAGATAAGACAAATGTCTATCTTTCCTTCACAGGTCCTTAAAGTCAGCAAACATAAAGACCTCCACAAATACATCTGTAAACCTGTGGGATTTGCCTTTGTATTTTCTTTAAATCTATTATGTCTCCAACTCTTTCCAGTTCCATTGAAAGTACATCGACCCGAAGGGTTAACTATGTTTTTCCTACTGAGTATTTCCAGCATTTTTGTTTTCAATATTCTTGGAAATCTGAGGGCTTTGTCAGTTGCAGTTCTCTCTGACATATCAGCTTCTGGCCTGATACCTTCTCTCCTACTATTCTGCGTTCCCTCGCTCACCCGCCCCATCCCCAAACTTTCCCAACATTGCCACCCCCCCACTGCCTTTGACTCTGTTCCTGAAGGGCCCTGGAGAAGTCCAGCAGGCATAACAATGATAAAACCTGGACTAGATATTTGTGTCTTTTGATCTCTCCGAATGTTGACTGAGCAAACACTTGATAAAGTGAGGTTTTATGTGACAGAACATACCGAGCAACAGCTATTATCTGATTCATGTCTGGGGGCTTGGTCAAAAAAGCTGCTAATCAAACCTGCTGCCAAGCCTCCATTGTTGAATCTGGCTTCATCCAAAGTTCCACAGGGAGGAACAATAATCCATCACCCAATGGTGTAAATGTTGGTTCAGAGCCCCAGATGAGGTATTGATTCCCTTATTGTTCCCAATCATCTTGGGTAACAGTATTGATTACAGTACCAATACCCAATCTCCAAATGCCTGTAGCCTGTGGCCTACCTTTTTTAAACCTGTGCAGGTCTTAGTTGTCTTAAAACTCAACACTTAAGTGCAACTTTTCTTTTTCCAAATCTTTTCTGCATAAAAATGGTTACAAAACCCTAAAGTGTAGCACAGATATTTCATGATGGTAAACATGTCTTTATTTTCAGAACTGCAATGATTATTGGGTTAGCAAGAACGATTTACTTTTGAATGTGATGGCCTGCGGCAGACATAATGGGCAGAATTTTACCATCCCCATCCAGAAGGTGGGACGGGAGGTGGGGAGAGCTTGTAAAATTATGCGGCACCATGGCTGAAATTTTACCAAGTGTTACGGACAGGAAGGGGGTTAATTTAAACAGCTCTGATTTCTCCTCTCACCACCCGTCCGTAAACAGAAAGGTGTTTTTGATTCCTGATTTCCCCCTTTAAAAGTGGTTGTGTGTTTTCCCTGACCCTTCAGTTTGGAGTGATCCAATTCTCTATAATTAAAAGCCAGCAAACTCTGGATAAGGTAAAATAAGAGGGTCGGTTTATTTTACACACACACAAAACGTAGGA
The DNA here is from genome assembly GCF_964194155.1 of Cetorhinus maximus. Taxonomy (NCBI): domain Eukaryota; kingdom Metazoa; phylum Chordata; class Chondrichthyes; order Lamniformes; family Cetorhinidae; genus Cetorhinus; species Cetorhinus maximus. Next base: position 109,665,999 of record NC_135880.1, read on the forward strand.
AAAAGGTTTTGCAATGTTCTTTTTTTCTCATACAATAAAAGAGGGATAAGGGAAAGAAAGGGATACGATAAAAATAAGAATTAGAGTTTCACATGAGTCCAGAGTCTAAATCAAAAGTCCAGTGTCATATTCTTTCAGAGGTTAGCAGGCTGAAACTGATGCAGGCTGAAGCAAGGACTTCCACGACGGGAGAAGGCACGTAGAGAGGAATTAGTCTTGAAGGCACAGATACAGAAGTTAGACTCATAGGCGTCTACAGCACAGAAGGAGGCCATTTGGCCCATCATGTCCACGCAGGTCAACAAAGATCTGACCACACCAATCCCATTTTTCAGCGCTTGACTCATAGCCCTGGAGACTATGACAACGCAAATGAATATTTAAATACTCCTTAAATGTTATGAGAGTTTCTGACTCAACCACCCTTTCAGGCAGTGAGTTCCAGGCTCCCACCACCCTCTGGGTGAAAAAATTTCTCCTCAACTCCCCTCTTAGCCTTCTACCACTTACCTTAAATCTATGCCCCCTGGTTATTGACCCCTCTACCAATGGAAAAAATGCCTTCCTATCCACCCTATCTATGTCCCTCATAATCTTATACATCTCTATCAGGTCCCCACTCAACCTTTGTTGCTCCAAGGAAAACAACCCCAGCCTATCCAATCTTTCCTCATAGCTCAGACCCTCCAGCCCAGGCAGCATCCTGGTAAATCTCCTATGCACCCCCTCCAGTGCAATCATATCCCTCCCATAATATGGTGACCAGAATTGCACGCAGTACCCCACATGTGGCCTTACCAGCGTTTTATACAATTCCAGCATAACCTCCATAAGTTCCGATCTTCTAGTAGTTCACAGCATAGACGAGGGCCAGGCACTTCACCTGGACAGAGCTCTTCCTGTTGCTATCAGTTAGATGATAAAATGGTAGACTGCCTGGGTTCAGGTCTACACAGCAATTTGACAGGTTCTCGCAGCTTGGGGGAGGTCACGTGACATACCTCCTACTTCTTCTCCTGGGTGTTTGTCAAAGGATGTATTTTCTCAGGCCTGGAATCTTGAGGTGTTTAATAGAGGAGTCAGGGTCCCTTTTGTCCTTTGTGACGACCAGTTCCCAGGCGAGGCACCCCCAGTTTGTTACAATCCTGGACAAGATACCACAAATTGTTATGCTCCCGGGTGAGGAGGAATCAACTGGCTCCCTTTCTTTATTCAACCTCCTCAATGGTTACAACAAGGTTAATTTAAAAAGGATCCCTTCCCTTGTGGATACCTTTTTCCCAGTCCAAATGTATTTATGTTTTAAAAGGAACCAATTTAACCAGGCTTTCTTGAGTTAAAGAAAAAGTGAGTTTATTAGTTGATAAAATGGGAGAAAAAATACTAAAAACACAACACACATACACACAGATTAGAAATGAGAAGTGAGTCCAGAAATAAAAGTTAAAAAGGACATACAAATCAGTCTTTGGCTGGTCCGTGAGGAGTAGATGGTGAAATGTTATAGCCATTAAGTTGGATGATTCTGGTAGAGCTGATTTTGGGCAGTTTGGAGATTCTTGGTTCTGCAGGTTAGCTGAAAGGAGTTATCCTATTTCCTTTTTGACTGTGGCTTTGCTGACTTGTGACTTGCTTCCAGCAATCAGAGAGAGAGACTTTTTTACCTGCAGGCTGCAGGGATGTGTAGTTGATGTTCTTCAGCTGTGACCTTCACAGCACACCCTCGCACACCAGGCCTGGAATGCCAAAGCTAGCACACGGAGACCAGGGTTGCAGTTGGCTTTTAACCCCTTTTCTTGTGTATTTCTGGAAGGGAAAGAAACACACGTGCCTTTTGCCCAGATCTGCTTTCTTTTCAGCTCACATCATGTCCACAGTCTGGGATATAACTCACAGGAGGTGGTTTCTGCTAAGATGGTAATCAGCCTTCATTATCTCTGAAACCACAGGAGTTTACAGTTCAGTTTTTGCATTGTATCTTTTCCTTTGAAGTGTCTCTGTTTGAAGTAGGCCTTGGCACCTTTTTAGGTGTGACATTCTGTTCTCTGGACTAGTTGGTCAAGTGTAATCCACATAGGAATTTTCCAGCAAGCAGTTACTTTCCAATCTCAGCCAACGTTTGCTTGTATGTCCTTTATTTTATAAAAAAACATATCTTTCTTAAAAGTCCAACATGTCTGTAAATAATACAGGACTATGGTCTGCTGTTATAACACCTTACAGACATACCTGCTCTGTTTGCCGGAGCTCTGCCTTAAAAATGTAAAGAGGGTTGGCGCATTTCTTTGGAATTTGATTTTCTGCAGTCACAGAGGGCATTAGCACTTCTTTAAAGGTAACAAGGACCCTGCTGGTTTCTGAAAGTTGGAAATTCCTCTGGTATGATTCATGGCTAGTCAAGGTAAAGCCTTTATCCTTTTCTAAAAATAAAAATAATAATTTTATAAAGTAACTTAGATGTATATTTTCCTTCCAGTATTCTGGATGGGGCACAAGGGTGGACCTACCACAAGGAAGTGGGAGCCAATATGTAAATATGTAAAAGCCCTAATTTGCCCATTTTGTTCGGCAATCGGCATTTTGCTGACAGCGGATCTACCCACCCTGCTGCGTGGGTAGGCCACCAGCTAAATGCAGGTGGCCTCCTAGCGACAGCCTAGACTTTTATATGTAAAGATATGCTGCAGGCAAAAAACACCCGTGGCCCAACAATATCCCCAGACAGATTCCCCCTCCAGTACTTGGCCCCTCAATTTTTTAAAATACTTTTTTTACCCTACTTGCCTGCCTCAGCAGTGGCCACTGCTCATGGTGGTGCTGCTGAGGCCACTGAGCTGCTGGCCCAAAGGGCTGGTAGCTCTCAGGAGTGGGCTGGTATCTCTCAGGAGTGCGCTGGTATCTCTCAGGAGTGGGCTGGTATCTCTCAGAAGCAGGCTGGTATCTCTCAGGAGCAGGCTGGCATCTCTCAGGAGTGGGCTGGTAGCTCTCAGGAATGGGCTGGTATCTCTCAGGAGTGGGCTGGTAGTTCCCAGGAGTGGGCTGGTATCTCTCAGGAGTGGGCTGGTAGTTCTCAGGAGTGGGCTAGTAGCTCTCAGGAGTGGGCTGGTAGCTCTCAGGAGTGGGCTGGTATCTCTCAGGAGTGGGCTGGTAGCTCTCAGGAGTGGGCTGGTAGTTCTCAGGAGTGGGCTGGTATCTCTCAGGAGTGGGCTGGTATCTCTCAGGAGCGGGCTAGTAGTTCTCAGAAGCAGGCTGGTAGTTCTCAGGAGTGGGCTGGTAGTTCTCAGGAGTGGGCTAGTAGTTCTCAGGAGTGGGCTGGTAGTTCTCAGGAGTGGGTTGGTAGCTCTCAGGAGTGGGTTGGTAGCTCTCAGGAGTGGGTTGGTAGCTCTCAGGAGTGGGCTGGTAGTTCTCAGGAGTGGGCTGGTATCTCTCAGGAGTGGGCTGGTATCTCTCAGGAGTGGGCTGGTAGTTCTCAGGAGTGGGCTGGTAGTTCTCAGGAGTGGGCTGGTATCTCTCAGGAGTGGGCTGGTATCTCTCAGGAGTGGGCTGGTAGCTCTCAGGAGTGGGCTGGTAGTTCTCAGGAGTGGGCTGGTATCTCTCAGGAGTGGGCTGGTATCTCTCAGGAGCGGGCTAGTAGTTCTCAGGAGCAGGCTGGTAGTTCTCAGGAGTGGGCTGGTAGTTCTCAGGAGTGGGCTGGTATCTCTCAGGAGTGGGCTAGTAGTTCTCAGGAGTGGGCTGGTAGTTCTCAGGAGTGGGCTAGTAGTTCTCAGGAGTGGGCTGGTAGCTCTCAGGAGTGGGCTGGTAGCTCTCAGGAGTGGGCTGGTATCTCTCAGGAGCGGGCTAGTAGTTCTCAGGAGTGGGCTTGTAGTTCTCAGGAGTGGGCTAGTAGTTCTCAGGAGTGGGCTGGTATCTCTCAGGAGTGGGCTAGTAGTTCTCAGGAGTGGGCTGGTAGTTCTCAGGAGTGGGCTAGTAGTTCTCAGGAGTGGGCTGGTAGCTCTCAGGAGTGGGCTGGTAGCTCTCAGGAGTGGGCTGGTAGCTCTCAGGAGCGGGCTGGTATCTCTCAGGAGTGGGCTTGTAGTTCTCAGGAGTGGGCTAGTAGTTCTCAGGAGTGGGCTAGTAGTTCTCAGGAGTGGGCTGGTAGTTCTCAGGAGTGGGCTGGTAGCTCTCAGGAGTGGGCTGGTAGCTCTCAGGAGTGGGCTGCCATCCTGAGTAAGGTGGCAATCCTTGTAGCAGCCACTTAATTAGCTGCTGGATGGAAGGTTCGCAAGCCACCCGTGCATGTCAGTGACATGCACTTCCACCTGTCAGGCCGTCCGCCCAACTGGTAAAATTCAGCCCAATATATACCCTAATAACAATGCAAACAAAGAAGACTGACAGAAATTAGGGCGTCACCTGATATTTTTCAACCAAGCCTATCAGTTATGGCAAAAGAGACAAACGGAAATCCGCTTGTCTTAAGAAGGCTCTGAAGAAGGGTCATACAGACTCAAAACGTTAACTGTTTCTCTCTCCACAGATGCTGCTAGACCTGCTGAATCTTTCCAGCATTTTCTGTTTTTGTTTCAGATTTCCAGCATCCGCAGTATTTTGCTTTTATCCATCAGTTATGGCAATTGATTTTCAATCTCCGACCACTAGGAATGTGATTGCAATGGGCTGAAAATGGCACTCTGCGCCTTCTTCCAACTCTCGATACGGCTATTTCCAGCTCATTGTGAAAATAGGTGGTCAGAGCACCACCTGGTTTATCTGCAAGTCTATTTATTATATGTAAATTGTAGTTCTATGTCAGTTGTGGACCCCAATATAATTTTGAGACAGAAATGGGCAGAGTGAGCACAATGCGTGTTCTGCCCATTGGTATTAAGTGTTAAGTGGCCAAACAAGCAGTCCGTAAAAAGATCACAGTGGGTCACTTTGGAAACAATCAAGTCTTTGATTTTTTTAAATAGATATTTGTGGGCTGAATATGAATTCTGCACAGATAATTTTCCAGCTGGCCAGTTCTGCATCCTCCTCTTAGCAATTGCTTAGAACACCTATTAGCCTGCCTGATGTCTGTCCAATGTCTCCCTAAGTCAAAATCACACTGGTACACGATGTTTGCTGCAGCATGATTTTTACCTCGTTGAAGTAGAGGTTGAGAGAAATTATGCCTTCCACTCTCATTAGCTTTCTGGTTGCTCCCACTGTTTATTTTCTTCTGCATGGTTTAACCAGGTCATTTTGCAATTCTAATTTACCTTTAACGCGGGGTGGGTTACTTAGTTTATTTGGCATTGGGCAATTTAAAGTTACACAACTGCTGAATAGCTAGACTGCAAACTGAGTTTCACAATCAAGGCCACTACATGAACTTTGAACTGTATTAATGCAGCTCTCATTAGCACAGGGTAAAATGGTACTTAAAACAATTTTGGGCCCTATTTCCAGATTTATGTGCTGCAAAGCACTTTTAAAGTTAATAAGCTGAGTTACTCCTGCTGCTACTTTGTATTTTCCAATTAAGTGCTTCATATTGCCAGCATTTCCAGTTTATGTAATACTCAAGAAATGATAGCTGAGAACAATACAGAACCTGTTTGTCTGTGGAATCTTTTTATATATTCGAATCAACTAAAGCATGCTTTTTTCACACAAGAGCAAAACACCCAAAACAGAGGCTGGTTGAAAGGCCTGCATAAAAATATTCTTAAAGTGCATTCCTAGAACTAAAGTAGCACATAAGTAAAGGTGGTCCATTTGGAAAGACAATGACAGGGTCTCCTTCCAATAAAATGCTGATATAAGCTACAACAAGGGTGGCTATTCTGTATTTTCCCATGCAATCGCAGAAGGTGCACCACCTGTCCCTTTACTTCCCCTCTCTTCAATGTCCAAGGGCCCAAACACTTCTTTCAAGTGAAGCAGCACTTCACTTGCACTTCCCTCAATTTAGTCTACTGCATTTGCTGCTCCCAACGTGGTCTCCTTTAAATTGGAGAGATCAAACGCAGATTGGGTGACCTCTTTGCGGAACACCTTCGGCCTGTCCACAAACATGACCCAGACCTCCCTGTCGCTTGCCATTTCAACACACCACCCTGCTCTCATGGCCACACGTCCGTCCTTGGCCTGCTGCAATGTTCCAGTGAAGCTCAACGCAAACTGGAGGAACAGCACCTCACCTTCCGGTTAGGCACTTTACAGCCTTCCGGACTTAACATTGAGTTCAACAACTTCAGACCATGAACTCTCTCCTCCATCCTCACCCCTTTTTGATCCCCTTTTTTCAAATATTTATTTTTTAATTGTTATATATATACTTTTTTCCCACCTATTTTTATTATTATTATTTTTAAAATTTATTTCCATTTTTATTCATTATTTTATCCCCACCTTTTAGCCTATTTCACTTTTTTTTCCAACACCATCCCCTCTCCACACCCCACCCCACTAGGGCCATCTGTCACTTGCTCATTCTGCTTTCTACTCTTGATGTCACCATTAGCACTTCCTTTAGCCAGTATCACCACCATCAACACCCCTTTGACCTTTTGTTTATGACATCTTTTGCAATCTCTCCTTTGCCTCCACCTATCACTGGCCTTCTATCCAGCTCCACCTGTCCCACCCTCCTTGAACAGTATATACTTCACCATATTTTTACTTCTCTTTAGTTCTGAAGCAGAGTCATACGGACTCGAAATGTTAACTCTGTCTTTCTCTCCACTGATGCTGTCAGATCTGCTGAATTTTTCTAGCACTTTTTGTTTTTGTTTCAGATTTCCAGCATCCACAGTATTTTGCCTTTATCTTGGCTATTCTGTACATTGTTTTTGGATAATAGAGCTAATACCTCATCGATCATTACAAATTGTAGTAAATGATACATACACTTTTAAAAATATACCTGTAAAAAAAGACAAATCACGACAATGGTCCAAATTCAATTGTATGCACCTTAATCATTTTTGTTTAAGTCCTGGAAATCTGATTTCAATGTTCTGTTCTTCCATTACCATTTACTATAAATGCAGTAAATACACCAATTATTGGTATTCTGTCTTTTCAAAAAATCTTATTGTTAAAAAAAGTCATTAGTTCATGTTAATTCCAAATCAGTGAATAAATATTTTTGCTTCATATTTGTCTGGTTATATTTGAATACACAATTACTGCACGATTAGCAATGTGGTGGTTTGGTATGTTGCACTTTCACTCTGGGATCCTGTTTCTTGAAGGTATGACTCCTCCTAAAGTTCAGTAGACACTTCTTTGTAAACTCTGTGAACAAATGATACATAATAGTTTTGAGAATAACGCTACTTTTAAAAAAAACACTTTTAAATTGACTGATCAATATGCATATTTAGATAGTAGTCAGCATAATCTAGCCCTCCAAAAGCACCCAACAGCCCCAAAACAACAAGAATCATGTGTCCCATCATATTTGATAGTTACACAGTTAGGAAGAAAGTGAAATTAACCCTTTTGATCTGAAACATCTCTTTTCTTGTTCCATACTTAAGTTTTCAGGTATGTACTCAGAAATAAGACAGAAATTATGCTATCTAATGGTGTCATTTATCTTTGTTTCAATTTTACATATAATATGAATTAAGTACTCTTCAATCCAAATAGTGAAGGTAGAATCCATTTCTTTAAAAGGGAGGTGGATGAATATTTGGAAAATGCACTTCAAAGGTATGTGGAATGCCTCTACCAATCAGAGTCCACTTGCCAACCAATCAGCACTCTCTTCTCATACAGTATGAAGTTGTTCCTTCCCCTGACATTGGTATTCTTGCGATTGTGCTGATGAGTGCAAGATGAAAAGCTTTGATAAAGTGTCTTTTTTCAGCAATACTGAATTTAGGACATTTGATTCTTGATGTTATGAAGAAAAGAACTTGGATTTATGTAATGCCTCATTACATTCTCAAGATGACTCAATGTGTATGTATCCAATTAATTATTTGTGACAAATAGCCATCATTATATAGGTAACATGTCAAACAATCTGTACCTAAGATCCCACCATCATTAAATAGGTGAATAGCCAGCTGAACTGTTTTTAGAGGCGTGAAAAGAGGAGGATAGGAAGGTGAAAGAAGAATTGGTCAGCGGGAGAGATGTGGAAGAGAGGGAATGTCTTCTTTGGCCTACTGTATAAACTCTATAACCTCCCCTTTTTGTGGGACTGTAGATTCACACTATCCGTTTATTTCAATGTTTTGGGTTATTTGTAGCATCAGCACAGGATGAGTTAAAACAGCTTTCAGTTTTGCTGAGCAGGGACGTTTTATGAAGCAGGTCTAAGGCAAGGTTGAGAAACTGAAGGAATGTGTGAAAGTAATTTATCCATGTCTTAAGGGTCTGGGACATGTTGTTTGGTCATTATTTATAGTCACAAAGTGAATGAAGAGCTTAAGTGTGCCATGGTAACAGAACCTACAGGAGAAATTGAGATAAAAACAAAAAGCTAAAAGCTACTGCGGATGCTGGAAATCCAAAACAAAAACAGAATTACCTGGAAAAACTCAGCAGGTCTGGCAGCATCGGTGGAGAAGAAATCAGTTAACGTTTCGAGCCTTCACGGCCCTTCGGCAGAACTGAAGCATAGTTAGGAGAGGGGTGAAATATAAGCTGGTTTAAGGTGGGGGGAGAGAGAAGTTGAGGGTGTGGTGATTGTGGAGATAAGCAAGCAGTGATAGGAGCAGATAATCAAAAGATGTCACAGACAAAAGGATCAAAGAGGTGTTGAAGGTGGTGATATTTGTCTAAGAAAAGTGCTAATTAAGAATGGAAGACAGGACACTCAAAGTACAGCTCTAGTGGGGGTGGGGTGGAAAAGACTAACAAGGTTTTAGTTTTAGATTTAAAAATAATGGAAATAGGTGGGGAAAGAAGAATCTATATAAATTATTGAAAAAAAAGGGGGTGGGGGGAGAAACGGGGTGGGGATGGGGGGAGGGGGAGTTTAAGATCTAAAGTTGTTGAATTCAATATTCAGCCCGGAAGGCTGTAAAGTGCCTAGTCGGAAGATGAGGTGCTGTTCCTCCAGTTTGCGTTGGGCTTCACTGGAACAATGCAGCAAGCCAAGGACAGACATGTGGGCAAGAGAACAGGGTGGAGTGTTAAAATGGCAAGCGACAGTGAGGTTTGGGTCTTTCTTGCGGACAGACCGCAGGTGTTCTGCAAAATGGTCGCCCAGTTTGCGTTTGGTCTCTCCAATGTAGAGGAGACCGCATTGGGAGCAACGAATGCAGTAGACTAAGTTAGGGGAAATGCAAGTGAAATGCTGCTTCACTTGAAAGGAGTGTTTGGGCCCTTGGACGGTGAGGAGAGAGGAAGTGAAGGGGCAGGTGTTGCATCTTCTGCGTGAGCATGGGGAGGTGCCATAGGTGGGGGTTGAGGAGTAGGGGGTGATGGAGGAGTGGACCAGGGTGTCCCAGAGGGAACGATCCCTACGGAATGCCGTCAGGGGGGGTGAAGGGAAGATGTGTTTGGTGGTGGCATCATGCTGGAGTTGGCGGAAATGGCGGAGGATGATCCTTTGAATGCGGAGGCTGGTGGGGTGATAAGTGAGGACAAGGGGGACCCTATCATGTTTCTGGGAAGGAGGAGAAGGCGTGAGGGAGGATGCGCGGGATATGGGCCGGACACGGTTGAGGGCCCTGTCAACAACCGTGGATGGAAAACCTCGGTTAAGGAAGAAGGAGGACATGTCAGAGGAGCTGTTTTTGAAGGTAGCGTCATCAGAACAGATGCGACGGAGGCGAAGGAACTGAGAGAATGGAATGGAGTCTTTACAAGAAGTGGGGTGTGAGGAGCTATAGTCGAGGTAGCTGTGGGAGTCGATAGGCTTGTAATGGATATTGGTGGACAGTCTATCATCAGAAATTGAGACAGAGAGGTCAAGGAAGGGAAGAGAAGTGTCAGAGATGGACCATGTGAAGATGATGGAGGGGTGGAGATTGGAAGCAAAATTAATAAATTTTTCCAGGTCCCGACGAGAGCATGAAGCAGCACCGAAGTAATCATCGATGTACCGGAGAAAGAGTTGTGGGAGGGGGCCGGAGTAGGACTGGAACAAGGAATGTTCCACATGCCCCATAAAGAGACAGGCATAGCTGGGGCCCATGCGGGTACCCATAGCCACACCTTTTATTTGGAGGAAGTGAGAGGAGTTAAAGGAGAAATTGTTCAGTGTGAGAACAAGTTCAGCCAGACGGAGGAGAGTAGTGGTGGATGGGGATTGTTGGGGCCTCTGTTCAAGGAAGAAGCTAAGGGCCCTCAGACCATCCTGGTGGGGGATGGAGGTGTAGAGGGATTGGACATCCATGGTGAAGAGGAAGCGGTTGGGGCCAGGGAACTGGAAATTGTTGATGTGACGTAAGGTGTCAGAGGAATCACGGATGTAGGTGGGAAGGGACTGGACAAGGGGAGAGAGAAGGGAGTCAAGATAACGAGAAATGAGTTCCGTGGGGCAGGAACAGGCTGACACGATCGGTCTGCCAGGACAGTTCTGTTTGTGGATTTTGGGTAGGAGGTAGAAGCGGGCCGTCCGAGGTTGGGCGACTATCAAGTTGGAAGCTGTGGGAGGAAGATCTCCAGAGGAGATGAGGTCAATGACAGTCCTGGAAACAATGGCTTGATGTTCTGTGGTGGGGTCATGGTCCAGGGAGAGGTAGGAGGAAGTGTCTGCGAGTTGACGCTCAGCCTCCGCGAGGTAGAGGTCAATGCGCCAGACAACAACTGTACCACCCTTGTCAGCGGGTTTGATGACAATGTTGGGGTTGGACCTGAGAGAACGGAGTGCAGTGAGTTCAGAGAGAGACAGATTAGAATGGGTGAGAGGAGCAGAGAAATTGAGACGGCTAATGTCACGCCGACAGTTCTCAATGAAAAGATCAAGAGAAGGTAAGAATCCAGAGGGAGGGGTCCAAGTGGAGGGAGAACATTGGAGGTGGGTAAAAGGATCCGTTGAACGGGGAGAGGACTCCTGCCCAAAGAAGTGAGCACGGAGACGAAGACGGCGGAAGAAGAGTTCAGCATCATGCCGAGCCCGAAATTCATTGAGATGAGGGCGTAAGGGTATGAAACTAAGTCCTTTGCTGAGCACTGAATGTTCAGCATCGGAGAGGGGAAGGTCAGGGGGTATAGTGAATACGCGGCTGGGGCTGGGATTGGAAGATGGGGTGAGGGCGGAGGGACAAGCAGGGGTGGAGGGTCCCAGATGGGTGTTGGTGTCGATGAGTTGTTGGAGCTTGCGTTCCTTAGCACTTGAGAGAAAGATAAAAAGTTTCTTGTTGAGGCGACGGATGAGGCGAAGAATAAAATGAAACTGGGGGCACGCGCAGCTTTGAAAAAGGGTGCGGCGGTGCTGCTGGAGGGAGAGGTCGAGTGTGTTCATATGGCGGCGCATGGCACTGAGTGTGGATCTCAGAATGCGACGCTTGCTTATCTCCACAATCACCACACCCTCAACTTCTCTCCCCCTCCCCCCCCACCCCCCCCACCTTAAACCAGCTTATATTTCACCCCTCTCCTAACTATGCTTCAGTTCTGCTGAAGGGCCGTGAAGGCTCGAAACGTTAACTGATTTCTTCTCCACCGATGCTGCCAGACCTGCTGAGTTTTTCCAGGAGAAATTGAGGATATGTTGGATATCTGATCTCTGCATTGTGAGTTGTTTCATGTATTGTGGTTGAGTGCTAGTATGCATGGATGTAAAAATCAAAGGTAAATTGGTATAAGTGTTTTGAGTTGTAGGCCTGAGACCTGCAGCCACTAATTTTTACAGTTTTGTATTTTTACATTTTATTTCTGCTTTGATTATGATTTTAAGCCTGTATTGAATATTTAAGGTTTAGACCTTGATTTAAAACTAAGAGCAGAATTTTCTGTGCCCACTGGCAGCGGGTGTGATAGATGGCGTGCATGGACAATATGGTGTGATTGGTTTCACGATGGCAGGAAAGCCAATGGTCATTGAGGAGCTAATTGTAAACATCTGCATATCATTAAAAGGCCATCCCACCAGGCTCCTGGATCATCCGTCCATGTCGGCGGAAAAGCACGTCGACATGTTTCACAACAGCACACAGGTGACGTGCACTTGGCAGCCTGCACTTTGGGTGAACTGAGGTGAGTGAACAGGATCATTTTCCACAGCTCACCACGGCCACCTGTTACAGGCTTTAGTGGGACTTGGGGCCAGGATGAATTGCCGCCCTGCCACGGAGGTGACTGTTATTGGTGGTGGGGTGGGGGTGGGGGTGGGGGGTGGGGGGGTGGCGGGAGGGGGTTGGGGGAGAGTGTTTGGGGGCAACTGCTGCCCTGGAGTTGGATCCCACGCACAAGAAGTTGGGGTAGGCAAGGGAAGTGGCCATACAGTAGTGACACCTGTATAAACTGACCATTCCTCTAAAACCGAGACAGTTCAGGCGCCGCCACAGTGATATGATTGGGGTCAGGCTCCTAGACTGCCTGCCCACACAAGCAATGTGGAGACACCATTTGCTCCAGACCTTACCCCAACCCCCACACCCCGGTACTCCCTCCCCAGCACAGAATGCAAACCACAGCCACTTTACTGGACTGTGAAGCAGTTGGGCTGCCCACGTTGTACAATCTCCTCGCCAACACTGGCCGTGTAGCAGTAATTGCTGGAGGCGCTCACAGCCTCTTGCAATCTCAGCATCCCGGTTAGGAGCTGCCTCTCCCATGCTGCAGGCTGACAGGGCAGCCATGCACCACATTCATCTGTGGCCATTCGAGGGGTGGCCAGCACTCTCCACGAAGCATTAAGGGGCGGTCACACAGGGCCAGGAAAGGTGCTAAGTACACCCATGCTAACCACAGCTCTCACCTCTCTTTCATGCTGCAGGAGGACCCAATCAGGAGTGTGGAGCCTGGTGACCTAGCTGTATGCCTGATGGCCTACAGAGACCATAGAAGATGGAGGAGAGAGCTGCTGAGGCTCCTGGCCGTGCAAAGGCAGGAGCAGCAGCCTCAGGAAGAAGGGGCAGCAGGGGCTCCCGCACACGCTGCTCAGGAGTGACAGAGACCTGTGGCTGGTCAGTGCCTAGCGACACCCAGGGTCTATAGACACCGCCTGCCATTCCTGAAGATGACCGAGAACCAGTGTCGCCGATGACTGCGCTTGTCTAGGGACCTGGTCACTCACATCTGCCACATGGCTGCAGGATTTGGTGCCACGGGGACATGGAGGGCATCCACTGCCAGTGGCTGTGAAAGTGACTTTGGCACTCAATTTCTAGCCAGTGGCTCCTTTCAGGTCCCCACAGGTGACCTCTGTGGGATTTCACAATCCGCCACCCACATCTTCTCGAGGGCACATAATTTTGTGCCTTTCACCCGGGACCGGGACAGCCAGGATGCAAATGCCATTGGATTCACTCGCATCTCAGGGTTCCCACAGGTGCAGGGTGCGATTGACTGCACCCATGTGGTGCTCAGGCCTCTGTTGCTACACTCAATGAACTACATCAAACGCAAGGGATTCCATTTGCTGAATTTGCAGCTGGTGTGCGACCACCAGAAACACATCCTGCAGGTGTGCGCACTGTTTCCAGGGAGTGTGCACGACGCCTACATCTTCAGTCAGCCACAGATCCCTGGAGTCTTCCAGGGTCTACATTGGCTGCAGGAATGGCTCCTTGGGGACAAGGGCTACCCACAGAGGATGTGGCTGATGACATGCGTGCAGTGGCCTCACACTGCAGCAGAACAACACTATAACGAGGCTCATGCTGCAACTCCCAACTTGGTGGGGCAGACCATCGGGATGCTGAAGATGAGGTTCCAGTGCCTGGGCCGGTCTGGTGGAGCCCTGCAATACAATCCACAGATGGTGTCACATATCGTCACACATCTGCTGTGCCTTTTACAACCTGACGCTGCAACAGGGAGACGAGCTGGCTGAGGAGGGGATGGAGGAGCTGGAGGTCTCCTCTGATGAGGTGGACGTCGACTGGGATGAGGCTGAGGAGGTCCTCGGAGGCGACAATGATGGGAATGAAGCCCTTGCACTGGCTAGATGAGGTAGGCGCTCAGGAGGCCTTCATAGCTGCCAGATTTGTGGAGGATGGTGACAACATGCAGCGAGGAGACACCGTAGATCCTCACATTGTATTTGTGATTGTTTGACTCCAGTCTGGTTTACGGCAGTGCAAATACCCTCTATGAGAATTCTCCTGTCATGGAAATGCAGTGGAGGCCCTAATAGCGCTTGATCGCAGGAGGATGATGACAACATGCAGTGAGGACGCTCCATAAATCTTCACCTAGCCACTGAGAATGTCTGACTCCTGTCTGGCCGAGGGCAGCTTGCTTGCATTCTGTGATCTAGGCCATGAAACTTTGGAATTTCTGATGCTTTGTCCGCCTTCAACACTTGAGCCCATCAGAAGCTGGAGCACATCGTCACTGGTCACAGATGCTGAAGAGATGGGGGCCAGCCCCTCCTTAAAGGTGCTGAGAGCACACAGAGAGAATGAGAGAATTCTGTGACGTTTGCCCACTACATTCTGGCAGCAATAGCAAGCACCATCGAGGTGCAGGCATCAGTAATGTTCCCAAAGAGTGTGAGGCCGGACCATCACTTTGGTCTGAAGGCTGCACAAAGCACAGGGAAGAGGCCCTGGACTGAGACACCTGCTTTTATCTTGTGCAGAAAGGTTTCACATCTGAATGACACAAACACTGCTCATCAGAACAAGGAGCCATAGGCAGGGAGACATTCTTAGGAGTTTATTGGCAATAGTGAACATTATGTACAAATGATTAACACCCATGCCCAGGCTATACAACTAATTCTCCTTAACTTTCCTAACCCTGCCGTTATGTCTTGTTGCTCCCCGGACATCCACAGAGGAGGTGGAGGCAGCCTGCTGACTGCGACGCCTGTCTGTGATGGCTTTGGTGGGCGCCCTCTGTAGGGCCAAGACCTGGAGGGCCCCGGGCTGCTTTCGGGGTTCTGCTATGCGGCAGTGACACCATCCTCGGCCTGTGGAGCTGGAGCTGCTGAGGTCGCAGGAAGAGGGTATCGGCTAGACTGGACGTTCTTGGAGTCACCTGGATGGATGGGCTCGGACCGCGCACCTGCTGACCCTCCAACCTATGGGTGTGTGGGGGCCCCAGGCTGACTCCTTGAGGAACAAGGGTAGCTGGAGTGAGATCAAGTTACCCAACACCCTGCTTGCGTACACACTGTTTGGAGGCCAACTATGGCATCAGTGATGGAGTTGAGTCTGTGCAGCAGTGCAGGAGCGAAGTCCTGGACCAAGGTCTCCATGGCAGCCACCCTACCAGTGTTGACCTCAGCGCGTTGGTATGCCGGCGCTATCACCTCAGACTGAAGGTGGATGGACTCCTCCATCGTGCCTTGTAATCTGAGGAGTGCAGCAGACATCCCTTCCTGATGTTCCCGAGTTTGCCTTTGCAGCTCCAGCAGCTGTGGAATGACCGAGTTCAGAGGCTCATCATCTGACTCGGACACAGCAACGTTCTGGCTTCCAGCATTCCTCTGAGTGCCAGGGACCTGGGAAGTCCCTGTCGCTGCCTGCTGTGGATCAGACAGTGCGATGTGCTCACCAGATTGTGACCCCGGGGCTCCTCTAAAGCCAGGTCCCTCTGAGGTGTGTGTCTCTGCGCTGGTGGAGGGTGTGGGTGAGCGCTGTGATGGGACTTCAGGGAGGGTGCCTTCAGATTCCTCTTCAGAGGTTTCTTCGGGGCTTGATTGGAGGCCCTGGGTCATGGACTCTGTCGGCTGTTTGGCAGATGTGCCTGCGAAAGCAAGGGGAGATAATTAGTGCATGACAGTGGCCTGTGAAAGAGGACACATCACTCACAGCATAGTTGTCTGATGGATGTTGCACTGCTGGATCCTCAATTGGTAAAGCAGCACCAACCTCATCTTCAGCACAGGACCGGTCCCAGTCATCGCCGGCCAGCTGGATGGTTCTGTTTTCAAGTCCTTGAGGACCTTGATTTTGGGCATTCCACCACCGGTCTGCGACCTCTCCCTCTTGTTGTGTGCCAGCTTGTCCTGCATGGATAGAGATGGAGAAGGTGTAAGCAGGACACCTGCCAGGCTAGATGATAAGTATGCCTGGACTGTGTGGGTGGTGAGTGGTCCCGTGGACAGGATGAGGACAATGACGGTGATTGTGAGAGAGTGAATGGTGATGTTCCTTGAACTGGTAGTGAGCGAGGGCCCTGTGGATGTTTGATGGGTTTGTGAGTGTGTAAGTTGAGAGTGATGAGAAGAGTGGCTTACCCTGGGGGAACGGAGATCATTCATCCTCTCATGGCACTTGGTGGCTGTCCTCTTCTGAAGGGCGTTGGCGCTGACTGTAGCAGCCACTGTCTCCCAAGCTGGATTGTTCATGTTGCTGCCCATCCTGTGGCCAGAGCGGGGATACAGGACTCTCTGTGGACCTCCACAGCATCCTGCAGTCACTCGAGGGACCCGCTGTTGAAGCGAGGGGCTGCAGCCTTTTTTCCTTTGCTGGCCATATCCTCCGTGCAGCAGCGGTGAGCTGGAAGCAATGAGCACTGCGCTTGCAGCTGGACTTTAAACATGGCACCTGGCGTGATGCAGCGGTGGGGTGATGGTGGGTGGGTGAATGAGAGCCCACCCGCCATGGAAATGGCATGGTTCCTGGAAGTGCATAAATAATGAGGTGGGTTTGGAATGAAATGGCGTGAAAACCCGCCATCGTGGCCAGTGAGTAAAACGTTGTTTTACCTGTCCCCTACCGCACTTAGGGCAAATCTGGGAAAATTCTGCCCTAAGCGTGTTTGTGCTTTGATTAAATCAAATAATTAACCAGTTGTAATCAATGGTGATTTATTAAATGCAGACGTGTTTTCCCAAGACCTTGTTTTCATACTGGCCATTCACAGCTGGTATTTTATCTACATCTTTGTTTTCCCTTTTCAAGCTAGACTACTAAAATAAAAGGTGTATTTTGTTCATCAGAAGTGCTTTTTCTTTCTGCATTCGATGACCCTTGAACTACAAGCCAGGGCAATGAATAGCCTTACACATGCAGTGGTCAACTATGGTGTGGAATCAGGAGATGGAGTTTGATTGATGGATATACAACCTGATTGATGGCAGATGGGAGACACCGTCAAAAGATGTGTAAACAAAGTCTAGGAAGCCTTGCAGTGACTGTGAGGAAAATTGATATGGACTCATGTTTTCCAGACACTTGTTTTCAGATCGTCTGAATAAAGCCTCGAAATTTGGATTAAAGGGACACTGCTTTCAGGATTTGCTGCTGCAGCTGGAGTGGAATGAATAGTTAACCATTCGAGATTATGGGAGGATGGGCCGTGAACAGAGTGACTGACCGAAGTGCCCACCCATGTCATTCGGAGACTTGGTGATGCATGAACCAAGGGGAATTTTACCATTTTGGGGTGCTGTCATGAACAGACCGATTTGGGGTAAACATTTGTAATATAGTATGTATCTGAAATAGGATTTATGTAAAGTTGTCTTTCTTCCTTACTTCTAATATAGATATAGATATTTTTTCTTCCTTTCTTTTTAATAACTTTATTTTTCTTTCATTTTATTTCAATCATTAATAATTGTTTAATAAAGTTTGTTGTTTTCATACATTGCTTGGTATTGAGTCATTCATTCATGTTCATTCAGAGTAATGCTTTGAACCTTGGTAAGACTCCACAAGGGACTCTCAGCCTCTTACAGATTTTTGGCGAGCCAGTTAGGAGCCCGAAGATGACCATGGATGAGGCTACAGGGCAGTATCTTAGGGACATGTTCTCCTGAAAGAAGGGTCAGTTTGACTCATTGAGAAATCCTCTCTGGAGGAAAGGCATGTGTACGAGAGTGACAGGGAAAGATATGCTACCATTGGGCAAGGGAAGTGGGATATATTAAAAGCCAGTATGTAGAGGCATGTGGAAAGTGGGGGGCTTTAGTACAGTCAAATGAGGTCCTCAGACAGGAGTCAGAGAAGGGTTAGGAGGAATTAAGTTGTAAACACAAACGGTATGTTAAAATGGTATTGGAAAAGACAATTAATAAAAGGAAAAACTTGCTTGTAAGTTTTTGTTTGTGTATTTTATTAATGTTGTGTTCTGATCCTGCATGTAGTTCCAGTGGCTGTATTTTAAAATTGGTGTGAGCGAAAGAGAATGGATATTTCAGTGACTAAAGCATTTTTGGTCCTGGAGAGAACCCTATCGCCAGGGGGAATAGTGAACAGTGATGCTCAGGGGCCGAGGGAATGTGAGCTTTGGTCAATTCAATTGTTCCTGAGGGTGAAAACCTCGAAGATTCCTTTAACTCCCTGCCTCCAACTCCTGCTTGAAGATTCGTTTGGAGTATGTCTTGAGAATCTGAAAGTTTTTTGTGAAAATTTACTCTTCCATTTGGTTTCAGTTAGGGCTTTATTTTAAGAAAGAATCAAGACCACTGACATAATTTATTTTCTTTTTAAAAAAAAACACAGGTGCTATTTTGTTGTTTTGACTTGAGTTTTAAATTGTTAAGATAATGTTGTAAGAATGGTGTTGTAAGTGGAAGCTTCCAACGATAACATATACATTTATGTGATAAAGAATCTGTGTGGATAATGTGTATGTGTGTGCTTTCTTTCCTAGATTGCAATTTTGTATAGGAGTCTCAGCATTTTGAACTCATAATGAAGATTATGAGTTTAATTAAAAAGGAAAATTTAATTAAATAAGCTAAATGTTTTAAGTTATGCGGTTCAGTTGTGATTTCTGGCCAAAAATCGCAACTCAAATTAATATTGATAAACATGTAAGAATTTGAATCCGGATAATCTGTGAGACAGGGTAGTTTGAATGTTTGATAGTGTAAATTGGTATTGAGTTACTCATCCCTGTTCATCCAGAATACGGCTCCGAACCTACGACAGACCCCACAAGGGACTCTCACCCCCTTATACAGTAAACTATTGTATACTGTAGCCATGCTGGATTGTGGAATGTGATATACCTGAGTTCTTATAGCGAATCATGGACTCAGTCATAAAAAATTGTGTAATCATACTGGAATTGTGTAGTATGATTTGCCTCAGTATTCATAGAGTCACAGAATCTTTACAGTGCAGAGGAGGCTATTCAGCCCATCGAGTCTGCACTGGCTCGCTGAAAAAGCATTCTACCTTATCCCACTCCCCTGCCTTATCCCTGTAACCCTGCACATTCCCTCTTTTCAGATAGCAATTCAATTCCTTTTTGAATGTCTAGATCAAACCTGCCTCCACCACCCTCTCAGGAAGTTCATTGCAGACTCCAACCACCCTTGTGTTGGATTGTGTTACATGATCATTAAAGATCTGATTCCCTGGTTGTTACAACTGATGTCTGTGTGTGTTGGTATTTGAAATAATGAAACAAAATAAAATAGAAAAGCAGTGATAAAACTGTATCCTCACTCCAATTCTCTCCTCTCCTCCCTCTTCTTCTGATCTCCTTCCACTTTTTGCCACTTTCAGATCTATCCACTCTTTCCCTTTCTCATTCCCCTCTCTTCTCCTAACCTTCCTCCCCTTCCCCATTTTCCGCCCTCCTACACTCACCTATTCTAGCTCCTCTCCTTCCTCTGTGATTCTGTAATTCTGCCTTCTCTCTTCCCCAATACTTTTTCTCCTCCTCTAATCCTTCCTCACACTTCTCCCTCTTTCCCAATTCCTCCATCCCCTCACTCTTCTTGTTTCTACATCTCTATTCTGCCTCTTCTTTCTTCCCACCCTGGCATCCCCTTCTCCCTTCCTCCCTCTTCCCCACTATTTCTCCATCCATCTCCTCCTCATTCCTTCTTTTCCTTTTTCCTCTTTTCCCCTGCTCCTCCCTCCCTCTTTTCTCCACTTCCCACCTCTTGCCATTCATCTTCTCCCTCTTCTCACCTCCCTTTGTTTTCTGCTCTTCCTCCTACTGGCCCTTCATCCCTCTGGTCCCTTCTCTCTCCTCTTCCTCAATCCCATTTTCTCTTCTCCCTTCCTCCTCCTCCCCATTCCTTCATTCTTCCTGCTCTTCCCTTCTCTTTGTTCAATATTCCCTCCCATATGCTTCTTTTCCTTCTCCATGTATATGAATATCATTTTGATTAAAGTCTCCAGTGCCTCAACTCATCCATTCATTTTCCTTAAGCCCCCAGTTGTTAGACTTGTAATGGTGACCCTCATCTGTGTCTTCGATTCTGTCCCTCAGTCCATTCTCTGAATCCTCTTTTCCATTTTTTTGTACACTTGGATTGATTTCATCTCTCCTAATCTCCCCACAAGCTATCCCCTTTCCTTCACCTCGCCTGAATTTTGTTTCCCCTACCTGACTCTCCTTCCTGCTTCCCTTGTCATCCTTTTTTTCCTCCTCCTACCCTACCTATGTGCACCCTTTAATCCTTTCCTCCCTCTCATTTCTCTGTTTCTCTCCCCTCCCCACCTCCGTTTACTCTCTCCTTTCCTTCCGTTCTTCTCCGCCCTGCTTCCCTCCCTCCCAGGCTTGCTTTAGCTGAGGAATAATTAACCTTCAACCCTTGTGTGAAAAAGCCATGGGAGATTGACTAGTTTGTGTGTGTGTGTGTGTACACATACATACAGAGATAAAATTTCTGTGTGGCTTCACTAATTTCCATTGTAATCCAGAAAATCCAGGCAAATATGATATTTCTCTAGGGTTTCTGTTGAAGCTATAGTTGGGCAATTGGGAAAACCCCTGCAGAAATTAGACTTACTGCAACTAGCGACGCATGAGGCAGACAAAGCACATGTTTATATCTCTTTTCTGTAGCTTGTTTTTCTGGGAACAGGTCACCAGCCTGAATCCAGAGCTTGAGAAGCACCACTCCACAACAAGCATGGCTGACCAGGAGTCTCTCCGCCTGCTCTTACCACCTGTCATAGGCATATTGGAAGGATTTGCAGGTTTGCAATCAACCTGTTTGGCAACGTTATGAACGCACCTTCCTTGGCCATCAAGTCTTGGGGTGGGACTCAAACCTGGAGCTTCTGGTTCAGAGGAAGGGAAGCTACCCACTGCACCACAAGAGCTCCCTACAGAAATTGCTGGTGAATATATTTCAAGTATTTCCTGTCAGTGTCACACCTTACTGAATCTCCTAATTCAGGATAAGAAAAGGCACAGGAAATCTCCCGACACATAAAAAAGGAAAGACTTGCATTAATATAGTGCTTATCATGACCACCAGATGTCTCAAAGAACTTTACAGCGAATGAAGTACTTTTGAAATTGTCACTGTTGCAATGTAGGAAATGCAGCAGCCAATATGTGCACAGTAAGCTCCCACAACAGCACTATCATAATGACCAAATCATTTGTTTTTGTGATGTTGATTGAGGGATAAACAGTGGTCAGGACACCAAGGATCACAATTTAGAATCCAGCAAAGAAGGAACAAGAAACTGATAAAAAAAAGGAAAAAGGGAATATGAATTCAAGCTAATGAGAAGCATAAAGGCAGACTGTAAAAGCTTCTTTAGGTATGTGAAAAGGAAAAGATTAGCAAGGACAAATGTGGGTCCATTACAGGTGGAGGCAGGAGAATGTATAACGGAGAAGAGGGCAATGGTGGAGAAACTAAACAATTTCTTTGTGCCTGTCTTCATGGAGGAAGATGCAGAAAATCTCCCAGAAATAGCAGGGGAACCAAGGGGCTTGTGAAAGTGAGGGTCAGAAAGAAATTAGTATTAACAAAGAGGCAGTACTCAAAAAATTAATTGGACTGAAGGTTGATAAATCCCCTGGACCTGATGAGCAACAACTCAGAGTGTTGATGGAGGTGGCTGTAGAGATAGAGGATGCATTGGTGGTTATCTTTCAAAATTCTATAAATTCTGGAAAAGTTCCTGCAGACTGGAAAGTAGCAAATGTAACCCCACTATTTAAAAAGGAAGGGAGAAAATGGAGAACTGCAGACATGTTAGAAAAATGTTAGAATCTATTACAAGGTACATGGGATTGAGGGTAATATACTGGTATGGATTGGAAATTGGTTACCAGGCAGAAAACAGCGAGTAAGAATAAACAGGTCATTCTTTGGATGGCAGGCTGTTACGAGTGGGTTACTGCAAAGGTCAGTGCTGGGGCCACAGCTGTTCACATCTAAATAAATGATTTGGACATGGAGACCAAATGAAATATTTCCAAATTTGCTGATAACAAAAAACTAGGTGGGAATGTAATTTGTGAGGAGGATGCAAGGAGGCTTCATGGGGATTTGGGCAGGCTAAGTGAATGGGCAAGAACATTGCAGATGGAATATAATGTGAATAAGTGTGAAATTATCCACTTCAGTAGAAAAAACAGAAAGGCAGAATATTTCTTAAATGGCGAGAGGTTGGGAAATGTTGGTGTCCAAAGGTACTTGGGTGTCCTTGTTCATGAGTCACTAAAGACTAGCATGCAGGTGGAGCAAGCAATTAGGAAGGTAAATGGTATGTAGGCCTTCGTCACAAGGGGATTTGAGTACAGGAGTAAAGATGTCTTGCTGCAGTTGTATTGAGCCTTGGTGAGACCTCACCTGGAGTATTGTCTACAGTTTTGGTCTCCTTATCTAAGGAAGGATATACATGCCACAGAAGGCGTGCAACGGAGGCTCACCAGACTAATCCCTGGGTTGGTGGAACAAAAACAAAAAATGCTGGAAAAACTCAGCAGGTCTAGTAGCATCTGTGGACAGAAAAACAGAGTTAACGTTTCGAGTCCGTATGATCCTTCTTCAGAGTGGGTTGGTAAGATTGTCTTATGTGGAGAGATTGAGGAAACTGGGCCTGTATTCTCTGGAGTTTGGAAGAATGAGAAGTGATCTCATTGAAACATACAAAGTTCTTACTGGACGTGACAGGGTAGATATAGAGAGGATGTTTCCCCTGGCTGATGAATCTAGAACCAGGGGACACAATCTCAGAATACAGGGTAGGCCATTTAAGACTGAGAAGAGGAGGAATTTGTTCACTCAGAGGTTGGTGAATCTTTGGAATTCTCTGCCCCAGAGGGCTGTGGAAGCTCAATCATTGAGCCTGTTCAAGATAGAGATTGATAGATTTCTGGATACTAATGACATCAAGGGATATGGGGATACCACAGGATAGTGGTGTTGAGGTAGATGATCAGTCATGATCGAACTGAATGATGAAACAGGCTCAGCATGCTGAATAGCCTACTCCTGTTCCTATATTGCTCCCCAGCTCTTCTTCGAAATAATGCCATGGTATCTTTTACATCCACCCGAGTAGGCAGATGAGACCTCAATTTAACATATCATCTGAAAGACAGCACCTCCAGCAGTGAAATGTTCCCTCAGTACTGAACTGGAATGTCAGATTTGATTGCTGTGTTTAAGGCCTTAAGTAGGATTTGAACGCAGAACCTTGTAACTCAGAGGTGAGAGCGCTACCAACTGAGCTACAGCGGACACATTGAAAATAAAATCTCCCATATTTTCACACACACAGACAAAAGTGGCTATATAATACTAATTGTTGAATCAACAGAAGTGGGGAACAATGTAGAGTGGCCTTTGCCTGGAACAGCTGATCACTAACATGCTCTTGTCTTTGACAGCGCCTGCTGGCGCCCTCTGGTGGGACAAAGGATCATCGTAGGTGTTTCCCGGGGAGGCGCGGAATGATGACGCATCCCGAGTGCGCCTGAGAATGTGAGGAGGTAACAAGAGGTGGCGGGACTGACCCTTTGCTGATGACTGTGGATTGCAGACTGTTGACATTAGGTTTATTTCTCAGAGCTGCAGACAGTAAGAGTTGAATAAGGTCAGTGGCTGAGTTGACGCCAGTTTGTAATGCGGTGGCCACTTTGTGGCGGTTTACTGGCTTTGCTGGACCCCAGTGGTCAGTCATTAACAACAGACTTTTGTCCCCATCACTGCTTTGTTTACTGATTTTAAATGAAGTATAAAATATGAAGAGATGCTCCAAACTCACCACTCTATTCGGAATGTATTGTAGGAGACCTTTTTTTAGTTTCCCTTTGCATCAGGTTCTTCATAATTATCGCGCTACTGTGTTCTGAACGAAAAAAAATCAAAGCATGTTTTTTAAAGTAAGTTTGTGCATAAAAGTATTCTGGAATGTGTAACAAAAATTCCTGCGTCTGGAAGTATGTGTGCAGACCATTTATTACCACATTGTGGCGCTGCCTTTTATTGTTTCTATTCAGTCTTAAATGCGAGCTTACATCCGGAGACTAGGCATTGTGCTCTCAGGCAAGTTCATTGTTTTCACTGAAAGGTTATGAAAACAATTAACTTGTCGAACGGCTGCCCGGATTTAAAACCAAATGCAATTATTGGAAAGCTTTCTTTAGCTGACCTCAATACTGAATGGGTCAAAACAGTTATGTTTAGAATTGTAGGCTATTTCCTTAATCTAAGATGAAGTGAAGAAAGTTCTATATATAAAACAAATTTCTGCACGTTTTAATTTCATGCAGGTGTTGCACCATGCAGCAGAAACATGAATTATAACCATTGTGTATTGTACAAAATGTTCCTTATTATGATTACAATTTTCATTAGCCATTTTATTTGACTTTTGCACAGTAATTCATCAACCATCAGGTTAAATTAAATCACTTTATGATGGGTGCAATTAGATTTTAAAGGTCATTGAAACTATTCTTTTAAAGATGCCATTAAATGTTCTCAAATGTTTTCAGTTAACTGTATTTTAAATTATATGTCCTCTTTCCCAATTAAATATAGTTTCATGTTTTATGGATCAGTGATCTTAAAACTTTCAGTTATTACAGTGCTTCAGATTTTTACTGTACAGTTAATTTTTTCCCCCGCGTTTTATCTTAATGCTTGTTTCATCGCACATGCAAAGCATGTACAACATATAAAACATGTTGCTGCTTTATTCTGCTTCTCTTTGTTTTCCTTCCCTTTGTTTTTAGTGTTTATTTCCATCCTTTTTGCAGTGTCTTTTGCCTTTCTGTTATCTGCATTTCAGCCAGGACTTCTGTAAAACTTTGAAGGGTTCACTTCTAACTTTTTATGCTAATAAAATTTTCCGCTGAATTCAAATAATTACTTGATTCATAGTGGTTATTTTCTATTATTGCTCAAATCTCTTGTATTCCATGTTATCTGATATAACATTCAGTCGCTTATAACCTGTTTATTCTGACAGGCTAGAGCTGAACAAACTTTTGCCTAAACTTGACCTCCACTGGAAAATATAAATGTGCATATTTCTGCAGCCTGAATCTCAGCATGACATAAACCCATCTCTCCAGGTAGATTTCATGCTCGTACCAACTCTGAGGTTGTAAAGTGTGAACTCTCGGGGGCTTTGCTGTCAAATTAAGCTTCACAGCAGCCTTCATATTTTAATGTGTTCAAGATGTGATTTCCCGCCCCCTTCTCCCAAAACAAATGTGTCTTTTTAAAAGAATCCTGCAGAGAGTCAGTAACATAAACAGCACGATTCCATACGGTCCAACATTGTAGATTTAACCGATGAGCCCTTGTAAAAGCACTGGGACTCTGTATAAACATTGTAATGCAGGGAAACATAAAAGTAGAATTCTCTGCATAGCATAACTTTATTCCAGCAAAGGGCAGTTTCAGAGATGACTGTTAAATTAGTTGCATAACTGGTAATTCTCCTTTTTTTGTACACAGGTTTTAACAGAGAAAGAAAGCAAGCAACCACATAAAAGACATAGTACCAGCTTACAGAAGCCATGGGTGTTTTTAAACAACAAAGCATTATTCAGGGAATGCTTATAACACTGGAACACTGATTGTATTTACATTTATGATTTTGGGTATTGTCGGACAAGCACTTCCTTGTTCTAACTATGAATGAAAATACAGAGTCAGCTCTCGACCCCAATGAAGATGACCTTCCTCTCATGGCCAATACTAGTTACATGCTAGTCAGACACTATGTGCTAGATCTGGCAGTGAACTTCAACAGGAAAGTCATCAACAGTACCATTGTCCTCTTCCTAGAAACCAACCAAGCATATAAAAATGTATATGACTCTGTGGGAACAGGTTGCTGTCCTCACTCACAGGCATTATTTGGAACTGAGCAACCTGGACTTTCATGCAATCCCACTGCAAGAGCTGCTGCTTGTTCATCCGTGGATAAGATATGCAATCTATCTAAGCATAGTGGTGGCAGAGTTGCCAATGTTAATAGTTGTAACCATAGCAACAAAGAGTGGGCTAGTGGAATTTCTGGTACAAGGGAACACTGCAGTGATGGGGAGGATTTTGTGCTGGTGCTGGATTGTTGTGATCTTGTAGTGAATAAGGTAGAAGAAGTGAATGTCATTGCTGCAGCAGGTATTGAGAAACTGATCAGAATGGACATGCCCAAGCCAGAAAATGGCATTTATCCTCAGAGACTGCAGAGTGATGTCCAGAGAAGCATTGTGGATGATATTTTAGGTTTAGCAGCAGAATGCTGGCAGGAACAGCATTATTATTACCTCCAGTGCAGTCAAGCGCCTGGCTGTGGAGAACTCCAGTTCCAAACTGACATGTGGAGCCTGAAAATAAAGAAACTAGGAATACAAACTCCTAAAGACTTCCCCCGTGTATTGAGGATCTGCTATGAAACAAAGCCGGAGGGGGTTTCGGTGAGGTGGACCAAGGACCAAAGTGGCAGGTTGGTTACTTTCAAATACAATTTGCTTTTTGTTTGGAGTCTGGTATTATTCTGTCACATATGGAGCTGTCGGGTGCAGTTGTTGATCAGTTAATGATGCAGATCGCAAGCTGTTTTTTTTGGTAAATAATGTATGGAAGATGTGTGAATGGCAGTTTTAACAATGAAATAAAGCATCTATTTTCCACTCAGCACTTTGTAATTTCTTCAAGCAACCTTGAGAATATTGTTTCCTTTTTTTCTTTAGAACCTATTTTTATGAAGGTGCTTTCAAAATATGATAGATCGGTTAACCTTTCTGGTTACAATGACATACAATAGGTTTGGACCTGGGTGTTTTATATAACAGTCTTCAGCAAGTACTTGCTTCAGTGGCAATTAAAGTATGTAACATTGACACAAATGCCTTAAAATATTAGTAACATTTAATATAAGCTTCTTTGGATGGCAGATGGGCTAAAATATTCCATGTTTTGCTTTGTATGCTTCTATAAAGCTGATGCATATTAGCTTACAATGATTTGGAGTTAATAGTATTTATTTGTTTATTAGCAAACCTTATTTAAAACCTTGACATAGTCATTAACTATGACTGCACTCCGTTTTGGGAATCCCAATAACATGTTTTTCTAATAACCTACAACTTGAACATAACATTGACAAAAAGCTTCATCAAGGTGAGGGATGTTAATGATAGAAGATGAAGCAGAATAAAGTTCCCCAAATGTATCTTAGACCCAGCCTTAAGGGAGTTCCTCCTACTAAACCAGTGTAACATATTTTCAATTCCCCAAACCAACCAAAATGAATATGGGATGGTTTTATGCTTTGGCTGTGTGCCTACCTGAAGCTAGTATGAGACTATTGACACACATTTCACGTATGGTTCTTCCACCTGGCAACCAAAGGATGTTTTCATCCTCAGCTCCAGAGGTGAAAGACCAATGTGTAACTTACTGCAGCCACCCAATCATTGCAAAACAATGTGTTCATGATTTGTTCTGTGGTAGTAAAATGTAACATTTAAAACAATGCTACTCCCATAATTTTCTTCATTGGCCATTCATATGTTATCATTTAGCTTGGATGAAAAATATTGCATGATATTTTTATTGCAGTATTTGAACAGTGTGTATTAATTTTACCATGTTATCTATTTTAATCTTGTGGAGTATTACTGAATATCAACTCATAACATTTGGTTCAGGTCTATTTAGAGTAGATATGGTACTAACATTATATGTCTTGGTTATTTAGTATAGGATATTTATCAGCTAAATTGCATTAAAATATCAAAGTGTGTGTATGTTGTCTGTTAATATTCACTACACCCAAATCTAGCTTCCTAATTACACATATGTTCTATGATACTCAATGCATGGTACTTGAACATTGAAGGATAAACTGACACAGATTGATGCTGCTTGGCAGTGTACTCAGTTACATAATGAACAGCATTAGGACAGAATCAGGTTAATTTTAAAAATTACTGTGGCCTATTTTCTATCTGTCTTTGATTGCTAGAGCTTGGACCAAAGTAGGATGAAGATACTTCAGTTAACCAAATATAAATATTTAGGATATGCTGATTTAACTCATCTTCAAACCCTCTAAATAATGAATGTAGCAGAGTGTTTTTTCCGCAGCTACTGATGTGAGAAAGTCATATATTGGGCATTCTATTTATATTATGAGGAACAATGTATAATGTTTAAGTTGAGTTTTTATGTATATGTATTTTTGTGTTAAGAAAGGTAGCGTGGTTCCAGCTGCACTAAGGTATTTTATGAGCCTTGGTGCCTAGATGTCTGGGTGGACCCGTGGCTGAAAGGTCTGTCTTTTGGGTTTGTTTATATATATATTGCACATTTTTAATAAGGTTATACAACCCCCGAAGTTAAAGACATGGGTTAAAAAGGGCTTAGAAGTTAAGTGATTTTGGAGAAGAAAAACACAAAGTAGAAAAAACTGGGCTGTTGCCTAGTGACAGTGGTCAAGTGACACAGAGAAAGACAGGGATGAAGCAATAGTGAGTTTAGAGTGTAGTTTTGGGTGTCTCAGGGAGAGATACGAGTTGGGAGAGAAGCATCAAGAGAATACTCAAAGCCACCAGAAGAAAATCATTTGCACGTGTGCCACTCCCAAGCGAGAAACCTTTGTGTCAATCTAGCGGTAACTCCTCACTGGTTTATGAGCCTGTAAAGATATTGTTGGGTAAAGGAATATTGGGAAAATTGAATCATCTTCTCGTGTTTATATTGAGATCTTTCCAACCTTTTTGTCTGGTGTAATATAGTTTATTTTTCTTGTTTCAATAAATATTTTATTCTTTGTGTTGAAAGTTCATCAGCAGACTCCTGTGAATTTATTCAGTAACTTTCCTCCATGGTTTCTACAAAATAAAAGTGAGGATCTATCAAGCCAGGTTTCACTCTGGGCTCTGACTTGTCCAGTATTATCAGCTAGGATCGTAACAAAGTGGGGGCTCTTGCGAGATCAGAAACCTTTGAATTTAAGTGGGGTCTGTGAATCCTAAAGAAACAAATACATGGAGGTACTGGGCATAAGGACGGCGTTTGCTGTGAGTATATTGCACTGGGTGGAACTCAAAAGCAGTTTGATTGTTGCTAAGACTTTTCTGGGAGAAGATGTAAGCAGTTGATTATTTGAAATCCTTGACTAAGGCTACACCACCAGAGTGAGCAGATAAATTGAACGTAGAAATAAAAGCAGGATTTCATAAGAATGATATGATTAAAGAAATAACCCAGCATTTAGAATTAAAAGGAGAGAAACCTGAAAGGGATGTATCACAGCTAGAGTTAGCAAAATTCATTTGCA
This sequence comes from Cetorhinus maximus, assembly GCF_964194155.1. Taxonomy (NCBI): domain Eukaryota; kingdom Metazoa; phylum Chordata; class Chondrichthyes; order Lamniformes; family Cetorhinidae; genus Cetorhinus; species Cetorhinus maximus. The sequence goes on from NC_135880.1 coordinate 109,695,518, forward strand.
AATGAAGCAGCTTGAGATAGAAAAAGAGATGAAAAAACTGGAATTGGAAAAAGAGGAAAAGGAAGAAGAAAGATTGAAAGCAATGGAAATGAAGAAGCTTGAACTTGACCTCCAGAGAGAGAAGTTAGCAAAGGAAGAAAGAGATAAGGAAAGAGATAGAGAGTTTCAAAGAGAAAGAGAATGCAGACAGCATGAACTGGCTTAAGAAAAGCTTGGGGTACAAGGTGAAAGAGAGACTAGTAATTCAGCTTTAGGAAAAATTAACTTTGGAAAGGTGACAAGTGACAAAACAGTAACCATAGCGCAGATACGCAGTGAAGGCTTAGAATCTACCAAAGTGGTGGGGCAATTCTTCAGGCTAGTCAAGTAAATTCAGAAAAACTAATTACGGAAGAGTTTAACGATTTTGTTTATTGAGGAGAGGTATTCCATTATTCTTCTAATCAAGGAGGTAAACCAGTAAAGATATTGAGAGACACTGGAGAGAGTCAGCCACTGATGCTGGCTGATGATACAATTTGGCTTCCAGAGGAGTTAATGAAGGAAAAAATATTAATTGGAAGTTTCCATAGATGTTAAAAAGCAGTTCCATTATATGGAGTTGGATTAAAGAGTATTTAGTAAATGGAGAGGTTACAGTTGGAGTAGTGCATGAAATGCCTATAACAGTAATTGATTTTATCTGGGGGAATGACCTGGCTGACTCAAAAATATTATCTTCACCGAGGGTGTTGGAACAACCAGTAGAAATGAAAGAAACTGAGATACTACAGGAGGAACATCCTGGGTTGTTTCCTGACTTTGTAGTGACTAGACCTCAGGTCCATAAAATAGACAGGAAGAGGAAGAAACTATGAAAAAGGGAGATGATGTAGAAATTCAGTTATCTGACACTATTTTTGAAAACCTGAGCAAAAACGATGAAGGTAAAGAGAATGAGGCTAACATGTTTAGCCCATCTTCTTTAATAGAAATGCAACAGGCTGATCCTTAGTTGAGAGAGCTGTATCAAACAGCCCATTCGGAGACTGAATCAGAGCCAGTACCTGAGTGTTATTATTTAAAAGACTAAGTGCCAATGAGGAAATGGAGACCACTTCAAAAACCAGCTGATGAGGACTGGGTAGTGGTTCATCAGGTGGTAGTTCCATCTGGGTATCGTAACAAAAGTTTACAAGCGGTTCACGAAATTCTAGTGGCAGGTCACTTAGGGATTAGGAAAACGCGGGCTAAGATGCTGAAACATTTTTATTGGCTGGGATTGCATAAAGACGGGGTTAAATTCTGCCAGACATCATACATGTCAGGTAGTGGGGAAACCCCAATCGTCAATTAAACCTGCACCCGTAATTCCGATACCAGGTTTTGAAGAACCGTTTAGCAGGGCCTTAGTAGATTGTGTAGGACCCCTACTTAAAACCAGAAGTGGGAATCAGTATCTTTTGAGTATCTTTAAATCTTTTAAGATTTCCTGAGGCAGTGCCTTTGGGGACAATTACAGCAAAAATGGTAGTGGAAAAGTTAGTTCAATTCTTTACAAGACATGGATTACCTAAGGAGATATAATCAGATCAAGGCTCAAATTTTGTGTCACAAATATTTAAAGAAATAATGAATAGTTTGAGAATAAAACAATTTAAGTCTTTAGCTTATCTATAGTCACAAGTAGCGTTAAAAAGATGGCATCAAATTTTAAAGACCATGATTAAAGCCTATTGTCAGGAATGTCCTTATGATTGGGATAAAGGAATTCCATTTTTACTGTTTGCCATTAGGAATGCCCTTAATGAATCTACAGGATTCATAAGAACATAAGAACTAGGAGCAAGAGTAGGCAATTCAGCCCCTCGAGCCTGCCCCACCATTCAATACGATCATGGCTGATCTCATTTCGGCCTCAACTCCAATTTCCCGCCCTCTCCCCATAACCTTTCAACCCGTTACTAATTAAAAATCTGCCTATCTCCTCAAATTTATTCAGCGTCCCGGCATCCACTGCACTCTGAAGTAGTGAATTCCAGAGATTCATGACCCTTTGAGAAAAGTAATTCCTCCTCATGTCTGATTTAAATCTACCACCCCTTCAGTCCTTTTGAACTGATATATGGGCAAGAGGTGAAAGGACCCCTTATTTAATTAAGGAAAAATTTATAAATCAAAGCTCAGAGACCATACTTTTGACCTATGTGTCAAATTTCCGGGAGAGAGTAACCAAAGCGTGTGAATTGGCCAAAGAGCATTTAAAAATCGCTCAACAAACAATGAAAGTTATAGCTGATAAAAAGGCCAAAGCTCAAAATGTTGTCACTGGAGATAAGGTGTTAGTATTATTACCTATCTCTGGTGAACCGTTAAAAGTGAGGTTCACTGGATCTTATCAAATCAAAAAGATACTCGATGTAAATTGCATAGTGAGTACTCCAGAGGAGAGGAAAAGTCAGCAATTGTGTCATTTTAAAGCAATATTATGACAGGGAAGATAGAATAGGAGCGTATTTACAGTAATAAAAGAAGTAGGGAGTGAAATAAAAATATCAGAACACTTGGAGCATGAATCTGACATCGAAAATTCTAAAGGTGCCCCTTCAGTAATCAGATTAGATAATATGTAGGTGCTTAAAAAGTTAGATGCAATATTAAGCTCCCTTCCAGAAAACTGTTGAGGTGACTTGAGAAAGCTGTTACAAACTCACAAATCGATTTGTGTGAATAGGCAGAGAAAATATTTTTGGTCATTCATGATGTTAATGTAGGGGATGCGTTACTCATAAAGCAACATCCTTACAGATTAAATCCAGAGAAATTAGCTCAAGTGAGGGAAGAGATCAAGTTCATGATGGAAAATGACAGTATTGAACCGGGCCACAGTAGCTGGAGCTCACCTATTGTAATGGTGCTGAAAGCAGATGGGTCGCAGAGATTATGCATAGATTATCACAAAGTTAATGCGGTTGCAAAGGCAGATTTATATCTAATTCCACGGTTAGAAAACAGTGTTGGAAAGATTGGACAGGCAATATTCATTACAAAAATTGATTTATTGAAGGGATACTGGCAAGTTCCATTAACTAATATAGCAAAAGAAATATCAACTTTTGTAACCCTGAATGGACTTTATCAATGTAAAGTCATGCCTTTCAGAATGAAAAATGTACCCGCAACTTTTCAAAGATTAATCAACAAGGTCATTGAAGGATTATGCCACTGTGTGGTATATAATGATGATTTGGTTATGTTCAGCCAAACCTGGGAGGAACATTCACAACACTTGAACAAATTGTTTGATCGGTTACAAAGAGCCAATTTGGCCATAAACTTGGCAAAAAGTGAATTTTCCAAAGCGAAAATAACTTATTTGGGCCACACTGTAGGACAAGGCCTAGAACAGCAAAATTAAAGGCTATCTTGGATTTTCCAGTGCGTAAGACAAAATGAGAAATTTTGCTGTATATAGGCATGAGTGGATTCTACAGGAAGATTGTTCTGAATTTCAGCACTGCAGTGGTTCCTCTGACAAGCTTGTTAAAGAAGGGCAAGAAATTTGAATAAATAAAGAAGTGTCAAAGTGCCTTTGATGGCTTGAAAGCTGTAACTGATTACTGCATTGGTTTTAGTAGCGCCGAATTCTGCTAAGCCTTTCAAACTGGCTGTTTACTCCAGCGACATGGGTGTTGGTGCACTGTTTTTACAGGAGGATGAGATGGGGATCAAATGGCCAGTTAGTTATTTTGCTGGCAAGAACTCAATTTCTAAGAAAAAGTATTCAACGGTGGAAAAAGAGACTTTGAGTTTGGCTCTACAACATTTTGAAATCTAAAGATCTAACAACTCTGCAGAGACTTATTTATACGGACCATAACCCACTAACCTTTCTAGCGAAATTTCATGCCAAGAATCTGAGACTGTTTCATTGGCGTTTAATGCTATGTAATTTGAAGATTATTCATGTAGCGGAAAGAGACAATATCACAGCAGGTGCCTTATCAAGAGTTTAAATGTGGAGGAACATGGTTGTTGTGATCAGAATGAGCTTATGTGAAATATAATTATTGAATAGTCAAGTAACCTTGTATATTTGATGTAAATACATTGTTCTGTATAATTAAAATAGAGATTAATAAGGGGGGATTGTTTAATAGAAAATGAAAGCTCTTTAAGAAGCTTTTTCATTTTATTTTCTGCAGGCAGGTGTGAAGAGCAATATATCATTTTTAAGTTGAATTTTTATATTTCTGTATTTTTGTGTTAAGGAAGATAGAGTGGTTCCAGATAAGAAATGCTACAAGGCTACTGGGAGACTTAGTTTAGAGAACTTATGTGTTTGCTCTGCAGTTGAAACAACAGCGAGTTTAGAGTGTGGTTTTGGGTGTCTCAGGGAGAGAGACAAGTTAGGTGAGAAGCATCAAGTGAATACTCAAGAATTCACCAGAAGAAAATCATTTGCACATGGTGCCTGTCCCAAGTGAGGAGTCTTTGTGTCAATCTAGTGGTAAGTCTTCACTGGTTGTGTGTTTGTAAAGGCTTTGCTGGGCTAAAGGAGTATTGGGGAAATTGAGTCAGCTTGAGTTTGTATTGAGATCTTTCCAACTTTTTTGTCTGGTGTAATATAGTTTATTTTTCTTGTTTCACTAAATATTTTATTTTTTGTGTTGAAAGTTCATCAGCAATCTCCTGTAAATTTGTTCAGTAACTTCCCCCCCCCACTGTTTCTACTAACAAAAGTTAGGATCTATCAAGACAGTTTTCACTCCGGTTTTCACTTTGACTTGTCCAGTATTAACATCAGCTGGGATCATAACAATACTGTGAATATACTGAGAAATATTTAAGGAAGGTTTCACTATTCTGTTTCTCTTTAAAATCAAATACTTATAGTATTTGTCAGTTTTTGTTGGTTTGAATCTTTTGACTGCCCTTGACATCAAGGCAGCTTTTGACTGAGTGCGGCTTCAAGGAGCCCGAGCAAAACTGGAATCGGGGAAACTCTCTGCTGGTTGGAGTCATACCAAACACGAAGGAAGATGGTTGTGGTTGTTGGAGGTCAGTCATCTCAGCTCCAGGACATCACTGCAGGAGTTACTCAGGGTAGTGTCCTCAGCTCAACCATCTTCAGCTGCTTCATCAATGGCCTTCCTTCCAATATAAGGTCAGAAGTGGGGATGTTTGCTGATGATTGCACAATGTTCAGCACCATTTGCGACTCCTCAGATACTGAAGCAGTCCATGTCCAAATGCAGCAAGACCTGGACAATATCCCGGCTTGGGATGACAAGTGGCAAGTAACATTCACGTCACACAAGTGTCAGGCAATGACCATCTCCAACAAGAGAGAATCCAACCATCGCCCTTGATGTTCAATGGCATTACCATGACTGAATCCCCCACTGTTAACATCCTGGGGGTTACCATTGACCAGAAACTGGACTAGTCATATAAATACAGTGGCTACAAGAGCAGGTCAGAGGCTAGGAATCGTGCGACAAGTAACTCACTTCCTGACTCCCCAAAGCCTGTCCACCATCTACAAGGCACAAGTCAGGAGTGTGATGGAATACTCCCCACTTGCTTGGATGAGCGCAGCTCCCACAACACTCAAGAAGCTTGACACCGTCCAGGGCAAAGCAGCCTGCTTGAATGGCACCACATCCACAAACATTCACTCCCTCCACCACCGACACACAGTATCAGCAGTGTGTTCCATCTACAATATGCACTGCAGGAATTCACCAACGCTCCTTAGATAGCACCTTCCAAATCCACGACCACTACCATCTAGAAGGACAAGGGCAGCAGATAGATGGGAACACCACCACCTGGAAATTCCTCTCCAAGTCACTCACCATCCTGACTTGGAAATATATTGCCGTTCCTTCACTGTTGCTGGGTCAAAATCCTGCAACTCCCTTCCTAACAGCACTATGGGTGTACCTACACCACATGGACTGCAGCGGTTCAAGAAGGCAGCTCACCACCACCTTCTCAAGGGCAACTAGGGATGGGCAATAAATGCTGGCCCAGCCAGCAAAGCCCACATCCCGTGAACGAAAAAAAAAATTGCGGATCATGTCAAGGGGCTATTAACGTGAACATGGTACTGAGCCAATGATAGTTGTAGAAATAGTCATTAAGCAAAAGTGTGCCTCCAGCATCAAATTTGTAGATTTATTCAGGTACTTCACATCTTCAGGCTAAATAAATATTCATCTACTTGCTGGTTAGCCAAAATAATCAGGAGCTCTTTTAGCTATTATTGCACAAGTCAATGTGGAATTGAGCTATCCAGATATGGAAGAAGGAAAAGGAAGAACAAACTTGCATTTAAATTGTGCCTTTCACATTTTCTCATGTCCTAAAGCATTTCACAGTTAATTAAATATCGTCACTATTCTTATCTAGGCAAACACAACAGCTAAATTCTGCCAGGATTGTACAAATGACCAGTAATCTGTTTCCATACCTTTTGTTGAAAAATAAATGTTAGTAACAGATAACTGGAGAATAGTGTGGTGCATCATTGCATCCATCTGAACAAGCAGGAAGGAGCTCGGGTCAATGCAAAGACAACGCAGCTCTCACTGCGTGCTGCACTCAAGGTCAGCTCCAATTATGGGCTCAAGTCCTGGACTGAGGCTGAAAATTATGGCCTTCTAACTTGAATGCAAAAGTGCTACCCCTTAGCCATGCTGGAAGGTCCCAAAATTAAATATCTGATTTGCACTGTTCTTAGCCAGCTAGTGGTGGGGGCATTGCAGTTGGCTGTGGCTTTTTTTTGGTTGACGGAGGTGGTGTGGGGTGTGGCGGGGCAGGAGAGAGGGAAAGTGAACCAGGTCCTGATGCTATTCAGTGATTCCTGCTCAAAAGCCCTAATTTATTGTTGGGTGGCAACCAAAATACCCTAAATTGTGTTGGCCTTCCCTTGTGTGGTTTCACATCCTACCAATACTCACTACTTAGCCTTGTGCAAGAAGAATGTTTTTTTAGGTAATGCATAAGAAAACGAGCAACACAGCAAAGTCATAGTTCAGCATAAGGTTCCTTTAACTTAATCATAGTTCTTTGTAATAATCAGATTTTTTTTATCCAGGATTCTAATGTTTAAGCAATTAGCAATAAATTTAACTTTGAAAGCTTTCCTTATAATAAATGTTTTTCTTCTGTGGGCCTTTTAATTCCTTGACTTTACACTGCATTTTTATGCTTTGTTTCTGAGAACTAATTTAATCCACATGCAATCATTTTCAAATCCTACATTTCTCTCTTCTAGGGTGGGTGGATGAGAGCGTGGGTTGGGGAAAAGCCAAGTTGTGAATATTTTATAATTGGGTCTCCCTACATTAAAGTTGATATCAAGTTTCTTCATCTAAATGCTAGTTTTAAATCATTCTGTTGCTGGATTGTAAAACTGCAGAATTTCTTTGCTCCTCATGGCTTTCCTTCCTATTTCCAGTCTTCAACATTTTAAAATCTAAGTATATGCATGACTTCACAATTTACCTCACCTTTTTTGCTATGTTCAACTTCACACTGATCCTTGATCCTTCACCATGGTTACACAATCTACTTATTAAAATTACTGTGTGGGTTTGTCATGCCCACACAGGTGTACCCGTGGATGTATGAAAAATGAACACTTTTTTAGAACAACATGGAGAGTGAGCACCCTGCATTGTAACAAGGTGGAATCAAAGGGATCAGGTGACCTCCCCCCTCGTTTGCAAATATACATGAAACTGCCCAAGGTTGGAAGCAAACTGCTTGTCTGGCGAGAACATTAAATTGTAAACTATCTTTTTTCAGATTTTCCATTGAAAAGATATTAAAAATGCAACAGTTCTCTCCTTTGGAGTTAACAGCTACTATTCTCTAAATGTCTACAGAAACTGATGCATAGTGATCACCCAGAACTAGTGGCTGCAGAAAAATTCCACAGAATGGGTGTGAAGAAAAACCACTCCGTCACAAAGAGATGCAAAAGCCGAGATTCAAACCTCCATTATGTGTCAATTGAAATGTCATCATGGACTGTTTGTGTGGACAATGGGAACACCAATACTATGGTCACCTGACAGAAACCAGCTTGTAATAAGAAACCATTATTAACACACATCTTGAAAGCAGGTGAGGTCAGTCAGTCTGGGAGACCGCAGAGGGAAGAGATCCCACTTAACAAAGAAAGTAACCTGCCTAGAATCTCCAAACAGATGAGTGGGGCTATTCTTTTACCTACTGATTTGCAGAACCAAGCCAGATCTTTGCTACTGGGCTAGACTACACCTTCAGCTGGAGCAAAGTCAGAAACCTACTATTGTCAGGAGTACGCCACTGTGAATTAATCGCTAGAAACTTCCCCTATTTTCTCTAGTGAACCGAAAGGAAATCATCAGGCTTGCAACGTTTCCAGTTTGCATCTCGAAAGACGAGCGTAATAGTGACTTTTTGGACTCCTTGCTAAAATACCTCAGTGCATGCTACCTCCTTTGTAATCACCTTTTGTTGTGCGTGTGGGTTTTATGTGCGTGTGGTTATGAGTGGGTGCCATTGCAATTACATTCGGATGTTGAGTATTAAACATTTATTCCTTTTTTAAACTTAATGAGAAAACCTGTCTTGTTTCTGTTCTTGAGAGTCACAGTGCTCAAGGGGTTGAAACACTTCTTTAAAACTCATCTTGTTGCGATTGGTCGAGAAGTGGAAGAAAGGGGGAACCATCCTGCCATCTCTCCCCTATCTGTAACAGGTTGCGCATTCCATTTCAAAATGCATTGAAAAAGCTTGTGTTCTGCTATCTAAGTGAGAAAGTCTACAACAAACCTGTCAACATTTAAATGCATTACCTGTTACTGCAGATCATCATATTCTGCGTCAGGTAGACTCTTCCTGCCTGAACCAGTGATTGTCAACACAGTAGATATTAATACAGCTACTCGCCTGTCTGTCTGCTTGGCCACGCATTTGTCTGCTGACTGGCACTCTAAATAAAATCTGGCTTTTCTACCTCCTGCTAAAATAGTGCTTTTACCTCTCTAAAAAGGAATTCTGCCTTGACTCCCCCACCATTCACATAGGAACATTGGAGCAGAGTAGGCTGTTCTGCCATTCAATATGATCATGGCTGATCATCCACTTCAATCTTTTTTTCCCAAACTAACCCCGTATCTCTTTATGTCATTGGTATTTAGAAATCTGTCAATCTCTGCTTTAAATATACTCAATGAGCTTCCACTGCCCTCTTGGGTAGAGAATCCCAAAGATTCACAACACTCTGAGTAAAAAAAATTCTCCTCATATTTCTCCTCACTATGAATGTACCTCTGTAACCATCCCCTCTACAGAGTATGGTTTCAGCCATTGCTAATCTCCCTCTAATGATGTTCCTTGTAACCCTAGTGATGTCCAATCAAGTGGTTTCCCCCAGCTGAAAATTTTGGGCTCCGCTGTTTGTTTCTTCCCCACCCCTCCTCACCTTTTTTATTCGTTCATGGGATGTGGATGCAGGATGTTGCCCCCTGCCCATCTCTAATTGCCCTCGGCAGCACTTTTACTTCTTTTACTTCTGTAACTCCCCTTGCCTCACATTAACTATTTTTTCCTTAGCCTTCCTTTTCACTTGCCATAAACAGCATTTTTGGTCACTGATATCCCTCTCTAAGGGGCAGGGAATATAATTTCTCCACAAAACATCAAAGATGGCCCTGGGAAACTGTTAATCTCCCGTGTTGGCATCATATCCCACCCACCCCGCCCCCCACCATCACTGTCATTGATTTTTCAAACATTCTTGTTCCTTCCCATGTTCTTTCTCACTATCTTCTTCCACCTCACTCCTCTAACCACCTGCTGCATCCTCACTGTACATTTCTACTCCATTTCTCTCTTACCCCTTCCCAACAGCCCTAAATTGTAAATAGGCTCAGTTGGTAGAACTCTTGCCTCTGAACCAGAAGGTTGTAAATTCAAATCTCATTCCAGGACTTGAGCACAAAAATCAAGACTGATACTTCACTGCAGTGTTGAGGGAGCACTGCACTATCAGAGGTGCTGTCTTTCAGATGAGATGTTAAACTGAACACTCTTCTGCCCTCACAGATGGACATAAAAGATTCCATTGCACTACTTCAAAGGAGAGCAGGAATGTTATCCCTAGTATCCTGACACAAAAAAATGATTATCTCGACATTATTACTACACTGTTTGTGGGAGCTTATTGTGTGCAAAGTGGCTACTGTGTTTCTTATGGAATAGTGAATATATTTCAAATATTTTTCATTGGCTTTAAAGCACTTTGAGATGTCTGGTGGCCGTGAAAGGCACTGTACAAGCCTTTCTATTTTTTAAACTTTGGTCTTACTAAATTTTTACACAGATGCACCCATTATATCCTTACTTTATATATTCTATACCTTGTACTGTGCCTGTAAATCCTTCTGCTTTTCCACATCATCCTGCCTTTCTCAATTCAAAATTGTTATCTATTTTACATTTTTTAAGCAGCTCATGCTTACTGACATTGAATTCCACCTGCTCCTTTTTAGGTTTCCACTATTTTATCAATAATCTCCTTGAGGCTTCCTTCAATCCTCAGAATTGTTTACTATGCTTCTTATTTTCATATTGTAGGAAAATTTGGATTCTACACCCTCCAACTCTATATTCATGTATACAGTGAGCACAAGGAATCCAAGAGCAAACCCTGCCTCCCTCTTCTATCTACTCAGAAATTGTCCCATACTCCTACTCTCTCCTTCCTTCTAACCAGTTTTTAATCCAGTTTGCTACCTTTCCACTAATTCCATATATTTTCATTTCCCCAAAGGTCTCCTGTGTGGTGCATGCCAAAGGTTTTCTGCAAGTCCATCTATACCAATCCATTGTATTTTTCCCATCCACCATCTCTATCATCTCCTGGAAAAACTATTATCAGGTTTACCTAGAACAGCTTATTTTCTGAAACCTATATTGTCTGTTTCTAATTTTTTTATCTTTTCCTTGCCATTTAGTAATTTCAACTTTACTTAAGCGGGGCTAGAGGTGGAAAAGTAGCGGGAAACACTATTACGATAGCTCTACGATGCTGTATCATCTCTGGCCGACTTTCACAGGGGTGAGCTGTCAGGGAATCAGCAATTCACTCCACCAGCCTCCTGCTGAGCCTGCAGACTGTAAACTGCATGAGGTGGCCTCCTAGTGGCAGGTTGGAGGGCCATAGGATACACGTCTAAAATACTCAATGACGGAGCAAGGCTGAAATGGCCACGGCCATAACCATTCCTGTGGAGAGGCCATCAAGTGCTACAGGCCTTCTTATTGGGCCTCCCGCATTTGATGGTGAATGTGGAGGTGGCAAATTAGGTCGCCTTACATAAAGTTGCTTGATGGGTGCGCTGAGACCGTGCATGGGCTCGAGTCCTACAATGGTCACGACGTTGGGGTTCTGTTGCCGCAGGAAAATTCAGCCCTCTTTCTCCCTTCTCCGCCTGGACTCTCCCCTCCTTGCCTTGACTCTTCCCTCCCTCCTGCTCTTCCTGCTTGCTCTATTTTCCTCCCCATCCGTGAACACACAAAGCTTGCTGTTGAAAATGGAGTCCACGTGGTTGGAATTTGAATTTGAACCTCCTAACTGAGAGTCTAGTGATTTCCATTAGAGCTACCAGACTAAATAAGTGATGTGTTAATAACACTAATGTGCTTTTTTAAAAAAAGTATTAATTTATTTTTTTAAATATATTTCAGGCCATGCGTGTATACAGCAGGATCTCCTATAAACAACAGAGCACTATTTCCATGTCAGGAGCCACCAGAAGCTATGGCAACATGGCAGGCCTCAGTTTGGGCCCCAAAAGGGTCTTTGGTTCTAATGAGTGGTGAAAATTGTGCTGAACCCAGTCATAATGGAGGTAAAAAAGAAAACTCAGAAGAATTTTGTATTCCTGCATTGTGTAAGGAGCATGTACTATAAATGAGAGAATGTAGAACAAAGATCATTGTAAGCAAATAAAAAATGTAGGTTATTGAATTAGCAAAGTTAAAATAAATTGGACTTCTCTAAACTTTGAAATAGGCTAAAGGATTAAAGCCAGAAGTTCCCCAATGCTGCAAATTTCTAACTTTGACTAGCATCAGAGGAATTTTCTGATCAGCATTTCCATTCCACTCCCTGGCAAGTGCTTGAAGCTGAGCCAGACTGTTTGCAACCTTGGTGTTATATTTGAACCTGCGATGAGTTTCTGACCACATATCCAGTCTATCACTAAGACCGTGTACTTCCACCTCCATAACATTGCCCTATACAGACCTTGCTTCTGTTAATCTGCTTTGAAAACCTCATCCATGCCTTTTTTTGCCTCTAGACTGGACTATTCCAATGCATTCCTGACTGACCTCCCATCTTCCATACTATGTCAACATTCAAATCTCTGCTGCTCATATCTTAACTTGCACCAAGTTCCCACTAGCATATCACCTCTGCTCACTAACCTACACTGGTTCCCAATCTGACAATGCTTTAATTTTATAATTCTTATCCTTGGTTTCAAATTCCTCCATGGCTTTGCTCTTTCCTCTCTCTGTAATCTCCTTCAGCCCTCCAACTCTCCAGATATCTGCACTCTTCTAATTCTGGCCTATGGACCATCCCTGATGATCTAATGAATCTAATGTGGTCTCCTCTACATTGGTGAGACCAAATGCAAACTGGGCGACCGTTTTGCGGAACACCTGCGGTCTGTCCGCAAGAAAGACCCAAACCTCCCTGTCGCTTGCCATTTTAACACTCCACCCTGTCCTCTTGCCCACATGTCTGTCCTTGGCTTGCTGCATTGTTCCAGTGAAGCCCAACGCAAACTGGAGGAACAGCACCTCATCTTCCGACTAGGCACTTTACAGCCTTCCGGGCTGAATATTGAATTCAACAACTTTAGATCTTAAACTCCCCCTCCCCCCATCCCCACCCCGTTTCTCCCCCCCCCCCCCCCGCTTTTTTTTTCCAATAATTTATATAGATTCTTCTTTCCCCACCTATTTCCATTATTTTTAAATCTAAAACTAAAACCTTGTTAGCCTTTCCATCCCACCCCCACTAGAGCTGTACTTTCAATATCCTGTCCTCCATTCTTAATTAGCACTTTTCTCAGACAAAACACCTCTTTGACCCTTTTGTCTGTGACATCTTTTGATTATCTGCTCATCTCCACAATCACCACACCCTCAATGTCTCTCTCTCCCACCACCACACCCCCACCACCCTCTCCCCGCCCGCCTCCTCCTCCCCACCCCCCCCCCCCACCTTAAACCAATTTATATTTCTCCCTTCTTCTGACTATGCTTCAGTTCTGCCGAAGGGCCGTGAAGACTCGAAACGTTAACTGATTTCTTCTCCGCCGATGCTGCCAGACCTGCTGAGTTTTTCCAGGTAATTCTGTTTTTGTTTTTGATCTAATGAATGTCTAATTTCATGATTCATATGTTTTAAGAGTATAACTTTTAGTTTGGAGATTGAAGTTCTTAAATATAAGATAGTGGAAGCAACTGGTGAGAGGCTGGCAAAAAGACCTAAAGTATTTGCAATTCAAAGGATGGCCTGTGTTTATTTAATAAGGTCAGAGTTGGAAGTGTGATAACACTAAGCAATGGGTGACCCCTTTTTGAGCTTCCTGGTAGAGACGAGATGTCTACAGTTAACTTCATAAGAGGTTTAAGTTATTTATGTGTGTGGGTCCCAGATCAAAGAAAGATTTGAAAGCAGCAGGTAAACAAGAGCAGATCTTAAAGTATCTCTTTTCAGTATACTTTTCAGACCAAAGGACAGGCTTAAAGTTTGAATTAATTGGTTTCAGTTTCCATCTGTAACATCCCAGATATGCTGATGACAAACAAAGTCAAGTTCTGAAAGCTGTGGCACACCTTGGTTTGGTCTAAGGAGAAGTGAAGGAGCCCTCAAGATCCTGTAATGTGCAGGGGAACTCTTGGGGGGGAAATAAAAATAGAACGGGGAATGTCCTGTTGAGAATTTTGGGCTTAATATATAAGTGTTTATGAAATATAGCACTTGTTTTGTTTAACTCCTGTACAGTAAAAGATTTTTGTTTAAGATGTGAAATCTTGTGGCATAATTTCTTTCAGTTAATAACTTGGAACTTGAATTTCTTTTTAAAATTTAATGGTCTCCTTTGAGATCATCACATGTTTGATCCTGAGATGAGCTTCCAACCTTGTATTCATGCTATCCCTAAGACCACCTATTTCCACCTAAGCGACATTGCTCGACTTTGCCCCTGTCTCAGCTTATCTGCTGCTGAAACCCTCATCCATACCTTTGTTTTCTCTAGACTTGACAATTCCAAAGCACACCAACCCTTCCCATATTCCACCTTCCTTAAACTTAAGGTCATCCAAAACTCTATTGCCCATCTCTTAACTCGCAGCAAGGCCTGTCCCCCTATCACCCCTATGCTTGCTGGCCTACATTTGCTCTTTTTCAAGCAATGTCTTGATTTTAAAATTCTCATCCTTGTTTTCGAATCCCTCCATGGCCTTGCCCTCCTTACCTTTGTAATCTCCAACTCCACAATCCTCTGTGATATCTATGCTGCTCCAATTCTGGCCTCTTGTACATTCCCAATCATAATTGCTCCAGCATTGGTGAATGTGCCTTCAGTTGCCTAGGCCCAAAACTCAGGATTCCCTCCCTACAACTCCCCACCTCTCTACCTCACTTTCCTCCTTTAAGACTGTTCTTGAAATTTACCTCATTGTCCAAGCTTTTTGTCATCTGGCCGAATATCTCCTTATGTGGCTCAGTGTCATACTTTTACAATGCCCCTGTAAAGCACCTTGGGATGTTTTATTACGCTAGAGGTGCTATATAAATATAATCTGTTGTTACCTTATGGTCATAGATAAAATGTCAACAAATCAGTCTCATAAGTGGGGAGCGGGTGCAGGGTTATTATTAGTTCATATTGTTTCTAGATGAGGCACTATGATGAATCAGAGCATTACAGTCTCCAGTAACAAGGTCAATAGCCCAAAGAAGCATAGTTGAATGGCACTGGTTTTGCACGGGTTCATATTTCAAACCATAAAATATTGGCTCACAAGTGTGGCTGTGGTGACTCACATACTATTGCACTCTTGTGCGGAATTACCTGGCCTCTGATTGGCAACAGCATACATCAAGAACTTGCTGTGCAAGGAATCCTGAACCAACTAGCATCTCAATATTTTGTGATGCCATGTTCATAGACTAACGTGGTGCAGCTTTAACCACTATTTACCTTTTGCTGATATAACTTATAACAGAAGAAGCTATTGTACACTTATTTCTAGTATTCATTTTGACTTGTAAATGCATGTGCTTGCTTAGTGAGAGCTGAAGAGGTTCTAAAATAGTAATTGATTTTGAGCTTTCCAGTAAATTCAGATCAATATCTGTTGATTTTCTATTTCTTAATATAAGGCATTTACTGAATTTAGGCATCACATGAAATCTGAAATGCACTCAATCTAATCTTTATCACCACTGATGCAGTTTCAAAGTTGAGAAAATTACTTTGCCCAATTTGGTTTGAAAGCTTTTTCAAGTAGTGTGACGCAGATCTGTTCGATCTAATTTGTACTTTTCGTAAGTCAATTTTTTTTAACCTTGCATTATGAATGAAACATATCTCTTCAGAAACTTCGAACTATCTTTCAGCACGAGCAACTTAAAGAAAAAACAACTGTCATTAAGGATCACAATACCACTGTATAGCGTCTCTCCAATGGGACAGGCAAACAGAACATTATAAAGAGCCAAGATTACCCAGCATCCCAAGTAAAATGGCTGTAGTAAACTACCTATTCATTTGTGCCATGGATAGTGGGAAAGCCCAGTCTCTTTCTTTCTGTCACTTGACTGGGTGGGATCAGACCCCCAGCACTGGCAACATCCAACTGCTGTGCCGTGAACTGAAGCAAGCAAAAAGAGGAAAATAAGAGATGCAAGATGAGAAGAACTTGAGGATATTGCACTTACCTAACTTGACAGAAAATGAAGATTATTGCAATCAAGTCCATTAACGTCTAAGTGGAGTCAACTGGTACCTTCATGTAGGCACAGAGCAATTTCTGGAGAAGCAGCAATGACTGATATACTATTTGTGATCAAAAAGGACCAGTGGGAGGTGGGGTGGGAGAGACGGAGAGAAAAAGAAACGAGGGTAACCAGGGATGGGCAATGAATGCTGGCCCTGCCAGTGAAGCCCACATCCTGTGAGAGAATAAAAAAAAAGTCCAGTTGCAGCAACATCTTGACTCAACTATAAGGGGCTCTGCTGATATGCATTGACCCTGGAACTGGGTAGGGCCTGAAAACAGGCGCTGGGATCATGATACAGGATTTAGGCAAACTTTGTATGGCCTGTTAATTTAATTGATTACAGCATGCAGCCAATGCTAAGCATGCTGTTGAGTGATTGCATGCCTGAGTAGGGGTGCAAAATTGTAAGAAGCTGAGATAAGTTAAAGCTAGCCTGCAATACTTAAAACCAGTCTACACCTTTTAAAGGGGAGGTGCATTGTGGCTGGAGCAGGAGCTGGAAGTCATTGTAAAATTGATTTTGATGTGGGAAATACTCAATGGCACAACATGGCAGAGAGAGGATTCCTAGATTTTCTGATGCTGCATTGGAGACCTTGTTGCAGGGGGTGGAGAGGAGGGGAGCTGTGATCTAACCACAGGAGGAAAGCTTTGTGAAGGCAGTGGGACCAAAGAGCTGTGGTGTTCAGTGCCAGGAGTCTAGCCCTGAGGACCTGGCTATGGTGCCGCATGAAGTTCAATGGCCTCCTACATGTGGTCAAGGTCAGCAAATGCATCTTCAAATGCCATAGCCCATTAATTGCACCACTAGTCTCTCACACTGCTCAGTGCAGCACACCCTCATTACTCAGCAACAATTTCTATCAATCATACTTAGACATAACAGTCATAGCTTCACCTTCTCCCTCACACACTTAGCATTGCTGCAGCCTCATACCTACATCTCACAGCTTGTACACAACTGCCAGCTACTCAGCCAAGATAACCACATCACACAAACACATTGCACTGCATTCACTGATTTGTAATACACCTTTATGACAAGTATTGTAATGCAATGCCACGTGACCTTAATACCCAATAGCCGAGTAGCGCAGGCTACCTCTATGTGAGGGAGTCTTGAGTTAGTCACTGATGAGTGAAGACAGTTTTATGTTGTTAGTACACAAGTATAGTTGTAGAGTTTAGTTTGTAAATAAACAGCATGTGTTTATTCTAACAACGATCTCCTGATGTTCTGTCTTTGTACTGACTTGGTCACCCCAAACAAAGCGTGCAACCCGCATCCTTTAGCCCCAACAAATCAGGGGCACTGGATCCAACAACTTCCCTCTTTCTTGCAGAACAAGTTGGTTCATAACCAGATGCAGCAGCACCTAACTGGCAGAAGATAGGCTTGACTACCGTGAGGGAGGAGACACTGGTGGCTATCATTGGGGCAGCCATGACTGAGGCTGTAGCCAGTGGTGTGTTTGCAACCATGGAAGATGATGGTATGCTTCTTTTTTGTTTGTTCATGAAATATGGGCGTTCCTGGCAAGGCTAACATACATTGCCCATCTCTAATTGCCCTTGAGAAGATGGTGGTGAGCTGTCCTCTTAAACTACTGTAGTCTGGTGAAGGTGCACCAACAGTGCTGTTGGAACTGAGCTCCAGGCTTTTGACCCAGAAACAGTGAAGTAATGGTGATGTATTTCCAGGTCAGGATGTTGTGTGACTTGGATGGGAACTTGCAGGTGGTGGTGTTCCCATGTGCTTGCTGCTTTTGTTCTAGGCAGGAGAAGTTGAAGGTTTGGAAGGTGCTGTTGAAGGAGCCTTGGTGTGTTGCTGTGGTGCATCTTGCTGATGGTACAAAAGCAAAATACTATGGATGCTGGAAATCTGAACTAAAAGCAAAAAAAGTGTTGGAAATATTCAGCAGTTCCGGCAGCATCTGTGGAGAGAGAAACAGAGTTAACAGTTCAGGTCGATGATCTTTCATCAGATCCAGAAAAAATAGAGATATAACAAGTTTAAAGCAAATAGAGAGATAGCAAAAGGATGGGGGGTGGTGGGAGTAAAAGATCTAAAGGGAAGGTTTTTGTCAGGGTGAAAGACAGGAAAGATTAAATGACAATGGAGATGATGGTGCAAGGTAACAGGGAAGAAAGGAAATAAGTATTTAGAGGGGCTGTTAATGGGAAAATGCAGAATAATTACCAAAAGCTACCATTCTTCTATGTGCCTTTGTCATTTCAGATACCCAAGAACTGCAACCTAGCTAAGCAGTGCTGGAAGGGGAGAAAGACGGTGTTGAAGAAGACTGTCATATGCTCTCACACTCACAGCCAGCAGCTCAGCTCTGCATCAACTTTAGGGGATAAATTAGAAGCAGGATTTGCATGTGGTGAGACACCAGCATGAGTGGATGAGTGGTCTGTAATGAGGGCAAGGGACAAAGGTGGTGCAGGTGCCAACTTGCTGGAGGGTGAGGTGGCACACGTGTTCTGTATTCATAATGAGGACTTCAATGGGATAGCCTAGAGAAAAATGTTGATGGGCATGCACAATGAAATGCTTGATGCATCAGCAGCGCTGCCAGAAAGCATACAGTTAATGTTAAGGAGCTTGGAGTAGTCTGGCACCAACCAAAAATCATCTAGGGCAGAACAGACGAAGGAAGACTGTGCATCTCACCAGCTGTGAAGGCGGAAGAAGGCTGCAGCGGCAAGATGATCCTGTAATCATGGTTGTACGTCACCAGATACTGACTACCAACCTGTCAAGATTGTGTGGACAATGAGTTCGCCCCAAGGTCCCCATGTTAAACAAAGTCATGCTCAGACTCCTATCAGGGTCCATCTGCCAAGTCTTGTGACAATGGAGAATTGGCAACAGGGACAGGGTTTGTGAATCTGAGTCCCGAGTCAAGAATGTGCACACAAGTGACAGATGCATGAAGGTCGTTGGACACTTGTGTTGGGACAGAGATGTCTTTGGGCAGCTTACCCCAATTGGCGAGGGGTCGCCCATTTAAAACAGAGATGAGGAGAAATTTTTCACACAGAGGGTCGTGAGCCTTTGGAACTCTTCCTGAAAAAGTGGTGGAAGCAGAGTCTTTAAATATTTTTAAGGCAGAGATGGATAGATTCTCGGTAAGCAAGGGGATGTTAGGTTATTGGGGGTAGGTGGGATACAGATTTTAGGTTACTATCAGATCAGCCATGATCTTATTAAACGGCGGAGAAGGCTCGAGGGGCAGAATGGCCTAATCCTGCTCCTTGTTCGTATGTTCGTATAAGGTGCCCTAAAAATAGGCTGTCCTAATTTCTCCAGGCTGGTGAACTACACCCTGTGGGATCACCATCTTCTGGTCAAAGAAAGAAAACTTTAAATTTTGCAACCTGGAATGTTAGAACACTCATGGACATTCTCAAGAGTGACCGTCTGGAAAGAAGAACTACAATTGTATCATATGAGCTATCAAGACTCCAAATTGACATCACTGGCCTCAGTGAGATCCGCCTTTCTTGGGAGGGGCAGCTGAAGGAACAAGCAGGGGGATACACTTTGTACTGGAAAGGAAAGGCTGGCAGCAACCCATTGTCCACGGTGTTGGTTTTCCTACCAGGAATAGGATCCTGGATGCACTGCCAGAACTCTCCAGTTGTATAAATGAAAGGTTCATGACACTTCACCTACAGTTTAGCCACAATCAACATGTCATCAGTGCTTATGCCCCTACCCTTGACTCCAATGAAGATGTTAAGGAAAAAGTTTTTTTTCTGATGAAATCCTCACTGCTATTCCAAAAGAAGTAAAGATCATCCTTCTGGCGGATTTTAATGTGACAGTTGGCTGTGATTGATGTCTGGAGAGGAACCATTGGGGAAAGTGAGGTGGGAGAAGCCAATGCAAATGGTGTCCTCCTGCTGACGAATTGTGCTCATCATGGCCTCATTGTAACAAACATCTGTTCCACCAGAAGGGCAAATACAAAACCACATGGAGGCATCCTAGATCACAGCACTGGCACCTCCTGGATTATGTCATTGTTCGAGTCAAAGTTGTAAGTGATGGATCACTTGATCCATGTGGGGAACTGATGCCTGCTGGTCAGCTCATTGATTTGTTCACTCGGTGATGAGCATTCACCTAGCATCAAGAAATTGCAAGACCCAAAAGTCCAAGATCAATGTCTCAGCTCTGAAGCAGCCTGACTGAAGAGAGCAACTCCAAGTGCAGCTCATAGCTGACCTAGAAAATCTGCATACATCCAACTCAATTTCAGAACAAATAAATTCAGCTGCACTAGACTCCTATGTCCAGACATTTGGGCTTGAGCACTATCAATACCAGTACTGGTTTGATGAAAACAATGTTGAAATATGTGATTTCCTGGAACAAAATGAGCAGCCTTCATTGCCCGGCAGAACAACCCAAGGTTGCAAGTCAAGAAGGCAGCATTCCAACAGCTCAAGGCTGACACCCAAAGACAAATCCAGAAGATAAAGGACAAGTGATGGGAAGAGAAAGCCCAAGAGATCCATCAATATGCTAAGCTTTTTTGAAGCCTGCAGGGCCATATATAGACAAAAGTCAAATGGACATGAGGCTAGGTAAAGGTACAGGAAAGACAGGCAGTAAGAGGAAGGATAAGGGTGTTTTGTTGATGCTTCTAAGCAAAGTGGCATGGTTTGATTTATTTTTTCTTTGGAATATTTATTTTCTGATGGCTTTTATTTGGGCATTGTGGCCAAGTAGACACTGTAATGGTCAGTGGGAAGGCAAGGTGTGGGACTGTTGTTGAATGGGAAATTGGTGGTTGTGGGGAGGGTGGGGGGATTACGCTTACAGGTATTACAATCCAATGTGTCAATTACTGACAGTCTGGCCAGAAAGAGGATGTGTGATTGCTTCCTCCCTGCCTCTCCCTCCTTCCCATCATGTTGCTGTATAGCTGGTGGCAAGGGCTTGTGCCCCATGATGGTGAGGTTGGGCATCATGCAACAGACCACATTGGATTTTCCACATGCTCTGCCACGTATTGCAGGGCTCCTCCAGAGGGGTCCAGGCAGTAGAAACGTTGAGTTAGCATCCCATGACACACAGTAACAGCAGTAGGCCAGTTCGCTCCTCAACATACGCTGCATTTACTTACACAGCAGCTGGATATTGAGAGAGTGAAATTTCTTTTGGTTATAGTTAATCATAAAGTTGACATGCTCATTTGCACTTTGTACCCTGGGGAAGCCTCTAATCTGCACAAAACCACAAGATTGCTCCTTCCTCTCTTTGGCAAGAGGAATGAAATGTATTTAGCTATCTTGAAGCCTCAGCAACTTGTGTAACAATAGATGGCAAGCTGGGACACGCTGCAAATATTGCCTGCTCCAGCCTGGAAGGAGCCAGATGCATAAAGGTTCATGGTCACCTTCAAAGCTACTGGGACTGCTGTCCTTGCCCTGCTCTGAGGTTGCAGTTGTGGCTGCAGCAGGTGTCGGATTTCAGTGAGGATATTCTTAGTGAAGCAGAGATGCCTGACATTCTGTTCTTCGCTGAGGAAAATTCTTCCCTGAACAACCTGGGTGGATATGGCCTCCTGCTGGCTGCCCTTCTCCTCTTCCTCCTCCATCAGCTTGCCCTGCTGTTTGTGCTCATTTTCACTGTCATGCCATCTTCCAAGGGAGATACAAACTTCTGCACCCATGGGAGCAAGTGGTCTATGCAGAATCCTAAGAGTCAGGACAAATTCCTTCAACACGTACCACGCCACTCCCTTGAGTCTTTAGCAACTTTAAAGTACTGTAGAAACCACCAACCAATTCTACAATTGCACCCAGTAGAAATTAATTAGCAACCAACCTGAAAGTAGTTGATGATCGGGGTTGGCAGACTTCTTCCTGTTGCTGAACGCTTGTTCAGCTGTTTGCGTACTGTGCATGGTTAAGAGGGTATTAACTGGAACATTGAGCTCCAAAATGACAGGGCTGGAGTTAAATCAGCATTACAGGCTGATTGACTTCACAATCTGTCTACTCTGCATACTTCTGGTGAAGCTCCTGCACGCATGCCAATGTCCTCACTAAAATAGGGTCTGGCACAGCCTGATCAGAAGTACATAAGCTTTGGATACAGTTTTGGAGGACCATGTAGTGCCACATTTCGTGACAATTATTTATGTTTTTAGTCTTCTTCCTGGGCTTGTCACAATATTAATTCACACTAGGGATGCTCAAAAGTAGATCCCTCATTGTTAAAAATATGTTCCCAACTGCTTGAATGGATTGGGTCATGAAATATTGTTCAACATCTGATGCTGCCATCAGTATTAAAAGTAGTAGATCAGGGTTTTTTAAAAACTATTTTAAAAGTGTGTGTTTTGGACACATTAAATGAGTTCATAGTTATTTTTATTGCTATTGGTAAGTTGTGATCTCACCTGTGTGAGTACAGATTACACAGAGGTGAAGATAACAGGAAATTGGTCGTCACATACTTTGGAAGACTCTGCTTGTGCACTTAGATCTGAAATTTGTTGCTATTGATTGATTCTTAATAGCATCCTCAAATTTCATCAATAATTCTCTATTTTCCGGCTTTCTAACACCCAGCCAATTGTATGATAACAGCTGTCACTCTCTCAGCTGAATGTTCTACCCACAGATGTCAGTTAGAACCACCACTTTGGGAAAATTGTTCCATGGCTGAATGATTACAGACTTGGAATACTTGTCAAAATCTCTCTTCCCTGAGTGGGTTAAAGGTGAATGTTAATGTGCAATATATAGTGTGAATGATTAGTAGTTAAACTAGATGAGCCTGTGTCCTTAATTTATGTAAAACAACTTTTACAAATATTGGGGCATACTTTCTATGTTAGCAGTGGTGAACAGAGGAAAATGTTCTGCTTACAGCAATCCTTCCATGTTACTGTGCTGGACATGAATTTATCTTGTTAATTGTCCATAATGTATGTTGCACCCTCCACTAGATTGCTGGAGAAAGGCAATGAAAGACATGGTAGAGTTCCATAAATAGATTTTCCAAGTCCTTGGTAAGCCAACATTAATGGAACTATAATCCAGAAATAGATGGTACTTTCAGAAGAGAAAGATAATATGTGGAGGGGCTACTTGATGCTCTGCAGTTCTAAAGCAAAGGAGATCCTGCATTTGTGAACCCGTCACAGTTAAGATGAGTAACTCCAACTGTAGGGTGAGTAATTCTAGCTGCCTTTATACAATTGCAATAAGATCACATTCACATTGAAATAATGATTTTCAAGAACACTTGTGTGAAACAATGATAGGACATCAGAGAGCGCTTGTATGCAGATTCAGATATTATTATACCATCTCTAAATGCTGCCGTGCTATTAGTAAAATGCAAGAAACTCAGATAGTTTAAATATAATTTTAAAATATCAATGGTCCTGCATCATTACTAATATAGTGTAACAACCTACTGTACATACTTGGCCCATGGCATACTATTCCAATAGCTTAACCTGTTTGGAGTTTTGGCTTAGACTATTGAATTAGATAGTGACGTGTACCTACTGACAGGCTGAGTTATTAAGAATATACATTATTTTTAGCTTTTTTGGTAGGAACTATTGGAAAATGATTGTACCTTATAACATCAGCTAGCCTATATTTGGATGTCTTCATTATGTTTAAAGAACGTAAGTTTTTTTTTGGTTTAGCGTGGTGTAACCTTTTATAAGAACACTGAAAACTAATATTGCCAAGAAGACTAGTAAGCCTGAGAATTTGGAGTTTCAGAGACCGGCCAAAGGGTGACCAAAAAATTGATAAGGAAGGAGAAAGTAGAACATAAGTTTAAACTAGGAAGAAATATAAAACCAGATTGTAAATTCATCTATAGGTGTGTAAAAGGACGAGAGTAGAGAAAGTAAATTTGGGTCTCTTCCGAGCTGAGACAGGAGAAATTATAATGAGGATAAGGAAATGGCAGAGACATTAAACAACTATTTTGTGTCTGTCTTTGTCATAGGAAACACAAAAACCAAATCAGAAGTAGTGGGTAACCAAGCGTCTAATGAGAGTGAAGAACTTAAGGTAGTTGATTTTAGTAAAGAATAAGTACTGGAGCAATTAACGGGACTAGAAGCTGATAAATTCTTTGGGCATGATAGCCTACAGCCTAGGGTTCTAAAAGAGGTGGCTGCAGATATGGTGGATGTATTGGTTATGACCTTTAAAATTATCTATATTTTTGAAAAGTTAAAGTAGATTGGAAAGTAGCAAATGCAACATTGCTATTCGAGAAATGAAGGAGAGAGAAAACAGGAAACTACAGCCCAGTTAGTCTGACATCAGTCGGGGAAAATGCTGGAATCCATTATTAAGAAAGGGGCACTTAGAAAGTCATAATATGATTAGGCAGCGTTAACGTGGTTTTCAGGGAAAGGGAAATCATATTTGACGACTCTGTTTTTTGAAGATGCGATTGGACGGTAAAGTGGAAACTAGTGGATGTAGTGTGTTTGGATTTCCTAAAGGCATTTGGTGAGATGCCACATGAAAGGTTGTTGCACAATATAAAGGCTCATGGGCTGGGGGCAATCTATTAGCATGAATTGAGGATTGGTTAAATGACAGATTACAGAGAGTAGGAATAAACAGACCATTTACCAGTTGGGAGGCTGTTACTAGTAGGGTGCCGTTAGCGTGAGTGCTGGGGTCTCAGCTATTTATGATCTATATTAATGGTTTGGATTAAGGGGTTGAGTGTAATGTATCCAAGTTTGTTTGTGCTACAAAATTAGGTGGGAAAGTAAATTGTGAATAGGTCAAGAAGGGGTGTTTTATAGGGCCTGCTAGAGCAAGAAACATGGCAGGTGGAAAATTTCTCTTTCCCGACAGTGGGTTCAAATTTCGAAATTAACTCAGGGGCTTGTTTGTGGCGGGTTGGTGGGGGGTCTCACACTGTCCTATGGTAGGTTCCTACTTGTAATATATTTGCACGCCATGAATACTCATTATATTAAAACATTTTGTAATTACATCCTTCATGATAAAGTCAGCAGTACACAAGAATCTTGTGACACCTGGTGCACATTTGTTTAAAAGTTGTATGCAGTTGTGTCTAAGGTCAGCAGTTTTCCTTGTTGAACTCTGTGACACAAACAAGGGGAACAGAAGAATGGTAGCTTGTATAGAGACTTGGGACCAGCAAGGGAGAAGGTGGGTTGTGGAGTGGGGCCACGCAGGGAGGAGCGGAGTGAAAAGAGCCTGGCATCTTGGGTGTGGTGGGGGATGGTGGGATGAGTCAGTCAATATAAGAAAATGAAGGGCCTGTCCACATGTGGGTCCATGTCAAAGTGTTGGCTGGCAGAGTCCTTACAGGGCTTTGAGTTCATCTACAACATTTCAATTATTGCCACTGAGAATGCATAGAAGGGAGGGCCAGCTGAGCCTGCAAGTTCAGCCATGTCCCACAGAGTGGCGAGTATGGCACCGGACACTAGCATGAATAATCAATAAAGAGTGAATGCAAAAAACACAACATTGTTTCTTCCACAATAAAGAAATGCCCCCAATTCCCTGTAACCATCAATGGGTGCCAGTACATTTAACTCTCCAAGCTAGTCTCAACAAATATTGATGATGCACACATGAATAAAGTGAAACCGATGTAATGTGAAATATTTACAAGTGAAATTTAAATTTGAAAAATACCCGTGCCACCTTTATGCTCTCAATAAGCCTTATGTTAATGGCCCTGGATTTGGGCAGGAAAATTGTGGCCATGATGAACCACCTCCCTGTTTGTCCAGAAGGTTCTTTTATAGCCTGTCTGTACCTGCTGCATTGTCAGCTGACGATGGGTTTCACCACTGAAAAGCTTCCTCTGCCACGTGATCCCACATGTCTCCTGTGTGTGCTGTTGGCACTTTAAATTTTTTATTGGAATCCCGTGGGAACCAACAAAAAGCAAGAGAGTGGAAGTGGCGCCCACTTCCGGTTCCACTGTTGGGAATGGCGTGCCACAGTTAAAATTCCACTCAGAATCTGCATAGGGAAATAGATTAAGTGGTTGGACAAGAAGGTGGCATATGGAATTTAACTTTGGTCTTAAGAGTAGAAAAACAGAATATTTTTTAAATGGCGAGAAACTATTAAATGTTGCTGATGAGAGGCATTTGGGTGCCCTTGAACATGAAACACAACAAGTTAACATGCAGGTACAGTAGGCAATTATTGAAGGCAAATGACCTTAATTGCAAGGGGGTTCGAGTACAAGAATAAGGAAGCCTTGCTACAATTATACAGGACTTCGGTGAGGCAATACCTAGAGTACTATGTGCAGTTTTGCTCTCTGTGCCTAATGAAGGGTGCCTAATGGATATACTTGCCTTACAGGGGGTGCAATGAAGGTTCACTACATTAATTCCTGGGACGTGAGGGTTGTTCTATGAGGAGAGATTGAGTAGAAAGGGCCTGCACTCTGTGGTGTTTAGATGCATGAGAGGTGATTTCATTGAAACATATAAGATTCTGAGAGGGCTCCAGAGGGCAGACACTGAAAGGCTGTTCCCCCAGGCTGGAGGATCTAGAATTTAGGACTGAGATGAGAAATTTCTTCACTCAGAATGTTGTGAGTCTTTGGCGTTTTCTACTCCAGAGTGTTGTGGTTGATCAGTGATTGAGTATATTAAAAGCTGAGATTGATAAATTTTTGAGCTGTAGGGGAATCAAGGGATATGGAACCAGGTGGGAAAGTAGAGTTGAAGTCAAAGATCAGACATAATCTTAGTGAATGGTGAAGCAGGTTTGAAGGGCTGTGTGGCCTATTCCTGCTCCTACTTTTTATCATCTTATGAAAACATTAAACTGAATAGAGGTAGTGTGCATTATGGAATAAATTTTGTTTATACTTAGAAAACAAAAAACCTAGTTTATTGAATTTTTTCTTTCAAACAAAAGCAGTGAGTTAGTAGCATTGTTAGTGGCATTCACAAAATGGATGGCCTCTGATCCATGTCTTGTTATCTCAATGAATAAATGCATCATTTGATATGGTGATCAGTCATCAAGTCCAGCAATGTCCTTTCTTGTCTCTTCAATGTACTGAGTTCACTAATCTCTGATGGGGCAACTACAATTGCCTTCAGCCCTTTTGGCCTGGGAAGGATGGAACAAATTATCCACGGCTCCTACTCCTAATTTTCTGCAGTGACCCTTACAGTGCACAAGTTTGAATGGTGGGCCAGGATCAGGTCAGTTCTCATAATCTGACAGAAATCAATAGCCCATACCATCCAGACTGAAGATATTAGAGGGTTGCTATTACCATATCTCAACATGATCCATATCTCTAGAAGGAAAGGGGTGAAAGTGGAAAATGTTGCAGAAAAAACGTGTGTGTATGTTTTTTCTTCCTAACATTTACATTTAAAGATAAAATTCCAGGTACCAAAAACTCCATCGAATACGAAGAATTGCTTTCTATTTCTGAATTCCTGATTAATTTTTATGGTCCCAATACAGTAAAAACAAGTTTCAAAAGTAGATGATTTCACTGAATGCTTTGAAATTAGCAGCCTCTGCTCCAATGAACCATTAAACAGTACTTACTGCATGCGTACCAAACGGGAATCTGTGTAAATTTTGTCTTGTTCTTCACGAGCATTACACAGAAAACTCATCTGTTTTGTTACTAATAAAATCTTGTTTTTACAAAGTCATCCTATGTTGACATTTGACAAGAAACTTTTCAAATCTCCATTGCTGATTGGTAAGGATTTTGTCCAGAAGAGCAGACATGTAAAATGAACCTTTAGTTTCCTTCGTATTTTAACTAATCATTGTAAATCATGTGAAATCACCTGGTGATAGGCTAGAGGTCTTTCCAAATAAATCAATGATTGTTGTAACAGTGGAAGCCTGTTCACTTTGAAATTAGTTTTACTATGTAGGTGAAATGAGAGAAATTTATTAGTGCATGAGTAGTATGGGAAATGTGTGTTAGAGAAATCTCCCAATGTAAGACCTAATAATGGTTTTATATATTCATCCAAAAAGGAGTGAGTGTAAGTGGATACGTGCGTGAGTGTGAGTGTGTGTCCTCCAGACATTTTTTGTTTCCTTGGCTTATGTACCTTTTGAGATTACTAGGATAAGGGGTGATAGAGAGAGGAGGTGGTCTGTTCCTATCCCATTGCCAATACCACCAAGAACTCACTACTTGGAGGTGTACAAAAACACAAGTCCTGGATAAGAAAGGGTCACGATGATCTGTCATCCTGGTGATGACAGGATGCTTGGGACATGCTGCACTGAAGGACCAGCAGTCTTCATCCCAGATTGCGACCTCTTCGGATTCTCCTTTCAAAATAAAAATTCTGTATGACCTGAAGGTGTGCATGAGATGTAGTCTCCGCGTTTATATCTACTGTAATGCTTTCTGGCCAGCCTCCAAAAATCTGCTTCCTGTATCCTAACTAGCACAAAGCCGTGTTCACTATCACCCTTGTGTTCACTAACTTACATTGGCGCTTGGTCTGAAAAGCCCTCAGTTTTAAAATTCTCATTCTTTTTGCAAAACCCTCCATGGCCTTGCCCCTCCCTATCTCCAGCCATACAACCCTCTGAGACCTTTACACTTTGCCACGTCTGATCCCTTGTGCATCCCTAATTTTAATCACACCATCTTTGGCAGCTGTTCCAAGCTCTGGAATTCCCTTCCTAAGCCTTTCCATCCTTCTCTCTCTAAACATACCCCTTCAGCCAAGTTTTTGCTCACCCACCCTAATATCTCCTTAAGTGGCTTGGTGTCAAATGTTGTTTGATCACTCCTGTGAAGCACCTTGGAGAATTTTGCTATGTTAATGATGCTATAGAAATATAAGTTATTTTTGCTTTATTTGAGAGTTATTGGCCATATGAATCATTGAACAAGACTTAGTCAATAGACCTTCCTTGTGCCATCTGTAGTAACTTGTTAGTGTTCATTTTGTAAAGGTTCTCATCTGTGACCTAAGGGGGACACTTTGGCACCTTTAGGTAGCATGCAAGGGAGATCATCATGATTTTCCTGAAACACTGGGGGTGCTTTGTAAAGCACCTCTCTTGGCCTATTTAGGCAGCTAATTCATTGCTTCAGACCCCAAGCGTCTGTTCTATGGCAACCCTGCTCTGGCATATGAGTTGTTGTGCCTAATCTGCATCTCAGATTGAAAATTCCTTTGTGAGTTACATAAGACATGTTAAGATGGCTTATCCATTAGCAAATTGAGTCCTGTTATTTCCACTGAAAAAAGGCACTAGGATTACCATTGTACACAAGAACTGCCACAAATAAACGGTTAAAAGTCTACATTTTCCAGACAGAGCATGTCTAGACCTCTCATGCTTTCAATACCAGTACTTACCTTAAAGCTTCTGTATTGTTGCAAATATCTAGTTTATCATTCATATGTTTTGGAATATAACTTTGAGTTTTAGGAATTAAAGTTTTAACTGTAGAAGTTTGGGGAACACGATTGAGAAACTGATAAGCAACCCTGAAGTAAATGCAATTCAAACAAGCTTGGAATTTATTATACTTAAAAGGTTGAGGCCATGCAGACTTACGATTGACTTAGCAATTCTGGGAAAGAGGGTTGTAAAACTTCTGTTAGAAATTAGAAATTATTCATATGGTTTCTAAGAATCAGGAAAAACTTTGGAATCGAAAGGTAGCTGATTTGCATTTCTGCCTGGGAACAGGCCATGTGTGTCAGGTTGCCATAGAGATAGTGATTCAGGGTGGAGCCTTGGTTAGAAGATTCTTTTGTTTAATTTATCTGTGTGTGTTTGCTGACAGAAGCAGGCAGTTCATCTCAGGAACAGAAGGAGGCAGTTGTAACTTTGCTGTGATGAAGATTGCATCTCACTGGCCAACAGGGGATGATAGTTAGGCCTGCATTTCAAGTAGAGAAATACTAAATTCATCATTCATCATGTGAAGGCAGGTGGGGCTCTATATCAGTTTGGATTTTGTGAGGGAAAAGCAGCTAGAAGATTTGCCTGACTTGCAGCTAGTAGAATAAATCTACAGTGGTCCTTGCAGAGCTTTGTGGCAGAAAGTAGTCAGCAGGGTTAGCTTGGAAAGCTGTGGGAAGGCAATTGGATATCTGCTGGCAACCCAAACAAGGAACTTGAGGCATCCACAGTTGTGAGGTTGGTAAAGAAAAAGGTGGAAAGTTATGTAGCCAAAACCTAACAGAAGGACACCCATAGAATCTTACCTCAGAGGAATCTCCAGAATACTAAAGAGAATTGAAGTAAATTCCAGACGACTGTGACATTTTTTGGGTTGGTTACAGGAAAAGTGAAAGAACCTTCAAGAGTTCACAAGATAAGGGGACTCTTTGGGGAAGGTAAAAAGTAGAACTGAGTTTATAGCATATGCCTTTATAAGCTAGTGTTAAGTTATTGGCACTTGCTTTGTTTAATTTCTGAAATCTTGTGTAGTTCTGTCAGTTAATTGATGGGTGTTCGGATTTCTTCTTTAAATGTTAGCAGTCCCTAACAGGATTGTAGTGGTTATACTGATGGTTTGTTCCCACCGTTACAAATGAAGGAATGTTGGGTGTCCCATCAAGTCCCTGACTCTCTGCAGTTTGTCTGATTACTTCTTTTCACATTTCCTATTCTTCTGTTCAATGCCATTTTGAGATGCCAGGTTTGTTGAGGTTATGGTAGGTTTTTCTGAAGCTGTTCTACTGCTTGCTTCCTATGTTAACAGATGCGTTTTTATGTAAATATTAGGCTTATAAATACTTTGCAGGGCAGGATTCCAGAGCAAGAAGCCACCATAGAAGCTCACATTACCTATAATGCTAGACATTCCCTTGAAACATTCGTGGATAATGTCCCAAACTTCACGATAAGAGTACGGTGAGGCTAACAGTACTCACTGTTAGAACGAGGTGATTAGGACAACAATTTGCACTATTAATTCTGGAGATACAATACACTCAAGTATACCCTGTTTCTCCACAGAGTGTACTGCAACAGTTCCCGCCATTAAATTCAACACTGAGATCAAAGAAATGGCATTAACTTCCTCAACAATGACATCATAAAAATTAGGACTAATGTTTTTAGGAGTAAGTGAATTCTTGATGGCATGTTAAGTGATAATTACTGCCAAACAATCTCTCTTGTCCTGACAGCTTAATCTTAAAGTGTGGCATCTCATTCCTTCAGAATTTAATTATCATTGGAGAAGTTATAACATTTTAAAAACTTCTTTTTTACCTGTTTCTTCTATCTTTCTCTTTTAATCCCATCTATTTTCCCAATTTTGATTTTGCTTTCTATACATCACTTAAATTTAATTTCTAGTTTCTGCTTTATAATTCCTGGTTGATAATTTCAGTCTCTGAGGATTTGTCAAGATTGATTGAAGTGCCTTGCTGTTTCTCAACCTGGTCTCAGATGCCGCACTGGATTAGGGCAAATCTCCACGCAAAAGCCATTTTTGACTTTGTGGGCGGCTGTCAGAGGGGTGAATGGTGGGCATTGTTCCTTTGCCACTGACTGCAAAATCCAGGCTAATGATTTTATGTGCCAGTTCAGAAATACGGTATAAATAACGGCTTTTTACAGGAAGCTTGTCAACTTTTGTAGAAGATTTTAAATTTCTCGACTGACTTTATTGAGTGAATGTATAAGGGAAAGGTTATTAGAGAGTCTTATTGGAACATTGCATGTTCCTTTTAACTAAACCAACCTGGATGCTGCAGTTTTTCTTTAAGTTTATTAATTCCATGTTTTATTGCATCAGCTCTAGTGTGCGTCCTAGTTGATGTGGAGAATGCCAAATTAAAATGGCGTTGTGATTGGATTCCCAATGTAATTGTCACTTAACATGCCATCAAGAATTCACTTAAGAGTGCTCTTCAGTTGAAATATTGACTCCTATTCAGCTTTACTTTGGGTTGCCAATAAGCTTAAAACTTCCTCAGGTTTGTTGGTTGTAGGTCATTGCCTTTGTCACATTACTTGGATTCACAGTTTCCTTAAACTTGCCTCACAGATAATGTTTTATATTTTTAATTGTCCTTGGGGGTCAATTACTTTTTGGAACTAATTGAAAGCAATATTGGGGCATGTTTTAATTGATGTTGATTTGTAGATGCGAAACAGTTGAAATTGCAGGTCGTTTTAATGACCATTTTACCCCTATCTACATTGCTAACTTCTGACTTCTTTATTGACAAGGCTAACATTGGTGTTGCCCACTCACTTAACCTACCTATATCTCTTTGCAGCCTCTTTGTGTCCTCCTTACATTGTACACTCCTCAAACCTCCTTGCATTCTCATGTAGCTTTGTATCGTCAGCAAACTTGGATACATTACTCTCTCTCTTCGTCTAAGTCACTAATATAGATTATAAAAAGCTGAGGCCACAGCACTATTCTTGTGGCACTCCACTTACCACAACCTGCCATCTTGAAAATTACCCGTTTATCCCAGCTCTTTGCTTCCTGTCTGTTAACCAATTCTCTTACCCCTAACTCCGTGAGCCCTTACCTTGCTCATTAACCCTTTGTTTTGCACCTTATTGAATGCCTTCTGGAAATCCAAATATACTACTGGTTCCCTTTTATCTATCCTACTAGTTATATCCTTAAAAAAAGCTCAAATTTGTCAAACACGATTCCCCTTTTGTAAAATCATATTGGCTTTGCCTGAACATAGTGTGATTTTCTAAGTATGTTATTGAAATTACCTTAAGAGTAGATTTGAGCACTTTCGCAATGACTGGTGCCATGCAACCGGCCTGTTCCCTATTTCCTCTTTCCCCCCTTTCTTGAATAGCAGTGTTACATTTGCTGGCAACATTCTAAATCTAGGGAATTGTGGAAAACCATAGCCACTGCAATCACTATCTCTGCAGTTACCTTTCTTAGAACCCGTGGATGTAGACCATCATGTCCTGGGGCTTTGTCGAATTTTTGTTCCTTAAGTTTTTCCAGTACTTTTTCTCTGCTGAGATTAATTCCCTTAATTTCCTTATTCTTTTTAGCCCCTAGGTTACCATCTATTTCTGGTTTGAAACTTGTGTCTTCTACTGTGAAGGCAGACATTTGTTCAGTATCTCTGCCACTTCCTCTTTCCCCATGATAATTTCTCCTGCCTCTGCCTCTAAGAGACCAACGTTTACTTTAGCTACTCTCTTCCTTGTTAAATACTAGTAAAAGCTCTTGCAATCTGTTTTTATATTCCTGCTTAATTTACTCTCATATTCTATTTTTTCCATTTTTATCAACTTTTTGGTGGCTCTTTGCTGCTTTCCAAACACTCCCAATCCTCAGACATTCTTTGCAATATTATAAGCTGCTGCTTTTAATCTAATAATATCCTTGACCTCCATGGATGGACCCTTCTTGCTAATTTTTTTGTTTTCTTAAGGAATGCATCTTGTTTGAACATTTTCACTTGTTTCTTTGAATGTTTCCCACTGTTCACTGATCACCCTAACCTTTAGCCTATTTACCTAATCAACCTTAGCCATATCTATGTAATTGTCTTTGTTTAAGTTTCTTGTTTGTGATTGGACTATGTTGCTTTCAAATTTAATGTGGAAGTCAGTTGTATTATGATCATTTTTCCTAGCAGATATTTTATTATGAGATCACTAATTTAGCTGCCTCATTGGACAATACTAGATCTAAAATAGCTTTAACCCTAGTTAGTTCTTCTTTGTATTGCTCCAGGAAACTGTCACAAAAGCATTCTACAACCTCGTCTTCCAGACCACATTTGCCAATTTGACTTGTCCAGTCTGTGTGAAGATTAAACTCCCCCACAATTATTACATTGCTTTTGCTACAAGCTCCAATAATTTCTTGTTTACTGCTCTGCCCAATGGTATTCTTAGGGGGCCTAAAAACTGTCCCCATTGTTTTCTGACCTTTGCACATCTCCATCCACACAGATTCTATTTCCTAGTCTTCTGAGCTAATATCCTTTCTCATGAATGACCTTATACTATCCTTTACTATCAGGGCTATCCCTCCTCCTTTTCTAGTCTGTTTGTCTTTTCGAATGTTGTGTCTGCTAGAATATTTATTTCCCAACCTTGGTCGCCTTGTAACCATGGGCAGAATTTTATGTTTTTCGGGCGGGCGGGCCCGACCCAATCGGCGGCTGGGGCTGCGCCGCCATTTTGCATGGACGGGCCAATTAAGGCTCGCCCAGTGCGTTTCAGACTCCTGTGTACAGCGGGCAATTCAAATGTGCGGCGGCCATGTATAGACCGCCGGTTCCATTGGGGAACTGGCGGTCTGTATAAAGAAAGGCCTGGCAGCCTCCTTTAGGCTGTTCACCATGGCCAGCGACTGGGCTCCAGAGGAAGTCAGGGCAGAGGAGGAGGAGGAGGGGGGCAGGCTGCAGAGTAGGCCAGCGGGGGGCCAATGTGCCCCTCGGTTCTCCGATGCCTGCCTTGCTGCCCTCCTCGAAGAGGTGTCAAATCGTCGGGAGGTGTTGTTTCCGGAGGATGGGAGGAGGAGGGCCCCCCACGTGACCAGGCAGGTGTGGCAGGAGGTGGCGGAGGCTGTAATCTCTCAAGATGCTGTGTGGCACACAGGGACCCAGTGCCGCAAGCGCTTCAATGATTTGTTGCGCTCTGGAAGGGTGAGTACCATGTCGGCCTTGGCCATTTTACCCAGCAGGTAGCCTTAGCCTTTGAGGCCCCCCCCCCCCACCCCCCCAAACATCTTAGTGTCGTTACTACATTGGGCATTTGGCACACGCTGGGTGGGCAAACAGATAGTGACCATGCTTACATCAGCCTTAGTGGTGGAGGAGAAGATGGGTTCTCCCCGCAGCATATGTTGGTGTTTGTCGCATTTGAGTAGTCTGGGGGCAACCTGCAGGAGAGGCAGCACGACACATACTCAGAACTCCAACACATGTCTTATTGATGGTGATGTGATGGTGTAAGGGGAGCCTCAAGGTGTCATGGCCAAGAGCCATCTGCTGGCCTCGGCGCCGCATCTAGTTGCGCCTCCTTGCCATGGGCGCTAACACCCGTGTGTTATTCAAAGTGATGGACGTCGAATGTGTCCAAGGTGGCCGTTGGGGGAGGGGATTGGGACTAGCCGTACTATCTTCTGGTGACTGATCACCAGTAGTGTGGACAGGAGCCGCTGGAGGCCTCAGATGGGCCACTGTGGTTGGGGTGCGGCGTGCGCGTGCAGAATACATGAGCGACCAGCCCCAATAAATGCTCTTCTCTGTTCTGCAGGCAAAAACAGAGCACAATAGCCGGGAGCGTTTGTGGACTGGTGTTGGGCATGCCGGGCTGCAGCATCTCACCACATATGAGGAGCAGGCCATGGCGCTGGGGAGGAGGCAGACGGCCAGGTCGGCAGGTGTCAGCGAGGCTGGGGTGCAGCGGCCAGGTGTTTGAGGGACACAGTCCCATCCACTCTGTCTCCCCACCATCCAAAGCACTGATGATTGCTGCAATCATTAATGCAGCAACACTGCTCATTCACAGACTGATACAGTCAGACGTGTGGGTCATACACAAAAGGTCCCTCGGCCCCTTGAGGATGCGCGTCTCTAGCACCTTCCAAAGTCGCCTTATCCCATTTGTGACCACTATCCCCATGGTCTAACATGCCATGGCATCGCTGCTGCACATCCAAATACTTATTGCATCTTAGGAGGGTTTGTACCTCCACCACCCTTTCAGCCAGTGCATCCCACATTACTCTGTCCAAAAGGTCCTCAGCACCTCACCTGTCAACCTCATGGCACTCAACTTAAATAAATGCCACCATGTTAGTCATCCCTGCGCCAAGGGGAAACGTTGCCTTCTGTCCACCCATTCTATGCCCCTTATAATGGTATGAAGGTCAATAATGTGACCTGTCAATCTCCTGTGCTCCACGGCAAATGTCGCAAGTGTATTCAATGTTTCCTCATAACTCCAACTCTCCAGGCCAGCATGCATCCAGGTCAGGAACCTCTGCATTCTCCCCACTCCAATGCCATCCCTCCCATGAAGCGCAGGTCACAAGTGAACGCAGAAGTGTAGGTGTGGCCTCGACAGCGTTTTCTGCACTTACAACATGATCTCCCTTTTCCTACATTCTATTCCTCAGCTAATAAAGGCAAGTCTGGCTTCGACCTTGTTAAACGCCTTATGTTCCTGTTCTGCTACCTTAATGGGTCTGCCCAGCAAGGTCCCTGTAATCGTTGTGACTTTCCACGGTCCTGCCATTACTCATGTATTCCCGTACCTTGTTTGTCTTGCCCAAGTGCTGAACCGCACACTTATCCACATAACATTCCATGTGGCATTCCTTAGGCCATCTGACCAGCCTGTCTGTATACGCGTGTAATGTTTGGGCCTCCTCTTGACTATTTACCACCCCACCAATGTTCGTCTCCTTAGGTTCTTGAAGGTTGAGCGCATTTTGAGCCTGGGGGGGAAAGGGATGAATGGTGTTACTGATTGTACGCTAACTGATGCACTGTCCTTGTTGTTAATTTCAGCATCACCACTGCGTGGCCACCAGGAACAAGTCCAGAGCCCCCCCTCCACACCTGAGGGGCATCACTTGCAACTTGTGTCACATCATTTCAGTGAGCCAGGCACCAGCTCCGCGACTACCGCATCGGTGGGGATTATGATGTCGGCTAGTGTCCCAGGGCACAGTGGAGAGGGCACTTCACAATCGCTGGAGGAGATGGCACGGACAGAGAATGCCGGTGGCGCCAGCAGCCAGAGG
Organism: Cetorhinus maximus; assembly: GCF_964194155.1. Classification (NCBI taxonomy): domain Eukaryota; kingdom Metazoa; phylum Chordata; class Chondrichthyes; order Lamniformes; family Cetorhinidae; genus Cetorhinus; species Cetorhinus maximus. Next base: position 109,732,342 of record NC_135880.1, read on the forward strand.
ACTGCAGGGGACCAGGCACATGCTGAGTCGGGCAGTGATGATGTGCCTCTGGAGATGTCAGCCATGCAGCAGCTGCAGGACAAGCGGCTGGGTGCGCGGGAGCATCTGGCAGGGTTGCATGAGGGTGTGCTTCACCTGGTCTCTGTGGTGGAGGAATCCAGGTAGAGTGTCAGTGATGGCATGAACCTCAGGATAGAGCTTCAGGCTTCCTCCAATGAGAGATTGGCGACTCTCATGGAGAGGGGCTTCCAGCAGATTGAGAATCATCTGATTGAGTTACGCTCTGACCTGCAAGCCCTCACAACACTAATGGCCACAGGTGGTCATTGCCAATGTGGGGGATGTTCTGGGCACCAAGTGTCACAACTCGGTGCCCATCCGACTGTGGTGAGTAGGGAGGTCCAATGTGACCTACGTCAGCGCAGCAGCTGCCTGTCATCGCTGTGAGCTCCTCTCAGGGCGCCCCGGATGAGGGCAGCAGCTCCTCTGCCCCTCTGCCAGTGAGTGTTGCATCCGTTGAGGCTGTGACAACTGGGGAGGTGCCAGTTCTGGAACTGGCCACTCCCCCCAGGCAGGGCCAGGACAGGCTCTATGGGCCAGAGGACGTCTGCCAAGGTCATCGAGGCCAACAGGACAGCAGAGTCAGCAGGCTGTCTCACAAGCCACTCTGAGCGATGGGGCAGCACCAAGACGTAGCACCCGCAAACGTAAGCATAAGGCACGTTTGGCACTCCATGGGTTTGTCACTGGTGATATTGTGTTGGCCCTAGATTAGGGAATTTTTCATTCTCTGCGTCAGAGCGATGTTTATTATTTATTTTGGTAGCAGTAAAGTCCACATTTCTGACCATGGCTGTTTCCTTTGCTGCATTTGTATGTTTCACAGACATATCATGAGTGTTTGAGTGAACATTGATGTTTCTGTACTAAGCCCTTAGTTGCAGCTGATGAGGTGGAAAATGTAGCACCTAAGTGCCATGTGTGGAAGCGCCAGGCAATGCTGGTCGTGCAGATCCATGTGTGTGGAGCTAGCTGATGGTTCGTTGGATTAAAGTGTCCTGGATGTCCCTGGCTCCTTGGTGTAGTAGCGGGTCGGCGTGCTGCCCCTCATCATTTCCCTGTGCTTCCTCATCCTCTGAGCCACTGCTGGATTCATCATGTGCAGCCTCATCCACTGCGTCAAGGTCTTCATCGTCAACTGCATCCCCCCTTTCCGGCGCAAGATTGTGCAGAGCGCAGCATGCTACCACTATCATAGAGATGCAATCTGGGGGGTACTGGAGTGCGCCCCCTGAGCGGTACAGGCAATGGAAGCACATCTTGAGAAGACCGATGGCTGTCTCCACCACGGCCCTTGTGGTGCTGTGGCTCATATTGTAGCACTCCTCAGCTTCTGTTCTTGGATGGCGGAGAGGTGTCATGAGCCACCTTCTGAGGGGATAGCCCTCGACACCCACCAGCCAACCCTCCAGTTGAGCCGGAGCACTGAAGAGCGCCGGCACCTGGGAGTGTCTGAGGATGTAGGCGTTGTGGGAGCTGCCTGGGTACCTTGCACAGACTTGCAGAATCTGCATCCTGTGATCACACACTATCTGCACGTTCATGGAGTGGAAGCCCTTCCTGTTGACGAAGGCACCGGGCTCACCTGCTGGCGCCTTGATGGCCACGTGTGTGCAGTCTATAGCACCCTGGACGCGGGGGAAGCCAGCAACGGACGCGGGGGAAGCCAGCAACGGCCGCGAAGCCTTTGGCTTGCTGAGCCTGACTTGCCTGGTTGCAGTGGAAGTGGATGAAGGTCAATGCACGTCTGAACAGAGCGTCTGTAACCTACTTGACACAAGTGTGGATGGCTGATTGGGAGACACCGCAAAGATCACCCACCGAGCCCTGGAAGGAGCCAGATGCATAGAAGTGGAGGGCAACTGTGACCTTCAGAGCCGCTGGCATGGGGTGTCCATCCACACAGTTAGGGGAGATCTCAGGGCCAATCATCTGACAGATATAGTTCGCTGTCCCCCTTGACAGTCGGAGCCTCCTTCGGCACTGCACCTCAGTCATACTGAGGTAACTGCTTCGCCGCCTGTATACCCTGGCAGCAGGATAGTGGCGTCTTCTGCGGCCCCTTCCACCTTGGACCACCTCTTGGCCCTGCGCCCCTTGTGCCTGCTCCTGGCCTCCCAAAGGTGGCTCCCCTGGAGGCTGATTGTCCACTCCTGGCCTCCTCCTCATTCTATCTCTCCCTTCCTCCTCAGAGGAGCTGCCTCCAGTAGAGATGTCAGAACCCATATCCAGGCTAAATGGAGGCCTTCGGAAAGCTGCAGGCCCAATAAAGGTTACTGTCTGCAGACTGGTGAGCTGAAGCTTCAAAGTACAAAGAAAGCTGTTGGAAATCGATCTGAACTGCTACCAATCACACAGGCAAGCTTAAAACACTTTCTGCAATAAATACTTCAGATAAAACATTAACAACCCCTCTGAGCCCACATATACCGCCCGTGGATGAGGTTTATTAAAAAATCAGTTACTCGCCTGCCCGTTGGGCCTGTGCGCCGAGGCGAAGATCGCACAGGTGCCTCAAAATCGGCATCGATTGCTGAGTTAAGGGCCTTAACAAGGCCTTTAATTAATGGTGGGCGCACGTCGCACTTCATAGCGCCCGCCCAGCTAAATATCGCGATGGTGTGCACTGACGGGACGCTCGCCTGCGACATTTTAAGCGTTGACGTGCGGGCTCCGCCACCCGCAAGTCAGCCATAAAATTCTGCCCCATGTCTCTAATGGCAATTAGGTCTAAACCATTTATCTCTCTTTATGCCACTAGTTTATCTATCTTTTTGCAGATTCTTTGCACATTCAAAGAAAGAGGCTTCTTTTTTGCTACTGTTCTCTCCCTGGAACTGATTCACTAATGCAGAATTACCGTTAAACTCTTATGTCCTTTCATATCTACTTTGCTTGTCTTTACCCACATTGCTGTTCTGTTGTCTCAACTTTTCTCTTTAAATTTCTAAATTTCTCTCCACCTGAACCCTCCCCATCCTTCCTCCAGCAGCAGCTCCCCCCACCCCACCCCGGTAATTTAAAGCCTTATCCAGGGCTTTAGTTATATGATTTGCCAGGATGCTGGTGCCAGCTCGGTTTAAGTGGAGCCCATCCAAATGGAGCAGTTCCTGCTTTCCTGAGTACTGTTGCTAGTGTCCCATGAATCAAAACCCCTTCTTCTCATAATGCTCTTTGAGCCATGGGTTTCAACCTCTAATCTGCTTGACCCGATGCCACTTGGTGCATGGCTCAGGTAACAATGCAGAGTTGATTATCTTTGAAGTTATGCATTTTAGTCTGGACCCAAATTCCTAAGCAGAATATCATTCCTAGTCTACCTACGTCGTTGGTTCCTACATGGACCATGACAACCAGATCCTCCCCCTCGCACTGCAAGTTTGTCTTCAGCTGTGGGGAGATTCCCTTAATCCTGGAACCTGGCAGACAGCATACCTTTGGAGCTCTTGGTTGTGACTGCAGAGAACAGTACCTATTCTTCTGACTATACTGTCCACTATCACTGCCATTAAGCTAATTAGTGCTTAGAAGAAAAAGTTAAACCAATTTGTGAATCTAAGCAATCTATATTTATAACAGTATTTGCAAATACAACGTATTTTTTTCCAAATTATATTGAGAAAAAAAAATGGAAATTGGAATTTTGTAGAAATTGTCCTGTATTAAAAATTATCTTTCTTTCATTCCAGCTCTTTCAAATTGGTCTTATTACGTGACCATGCCTATGCCAGCATCTACCTTTACCATTGCAGTTGGATACTGGGTTGAAGTTAAACCTGAATGCACCTTTAGATCCCAGATACCTAGTCCATCATCTTTATCCTCAACCTGTACAAATAAGAGCAGGTTTGCATTGTGTTTCTTACAATGAAATTAAATTCAGAACTTTGTAATGGAAGTATGCTGTAAACTCCTTATTTATTAATAAGCTGTTGCTCAGATATCAGTAACCCACTAATTTATGCATATTGTAGGATACCTAATTTGAAATGTTACATTGTTAACGGATGGAACAGTAACCCACTGATTTCTTTCTTTTTACACCCATGAGAAATCTTAAAAACTGAATGGGGGCTATCTAAATACTGTTAGAACAATATATGAATTTGAAAAATAGAGCTATTACATTGGATAAACTAGAATTTCACTACCATTCCTGATCTTCATCCACTATAGACTGGAAAAATAAGATGGGCAAAGGTAACCTAGATAAGGAATTCATAGACTGTTTTCAGCATAGTTTCTTAGAACAGCACTTTCTGGAGCCAACCAGAGAGCAGGTTATATTAGCCCTGGTATTGTGCAATGAGATAGGATTAATTGATGACCTCATAGTGAGGGCGCCCTTAGGTAGCAGCGATCATAATATGATTAAATTTTACATTCAGATTGAGGGAGAAAAGAGTGGATCCAAGCCTAGTATTTTAAACTTCAATAAGGGCAATGGTGAGGGCATGAAAGCAGAGTGAACTAAAGTGAACTGGTAATGAGGTTAAGGGATAGGTCAATAGAGATGCAGTGACAGATTTTTAAGGGGATATTTCAGAATACACAACAGATACATTCCAACAAGAAAGAAAAATTTGTGGTTAACTAAAAAAGTTAAAGATAGTATCAGACTTAAAGAAAAAGCATATAATTGTACAAAGATGGGTCAGAAGATTGGAGGGAATATAAAAAAAAAATGGCTAGTAGTTTGATCAGGAGGGAAAAATTGGCATGCGAAAGAAAGCTGGCTAGAAATATAAAAACAGATTGTAAGAGTTTCCATTGATATTTTAAAAAGAAAATAGTTAACAAAATGAGCATTGGCCCTAAAGAAACTGAGCCTGAGGAATTAATAGGGCAAAATAAGGAGATGACAGATAAATTGAATGGGTATTTTGTATCGGTCTTCACAATAGAGGATACAAGTAACATCCCAGAAACAGCTGTAAATTAGAAAATGGAAGGGATGGGGAGCTCAAGAAAATTACAATCACCAGGGAAGTGGTGCAGAACAAATTGTTAGAGCTGCAGGTTGAGAAGTCCCTGGGTCCTGATGGACTTCATCCTAGGGTCCTAAAAGAAGTGGCTATTGAGATAGGTGATGCGTTGGTTGTAATTTTCCAAAATTCCCTAGATTTGGGGAAAGTTCCATTAAGTTGGAAAATAGCTAATTTATTTTTATTCAAAAAGGGAGTTAGACAGAAAGCAGGAAACTATAGGCCAGTTAGCTTAACATCTGTCTTAGGGAAAATGTTAGAAGCTATTATTAAAGATATTATAGCAGGGCACCTGGAAAAATTCAAGCAGAGTCAACATAGTTTGTGAAAGGGAAATCATGTTTAACAAATTTATTGGAGTTCCTTCAAGAAGTATCATGTGCTGTGAACAAAGGGGTGGATGTACTGTACTTGGATTTACTGAAGGCATTTGATAAGGTACCACATCAAAGTTTATTGCGGAAAATAAAAGCTCATGGTGTAGGGTGTAACATATTGGCATGGATAGAAAATTGGCTAGCTAACAGGAAACAGTTAACAGCTAACAGAGTTGGCATAAATGGGTCTTTTTCAGGTTGGCAAGATATAATGAGTAGTGTGCCACAGGGATCCGTGCTGGGACCTCATCTTTTTACAATTTAAAAATTTAAGTAAATGACTTGGATGAAGGGACTGAAGGTATGGTTGCTAAATTTGCAGCCCGCTTGATTGGCACCACATCCACAGACATTTACTCCCTCCACCACTGGCACACAGTAGCAGCAATGTGTATGATCTACAAGATGCACTGCAGGAATTCACCAAGGCTCCTTAGACAGCACCTTCCAAACCCACGATCACTAGCATCTAGAAGGACAAGGACAGCAGATAGATGGGAACACCACCACCTGGAAGTTCCCCTCCAAGTCACTCACCATCCTGACTTTGAAATATATCGCCGTTCCTTCACTGTCGCTGGGTCAAAATTCTGGAACTCCCTAACAGCACTATGGGTGTACCTACACCACATGGACTGCAAAGGTTCAAGAAGGCAGCTCACCACCACCTTCTCAAGGGCATCTAGGGTTGGGCAGTAAATGCTGGCCTAGCCAGTGAAGCCCACATCCCATGAATGAATTTTTAAAAAATGACACAAAGGTAAATAGGAAAGTAATTTGTGATGAGGACATAAGGAGCCTACAAAGGGAAATAGATAGGTTAAGTGCGTGGGCAAAAATCTGGCAAATTGAGTACAATGTGGGAAAATGTGAAATTGTCCATTTTGGCAGGAGGAATAAAAAAGAAGCATATTATCTAAATAGTGAGAGATTGCAGAGCTCTGAGATGCAGAGGGATTTGGTTGTCCTAGTGCATGAATTGCAAAAGGTTCGTACGCAGGTAGAGCATGTAATTAGGGAAGCTAATAGAATGTTATTGTTTATTGCGAGTGGAATTGAATACAAAAGTAGGGAGGTTATGCTTCAATGATTCAGGGCATTGGTGAGATCACATCTGCAGTACTGTGTTCAGCATTGGTCTCCTTATTTAAGGAAGGATGTAAATGCGTTGGAAGCAGTTCAGAGAAGGTTTACTAGACTAATACTTGGAATGGGCGGGTTGTCTTATGTGGAATAGTTGGACAGGCTAGGCTTGTATTTGCTGGAGTTTAGAAGAGTAAGAGGTGACTTGATTGAAACATATAAGATCCTGAGAGTTCTTGACAGGGTGGATGTGGAAAGAATGTTTCTATGGGTCGCTATTTAGAAATAAGGAGTCACCATTTAAGCCAGAGGTGAGGAGAAATTTTTTCTCTCAGAGGTTCGTGACTCTTTGGAACTCTCTTCCTCATAAGGCAGTGGAAGCAAATTTTTTAAATCTTTTTGAGGTAGATAGATTCTTGACAAGCAAGGGGGTTAAAGATTATTGGGGGTAGGCCGGAATGTGAAGTTGAAATTACAATCTGATCAGCCATGATCTTACTAAATGGCTGAGCAGGCTCAAAGGGCTGATTGGCTTACTCCTGCTCTTAGTTCATATGTTCATATGTATGTTTGGATTTTCTCCATGCACTCCTAGGTCCTTGAACATGTCACTTTCCAATTCTGTGTCTACCTTTCCAACAACTCACTGTTTGAATCCCTTCATTCTGATTTTGGCCTGCCCAAGGAACTGAGACCGCCAGCAAAGATGTTTTCTGTGACTGCCTTCTCCTTCTTTGGCATCTACACAGCGATTGGCACAGTTAATCTTTCATAACCTCTCCTCTCTGGCCTACCTCAGTGGATTTGCCCTTTGGTGGTCCTGCTCCTATCTGCTCCAGCATAGTCAGCACATTTCCAGCAGCGTTTCTCCTCCCATTCCTGCAGTGCACTTTTAAAAAATGATTCCATGGGATGTTAACATCGCTCACAAGGCCAGCATTTGTTGCCCATCCCTAACTGCCCTTGTGAAGGTGGTGGTGAGCTGCAGCGTAGGTAACCCACAGTGCTGTTAGGAAGGGAGTTCCAGGATTTTGACCCAGTGACAGTGAAGGAATGGCATATAGTCCAAGTCAGATGGTGTGTGGAGGGGATCTTGCAAGTGGTGGTGTTCCCATGCGTCTGGTGCTCTTGTTCTTCTAAGTGGTAGAGATCATGGGTTTGGAAGGTGCTGTCAAAGGAGGCTTGATGAATTGCTGCAGTGCATCTTGTATATGGTACACATTGCTGTCACAGTGCGCTGGTGGTGGAGGGACCATATGTTTAAGATGGTGAATGGTGTACTGATCAAGTGGTCTGCTTTGCATTGGATAGTGCTGAGCTCCTTGAGTGTATTTGGAGCAGGATTCATCCAGGCAAATGGGGAGTATTCCATCATACTCGTGACTTCTGATTTGTAGATGGTGAACAGGCTTTGTGGAATCAAGGGCTAAGTTATTTGCTGCAGAATTCCAACCTCTGACCTGCTTTTGTCTACATGCATATATGTATGCAAAAGTTTTCAACCTTGGTCCCTTCCTTCTCATTTTTGTATATCCCCTAGGTGACATTATCTGTAGGCTTGCAGTGATTTTCCATATGCCTCTCCATCCTTTTTCTTACCTTCTACACAATTAACTCTCTGCTGTCAGACTATCTGTCCAATATCAGAACGAAACATTGTGAAGGCAAGGGCATTGCATTTGGGCCCCGCCATGCTTCCTACTCTGTTCCAGTGGTTTGCTGATGCTGCACAGGGCTGTATGCAGTTTTGGTGTCATGCTTGACCAGAGCTGACCTTCAAATTCCATATCTTTATTTCTACCCCTGGAATACCATTTTCTTTAGCCACTACCTTAACCCTACTGCAACAAAATCTCTTTTCCACTGTTTTGTTGTCTTCTGATTTGATTTCTCGAATATCTCTTTGTTGGCTGCGCTGCATTTTTCACAAAACTTCAGAAGTCCTGTCCCACAACTCGCTGATTACCCATTGCACCAATAATTACTGATCTATATTGTCTCCTGCTCCAAAAATACATTAATTTTAAAATCTTCATTGTTGTCTGCAAATTGCTTGATGAATTTGTACCCCCTACCTGAATGATGGCTTCCGTATTAAATCAAATTCAAGCCATTCACTTCTCCTTTAAATCAAATTCAATCCATTCACTCCTCCAACTCCAACCTGTGCATTCCCGCACCCCCACCTCCAGCAATCACACCCCTCCCCCCTTCCAACTTCATTCCACTATCAGTTATCTTGGGCCCATCCTCTGAACTCCTTTCCTAAATCTCCCACTTTGTATTATATGCCTTCATCTTTAAACAACTTCTCAAAACTCATCTATTGCACTAGGTCTTTGGTAGCCTTTTTTAACTGCTTCAGTTATACTCTTGTGTTTATTTCCCTTCTCCATGAAAAGCCTGGGAATGCTTTTCCATGTTAAAAACACAAGTTTGTTGCCATTTATGTCAATTCTGTAGAATTTTACCCTTTTGCTTAGAATAAATAAACCTCCATTTGGTATCTCATTAGATGGATACAACTGAAACTGCAGATTTTATAGGAATTTTGAGAGACTCTGATTTGAATGTAACTTGCCCTTTCCCACTCAGTGATTAAGCTTACGAGAGGGGTGATAGTAAAGAAAGTGGTTGCATTATGAAATTGGACTTGAGATGCTATTACAAGCATAGATAAAATTTCAGGCTTTAATTAGGTTATTGCTTACCTGTGAGATATAACCAAACTTATTTTAATGAAAACTTTAAAAATAAATTTGAACAACTTAATTCCAATATTATATCAGACTGCATCATAGCTATCTTCATGGAATGACGTTACTTCAATCAGGGCATCATAGATCAACCAATAACCTGCAGATATGAAGCAAATTGCAAAATCCTGAACTTCAGAATATTGTAATTTAGATAATTGATTGTGTGAGATTTGGGGATAATAGCAAGGCCTATATGAGAAGTTGTTTCCAATAATTGTTTGTGAATAATTTGACTGATGAAATTGAGTATCAAATCAGTGCTGTTACTTGGTTTTTAAGCCATTTAAAACTTTTATTCAGTAGTAATATTTATTCACCTTGTTTCAGCATTTTGTAACTTAACCTGTGGTTTTGCACTTTTTACTAGTGTTTCCCTGCCACCCTGTGGTCATTCAGCCTATCCTTGCCGTTTTCAAGACCCTATTGCTCAAGCCCAGGATTGGATACCATACCGTGTCTTTGCACCTGATTGTCTGAAATTAAGGAGCCAAGAGGTTCTGCTTCCACTGGTGGCTCCGTGCCTTTCAGCAGCTCATTGTGTCCTAGGCACTCATCCTTTCTCCAGAGTTGACGTGCTGATAGTCCCTGCTAGTTTTTCTAGTCTGGGAATGGCCAGGTATGCTTGTTGCTTTCATAATGCTTTTGATATGTAAGTTATTGGTGCTTTGTTTGTCAACATCAAAAAGTTGTTTTGTAAGGAAGCTGCTCCTCGGCTTGTAAAATATATCCCAGAAAGCATCTTAAAAATTGAACTTAAATTTCCCGAACAAAAACAGAAAATATTGGAAAAACTCAGCAGGTCTGACAGCATCTATGGAGAGAGAAAAACAAAGTTAACGTTTCGAGTCCTTATGACACTTCTTCGGAGCTGAAGAGAAGTGGAAATGTGATGAAATTTATACTGTTTAAGGGGCGTGGGGCAGGTGGAGCTGGATGGAAGGCCAGCGATAGGTGGGGACAAAGGAGGGATTGACAAAGTTGTCATGACCTAAAGGACAAAGGGATTGTTAATGGTAGTGGTTAATGCTAGAAAAGGTGCTAATAGTGGCGTAAAGGTAAGAAAGCAGAATGTGATTATAGCAGAACAAGGATAGCATTGTGTGAAAGAACAACATGGAACAAGTGACAGATGGCCCTGTAGGGGATGGGGTGGGGGGAGGGAGCGGTGGTGGGGAAAAAAAGGATAGAAAATGGGATACAAAGGGGATAAAACTACAGATAAATGAATAAAAATAATAAAAATAAAACAAGTGGGTAAAAAATAAAAATGAATGTAGAAGAAAGGGGATGAAAAAATGGGGTGAGGATGGAGGCGAGAGTTCATGGTCACCCTACATCATATCAACAATTTCCAGTTCCCTGGCCCTAACCGCCTCCTCTTCATCATGGACATCCAATCCCTCTACACCTCCATCCCCCACCAGGATGGTCTGAGGGCTCTCCACTTCCTTGCTATCCTTGTCCTGCTATAATCACATTCTGCTTTCTTACCTTTACACCACTATTAGCACCTTTTTTAGTACTAACGACTACCATTAACAATCCCTTTGTCCTTTAGTTCATGACATCTTTGTCAATCCCTCCCTTGTCCCCACGTATCGCTTGCCTTCTATCCAGCTCCACCTAACCTACCCCTCTTAAACAGTATAAATTTCATCACATTTCCACTTCTCTTCAGCTCTGAAGAAGGGTCATACTTACTCGAAACATTAACTTTGTTTTTCTCTCTCCACAGATGCTGTCAGGCCTGTTGAGTTTTTCCAGCATTTTCTGTTTTTGTTTCAGATTTCCAGCATCTGCAATATTTTGCTTTTATCTTAAATTTCCATATATTGAGGCAATCTCCCAACCGCCTACCAGATCACCAACTGATTGATTTATTTTGTTAAATTCATAATGTTGTTTTGAAACTAGCAAATAGATTTTTGGGAACGGAATTTCTTAGAGGCCCTGTTAGATCTGTTTTAATTGTGTCTTGTGAAAATAGTTCTATTTTCAACAGAGGTTGATGAGTTCCAGCAATAAATATGTTTGAAATAAAAAGTTTTATATTCCTGAGACCAGCATGAACTGGACCTTTACTTGCATGTATGTTCCTACTGCAGCAGAATAACAGTAATAATCGAAAGCTAATTTGTATTAATGTCCATAAATTATTCACTTGATGCCTACTTATTTATAATTTACAGTTGACCTACTGGGGCTTAAAATATTGAATATGGAGAACACTTTAGATTGAGTGAAAAATGGAAAAGAAAAGCTACTGCAAACAGGACAGGATTTTCTTTGTGTAGAATAATTATAGCTTACACCATTTGTTCCAGCAGTTTTTGGTGTTTTGTATTGTACAAAATTAAAAAGAAATCAGTGATTAACTTGAACAGCATCCTACATCCAAAGCTGGTCAGTCATGTCTGAAAATTGAAAACAGTGGTGTGAGCTATTCCTTAGAATGCCATCCTGACTTTCTATAGCTTCTTGTCTTCAATAATAGAGGGAGGACAGGAGGGAGGCAGTTGCGTTGCTGTAATGTTACCGGACTATGAATCCAGAGACCCACGCTAATGCGCTGCGGAAACAGGTGTGAATCCCACCATGGCAGCTCATGAGATTTAAATTCAATTAATAAATCTGGAATTAAAAGCTAGTCTTGGCCATAGTGACCATGAAACCATTGTTGATTGTCGTAAAAACCTGCCCCACATTTATGGAAGGAAACCTGCTGTCCTTACTTGGTCTGGCCTACATGTGACTCCAGACCCAGAGCAATGCGGTTGACTCTTAAATGCCCTCTGAAATGCCATAGCAAGCCACTCAGTTGTATCAAGCTGCTACAAAGTCTACAAGAAGGAATGAAAGCAGATGGATCACCCGGCATCGACCTAGGCGCCGGAAACAATACGGCACATCCAACCCTGTCGACCCTACAGACTTCTCCTTACTAACATGTGGGGCCTTGTGCCAAAACTGGGAGAGCTGCCCTGCAGACCAGTCAAGCAACAGCCTGACATTGTCTGTAAGGTATGATTCCGTGAACTATGACTATGCCCCAGACACTATCACTATTCCTGGGTATGCCCTGTCTCATTTAGGAAGGACAGACAAGAAATTGATGTAAAATATACAAAACTCTATGACTCTATAAATGGCTGAAGGCACTGGTTATTGCACAGGCAATGGGCCCTGACAACATTCCAGCAATAGTACTGACAATTTGTGCTTCAGAAATAGCTGCGACCTTAGCCAAGCTGTTCCAGTACAACTACAACACTGACATCTACCCAGCAATGTAGAAAATTGCCCAAGTATGTCCTGACCACAAAAAGCAGGACACATCCAACCCGGCCAATTATCACCCATCAGTCTACTCTTGTTCATCAGCAACATGATGGAAGGGGTCATCAGCAGTGTCATCAAGAGACACTTACTCAGCAATAACCTGCTCTCTGACGCCCAGTTTGGGTTCCGTCAGAGTCATTCAGCTTCTGGCTTCATAACAGCCTTGGTCCAAACATGGATAAAAGAGCTGAACTCAAGAGGTGAGGTGGGAGTGACTGCCCTTGATATCAAGGCAGCATTTGACCGGGTGTGGCAACAAGGAGCCTTAGCAAAACTGGAGTCAGTGGGAATCAAGGGGAATTCTCTCCACTGGTTGGAATCACACCTAGCACAAAGGAAGATGGTTGTGTTTCCTGGAAGTCAGTCATCTCAGTACCAGCATATCACTGCAGGAGTTCCTCAGGGTAGTGCGCGAGGCCCAGCCAGCTTCAGCTGTTTCATCAATGACCTTCCTTCCACCATAAGGTCAGAAGTGGGGATGTTCACTGATGATTGCATAATGTTCACCATTCGTGGCTCCTCAGATACTGAAGCAGTCTGTGCCCATGTGCAGCAAGACCTGGACAACATTCAGGCTAGGGCTGATAAGTGGCAAGTAACATTTGTGCCACACAAGTGGCAGGGTACGATCATCGCCAACAAGAGAGAATCTAACCATCTCCGCTTGACATTCAATAGAATTATCATCGTTGAATCTCCCACTATCAACATCCTGGGGGGTTACCATTGACCAGAAACTGAACTGGACTAGCCACTGTGGCTACAGGAGCAGGTTAGAAACTGGGAATTCTGCTGCGAGTAACTTGCCTCCTGACTCCCCAAAGCCTGTCCACCAAGTACAAAGCACAAGTCAGGAATGTGATGGAATGCTCTCCACTTATGCACTGCAGCAACTCACTGAGGCTCCTTTGACAGCACCTTCCCAACCCAAAATCTCTACCACCTAGAAGGATAAGGGTAACAGATGCATGGGAGCACCACCACCTGCAAGTTCTCCTCCTAACAACACAACCCTGACTTGGAACTATAATGCCATTCCTTCACTGATCCAATCTAAAAGAGGACAGCATCAATTATACAGTTTTCCTTCTAGCATTACTTTGCTCCAGTGAAGTGTGGGGGAGTGAGCTATTCAAGAATAACAACTTTTAATTAAAAATATTAGGAAAATATGTAATTCCTAATAGGCATTTGCTGGTAAGCACAACAGGAGCATGGTGAATCAGCCACACAGCAGCTTGGGTTTGGGCTGGTTTCACAGCTGCTGCACCTTCCTGCTGGCTGCCACTAATTGACTGATCTCTGTGTGTGGGGACTGGGGTTTGTGGGACTAGTAGAGCTGTGTGTGCGTGTGTTGGGGGAGCAGGTAGGAGAGGGGTTGATTACAGTGTGTGCGCGGGTTGGGGGCAGAGGGATTGATTATAGCGTGTATGGTGAGGTGGGAGGAGAGGGGCTGATCACAATGTGTTTGTGGGTTGGGGAGGGGGGCTGATTAAAGTGCATTTGTGGGTTGGGGAGAGAGGGGCTAATCACAGTGTGTGTAGGGGGTGGGTGGAGAGGGGCTGATTACAGTGTGTGTAGGGGGTGGGTGGAGAGGGGCTGATTACAGTGTGCATATGTTGGTGTATGTTGATCTATAGTACGCTAACTTTAATAATTATATACTGAGCGTTACTATGCTACTTTATTTGTTATTTTGTTTTTGTTGGCATCTAGGGTCCCATTACTTTTTAAGTTTTGAAATGGGGCCACGTTGGAAAAAAGTTTGGGAAGCACGGACCTAGAGCATTCTTGCTCTGTATGACTCAGTACCATACTACTAAAGTGTGTCTTAAATCTCCAAACTACTGAGAAGTTCTCTAGGATATATTCTAAGAAGGAAACTTGTCACACTGTTAGGAAATAGAGATAGTTTAAGTAGGTTATATTGGTATTTGTGGGTGTTAGGAATGAGTTTTAGCTTTAATGTTTAAGGTTGATTTGTGTTTCTGTAGCTGTGTGTTATAAAAAGGTCAAAGTTGAGTTTTAGTTTCACTTTTAAAGATGCCTGCATTTCTAGTGAGAATTTACGACTGTAAGAGAAATCAAGCAAACAAGAGTAGAAAAACTGGGCAGTTGCCTAGCAACAGGGGTCCAGAGAGGCAGCTCCCTCCCATAGAGACACACACAAGAAATTAGAAACAGCAGTTTTTAAGTTCAGTTTTGAAGACAGCTGCCAGGCAGAAGCAGCTTAGAAGGTTCAGATAGCCAGTTCCAAGCTAAAGTTGGTTGAAAGTAGCTGCCAGAGGAAGACTGGAACAAAAGGGACAGATAGCAAGTCCCAACCTAAAGAAGAAAATCCCCAAAAATCCAGGGGAGTGGAACAGGAGGAAGTCGCAAGCAGACCTCCTAGTCAAAGGAAGGTCAGGAACCTGGAAAAGATTCTGTACAGTCGCCCTTCTCCACGTATCTAAACAAACAAATAAAAGTTAGGATCTATCAAGCTGGGTTCCACCCTGGGATCAGGCTTGTCCAGTTGTCCTTAGCTGGGCATCATAACAACACATAGTTTTAAAATATAGAAAATAATGAAAATAATAAGCATACACATGCTTCATTTTGATTCCCTCCCCAGCAAATATTTAACTTAAGGCCACTTTTTGTAAATTTCCCATGCCAAACACTTAGAGTTTATGGTAACTGAATAAATGAAATCCTATTTACATTTAATGGAATTCCAAGATTTTTCTGATATTATAGGATTATATTCAGTGTTCAAAATACACAGGAGTGGTGGATGAATTTGCCTCTGAAAGCCCCCAAAACGGAAAACTTAATCATGGGGCGACCAATCAGAGGAAAGCTGCCCCCATATGTAGAAGATTCTTTAAGGAGTTCTTCTACTCACAAGCTGGTTCTCTCCTGCGGTTGCTGCTGATGGTCTGTTTCTCTCCTTAGTGAGTCTGTGATTGGAGGAGCAGTGGGAAGGTGAGTGAGGCTGAGGGAGGAGCAAGGCTGGGTTCAGAGGGCAGGTACAAGAATAGGGGTGGGAGTGGGGAGCGAGGTGGGCGGTTGGGGGGACAATGGGGGCTGATGGAGAGAGCAAGGGTGGGGATGCGAGGTTGGGGGGTGGTGGTGAGGCTGGCGAGGGCTAGGGGAGCGCTAGGGGAGCAAGGTAAGGGGGAAGCGAGGCCAGCGGGAAAGCGAGGAGGCAGCCAGGAGAGAGAGCAGTTTTAACTCTGTCAACAAAGGCACTTTACAGCCTTCCGGACTTAACATTGAGTTCAACAACTTCAGACCATGAGCTCTCTCCTCCACCCCCACCCCCTTTTTGATACCCTTCTTTCTTTTTCATTTTATTTAAATTTATTTATTTATTTTCCCCACTTATTTTCATTATTATTATTTTTAAAATTTATTTCCATTTTTATTAATTGTTTTATCCCCAGCTTTTAGCCTTTCCGATCTTTTTTCTCGCCACTGTCCCCTCCCCCCACCCCACTCCCACCAGGGCCATCTGTCACTTTCTAGAGTGCTTACCCTGGTCCTGCCATTATCACATTCTGCTTTCCACTCTTAATGTCACCAATAGCGCCCCCTTTAGCCAGTACCACCACTATTAACAACCCTTTGACCTTTTGTTTATGACATCTTTCGCAATCTCTCCTTTGTCTCCACTTATCGCTGGCCTCCTATCCAGCTTCACCTGTTCCACAACCCCCCCCCCCTTGAACAGTATATATTGCACCACATTTCTTCTGCTCTTTAGCTCTGAAGAAGAGTCATACGGACTTGAAACGTTAACTCTGTCTTTCTCTCCAATAGTGTACAGGACTCTGGATTGGGGTATTGAGTACAAAAGCAAAGATAATATAATCTTATACAAGTTATTGGTCAGGCCATAGTTAAAATGTTGTGTACAGTTTGGCTGCCCTACTTTAGACAGGATGTCAAGAGAAAGTGTGAAAGGAAATTCACTAAGATGAGTCTGAGGACAAGAGGATTCATTATGAGGAGAGACTAGAAAAATTGGAGTTCTTTCATTAGAAGAGAGGCTAGGAAGAAATTTGATAGAAATCTTCAAAATTATGGAGGAATTTCATAGGGTAAAACTATTTGCATTGGTTGATGAGTTGACGACTAGAAGGTATAAATTTAGTTTGTTGGCAAAAAATGAAAGGAGAGGCTAGGAGATTGTTTTTTTACTGACTGAATTGTTAGGACATGAAATTCCATACCTGAAACAGTCATGGAAACATAACACGTTGTAGCTTTCAAAGGAAAGTGGATAAATATGTAAAAAATAAAACTTTAGGAAGCTGTGGATGAAAATTAGGAAATTGGGCTATCTGGAGAGTTATTCCAGAGAATGGACTAGAATAAAATTCTAATTTGATAATTGGTCTCAACTTGAAACTGGAAGAATTCTGGGTATATATTTTGCCTTCTATTTACATCTGATGAGAAACATCTAATTTCTGCCCACAGTGGACATTGTCACTACTAGATCAGTTTTTGATGTTTCTTGCCTGAGATTGACTAGGTCAAAACCCAACAGAGAAACAAAACTTGTACCCATTGTCTTTCGCAAAGGTGTAATGTCAGTGGCATAACATCATGCAGGGTTTTAATACCATGAATAGGGACAAACTGTTTCCTCTGGTTGGAAAGTCAGTGCTGAGGAGTCCTTAATTTAGAATGGTCACTAAGAGCATAGGAGAATTTTTTTTATGCAGAGCATTTCCAGCAATATTTTTTTTAAAAATCACCCTTATTGTCAAATGCCTCATGGCCTGCTCATCCCTATCTCTATAACCTCCTCTCATCCTACAACTCTCCGACATTTCTTTGCTCCTCTTATTCTGGCTTCTTGCCCATCCTGTACTTCACCTACCCATTTCTTCCAGGATCTTCAAATTCTGGTTGACACAGAAATGGGCAGTGCAGTATCTCCTGGGTAAGTCCAGCGGATTGCAGTAGAGTAGGATGGAAGGAGAGGACATGCCCCCTTATTATGGCACTAGCTGCTGCATTTAGGTAAGTTTAAAGGTCTAGTTTTTTAATGAATGATGTGGGTGCGTGAACGGGTGAGTGACTGTGAGCAAGTGGATATGTGAGTGAATTGGTAGGTGGATGAGGTGTGTTTGTGGGTGAGTGGATAGTGAGTGCGTTGGACTGGTCAGGAGGGGCTGGTGGAATCTGATTGGCAGGGGGTAGCCGTGTAGCCAGGGTAGGTAGTTGGGTGGTCAGGAGATTGGACTGTGGAGCAAATGCACCACTGAAGATCTAATGTGGCGATGGTAGAGGTGTTGGTTGTGGAGTTACCCAGCTGTTACAACAAGTTTTAAACTATCTAACATTTCCTGGGTAATGATCAAGGCAAGCCCTGCATACCTTCACCAAGTCTCTGCCATAAGCTCAGGGTAGGAGACGTTCATGCAGGATCCTGGGCAACCAGGAATTGCTCATTGGAAGTTTAAACTTCCTGGGCAATTCCTGCATACCACATGTCAGGGCTTCCTCAGGGTGCTTCTTCTGTTATATGTCTGGTTTCTGATGATCCGGAGACCAGAAGATTTGGCCTAATTATTCTGTGCGCAATTTTGCCACTTAACTAATTATATCATCACTACTTGCTTATGTTGCAAACTTCGTTTATTTGTGAATACTGACATGGTAGGTTTGTAAAAGTGGAAATACTATGTATAATGGTCCAGATTTTATGCTGGTAATGATGGTAAAGTTTCGCAGTCATTACACCGCTAAAACAAACAGTGATCTTGTGAGTCCATACATGTGCACAGTAATGCAGAATTGCAGAAGTTGCTGTCAGTGATTCCACGTTCCTCCAGGAAGGTGTGCTGTTGAGGTCACCCCAGAATACAATTCCTAAGCAATCAGTAAATTAGTGAAAACGTTCACTTTCACCTTGTTACTATCACTGTAAAAAAGTTACACCATGTTGAATGAGGTGTATCTGGGTTTTTAGCAGTGTATTAACTTCATAATTACTGCCAATCATTCTCTCTTACCCTGAAAAGCAAATTTTATATTTGCGGAATGCTAAATTTCTCCATTATGATTTAAAAAAAAAATCTAAATTTTTAAACCTCTTTAAGAGATTGCTCACATTATTTTAATCTATCTTAATCTGAGCATAATTATTTATTTTGCATTTGAAAATTGGTATTAAAAGTGAAGAGTTTCATTGCCTTTAACTTCCTGGTTTGCTGTCTGGGAGAATGCTTCATTCTGATTGGTTGCATGCCCTGCTTGCTGACATCAATGCTGCTTGGATACCTTGGCTTTGAGCCAGATTTAAAACGCTGTCAGGAAAGAAAAAGTCCTCGCCACAGAGATTGCTAGATCTTTGTGGGCATTTTTGTTCAACATCAATGGTGAAGGCTATTGATTCACCACTGGTTGCAATATCCTTTGTGACAAAGGGAAGACTTGATCTTTGTTTGCAGCAAGTAATATACAAAATTAATCCAGTTTGATTCCTTATTTTCCTTTTTGAGGAAGTGACTAAATTTTGCAATTAAATTTGTGCTTAGTTTTTTATAAATTTAACATGAATCTTCAAAATCTTTTAATCAAGCAACCTTATCGTGTAGAGAAGTTACTATGTGTAACTAAAGGTTGCTGTTGATGACAGCACTTTTAGACTGTAAAAATTGTATTAAAAAACTTGCAAAAAATAAAAATCTAAATATTTGCATCAACATATTTTCAATTTACATCAAACTGTGCAGTTTTCTCCTCACTTTTCTCAATGTTTTTCTCAAAACATTAGCAGGAATAAAACACAAGTAATACTGTTCATAATATATGCTGAACCATTAATAAAAGGGCCAACTTTCCAGTTGCATATAATGTATACTTATCATGCATAAGTAGCTATATTACATGAATGGGGGTAGGCTAATATAAAACATTGGTTGGATGTTGGGTGATACACCCCTGATCACTGCTTTCTCCTAGAACTTGTTTTTGATTGTCCTTGGTGATTGAAGACGAATTTTCCAGAATTGTTTCTCACCCCACTAATTGGCCTAGGGATTTTTAAAAACTGAGTTGCCTCTCCAAGTGGATTACATGGTTGCTGGTGGATAGAGAATATGCTGCTTAGCTGCAATATGGTTGACTGATTAAGAGGGTCTCAATGGACCATCTGGTCTTTTTTTCTATCCTTTTTGTATGTACTGGTTAGGTTTGGATGGTCAGGCTGTTATTTATCATGAGCTGTTATTATGAGGCTGTCATTTAAGTGAGCAAAGTCTGCCTGCAAGGGTAGATATCACGGAATGTCAGCAGTGTTTGAGGCAAAAAGATTAGTTTGTGAACATTCATGATATTTTGTTTTATATGTAGATGATATTGAAGGACATGACATCACTAGAATTTGGATCTGCAACTGTCCTGAAGGCTTATTATGAGCTACTCTTTTTCTTTCATTCATGGGATGTGGGTATCACTGGCAAGGCCAGCATTTATTGCCCATCCCTAATTGTCCTTGAGAAAGCGGTGGTGAGTCACTTTTTTGAACCGCTGCAGTCTGTATGGTTGTAGGTACATCCACATTGTTGTTTGGGAGGGAGTTCCAGGATTTTGACCCCGTGGCAGTGAAGGAGCAGCAACACATTTCCAAGTCAGAATGGTGTATGAACTGGGAAAAGTCGATTCCAGCTGGGTATGTAATTTTTAAAGAGAGCATGGACAGAGAGTGCCATGATAAAAGACAACAGTCATGGAATGGATTGGAAGGGTAGGTTTGATATAAATGTTGTGTAGGTGGGTTGTAGGTTTTAAAGCTGGCTTTGGCTGGAAGCAAGTCTATTGGATTCAAATGTATAACGGCAATTGTATGAGTGCTAACCACCCCTGCTCACACCCCCAATCCCACCCCACCAAATGCTAAGTCAGTAACTCATGGAAGAGATTTATTTATTTTTTAAAGGACATTTCCATATCACCCTCTTTACTTTGTAATATGTCTGGTCTGGCATGTGATGGAGGATTAGTTGTATGAATTATTTTGCAGAGCAACTTATGGAATAAGTGACGACTCCGCTCCGTAACCCAACCATACATTGGCAGCATGTGTACAATGAGAGCTATGCTGCTGTGCAAAGCATCATAGAGCAGACCATTGACTTGCTGCCTGGACCATTCAGGAGGGGTCGTCCCTACTTGCCAGAGCTTGTATCCTAATACCTGGTGGTCTGCTGTCTCTTGTAAACCTGGGCATATATGCCGCACAGCCCTTGCCACCAGGGCTATGATTAGCAGCTCAGGAGGATCAGGAGTGGGAGGAGGCTCCTGGCTTATCCCTTTTCCTGCCAGACAGTAGTTATCGCTTCATTAGCCCACGATTTCACTGAACGCAACACTAACTTCCTTCCATCATCAGGTCAGAAGTGGGGATGTTCGCTGATGATTGCACAATGTTCAACACCATTTGTGGCCCCTTAGGTATTGAAGCTGTGCATGCCCAAATGCAGTAAGGTCTGGACAATAAGCAGGCTTGGGCTGACAAATGGCAAATAACATTCACACCATACAAGTGTCAGGCAATGACCATCTCCAAAAATTGAGAATCTAACCATCGCCCCTTGATGTTCAATGGCATTGCCATGATTGAATCTCCCACTATCAACATCCTGGGAGTTACCATTGACCAGAAACTGAACTGGACTAGACATGTAAATACTGTGGCTACAAGAGCAGGTGAGAGGCTAGGAATCGTGCGATGAGTAACTCACCTCCTGTCTGCCCAAAGCCTATCCACCATCTACAAGGCACAAGTGATGGAATACTCCCCACTTGCCTGGATGAGTGCAGCTCCCACAGCATTCAAAAAGCTTGACACCATACAGGACAAATCAGCCTGATTGGTTGGCACCGCATCCACAAACATTCACTCGCTCCACCACCGACACACAGTGGCAGCAGTGTGTACCATCTACAAGATACACTGCAGGAAATCACCAAGGCTCCTTCAACAGCATCTTCCAAACCCACGACTGCTCCAATCTAGAAGGATAAGGGCAGCAGATAGATGGGAACACCATCACCTGGAAGTTCCCCTCCAAGCCACTCACTATCCTGACTTGGAAACATATCGCCACTCCTTCACTGTCGCTGGGTCAAAATCTTGGAACTCCCTTTCTAACAGCACTGTGGATATACCTACACCACATGGACTGCAGCGTTTTAAGAAGACAGTTCACCACCACCTTCTTAAGGGCAACTAGGGATGAGCAATAAAAGTTGGCACAGTCAGCGAAGCCCACGTCCCGTGAATGAATAAAAAAAATACAATTGTACGCCCTTACCATCTCTCTGTTATGGACCATCACAGTGTCCTTTTGGCCACAATGCTGAAATAAAAGTCACCACAAAACTGCCATTCCAAACCAACTTTAACAATCAAACAGAGAGAGTGAATAAGGTCAGAGAATGTGAACAAGTGGCAGAATGGATTGCTAGCTGGTTTCAAGGCAGAAAGCAGAGAATGGGAGTAAAGGTTAGTTATTCAGAGTGGCAGAAGCTGGGATGTGGTGTTCTACAAGGATCAGTGTTGGCATTACTGCTGTTCACAATTTACATTA
The DNA here is from genome assembly GCF_964194155.1 of Cetorhinus maximus. Classification (NCBI taxonomy): domain Eukaryota; kingdom Metazoa; phylum Chordata; class Chondrichthyes; order Lamniformes; family Cetorhinidae; genus Cetorhinus; species Cetorhinus maximus. The sequence goes on from NC_135880.1 coordinate 109,754,538, forward strand.
ACAATTTGGACTTCGGAATCCAGAATATATTTTCTAAATTTGTGGTTGATACCAAACTAGGAGGGGCATAAGTAAACTTACAGAATGGACAAATAGTTGGCAAATGATGTTCAACACAGATAAATGTGAGGGAGTACAATTTTGGTAGGAAGAATAGGGAGGCTGTTTATTACATGGAAGGTACAAGCCTAGATGGGGTGGCGGAACAAAGGGACCTCAGAGTACAAATACATAAATCATTAAAAGTTGTGTCACAGGTTAGCAGACCCATACAAAAAGGAAGCCAAACATGAGGTTTTATTCCTGAAGGGATAGAATTGAAAAGTAGGGAAATTATGCTAAATCTGTCTTGAGCCTTGGATAACCACACTTAGAATTTTGAATGGCGATCTGGTTGGAATGTTATAAAAAGGATATAGAGGCACTGAAGAGGTTGCAGAGTAGATTTACAAGGCTGATACCATAAATCTGTGGGTATATATATCAGGAAGCGATTGACAGACTGGGTCTCTTTTTTTCTTGAAAAAAGATGACTAAGGGGGCCTAATAGGGGTACTTAAAATTATGAAAGGTTTTGATAGAGTGGATACAGAGTGAGGAAGAACATAACTGGAGGCCATCAATGTAAGATAGTCACAAGAAACCCATTAGTCAGAAGGAACAACTTCACCCAAGGAGTGATGAGAATATGGAATTTACCACATAGAGAATGGTTGAAGTGAATAATACAGATGTTTGCCACAAACTGTACCATGTGGCAGCATCACATCCAACAAGCAGTCGAAAACTGACCGCACAAACCCGGTTGCAGTAAAGTGATGAAAGCAGAAGGAGAGAGAGCACAACACTAGCTGGAGAACTCCCTTTCCTCAGAGCAACTCTTGTCCTCTCTGCCCGAAAACCTGTGGCTCCAGGATTTGCCTGCTGAGTCACCTGAGGACACACATATCATGATAGCTAGCAGACACCATCCTCATTTCAAGGGACTGGCAATGCAATAGATGCCAGAAACTATTCAAGTTTATGAGGGAGAAGGAAACAAATAATTACGATGGTGATTTAGGTGAGGAAAGATGGGAGGAGGCTTGAGTGGAGCATAAACACTGGCATGGACTAGATGGGCTGAATGGCCTGTTTCTGTGCCATATATTCTATGTAGCCTATCCAATATTCCATACAAAAGTCAACTAATCACCCTGGCACATCCTCTTACTGCCTGTCTTGTGGGTGTCTTAGTCTGGCCCACTCAATCCTGTCCCAGTGGTTGCAGAATGGCTTGTGGAAGGCTACTGATTTTCAGTAAGAGTGACTGCAGATGACCCCGCAGGATCTCCTCAAGCAGCTTTGGCTCCAGAGGTCCTGCTTTGGACTGCACCAACTAGAATGGCTGGCAGACAGGCAACAACAATGGCACTGGCTGTGTGTCAGTGGTAGGGGCTGTCATCCTGAAAGAGGACAGCAGGCTTGTGCTCCATGGTGCCACTGGCACTTCCCCGGATGGTGCTTCAGCACACTTGATAACCTGCTGGAGCATAGATCACTGGACAACTGTAAGACCTTGCAAGCCCCTTTGAGCACTAGTATACGCAGTTGTGATGGCAGCAATCTGAGGTTGCATGGCATGAAGCAGATTTCATGGCTTTAGTTAGAGCATCCACTGCAGGACTCAGATTATGAGTGGCTTCTGCCTGTGCTGCTATGGAAGCTGAGACATCACGCATCAGATCCTGCATTGTGTTCAGCCTGCAACTGTTCTCATGGAGTCAGCCACCACTTCCACACTGGGGAGAATGGGCTCCAAGCTCTGTGCAAAGCCTCCTGGCAAGTTAATATCAGCCTCCTCCATGCTCCTTGACAATGACGGTAAGCTTTCTGGCAGGCCTACCAATGCACCAAGCATTTCTGTGTCTATTCCCATCAGCCTTTTCTGTACGTCACCTCATGGATGTCTTCATCTGAGTTGTCTGTAGTGGAACTCATGCGTGAACTCGGAGAGCCAGCACCTGCGCTATACTCTCCCCTTGTCCTGGCAGCATCCCACTTGTACCCAGTGACTCACCACTTGCAGACTCTGTCTCTCTGCGATATCTGAAAGGGCAAATATTGAATTGTAGTGTTGGGGTGAGTGAAGGCAGGGTGATGGGAAGCAAGATGGCTTGTAAATCAGGAGATATTGCAGGATGAGGGTGAAGTGGGATGTGAGAAGGTGGATTAAGTGGAATATATCATCCTCCTCCATTGTTTCATCCAAATCGCCTCAGTCACACAACTGCACCAATGATTGCCAGCACTGTCTCCTCCATGGAGGTTAGGGCATGCAGCCATGCTGGAGGCTGAGAGATGTGGGTGTGAAGGGTGGTGGCGTACAGAGCTGCGTGAGGGGCTAGTGGTTCATTTGTGAGGATTTGGTATGTGAAGATGCATTCACTGACCTTTGACCATTCATGTGAGGTCATTGAACATTTTACAGCACTGCATCCTGGTTCTCAGAGTTAGACTACTAGCACTGACCGAGATGGCCATCTGCTTCAACTTCCTTTGTAATCTCTGTCTGGAGGGCCTCCTGGTCCTCTGAAGCCCTGAAGCAAGACCTCCAGCGTGCATTGGAGAATCCTGAGTAGGCTGTATGGCTTGTTGCACCATTTCCATTCCTCCTCCTTCTCAGAGACTCTTCTTGAACCAGCTCCAGCACCTGCTGCATCCAGAATGCACCTTCCCTTTAAAAGGGGCAGGCTAGCTGTTGGTGACACTACTCTTGTAGAAACTGAAATTAACTCACATCCTCGTTGAAGCCTTCAGCCCCTCGGCAGCATGTTTTATGCTGGTCTGCACGCTACTACCATTTCACAGACAGCACAAAGTTTGCGTGCTGCTCTGCATTGTTACAAACAGGTGTGGTTAATCATGTTTCCTGCCCTCAAATACTGGTCTTATCCAATTTTTCCCCCTTTATAACTTAGATTAATATTTATAACTTATATAAAATAGCATAAAAACCTTAAAACAGTCACTCTCTTTCATCAAGATCACCAAATTAACTAGTACCTTTATTTTTGAGATATGGTTTAAAAATTTACTAAAACTAGAAGTTTCATTTATAACTCCATGATTCAGAACACGAATGAATATTGATGCAAAAGAATTCCTTCAACACATTCTTTGTCTCTCATATTTCAACCCAACTTTGTCTCTTAATGAAACTATTGATTTTTCAATGCTCTGCCTACTGTTGATATTGCTAAACAAAGTCCTTTGGTACTTTGTCTTTCTATCTTTTGCAATCTGACATTCTATACTGCTCTTCTATTCTTTCTAATAATCTGATTAACACCAGCTGGATTTTTACAAAACCAAGATAAGATTTAGCCATTTTCACTCTTAAATGCTATTATGTTTTTAGACATAATTTGGACTATTGTTTTTCATTGATGTTTTTGGTGTTAGAATAAAAACAATTTATTTTGGTTTGGATCAGTTACTGCACATATGGACTTTACCAGGTGTAATGAAGAAAAGCATGTTAGACTATTCCATAAATTTAGTATTTTTTTTCTTTTAACTTTGCAATTTTTGCTACAGCAATCAATTTGTTAATTTAAAAGAATTTGCGGCTGGCTAGCCAGCAATTTATTAATAAATCAATTTAAAAATAAATGCTTGTGGCAGATGAGTAATTGAGTTTGAGAGGCGATGTGTCTTTTAACATAAAAGTTATAAAATACTGGCATTCCTTTGATGTAAATAAGGTTTATGTTTTCTTTCATTGTACTGCACTATCCAGCTTAAAAGGAATGAAAGAGAACAGTGGATATTTTGGAAGCTAATGATTAGGTAATCTCAGGCTTTAGTTTTTAAAAAATGTGAACATTATATGAGGGAAGATAACCTGCCTTTGCCTACCTCTTGCTCAAGTACAGGAGACTGTTATGCAAGTAACATTCAGAACCAAAATGAGTGATAGTAAAGAAAATGTTGCATTTGGAATGAGTAAAAAAGCAATCACAGAATAGAAAAGATGAATATATGATGCAAAACAGTGTAGTGGTTCAGAAAATAAATTATTAAGAGGTGAATAATGGCCTGTGAGGGAATTAAAACTAGAGACTGCGGCAATGAGATGAGAAACTGAGTGTAAGAAGGGACTTGTGGCTACTAACATAAAATTTCATGAATAAGATGCTGTCCTTTGATGTAGATAAGAGTTACAAATGCTCTATAAAAGGAGCAGGCATGTAGTATATGCTGGCTCAGATGGAAAGATGGCAGCAATTTAACTGCAATAGTAGAATCCTTTGAAATGAGGATCAATGTGTTTGCAAAATACTTGGGGTCTATTATTTAGACAAGTAGTTTTTGAAGCATTGGGCTGGAATTTGGTGAAAATATAATGACGTGTATGACGTGGCGATATTAATGCGTAAATTACCCAACAACTTCTGGCGAGGAAGAGATAGCTCTGAATTGCAAATTATCACAATTTGCTGGCTGATTTGCAATGGCCCACCATTAGCTTCACAAAAATGGCGTATCACCTTTAACCTCCCTATGTATTTCATGATTACATTTACTGTTTGTGGGCTGTTGCTGTATACAATTGGTTGTTGAATTTGCCTTTGTGACAGCATTACTCGAAAAAAAACAATTTTCAGAATGTGATGTAAAAACAAGTTTGTTCCTTAAGTTGATGTTTCAGATGCAGCACTCATTGTCAGACCCAGATGATTTTTATTGGAACTCTGGTATATTGCATTAACACAATGCTTTTAAAATTTTTCATTTTACCAAAATGAAAAGATATCAGCATTAAACATATATAAACACAGAGTCGATGGGGAGAAACCATTCCCATTGGTTGAAGGATCAAGAACCAGAGAACACAGATTTAAGGTAATTGGTAAAAGAAGCAATAGCGACATGAGGAAAAGCTTTTTTTATGCTGTGTGTGGTGAGGATCTGGAATGCACTGCCTAAGCGTGTGGTGGAGGCAGGTTCAATTGAGGCATTCAAAAGGGAATTGAATCATGGAGGGGCAGTAGGTGAATTGCTCCTGCAGAGAGCCAACGTGAACATAACAGGCTGAATGGCTTCCTTCTGTACTGTAACCATTCTATGATTCATTATTTGTGGAGTGAATTCAGTAGGCTTTTCTTCTCTAGTTCTTACATTCCCAAAAACCTGTATTGTTTCGAAGAGCAGATTATTTACAGACAATTATTTTTTACTGAGCAGTAATTTGTGTGCCATTAAATGACCCCGGATCAATCCAGCCTGTGAAAGTTGGATATTTTTGACTAGTGCTTTATAACCTTACAACCATGGTGCAGAATGGATGGCAACAAATATTCTATAATACACTTTCTAACAAATGTTACATGCTTCTGTAGTACGCTACAATCCAAGGATGGAGCAGCAGTGTTTTATCAAGTAACATAAATTGAAATTACAATAATAATGCTACTGTTGAGCATAATCTTCTTGAACAATAATGGCATTTAGGTTTCTTTTAGATGTTTCTTTTTGTCAATGATTTATTTTAATGCCATTAAAGCTTCCAGTTATGTGATCGATGACACATGGAGATGTATATTGAAGTAGTTATATTGTTACCTCAAAAAAAATTCCCACAGGAAGCACCGCAATAACAAGCCATGTAGAAATCTAGATTTTGTATGTTACAGGCAATTAGGTGGATGTGACTAAGGTACCTATTGATTGAAGTGTTTACAAGCACATCAAGCAACTAAAAAGGGAGCAATTTTATATCCCAGCCTCCTGGTTTTGGTCAAGTTCCTCTGTTTGTTGTTGTTTCCAGTTGGAAGTGTGACTGCCTGGTGGAGAGGGCTTTAAACTAAATAGTGGGGGGAAGGGATCATGCAAGAGGAGATATGGTAAATCAAAGGGAAATATCGAGGTAATAGAGCAGAGTAGTGATTTGGGTAATGATAACTAGAGTGTGGCAGGAAGGGACAGAGAGTGCAAACTTAAGAGTGCACCAGCAGATAAGACTGGAGAGTGCATAAGTGGTAAAAAGACAGAGTTAAAGGCTCTCTATGTGAATGCAAGCAGCATTCATAACAAAATGGATGAATTGTTAGCACAGATAGAATTAAATATGTATGACCTGATAGCTGTTACAGGGACATGGTTGCAGGGTTACCAAGGCTGGGACCTAAATATCAAAGGATATTTGACATTTCAAAAAGATAGAAAGCTAGGAAAAGGTGCTGGGTAGTTCTGTTAATTAAGGATGACATTCGTACAGTAGTGAGAGATCACCTTGGCTCAAAGGAGCAAGATGTAGAATCAGTTTGGGTAGAAATAGTAAAGGTAATAGTAAAGCACTCGTGGGAGTAGTTTATAAGCCTCCCAACACGTTAGGACAGGGTATACAGGAAGAAATAAATGGAGCATGTAAGAAAGGTACTGCAATAATCATGGGTGACTTTACATGTAGATTGGGCAAATTAGATTGGCGAAAGCAGCCTGGAACATGAGTTCAAAGACTGCATTCGGGACAATTTCTTAGAGCAGCACATTCTAAAGCCAACCAGGGAACAGACTATTCTGGATCTCGTAATGAGAAATGAGACAGGATTAATTAATAACCTCATAGTAAAGGACCCTCTGGATGACAGCGATCAAAACATGATAGAATTCAATGTTCAGTTTGAAAGGGAGAAGTGTGAGTCTAAGACTAATGTTTTAAAAGAGAATAAAGGTAATTATAAGGGTATGAGAGCAGATCTAGTTGAAGTGAATTGGGAAACTAGATTAACAGATAGGACAGTAGAGATACAGTGGCAGACTTTAAAGGAAATATTTAATAACTCTCAACAAAGATTTATCCCAGTGAGAAAGAAAGACTCTGAGAAGGCTGCATCGTCCATGGCTGAATGAGGAAGTTAAGGATAATATCAAATTGAAAGAAACACTGTACAAATCTGCAAAATTTACTGGTAGGTCAGACGATCCATCAAATTTTAAGAACCAGCAAAGAATGACTAAAAAAATAAAGACGGAGAAAGAAAAGTATGAGAGAAAGCTAGCTAGTAATATAAAACCAATAGTTAAGAGTTTCTACAAGTATTTGAATAAGAAAAGAGTAACTAAATCTAGTGTTGATCCTCTAGAGAGTGAGTTTGGGGAATTGATAATGGAAGACAAGGAAATGGCAGAGGCGTTGAGCGGGTATTTTCTGTTTGTCTTCACTATAGAAGATTTAGAAAACTTCCCAAAGATACTTGAAAATCAAGGGGTGAATGGGAGAGAGGAAATTAAAACACTCACTGCCATTAAGGAAAAGGTGCTGGGAAAACTATTAGACCTAAAGGTTGACAAGTCCCCAGGATCAGATGGCCTGCATCCTAGGGTCTTTAAGGAAATGGCTGCAGAGATAGCAGATGCATTGGTTATAATATTCCAAAATTCTTTAGGTTTTGGAAGGATCCCAGTGGATTGAAAAATAGCTAATGTAGCACCTTTACTCAAGAAAGGAGGGAGACTGAAGGCCGCAAACTACAGGCCAGTTAGCCTAACACCTGTCATAGGGAAATAATTAAGGAGATTACAGAAAGATACTTAGAAAATCATAATTTGATTAGGCAGAGTCAACATAAGTTTGTGAAAGGGAAATTACGTTTAACTAATTTATTAAAGTTTTTTGAAGAAGTAATAAGCAAGGTGGATAAGGGGAAGCCTGTATATGTGGTGTACTTAGATTTCTAGAAGGCATTTGATAAGGTGCTACATCAAAGGTGACTACACAAGGTAAGATTACATGTTGTAGGGGGTAACATACTAGCACGAGTAAAGGATTGTTTAGCTAACTGGAAGCAGGGATTAGAGATAAATGACTCCTTTTTGGGTTGGAAAGCTGTAACTAGTGGAGTGCCACAGGGATCAGTGTTGGGCCCTCAATTGTTTACAATCTACTTCAATGATTTGGATGAAGGGACCGAATGTATGGTAGCTGAATTTGCCGAAGATGCCAAGATAGGTTGTCAAGAGGAGGTAGAGAGCCTGCAAAGGGATATGGACAGGCTAATTGAGTGGGCAAAAATTTGGCAGATGGGATATAATGTGGGCAAATGGGAACTTGTCCACTTTGGCAGCAAGAATAGAAAAGCAGCATACTACTTAAATGGAGAGAGATTGCAGAATTCAGTGGTACAGAGGTTTCTGGGTGTCCTGGTGCATGAATCACAAAAAGTTACTATGCAGGTACAGCAAGTGATTAGGAAGGCAAATGGAATGTTGACTTTTATTGCAAGGGGGATAGAATGTAAAAGTAGGGAAGTTTTACTGCAGCTGTGGAGAGCCTCAGTGAGACCACATCTGGAATACTGTATACATTTTTGGTCTCTTTATTTAAAAAAACGTATAATTGCGTTAGAAGCAGGATAGAGAAGGTTCACTCGACTCATTCCTGGGATGGGAGGCTTATATGGGGAAAGGTTGAACAGGCTGGGCCTATACCCTTTGGAGTTTAGGCAAATGAGAGATGATCTTATTGAAACATATAAGACTGTGAGGGGATTTGATAGGGTAGATACTGCAAGGATGTTTCCACTTGTAGGAGAGACTAGAACCAGGCCACAGTTTAAGAATAAGACGTTTACCATTTAAGACGGAGATGAGGAGAAAATCTTTCTCTTAAAGGGTTGTTAGTATGTGGAATTCTCTTCCCCACAAAGCATTGGAGGCTGGTCATTGAATTTATTCAAGGCAGAGTTAGACAGAGTTAGATGTTTGACAGACAAGGGAATCAAGTGTTATGGGGCCAGATGTCAAAGTAGAGTTGAGACCACAGCCAGGTCAACCATGATTTTATTAAATGGCTGAGCAGGCTCAAAGGGCTGAATGGTCTACTCCTGCTCCTATGTTCTTATGTTCCTATGTAAGGAAACATGGTGGATCTTGGTCATCTGTTTCCTTCGTAGTACATCAATTATTCTGTGGAGGTTTATATATATTTTGAACAATGTTTTAAAGAAGCTAAAGGATTGTTTGTAGCTTATGTCGACAAGATTAAATAAAGAACTTGCATTTATATAATGCCTTCCACAACCTCAGGACTTGTCAAGATGCTTTGCAACTAATGAAGGACCATTTTCTTCTGAAATATTGCAGCCAATTTGTGCACTGTTAGGTTCCATAAATAACAAAAAGATAAATGACCAGATAACCTGTTATGATGGGGTTGGCTGAAGGATAAACCTTGGCCAGTGTGCTGGGAGAATGCCCCTGCTCCTCTTCAAGTCATGCCAAGGGCTCTTTTACATCCACCTGGGCAGATAGGCAGGGCCTTTTTTTTTATCATCTTGCCTGACAATGCAACACTGCCTCAAAAGGGAAGAGAAAGACTGACTTTCATTTTTAATGCAATTTTCAGGACCTCCTGACATGCCAAAGTACTTTATAGGCAATTAAGTAGTTTTTGAACTGTAGCCACTGTTGTTATGTAGGTAACACAGCAACCAAATTGCGTACAGCAATGCCCACAGCAGTTTGATGGTCATCAGATATCTGGCAGTATGTTGAGGAATAAATGGTGCTCAGGATACTGGGGAGAACTGCCCTGCCCTTCTTTGGAAAAGTGTCGTCAGACAGGACCTTGGTTTAATGCCTCAGCTGAAAGACAGCACTTTCATCAATGTAGAACTCCCTCAGTACCACAGTGAAGTACCAGTCTATACCACTGGCAGCTGGTATCTGTTCATTTGTGACGCTCAATTTGCTACCCTCTGGCTCATCTTTTAATTTCCACAGGGTGCCTGAACTACTGTTTGGAAGCCATAGAATGAGCTGTGGTGTGTGCTAGCAAGTCCAACTATACTGGAATCCGTGTGTTCTTCCTCAAACACATCTAGACAAAGGAAAAAAATGCCATTACCTGTTAAGGAAAGTCCACATATAACTTAGAGTAGGGGCGACATCAGAATATTGCTGTTAGTTAATGGATGGTACAATTAGATAGGAACAAAGAGAACCAGAAGTTCAACATGAACCCATAGCTGGTACCTGGCCCGCTACTTCTCCATCACCAGCAGCCTCTATTGTTTCCTTCCCTAGGATTTACAACACATCTTCCTCATAGAAACCTTTTGGGTTATCTTATCCTGGAGTCAGGGTGGGGAAGAAAGAGAGAATTAGCTTTTTTTAATAATCATGGTGTGCAGTAAAACCTAGGTGTCAACAAATATCACATAATGGATGTGATAACATACGCATGCTACAAGCAATTATAATCCATTCGAGGCCTTGTAGAGTAAGTGCCGTAAGTATATAAATAAAGGCAGACTTCCAGGTGAAGACACTGTACTTTTTTTTATTCATTCACGGGATGTGGGCTTCGCTAGCTGAGCCAGCATTTATTGCCCATCCCTAGTTTCCCTTGAGAAGGTGGTAGTGAGCTCCCTTCTTGAACCGCTGCAGTCCATATGGTGTAGGTACACTCACAGTGCTGTTAGGAAGGGAGTTCCAGGATTTTGACCCAGCAACAGTGAAGGAACAGCAATATATTTCCATGTCAGGATGGAGGGGAACATCCAGGTGGTGGTGTTCCCATCTATCTGCTGCCCTTGTCCTTCTAGGTGGTAGTGGTCGTGGGTTTGGACGGTGCTGTCTAAGGAGTGTAGGTGAATTCCTGTGGTGCATCTTGTAGATGGTACACACTGCTGCTACTGTGCGTTGGTGGTGGAGAGAGTGAATGTTTGTGGATATGGTGCCAATCAAGCAGACTGCTTTGCCCTGGATGGTGTCCAGCTTCATAGCTTATGATGGTGAGCAATTAAAGCACTTTTAACAAAGTGTACATAGTAAATATCCTCAGCCGACCTGATAAATTTATTATATTTTTTGCGACTTTGGTTTCTGTGCTTGTTAAGTACAGTTGACACTCTGCCCTGGGCGCCTCCTTACATTCCCCATGGGCTGCTATGGGCATCCAAGGCTTTCTATGTCAAAAATTGGCTCCTTCCCCTGTCTTACTTCCAGCAACAGTGACTTTTTAAATTTAATCTTTCACAGGATGTGGAAGTTGTTGACTAGGCTAGCATATACTGCCCAACCCTAATTGCCATTGAAAAGGTGATGGTGAGCTGCCTTCTTGAACTGCTACAGCCCATGTGATGTTGATACACCCACAGTGCTGTTAGGAAGGGAGTTCCAGAATTTTCACCCAGTGACACTGAAGGTACAGCGACATAGTTCTAACTCAGGATGGTGTGTGGCTTGGCGGGGAACTTGGAGGTGATGGTGTCCCCACGCTGTCCTCGTCCTTCTAGGTGGTAAAGGTTAGGAGTTTGGAAGATGCTGTTGAAGGAACCTTGGTAGGTTGTTGAAGTGCATCTTGCAGATGATGGTACACGTTGCTGCCACTGTGTGATCATGGTGGAGGGAGTGTATGTTTAAGGTGGTGGATGAGGTGACAATCAAGTGGGCTGCTTTGTCCTGGATGGTGTCGAGCTTCTTGATTTTTGTTGGAGCTGCACTCATCTAGGCAAGTGGAGAGTGTTCCACCACGCTCCTGACTTCCGCCTTGTGGATGGTGGAGAGGCTTTGGAAGGCCAGAACGTGAGTTACTCGCCCCAGAATTCCCAGCCTCTGACCTGCTCTTGTAGTCACAGTATTTATATGGCTGGTCCAATTCAATTTCTGTTCAATGGTAAACCCCAGGATGTTGACAGTGGGGGATTCAGCGATGGTAATGCCATTGAATGTTAAGGAGAATGGTTAGATTCTTTCTTGTTGGAGATGCTCATTGCCTGTGTGGTGTGAATATTTCTTTGCCGCTTATCAGCCCAAGCCTAAATGTTATCCATGTCTTGCTGCATATGGACATGGACGGCTTCAGTATCTGCGGAGCAAATGGTACTGAATGTTGTGGAATCATCAGCGAACATCCCCACTTCTGACGTTATGATGGAGGGAAGGTCATTGATGAAGAAGCTGAAGATGGTTATGCCCAGGACACAACCCTGAGGAACTCCTACAGCCATGTTTTGAAACTGAGATGATTGGCCTCCAACAAACACAACTATCTTCCTTTATGCTAGGTATGACTCCAACCAGTGGAGAGTTTTTCCCCCTCTGACCACCATTGACTTCAGTTTTGCTAGGGCTCCTTGATGCCACACTCGGTCAAATGCTGCCTTGATGTCAAGATAGTCACTCTTAACTCCCCTCAGCTCTTTTGTTCGTGTTTGGACTAAGGCTGTAATGGGATCAGGAGCTGACTGGTCCTGGCAGAACCCAAACTGAGCATCATTGAGCAGGCTAAATGCTGTGTAAGTGCTGCTTGGTTGTATTGTCAATGACCACTTCCATCGCTTTACTGCTGATTGAGAGTAGACTGATAGGGTGGTAATTGGTTAGGTTAGATTGTTTTGTTTTATGTGGCCAGGACATACCTGGGCAATTTTTCATATTGCCAGGTAGATGCTAGGGTTGTAGCAGTACTGGAACAGCTTGGCTCGGGGCACGGCTAGTTCTGGAGCATAAATCTTCGGTACTACTGCCAGGATGTTGTCAGGTTCCATAACCTTTGCTGTATTCAGTGCCTTTAGCTGTTTCTTGATGTTGAATTGGCTGAAGACTGGCATGTGTGATGCTGAGGACTTCAGGAATAGGCCGAGATGGAACATCCACTCGGCACTTCTGGCTGAATTGTGGAACCTCCTCTTCCAGTTAGTTGTTTAATTGATCACCATGATTCATGACTGGATGTGTCAGATCTGATGGGCTGGTTGTGGGACCGATTAGCTCTGTCTCTCGCATGGTGCTTGCACTGTTTGGCATGCAAGTAGTCCTGTGCTTCACCCAGTTAACACTATCGTGAAATCCACTGACCCCTGTGTCCCTGGGTGTTAAATTAGCAGTCTGTAGAGATTGTAACATTTAGGTACAGGATGTACTAATGCTTGTTACATTGGTTCCTGCCTAGTAACAAGGGTGGTATCCTCTGTTTTGATAAGTCACCAGATCAGTTCAAGGGTCTGTGAACAACTCTTCTTGAGGCAGTCTGCCAGCCACCAGTGTCACAAAGACAAAAGGGACAGAAACAGGTTCCAGTTAAGTTAGGTTAAAGAAAGAGCTGCGGGGAGCAGACTTTAAGTAAAGAGGGCCTTTGGGGCAAAGATACCCCTTTGGAGCAGTGATATTCTGCTTGGATGTTTACTGACGACTGGGTGGGTTCTTGAGAAATCCACGGACTCTGTCTTGGTTGCATCTGTCATTTACTCTGTAGTGTAGTGTGTTCGACCACAGTTCATCTGTTAATTCACATGTACCTCATACTTGCCCTGAATGTTAGAGTATAACATACAAATTGTAAATTGTTTTATCTTTATCTTTCTGAACTTGTATAGTAAAGTTTGTTTTTGTTTGTCCAAAACCCGTGGAATCTTGTGGCTTTATTCCAAAAGTAGATGTCTTGAACCTCAACCTTAATCTACTTTAAACAAAATGCTACTGGTCCCTAACCAGATCTACCCCCACGTCCTGAAGTCTGGCCAAGGATCGTAACTACACCTAATTTTTAGGTATGCCTGGTGCTGCTCCTAGTGTGCTCCCCGCTTCATTGAACCCGGGTTTATATCCTCAGGCTTGATGATAATAGTACAGTGGGGCTTATGCTGGACCATGAGGTTGTAGATTGTTGATGGCCCATGGCGCTTCATGGATGCTCAGTTTTGAGTTGCTAGATCTGTTTCAAATCTATCCCATTTAGCACAGTGGTAGTGCCACACAACACAGTGGAGGGTGGCCTCAATGAGAAGACTTCATCTCCACAATGATTTGTGTGATGGTTGCTCCTATCAATACTTTCATGGACCGAAGCATATGCGACAGACAGATTGGTGAGAACAAGGTCAAGTAGGTTTTTCCCTCTTGTTGGTTCCTTCACCATCTTTCACAGTTCCAGGGTGGCAGATATGTCCTTCAGGACTCAGCCAGCTTGATCAGTGATCCGGAGTGGTGCAACTGAGCCACCCTTAGTGATGGACATTGAAGTCCCTCACCCAGAATACATCAAATGCCTTTGCCACACTCAGTGCATCTTCCAAGTGGTGTTCAACATTGTCATGAAAAGCAGATTACAGCCACGGCTTACTTACGGGCATATTGAACTTTTTAAGGAAAACCTGTGTGTTTTAAACAAATACAAGCAAAGACACTGAGCAAAATATGGTTGATATTGCGCTTTGACCACTTTCTGGAAAATCCCTATGTAGATTATACTGACATGGAATGTCGCACCTGAAAAGGTGTCATGGCCTTCTTCAAGTGGAGACACTTGAAAGAGAGGTAGAGAAGATGCAAAAGACTGAACTTTAATCTCTTTTTGTTGCCGAGACAAAAGACTGATTTGCACACCTTAGTAGTCACCCAAAGATCCATCTCCTGTTGATTTATTTATCAGAATGTGTTAATAGTTTGAGATGAAAGCAAGACATGACTGGGCGACCGCTTTGCAGAACACCTGCGGTCTGTCCGCAAGAAAGACCCAAACCTCCCTGTCGCTTGCCATTTTAACACTCCACCCTGTTCTCTTGCCCACATGTCTGTCCTTGGCTTGCTGCATTGTTCCAGTGAAGCCCAACGCAAACTGGAGGAACAGCACCTCATCTTCCGACTAGGCACTTTACAGCCTTCCGGGCTGAATATTGAATTCAACAACTTTAGATCTTAAACTCCCCCTCCCCCCATCCCCACCCCGTTTCTCCCCCCTCCCTTTTTTTTCAATAATTTATATAGATTCTTCTTTTCCCACCTATTTCCATTATTTTTAAATCTAAAACTAAAACTTTGTTAGTCTTTCCACCCCACCCCCACTAGAGCTGTACCTTGAGTATCCTGCCTTCCATTCTTAATTAGCACTTTTCTTAGACAATATCACCACCTTCAACACCTCTTTGATCCTTTTGTCTGTGACATCTTTTGATTATCTGCTCCTATCACTGCTTGCTTATCTCCACAATCATCCCACCCTCAACTTCTCTCTCCCCCCGCCCCCCCACCTTAGACCAGCTTATATTTCACCTTTCTCCTAACTATACTCAGTTCTGCCGAAGGGTCATGAAGACTCGAAACGTTAACTGATTTCTTCTCCACCGATGCTGCCAGACCTGCTGAGTTTTTCCAGGTAATTCTGTTTTTGTTTTATGACTATTTCCTCTCCTGGAATACACAGGAAAAAATGGGTTAAAAAGCTAGCTGCAGAGCAGTGCAGTGTGTGCTGGTGCTGTGAGAGTGACAGAAACAAGACGAACCAGCCACCCCTGCAGTTTGCAGGCAAAGTTTCTCTTTATTGCTGGAGGCAAGGCTCAGCAGAAGCCACAATCAAAAAGGAAATAGGACAGTCTCTTAAGCTATCCTGCAGAACCAAGTGTCTCTAATTATATCAGGCTGTTGCTTGACTAGCCATTGACTAGTCTATGACTTTGGGGACAAGCCCACAGATGTTAGTAAAGAGGACTTTGCAGGTAAACAGGACTGGGTGTGCCAATGTCATTTTCAGTGCCTAGGTTGATGCCAGGTGGTCTGTCTGGTTTCATTCCTTTTTGACTTTGCGCGTTTGAGTGTCTTGCTTGGCTACTTCAGAGGCAGTTAAGAGTCAATCATATTGATGTGGGTCTGGAGTCACATGTAGGCGAGATCAGGTAAGGACTGCAGATTTCCTTCCCTAAAGGGCATTAATGAACTAGCTGGACTTTTATGACAATCGACAATGGTTTCATGGTCACCATTACTGAAACTAGCTTTTAATTCCAGATTTAATAATTGAATTTAAATTCCACCAGCTGCCAAGGTGAGATTGGAACCTGCGTTCCCTTAGTATTAGCCTATGCCTCTGTGTTAATAGTCCAGTGACATTCCCACTATGGCACTGCTTCCCTCATATGCTCTGTCCCATTTCTATTTGGGCTCATGCGTGACCAGAAAATCCAGGGTATACTGTTTTACAAAGCAATTTATTTAATCCTGGTACTGGAATCGCATCTGCCTTATTTCACTGTTGCACCAAACTTGGCAATGACTGCAGTTTCAAAAGGTTTTGTACCAAGATTTATGTTACTGGAATTCAAAACATCTCGTGGCATCTGTTGTGGAATGATGTGTCCAGGCTTCCAGCAAGCTTGGGTAAAGCTTATTAACTATTAACTAGAAATGAGTTGATATTGAAAGCTGCAAAGGAAACTCTAACATTTAAACTAATTGTCAGTATATTTGAGTTGCCAGGTATTAAAAATTAGGGCACAAGTATCAGACTTGCAGAAACCATTTGTACTTGCAGTGCTGTAAACAAACTAAGAAACTACACTTGCTTGTGTGAGAGATGATAGTATATTTGCAGTAGTTCATGATAGGTGAAATGTTTGCGTAGAACATTGCCTGTTTTTAGTCATAAATATATAAACAAGAAGGAAACAATTTTTGTTAACTAGACACACTTCTGTATACTTTTTAATGAAACATTTACATGTATGGATCTTTGGTGTGTTCATTCTATCAAATAATCATGGCTTATAAATGCTAACAGATGTTTGTAGGTTTGTGCCAAAAGTCAAAGCTGTTTATTCAATTCCCCAGTGGTTGGACAAATACAAAGTAAACATAAAATAATTTCCTTTGAGGGAATGGGTAAGATTTTTTATTTTGGCTGTGGTGATATGTTGAATTTGCTATTGTAATGACAACAGGTTGCAGTTACTTTTTGTCAGTATTTGAATCCTTCCACAGGTAATTAGCTATATTGATATGTAAACCCCATAACTTATCTATCCTTGACATTTTTGTATAAGTGTAATTCTGGAGCTCACCATTACAAGTTATATATTCTGCTTAATGGTGTAGTGGGTACATGCCTCTGAAGGGAAAAAAAAACTTAGTGTCAGTTTGGCTGACTTGGCAGAATACCATCTCTGAGTTAGCAGGTTGTCAATTGATACCCCTGTCCAGGATTTGCGCATGTAACTGAACACTAGGAAGCTAAGACTGTCTTATTCAGTGCTTAATAAAAATACCATATCCTTTGTTCCCAACCCTATCCCTCGCCCCATCTGCTTGCTCACAATGAACCATAAGTCTTAAGTAACTTTGCCCAGTACAATCCTGAGTTGGGTATCAAACCCCATCAATAATCTATTAACTGCTGTGTACTTCCATTTCCACAGCATTTCCTACCTCCTTTTTTTCTCGCCCCACTTGCTTCTTCTTCCATACTGATTCCTGCTGATCAAGCTAGTCCTTGCAGACCTTTGTTGGCTCTCTGTACTACCAAGTAGCCAATTTAAAATTCTTAGCCACACTTGCATGGAGCCTGTAACTCCTTTCAGACCAACATCTCTTCCTTCAGTGTTGTCCTCATCTTCTCTTGGTGGCACTTCCAGTCTCCTCACTAACCAGTTTTCCACCGCTCACTGACCGATTTTCCATTTTGGATATTGATGAGGGTGAAGGATCTTTGGAGGAATGCAGCAAGAGCCAAGCCCGTGGCAGCATGGATGGCCCAGCTGTACAGAAGGGGAGGAAGAAGAGCGGTAGGGCAGTACTGATCGGGGATTCTTTAGCTAAGGGAGTAGACAAGCGTTTCTGTGGCCATCAACATGACTCCAGCATGATTTGTTGCCTCCCTGGTGCTGGGGTCACAGAACGGCTGCAGTGCATTCTTGTGGAGGAAGGCTAACAGCGATAGGTTGTGGTCCACATTGGTACTAATGACATAGGTAGGAAAGCGGGTGTGGTCCTGCAATCGGAATTTAGGGAGCTAGGTAGAAAATTAGCAAGCAGGGCCTCTAAAGTAGTAATCTCCGGATTACTCCCAGTGCCATGTGCAAGTGAGTACAGAAATAGGAAGATAAGACAGAGGAATACGTGGCTGAAAGGTGGTGCAGGAGGGAGGGCTTTAGATTCCTGGGACACTGGGGCTGGCTCTGGGAGAGACGGCACCTGTACAGGCCAGACAGGTTGCATCTAAACAGAGCCGGTACTGAGTTCCTTGCAGGTCGTTTTGCCAGTGCTGTTGGGGAGGGTTTAAACTAACTCAGCAGGGGTGTGGGAACCAGGAAAGAATATTAAAAAGCAATACCAGGATGCATGGAATGTTGGGAGAGGCAGATAGCACTAAAATAGAGAATATTAAGTTAATAGATGGAGTTGGAGTAAGGGAACAAGTAATGAAGTCTAAATCAGGGTTACTGCATGTATGTGAATGCACGGAGCATAGATTGCCTTGTGGGATTCTGATGTTGTGGGGTAATGGAGACCAGGCTTAAGGAAGGGCAGACCTGGGTGCTAAATATTCCTGGTTACAAATTGATAGAAAAGGGAAAAAGGAGGAGGGGTGGCATTTTTGGTTAAGGAGAGTATTGCAGTAGTGGAGAAAGAGGACGTGTCAGGGGATTCAAGGACAGAATCGATTTGGCTAGAGCTAAGGAATAAGAAGGGTGCAATTACATTGTTCAGTGTAATATATAGATCACCAGCTAGTGGGAAGGATATAGAGGAACAAATCTGCAAGGAAATTACAGAGAAGCGTAAACACCACGGAGTAGTTATAATGGGGGACTTTAATTACCTGTATATAGATTGGGAAAGTGATAGTGTAAGGGGCATTGAGGGACAAGTGTTCCTAGGTCGTGTTCAGGACCATTTCCTAAGCAGTATGTGTCCAGTCCAACAAGAAAGGAGGCACTGCCAGACCTGGTTCTTGGGAATGAGGTGGGCCAAGTAGATCAAGTGACAATTGGTGAACATTTAGGGGACAGTGATCATTGTATCATAAGGTTTAGGATGATGGTGGAAAAGGATATTGGTCAATCCAGAGTAAGAATAGTCAACGGGCAGGGAGCGGACTTCAATGGGGCAAGAACGGAGCTGGGCCAGAGAGACTGGATCCAAAGATTGGCGGGAAAAACAGTAGCTGAACAATGGGCTACCTTCAAATAGGAGATGGTTTGGGCACAGTCAAGGTATGTTCTCTCAAAAGGGAAGGGTAGGACAAACAAATCCAGAGGTTCCTGGATGACAAGGAAATAGAAATTATGTTAAAGAAGAAAAAATGTGCTTATGACAGGTGTCAGGTAGCAAATACGATTGAGAACCAAGTTGAATACAGAAGGTTCAGAAGGGATGCGAAAAAACAAATACGAGAAGCAAAGAGGGATTATGAAGAAAGGCTGGCAGCTAATATAAAAGGAAACCCCTAAGTATTCTATAAGTACATAAATAGTAAAAGGGTGGTAAAAGGAGGACTAGGGCCAATTAGGGACCAAAAAGGGGATTTACACATAGAGGCAAGAGGTGTTAAATGAATACTTTGTATCTGTCTTTACCTACAAAATAGATGCTGCCCAGGCCATGGTGATAGAGGAGGAAACTCAATCACTAGAAGGGTTTAAAATTGATGAGGAGGAGGTATTGGATAAGCTGTCGGTACTTCAAGTTGATAAGGCATTGGGACCGGGTGAGATGCATCCAAGAATATTGAAGGAAGTGAGAGTGGATTCGGGGGAGGTGCCCGAGGACTGTAGAGTTGCAAACATGACGCCCTTGTTTAAAAAAGGTTAGAAAGATCTGCCCTGCAATTACAGACCAGTCAGTTTAACTTCGGCGGTGGGGAAATTTCTAGAAACAATTATTCGGGATAGAAGTAATAGTCACATGGAAAAATGTGGATTGGTTCTGAAGAGTCAGCATGGATTTGTTAAAGGAAAAAGGTGTCTAACTAACTTGCTGGAGTTTTTTGAAGAGGTGACAGAGATGATTGATGAGGGAAGGCAGTTGATGTGGTGTATATGGACTTCCAAAAGGCGTTCGATACAGTACCACACAACAGACTTGTGAGGAAAGTTATAGGTCATGGAATAAAAGGGACAGTAGCAACGTGGATACAAAGTTGGCTGATGGATAGGAAACAGAGAGTAATGGTTAATGAGTATTTTTCGGGCTGGAAGAAGATTTATAGTGGAGTTCCCCAGGGGTCGGTATTGGGACGCTTGCTTTTCCTGATATATATAAATGACCTATTTCTTGGTGTGCAGGGGAGAATTTCAAAGTTTGCAGATGACACAAAACTTCAGAGAATTGTAAACTGAGGACGACAGTGTAGAACTTCAAAAGGACATTGGCATTTTGGTGGAGTGGGCAGATAGGTGGCAGATGAAGTTCAATGCGGAGAAGTGTGAGGTGATGCACTTTGATACAAAGAACATGGAGAGACAGTAGAAAGTAAAGGATACTATTCTAAAGGGTGTGCAGGAGCAGAGAGACCTGGGTGTATATGTACATAAGTAATTAAAAGTGGCATGACAGGTAGGGAGAGCTGTTTCCAAAGCATACAGTATTCTAGGCTTCATTAATAGGGGCATAGAGTATAAGAGCAGGGAGGTTTTGATGAACTTATATTAGACACTGATTAGACCTCAACTGGAATATTGTGTACAGATCTGGGTGCCACACTATAGGAAGGATGTGAACGCATTGGAGAGAATGCAGAAGAGGTTTACAAGAATGGTTCAAGGCATGAGACACTTCAGTTATGAAGAAAGATTGGGGAAGTTGGGACTGTTTTCCTTGGAGAGGAGTAGGCTAAGAGGAGACTTGATAAGAGGAAAATGGCAATTTATATTGTATGTGAAGAGAGTGCTGATTGTTTGGCAAGTGGCGTTGCCATGGAGAATGCAGTAGTGATGGTGACTGACAGTTAACTGCCAAGCATTGTTTGAAATTAAAACCAGGCCGCTTGACCCTGATTGGTCAAAGCATTGCCCTGAGGAATAAGCCAGCGAATAGCTGTCACTTATTTTTGTTTCGCTGAAACAGGCGCAATATGTGTACATGTTCTTTCTGTCTACAAAGAACAGGGTCCTGTGTATTAATATATGTACCTTCCAGTACACGCAAATGTGCCACATTGAGAACCCCACTGACAATCTTAAATTGGTTGTCAGCATAATTCTTAGCACACTGAGGATTATTATTTAGCAAATTTTGTCCAATCGCGGAATCACATCTAACGTTGGACACTGTGTTTTGAGTTTTGCAAGCACGAGCTGGTTGGGTATGGTCTGTATCCTGCCCGTTGCGAACAGCGGAAGGGACATGCTGTTTGATACGATCTGACAGTCTTTGGGATGTACCACCTACACATCTAGCATTACGCTGGCACTGAAATTCATCTACTACATTACTCATTTGTGTGATGGCAGAATGTCTTTTTGGCTTGATGGCAGCACCCTGTTAGTAGTGAATACCACTCTTGTTGCTACTGCATAGCAGCAGCGTGAAACAGCTAGCTTCACCTGTAGCGCAAATTTTTGAGATACTTTGCCCTGCCAGGGTAATCTGAGGTAGACTTGGCACTTTTTAGGGCCAAAAATGACGACCTTGGGCTCGTTGCTTGGCAGTTTAACTATCCATCACAATCACTGATGCATTCTCCTTCTCCATGGCAACGCCACTTGCCAACCAATCAGCACTCTCTTCACATACAGTATAAATTGTCATTTTCCCCCTTATATTGATATTGTTGTGAGTGTCCTGATGAGTGCAAGATGAAAAGCTTTGACATGTCTCTTTTTTCAGTAATATTTTCTTTCATTTGGATTGATTAATTTACTAGTTGCTACTTGGTAATGGGATGTGGTAGTAACCCTTTGATTCCTCATAATACCACATTGCTGCTGGGAGGCACTGAATGGAGGCAAATCTTTTTAATTTTACAAGCTGTCTAGTTGATGCTACTCTTCTTCAGGGCCTGTACATCATTGCTTTGACCTGTAGTTCCCAACCCCCACAGACAGATAGTACCTCCAGTAGGGAGTCCAGCTGGGATGCAGTATTCCTATGTGGAGAATTGTGGGTGTGAATTAACATCTGAATACTCTGTGGCACTCTATATTGGATCAGCAATTTGTCTTCCACTTACCTTAATGATGTTCCTGAAAACATAACTTCAAGTTAAGTGCAAATGACAAGCAAAGAAGATTTGCTTTGAGGAAATAAAGGCTACTATAATTTGTCTTTATATAACACTTTTTTGCTTAACATTCATTTTGAAACCTTACATCTTGATTAATGAAATATGCTGTTATAATATTCTTTGTGCCCAGTGTTATACTTGGCAGAGATTATGGTCAGATGAGCCTGTGGTATGAGTACAGCATTTCTAACAATTTTAACTGATGCTTCATTGGTTGTGCAAATATTTTTATAATGCTTGTGCTTTGTAAATTAAGAAAATCTAGCTGAGCGTTGTCCATATTTGGCAAGATGTCTTTGTTTTTGAAAAGTGCATGGTATATAGATGGTAAAAGAACTCAACACCTCATTTAAGGCTGTCAGCGGAATCTCGAAGCCATTTGGCGGACAAGTTGCATTTAACATGAACACTGGAACTTTAACACAGGTGTTTGCAATCGTGTGCATGTTGCTGCTATACTGATACTTTTGAAAGGATAATTTGTGCTTCAAAAGTACTTTCTTTTTACACCCTAGACTTTTTGTATCCGCATGCTTGATATATAGTGAAAAAAATGCCAAGTTTAGATGTGGAGGGAGGGACAGGACAAAAGGAATGAGTGCAGCAATACCGAATTACCAGTGCTTAAACCAAATTTCTATATTTGTGACAAAATTCCAAGCATTGCTGTAACTGCACCTCAACTTTCTGATCTACTTAGAAACTCTTTAAAGGATATCTGAAGCAAAGATTTATTTGGTGCTTTTATTGTTTATCAGTAGTTCTTCAAAGCTGGAAAATGTTGCTCAGGATTACTTTTTAAAAATGTGTCATGACAGTGCAGCATCAGCGAAAGAAGGGACAGAGATTCCAACTTTCCCCATTCTACTTCAGTGAATTCCTTATTTTAGAAAAAACTGCCAAGGAGCACCATCCAGCAGAAACTAGAGGTTTCCCTTGGCAGGAAGGCAAAGTTGGAACAAAAGTTATTATTTCTGTTTCGAAAAAAGAGCAGAAAAGTGACAGTGGTGGATGTTAACAATTAGGTGGCCCATAGGTACACGGGTCAATCAGACCAGAATAGAAGAACTTTGGTTTCATATATTCTAACTGTTTATCAAAGGAAAGAATCCTAAAATGGAATCAGCAGCATTTAACAGTTCTCCCAGGTGAATGCAAGACTACAGCCATATCCCTCCTTGCTTTTCCAAAGCATAATTTTTCTACCCTTGTTAAAGTGTCAGAAATTTGTATCTGGACTTCTGGGAGGAGCCAGTCTGATATAGATAATGAGGTGGATGATGAAACAGTATTAATTAGCCTATATGACACATGAAATGTTACCTGGCCAGCAGATATGGGAGGGCAGGAAATCTTTGGCAGTTGTGCATTGGGTCGGCTCCTTTCTAGATTCTAACCTCCATTTGATCTTGCTGGAGGCAGGCTACAATCTGTTCTAGAGCAGTAAGCAGCCAATTATAGCAACTAAGGCCTGTTACAAAATCCAAACTTACCTTATCGCTGAGTTGGGGCTGGGAAACTACAGGTCAAAAGCATGCCCCAGGAGTTTCTGCGCATGCGTGGACTAGGAGTGTGTGGCATATGTGCAGTCCGGAGCTTGGAGCTGCTTGGGCTGAGGACAAGGGTCCAGTGCACCTGCGTAAAGAAAACAAAATAAATGGTGTGAAAAATCGGTTCTTGTGGCCGAGAAGCAGAACACCAAATCGGTAGAAAAGTCCCAGACAGAGAAAGGCCTCAAAAGAGGAACCCAGGGAGAGGGGACAGGGAGAGGTCCCACTTAAAGAGAGAGAACCGGGGAAGGAGCCACTGGGAGGAGGAGACCACTGGTAGGAACCATCGGGAAGAGGGACAGAGAAAGAGGCTCCAAGCAGATAAAGGGCTGAAGTTGGCAGACTTTTAGTAGTAAGGGCTTGGGAGAAGCCCTGGAGGTCGAAGGCATCAGAAGATTGGTGATTCTGTGCTACAGGCCTTTGGGGCAAAGGTACATCTTTGGAGCAGTAATGTTCAGCTCAGCGCAGCCGAAGAGCTGAAGTTGTGCTTGTGGATTAGTGCTGGAGTGCACACATGGGAATCCAGGAGAATGGAGCCTTGGAAGACTAGATTGAAACCCTGGGAGGTGTGCAGTCATTGAGGCTGTCTGAGTCAGAGTGAATTTTGGAGAGAATTCCAAGGCTAGACCTTCGGAGGTGAAGATTGGAATCCTTCATGAGAGATTGGTTGACTCACAGTGTTTACTGACGTTTGGGTGGGTTGCTGAGAAATCTGTGGGACCTGTCATGGTCGCATTTTGCCTTTTATTGTGCAATATAGTGTGCTTGATCACAGTTTGCCTTTTAATTCACATGTACCTATTATTAACAAGTCAGAGTATATGATAGATATTGTAAATTGTTTTAACTTTCTGACCTTGTATAGTAAAACTGTTTGTTCAGAAACCGTGAAATCTTGTGGCTGTATTTTCATCATAACTACCTTGGATCTCAAACTCTGTCCACTTGAAACAAAAAGTTACTGGTTCCTAACCGGAATGTACCAAAGACCTGGTACCTGGTCCAGGATCATAACAGTCTCCGCTTAGATGCCCTTTCTGGAGCCAGTTGGCATCTTCCCAATGTTGAATAGGACCCCTCCTAAGACCATAAGACATAGGAGCAGAAATTAGGCCATTCGGACCATCGAGTCTGCTCCGCCATTCAATCATGGCTGATAAGTTTCTCAACACCATTCTCCCGCCTTCGCCCTGTAACCTTTGATCCCCTTACCAATCAAGAACCTATCTATCACGGTCTTAAAAACACTCAATGACCTGCCCTCCACAGCCTTCTGTGGCAATGAATTCCATAGATTCACCACTCTCTGGCTAAAGAAGCTTCGCCTCATCTCTGTTCTAAAAGGTCTTCCCTTTACTCTGAGGCTGTGCCCTCGGGTCCTAGTCTCTCCGACTAATGGAAACATCTTCCCCACGTACACTCTATCCAGGCCTTTCAGTATTCTGTAAGTTTCAATCAAATCCCCCCTCATCCTTCTAAACTCCATCGAGTATAGACCCAGAGTCCTCAAACGTTCCTCATATGTTAAGCCTTTCATTCCTGGGATCGTTCTCGTGAACCTCCTCTGGACCCTCTCCAGGGCCAGAACATCCTTCCTGAGGTATGGGGCCCAAAATTGCTCACAATATTCTAAATGTGGTCTGACCAGAGCCTTATAAAGCCTTAGCAGCACTATGTTCTAGTCCTCTCGAAATAAATGCCAACATTGCATTTGCCTTCCTAACTACCGACTCAACCTGCAAGTTAACCTTAAGAGAATCCTAGACTAGGAGTCCCAAGTCCCTTTGCACTCCAGATTTCTGAATTCTCTCCCCATTTAGAAAATAGTCTATGCCTCTATTCTTCCTACCAAAGTGCATGACCTCACATTTCCCCACGTTGTATTCCATCTGCCACTTCTTTGCCCATTCTCATAACCTGTCCAAATCCTTCTGCAGCCTCCCCGCCTCCTCAATACTACCTGTCCCTCCACCTATCTTTGTATCATCTGCAAACTTAGCCAGAATGCCCTCAGTTCCTTCATCTAGATCATTAATGTATAAAGTGAAAAGTTGTGGTCCCAACACTGACCCCTGCGGAACTCCACTAGTCACCGGCCGCCATCCTGAGAAGGACCCCCTTATCCCCACTCTCTGCCTCCTGCCAGACAGACCCCTCCTGGAGGCGGCCTCCTGGCAGCAGGCTGTGGGAACCATTGGAGCTTCCTCTTAATCACCCAATCACAGAGCCACTGGGATGGGAAGGCCACAGCCATGGTCACAAGCAATCCTTTGAGGGGGTTCTCTCTCCGCAGTGATAGCACTGACAATTGTGGGAATTCTTTATTTTAAAATTTTCATCCGGTTTCAGAGGGTGCCTCCATTTTGAGGTGCCCTCATGGTCTCCTACCTACCTCAGCAATGCCAACCTCTTTCAGTGGGGCTACCTGCCATCCAGTGCTGCGGGCCCCCTGGTTGGCCTTCCCACCTTGGAAACCTGCCCATACTCTTTAATTGGATGCTCATGCAGAAGCAGCCTCTTAATTTGGCTGCCTCCCTGAAGAATCCAACTCTGTGTACCTTTGAACCATGCGGGGTCAGCACCCAGAAATAGTCCCAGCCACTGAAATCTTTCAATGGCTTAAGACCCACCTAAAGCCTTATATCTGATATTATAAGAAAAACAAGCAATTTCTTTTCTCCATAAGGCTCAAAATGAGAGTAGAGTTTTAAGCACACACAACTCTAGTAGAAGTAGAATAGTCCTCTACTCAACAGGGGCTGTATGCATCAGTTGTCCTTGTGCATCAGAATTCATCAATAAGGGTACATTATGTTCTCCCTTTGACCAGCGATCTATCTAACTTAAATGTCGATATGCTTTTCCTCTCCAAATTCTCAGTGAAAATGCAACATTGCTTACAGATGCACCTAATGTTGTGCTTTCTTTGCCATTTACATCTGTGAGCAGGAAAGGACACTTGGAACCTTTAATCTCACTATTTAAATAAATAAAGCTAACTTGTTAACATGAATAGACAATTCATGAATCAGCATTCCAAATTCACAGTTCAGTGTAATTGGGGGAACACAGAGTTTATCAACACTAAATTAGAACAAGATGTAGTAACTTTGCTGGTGTTCTGTTGCTTATTTAACATTTTAAATGTTAAATATTAACATCTGGATAACAGAATAAATGTATTTGTTGGTTAAATGGAAATCTTATGTCCTTCATTGATTTACAGGCACAGAAGATATAAGAACAGCTAGATTAAACCTAATGTTATTGAGCTACAGTTATCCTTCCAGTTGAAGTTGACAGTGTTTGGTTCTTTTTAAAAATTAGGTTAGTGTGTTTTCAAAATGGAGAATGCACAAAATGAGTATTGTTACTTTTGTCTCTAACAAATGACAAGGAGTGGCTTTGTTTGATTCAGGAATGTGCAATAGACTATGATTTTTTTTTTAATACTGCTGTTGCTTAAAACCAATTATTTTTAGAACAGATTTAAAGGACTATTTTTATTCTTCTGTGCTTCTGTTGTTTGACTTAGCATCCTTGATATTCATTGAGAGACTCCCAATGAAAATTCCCAGTTGCAGTACTATTACGAAAGTGAAATATTAGAAAAACTGCCTTTTGTTTTTAATTTGCGAAGCAGTCTCAAATTTAATTTCACGTGAATTTCAGTTTAAAGGAAAAGAAAACATTTTGTTTGATATTCTACATTTGTAAAGAATTAAATTTATGATGTTGATTTTGCTCTCTATTGTTATTTGGTAGAAAAAATAGTGTATTATCAATTGGAAATCCATGCAAGTCATATGTGTGTATGTTGTGAAGTGCAAATAAAAATTATTGAATTCTTTTCACTAGTATAATGATACAATTATGTTACATCTGCTGATACGAAACAATATCAATTTAGAATGATCCAGAAACTGAACTGGACAAGCTATTTAAATACTGTGGCCACAAGAACAGGTCAGAGGCTAGGAATCGTGCGACAAATAACTCACCTCCTGACTCCCCAAAGCCTATCTACTATCCACAAGGCACAAGTCAGGAGTGTGATGGAATACTCCCCACTTGCCTGGATGAGTGCAGCTTCCACAGCACTCAAGAAGCTTGACACCGTTCAGCACAAAGCAGCCCATGTAATTGGCACCGCATTAGGGGAGGCGGTGGCATAGTGGTATTGTCACAGACTTGTATTTCAGAGACCCAGGGTAATGCTCCGGGGACCTGGGTTCGAATCCCACTATAGCAGATGGTGAAATTTGAATTCAATAAATACCTGGAGTTAATTAAAAGCCTGATGATGATTGCTGATTGTTGTAAAAACCCATCTGGTTCACTAATGTCCCTTTAGGGAAGGAAATCTGCCATCCTTTGCTGGCCTGGCTCCAGACCCACAGCAATGTGGTTGATGCTTGAATGCCCTCTGAAGGGCAATTAGGGATGGGCCATAAATGCTGGCTTAGCCAGCGACACCCACATCCCTCAGATGAATAAAAAAAAAATCCACAAACATTCACTCCCTTCACCACCGATGCACAGTAGCAGCAGTGTGTGCAGGAACTCACCAAGGCTCCTTCAACAGCACCTTCCAAACTCACAACCAGTACCATCTAGAAGGACAAGGGCAGCAGATAGATGGGAACACCACCATCTGGAGGTTCCCCTCCAATAATTGGAAATATACCACCATTCCTTCACTGTCGCTGGGTCAAAATCCTGGTACTCCCTTCCAAACAGCACTATGGGTGTACCTACACCACATGGACTGCAGTGGTTCAAGAAGGCAGCTCAAGAAGTCATCTTCTCGAGGGCAGCTAGGGATGGGCAATAAATGCTGGCCCAGCCAGCGAAACACATATCCTGTGAATGAATAAGAAAAAAGTGGCAGACCCAAGTCAGACTGCCAGTTTTGTGTTCTCTTAGAAAACTGAAGCTCTGCATGTATCAAGCATGCATGTATACATAAAACTTTACTCAGCCATGTTCTGGTGCTGGTTAGATTTGCATGTTAGTGAAGTGCCAGTGGGATTATCAGCTCTTTGAGAACATTGAAAAGGATATGAATTAAGTTTTAAAAATTTCCCGCTTGGTATGTTTTTGAAATTTCACTTAACTTGTATTAAAATAACCATTATTCAGAGTGGTGCGAGTCTGTCTGCTTGAGGTGGTCCCGCAGCCTTTGACAAAACACAAATCATTGTCAATTCAACGTCTTTGCATCTGAGTTATGCTACATATTTTGCATTGATGTGTAGCTTTGCATCGATATGAAGTGTGTAATGTAACCGAAGCTGCACAATGGGGCCCAATTAGATGTTTACTTCAACCTATACAGTTGGTTTCACGTTCAACGACAACTTGCATTTATCTAACACCTTTAACATTGGAAAATATGCCTAGGAATTTACAGATGTATAATAGAAAAGTGGATGTCAAACCAAAGAAAGAGGTATCAGGAGGGGTGATGAAAAGTTTAGTCAAATAAATGTGTTCTGAGGGCCTTAAAGTTGGAGAAGTGGAGTTTAGATGGGCAATTCCCAAATGTAGATCCTAGACAGTTGATGGCACGATTGGCAATGATGGGGAGGGGACAATACATAATGGGAGTTTGTGGACGGGGTTATAGCACTGGAGGAAGTTATAGAGATGGGGAGGGATGTTGTCGTGATTTAAACATGAGAATGAGAATTTTAAATTTGAGGATTTGGGAGACTGGAAGCCAGTGTAGATTAGTGAAGATAGGGGTGATGCGTCAGTGCAACTTTGTGCAAATTAGGATATGGACAACAGAGATTGAGGTGAACTGAAGTTTATGTGGGTGGACGAATGGAGAATCACCAGAAGCAGTAACTGAGTTTGAAGGTGACAAAGGTTTGAATGAGGACTTCAGTAGCAGATGGGGTAAATGGTGAGACAGATGGAGACAGAGCATGCAACCTTTGTGATGATGATATTCATTACAGTCAACACCTATCTCATCATTTGCACTGATTAGCAGCATTACGGGGCTGACCACTTGTACTGCCCTGCTGGATTTCCTAAATTGTTGGTACCTAAATGCCCATCAGGCATCTTGGCACAATGCAATAGCTTACATGCACAGAAAGAATTTTCTGTTCCACCCATGAATAGCCAATCAATGACCGTCAGCACCTTCTTATGTAAACCAGTGCCTGCTTTTCTGGCAGTAGCTACGGCGCTTTCATCTAAACATAGTTAGCTATAACAGATATGTTTGAGAGGCTTTAATGTTAGAAATTCTTGGAAGATATTTTCACTGCAGAGGCCTGAATCTGCCTGCAAGTGATTAATATGGGATAATTACTGGATGCTGGAAAAGAACTTGAAAAAGGAAGTTGTTGTGATCCATGTAGGCACCAATGACATGGGTAGAACCAGGAATGCGGTTCTGCTGTGGGAGTTTGAGGAGCTAGGGTACAAACTAAAAAGCAAATCTCAAAGGTATTAATCTCAGTCAGGATTATTGTGTCATGCATAGAGACAAATAGATTAAAGGATTAAATGCGTGTCTAAAAGAGTAAAGGAAGCAACAGTTTCAGTTCATGGAGCAGGGCACCAGTACTGCGGAAAAAAGGTGTTCCGTTGAGACGGACTCCACTTATACTGGGTGGAGCCACTATCCTGGCAAATCGAATAACTAGGGTGATAGATAGGGCTTTAAACTAATATGGGAGAGGGAGGGTTCAGATTATGGTAAATTTATACATTTGAAGAGAAAAGTCAAGTCTGTAGAACCAAGTTGCTGTTTGGGTAAAATGAAACAATATGTGCCAGGAAGGGTTAAATAACAGGAATAGGACATTAGCAATTAAGGCCCCATCAAGGAAAAAATAGTAAAAAGTTAAAATTATAGGCACTGCATTAAAATCATATGTGAATTCGGTAGACAAATGGTATGTTGATATTCATTGCAAAGGGGTGTTACAACCAGGTGAAGAGGAATGCACTGGCCTCCCTCAATTCAGCTTTCACCGTCGATCACAACAAAGGTTTTTAAAATTTCTTTTCCCCATGGATGCCTTTTTCAAATCCGGATGTAATTTTTGCTATCTATGCAGTGAACAATAAGGAGCCGATCAACAAGGTTATCGTGAGTCAAAGAAATAGCATGCTTATTAGCCACTAACCTGAGGAAAAAATAATAAAAGATGCGACGTCACACACACCCACAGGTATCAGAAGTAAGTACAGATAACTGCCACAAGTCATCTGATGTCTGGAATTGTGACTTGACCTTTTCTGGAAAGTTACTATATGGTTTGCACTGCAGGCATGCCCTGACATATTGCTCATAAAGATGCAAATGACATGTCCATCTTTAGTCAGTGTCTTTTCTTGCCTTTTTAAAAAAAAGGTCCTGTTTAAACAGTTCAGTATGTTTTTGGTTAGCTGGTGAAGTTCACTCAGTCACAATATCACTCAGTCACAATTTCCTGATGTTGTGACGGGTTAGAGTATAACAGTAAGGTGATCTTACTACAATAATACCCTCTTCTTAAGCAGTCCCTCAGGATCGATTATGATTTGCTTCTACTGTGGTTTGATGGATTCTGAGATGATTGCCAAGTCTGATGCATGATCTATAGACTCTGTCACATGCAGGGCAAGTGATGCTTGAAGAGTAGATGAGATGTTTGGAGGTTTGTATTCTCTCTCCGATGCTTGGACTTTGATCTGTGTGTTCCCAATAACGTCTCTCAATGTGTTTAGTGCATCCCTGAATGAACCTTCTTCATTTTGGTCAGTCACAGGTCAGGGATTCCCACCTGTCAGCTGGGATGTTTGATGACTTCAGGGATGCCTTTGAGCACATCCCTACAGCATTTCCATTGTCCTTCTTGGAGTCTCCTGCTGCAACCGAGTTCCGAATAGAGCAGTTGCTTTGGGAGTCTGGTGTGAGGCATAAAAACAACAAGTCCTGCCCAGCAGAGCTGGTTTTGAGTGGCTAGTGCCTTGTTGCTGGGTATGTTGGCTTGGGAGACTATGTTGCTTTTGGACTGCCTTTCTTATCACCAGATTTGGAAGATCTTGCGAAGCCATCCTTGATGGTACTTCTCCAGTGCTCCGAGGTGCCTGCTGTAGGTTGTTCAAGCCTTTGAAACATATAGGAATGTGGGGATCACTACTGACTGGTCCTTAGTCTCAGGTTTCAGATCCTGGTCTTCAAATACTCTTTATGTGGGCTAAAGAGTCTAAGTTAAACTTTTTGTTTTATTGAGTTTCTTTACATAAAATGTTTGACAACTTAGTTATGTACTCATGGTCAGTCTATACTTCTTTTGACCCTGAATAGCTGGCATATTTCTAACAGAAATGCTTCTTTCTGTACATGTAAGTGTTTTGCTCAGTGTGCCTTGTGATGACATGAGCGTACTAATAATTAGGGGATAGCCAACAAGAAAATGTATTAATTATATGTTTCAGTGCACTGGAAACCTGTTTGGCATAAAATCAAATGCTAAAATAGATTGTTGTCTTGTAAAATATAAATAATGACACAGTTTGAGTTTATTATCCACATTAGATTATAGCATGATGCACTTCAGTTTAGTCATTTGGTAGCACAGTATTGCTGAACAAAGAGACATGTCGAAGTTTTTTGTCTTGCACTCTTCAGGACACTTTGCAAGAATACCAATATAGGGGGAAGACAACAATTTATACTGTATGTGAAGATAGTGCTGATTGGTTGGCAAGTGGACTCTGATTGGTAGAGGCTTTGCCATGGAGAATGCACCAATGATGGTGACTGACAGTTAACTGCCAAATATTGTTTGAAATTTAAACCAGGCAGCTTGACCCTGATTGGTTAAGGCATTGCCCTGAGGAATGAGTGAGCAAATGGCTGGCATTAATTTTGTTCCAGTAATACTTATGTTTATTTGTTAAGCATGATATTTGGTCTTGTCCTCATTGTCTTATGTAATTTATTTGGCTTTGCAGCATTTGTATTTCTGATACTGGATAATAGGTTATAAATGTCTGTGGTACTGTTCTCAGCAAATTTTTAACCCTCATTTATCCTTGGCATTGAGGTTAGAAATAGATTGGGAACTAGTGCTAATATCAAGAATCTGTTTCGGGGCTTGATTTATTATGGAATGGCAAAGTAAGCTGGAGCACTCAGTGTGAGTGCTCCAGCTTACTTTAAGTTCATCACTTGATTCAATATTGAACAGAAACTAAGTACTTCTCTTGAAAATGTAAATATATATTATATATATCCACTGATATATTGAAAATTAGACTACCTTCAATTACAACAATTTAATTAAAAACTATAACGGTATATTTTTAGCCAGTGACAGTGTTGATTCTAATTTTCAGCAATGTAATAATCCATGCATATTAATGTATAGCTCCTGAATATGATGTCTGCTTTCTTACCAAGATTATGCTCGGAGTTGGGGGGTGGGGTTACCATTGACCAGAAACTGAAATGGACCATATATAAATACTGTGGTAACAAGAGCAGATTAGAGGCTGGGAATTCTGCGGAGAGTAACTTACCTCTTGATTTTCCAAAGCCTGCCCAATATCTAGAAGGCTTAAGTCAGGAGTGTGATGGAACACTCTCCACTTGCCTGGACGAGTGCAGCTCCAACAACACTCCAGAAGCTCGACACCATCCAGGACAAAGCAGCCTGCTTGATCGGCACCCCATCCACCACCTTCAACACCCATTCCCTCTGCTACCGATGCACAATGGCAGCAGTGTGTGCCATCTACAAGATACACTATAGCAACTCACCAAGGTCCTTAGACAGCACCTTCCAAACCCATGACCTTTACCACCTAGAAGGACAAGGGCAGCAGGCACATGGGGTAGAATCATCCCAGATTTGCACTAAGTGTGGTGGTGGTTGGGTAAATGATGTTTTACCCGCTGGCCACAGTGCGGCTTTTCATGCCATATCGTCCCAAACCTGCCGCATTAATTATGCATTCCCAGGAAATACGCCATTTCCACGACGGGCGGGCTCTCACTCGCCTGCCACGCTGTCATCTCACTGCTTCATCACACCAGGCGTCATATTTAAAGTGCAGCCACATGCACACCTCGAGTTCTGCAAAGCAGACATGGCCCTGAAAGGCAAAAGGACTGCAGCCCCAGGTTCAATGACACGTCCCTTGAACACCTTTTGGATGTAGTGGAGGATCGCCGTGACCTCCTCTACCCCCACTCTGGCTGCAGGATGGGCAGCAACATTGTCAATCTGGCTTGGGAGGCGATGTCAGCGGTGGTCAGTGCCAACGCCCTGTAAAAGAGGACAGGCACCCAGTGCTGCAAGAGGATGAATGATCTCCTCCGTTCCACAAGTGTAAGTCACTCTTCTCATCACTCTCAATTCACACACTCTCAAACCAACCACACATCCACAGGGTCCCCACTCACTGCCAGTTCAAGGGACATCACCATTCACTCTCTCACACACACCTTCATTGTCCTCATCCCATCCATGGGACCACTCACCACCCACACATGCCAGGCCTACCTATCATCTGGCCTGGTGAGCATCCTGCTTATACTCTCTCCATCGTTATTTATGCAGGACAAGCGGGCACACAACAAGAGAGAGAGGTTGCAGATGATGGAGGAATGCCTGAAATCAAGGTCTTCATCGACTTTGAAAGTAGAGCCATCCAGCTGGCTGGTGAGGATCTGGACCATCCCTGTGCTGACGGTGAGGTCGGTGGTGCTCTACCAAGTGGGGATCCAGGAGTGCAACATCCACCAGACAGCCATACTGTGAGTGATGTGTCATCTTTCACAGGCCACTGCCATGCACTAATAATCTTTCCTTGCTTTCGCAGGCACATCTGCCAAACAGCCAACGGAGTCCATGGTGCAGGGCCTCCAATCACGCCCTGAGGAAACCTCTGAAGAGGAACCTGCAGGCACCCTCCTTGAAGTCCTGTCACAGCACTCACCCACACCCTCCACCAGCACAAAGAGACACGCCCCAGTAGGACCTGGCTTTAGAGTAGCCTCGGAAGCACAATCTGGTGAGCACATCACAGTTTCTGATCCACAGCAGGTGACAGCAGGGACTTCCCCGGTGTCCAGCACTCGGAGGACTGCTGGAGGCCAGAAATTTGCTCTGAAAAGATGACGAACCACTGGACTTGGTAATGTCACAGTTGCTGGAGCTGCAAAGGCAAGCTCGGGAACATCAGGAAGGGATGTCCGCTGTATTCTTCAGATTGCAAGGCACAATGGAGGAGTCCGCCCGCCTTCAGGCTGAGGTGATAATGCTGGCATGCCAATACACTGAGGTCAACACTGGTAGGATGGCGGCTGCCATGGAGACCATGGTTCAGGACGTCGCTCCTGCACTCCATCGCTGACACCATAGTTGGCCTCCAACAGTGTGTACGTGAGAGAGGTGCAGGACAGCTTGATCTCACTCCAGCAACCTCATCTTCTTAAGGAGTCAGCCAGGGGCCCTCGGGCATCCTTAGATAGGAAGATCAGCAGGTGTACACCCCGGGGCCATCCATCCAGGAGTGTCTGACCCATCCTAATCCTCACTTCCCGTGACCTCAGCAGCTCCACCTCCACAGCTTGAGGATGGTGCCACTGCCACAGCCGGCCCCCGAAAGCAGGCTCTCCATGTCTTTGCCCTCCAGAGGACACCCACCAAGGCCAATCACAGACAGGTCGTAGCAGTCAGCAGGCTGCCTCCACCTCTGCTGTGGATGTCTGGGGAGCACCAAGATATAGCGGTAGGGTTAGGAAGGTTAAGAAAATGTAGTTGCACAGCTTGGGCACAGGTGTTAATCACTTGTACATAATGTTCTCTATTGTCAATAAATTCCCAAGAATGTCTCCCTGCCTATGGCTCCTTGTTCTGATGAGCAATGTTTGTGTCACTCAGATATGAAACCTTTCTGCTCAAGATAAAGACAGGTGTCTCAGTCCAGGGCCTCTTTCCTATACTTTGTGTAGCCTTCAGAACAAAATGATGGTCCAGCCTCACACTCCCTGGACACATTAGTGATGCCTGCACCTCGATGGTGCTTGACATTGCTGCCAGAATGTAGTGGGCAGGCGCCACAGAGTTCTGTCATTCTCTCTGTGTGCTCTCAGCACCTTTAAGGTGGGACTGGTTCCCATCTTGTCATCATCTGTGACCAGTGTCGCTGTACTCCCGAAGGGGTCAGGTGCTGAAGACGGACAAAGGATCAGGTGCATTTAAAATTTCATGGCTGTGTCTCTATGATATGACCCTGATTACAGAGCATAAGTGAGCTGCCCTCGACCAGGCAGGAGTCAGACATGCTCAGATCTGTGGAGTTTTCTCACTGCATGTTGTCGTCATCCGCCTGCAATCAAGCGACTATTGGAGCCTCCGCTGCATGTCCATGACAGAAGCATTATCACAGAGGGTATGCGTGCTGCCATAAGCCAGACTGGAGTCAAACGTTCATAGATGCAATGTGAGGATCTATGGTGTCCCTTCACTTCATGTCGTCATCATCCTCCACAAATCTAGCAGCTATGAGGGCCTCCCGAGCGCACCTGCCTCATCTGCCCAATATGAGGGCCTCATCCCCATCATCGTTGCCTCCGAAGACAACCACCATCGTCACCATTGACGTCTTCCTCATCAGAGGAGACCTCCAGCTCCTGCATCTCCTCCTCAGCCATCTCCCTTCCCCGTTGCAGCGCCAGGTTGTAAAGGGCACAGCAGGCGATTATGATGCGTGACACCCTCTGTGGGCTATATTGAAGGGCTCCACCAGACAGGTCCAGGCACCGGAACCTCATTTTCAGCATCGCGATACACCTGCAGTATATGGAGTGCAGCGGTTCAAGAGAAAGCTCACCACCATCTTCTCGAGGGCAATTAGGGATGGCCAATAATTACTGGCCTAGCCTGTGACGTCCATATCCCATGAAACAATTAAAAAAAATATAAGGGGGAACCAGTGGATGAGGTATATTTGGAGCTAAGAGGTTGTTGCACAAAATTAGTAGTAATGATTGGCATGGATTGAGGATTGGTTAACAGACAGAAAACAAAGTAGCAATGAATGGTCATTTTCATGCTGGCAGGGTGTGAATAGTGGGGTGCCGCAAGGATCAGTACATGGACCTCAGCTATTTGCAATCTATTTCAAGGACTTAGATGAGGGGACTTAGTTTAATGTATCCATGTTTGCTGACGATACAATGCTAGGTAGGAAAGTAAACTGTGGGAATGTTGTAATAAGACTGCAAAGGATATAGACAGGTTAATTGATTGGGCAAGGTGGTGGCAGATAGGGTATAATGTGGGGAAATATGAAAGGATCCACTTTGGCAGAAAGAATTGAAATGAAAAATATTTGTTAAAAGATCAGAAAGTGTAGGTCCAGCAAGCGATTAGGAAGGCAAATGGTATGTTAACGTTTATTGCAAGGTGGTTGGACTATATGAGTAAGGAAGTTGTACTGCATTTATATCGGACGTTGGTAAGACCACACCTGGAGTATTGTGTGCAGTTTTGGTCTTTTTAAGCAAAGAAGGATATGCTTTCCGTAGAAGGGATGCGACCAAGGTTCATTAGATTGATTCCTGTGTGAGAGAGCTGTCTAGTGAGGAGAGGCGGAGTAGAATGGGCCTATACTATCTGGAGTTTAGAAGAATGAGAGGTGATCTCATTGGCATGTACAAAATTCACAGAGGGGATAGATGATGGGAGGCTGTTTCTCCTGGTTAGGGAGTCTAGAATTAGGATCATTGTCTTTGGATAAGGGGTCGGCCATTTAGGACTGAGATGAAGAATTTCTTTGCTCAGAGGATTGTGAATCTTTGGAATTCTATACCTCCGAGCACTGTCAATGAGTATAATTAAGACTGAAATTGGTAGATTTTTGGGCATGCAAGCCCAAATGATATGGGGATAGTAGGGAAAGGTGGAATTGATTTAGAAATTCAGCCATGTTCTTATTGAATGCGCAGGCTCGTATGGCCTACTCTTATTTCTTATGTTCTTTTCTTTAGTTTTTTTTTGATTTAAGGCAATATAGAAAACACGAGAATATTTCATGGAAATTTATGCATTGGTTTTGTATTGTACTATGTATACTGCTGGAATCTTACTAATCCTGTAATGTATACCTAATTTATCCATTACCATATGAAATAAGTTTCATTAAGCTCTGCAAGGAATTAACAAAACTAATCATAAAGAACATGCAGTTAGAACGGGTATTGCTAAATTGATTTTTCTATTAGAATCAATTCTTAATGATTAAACAAAGCAACTGTTCAATGAAGTACTTTAAAGTATTAATGTGTTTTAAATGCTGTCGTTAACATCCTCCTTCATTTAAATAGTGATTTCACTGTGGAGTTCACAAAACAATTTCAAGTGAAATGCAAGCTGTTCCATTTCCAACGAGGGTGATCCTCATGGACCCAGATTCTTCCCACATCTTTAACATAGTCTCCAGTAATTTTTGTTGCATTTAAAGAAAAATTCAATAGATATTGTTTTTAAATGGCCAAGAAGTTCCTGATTGTTTACTTTGTTTATAGCACGGGTGGCCAAACTTACTGAACTTAAGAGCCACACATGATAACCTTCAGATATCTGAGAGCCGCAAGACATGAACAAACTTTACACAGGCTAATTACTGCTAGTAGAAGTCTTGTGGGTCTCCATCCTGGCTGTAAGTCTTTGAAAATCTGACTGATATGTTGTCAAGGCTGTACAAAGGAGCTCTGTCAGGTGCTGTAAGGACTGCATGATGTTTTGACTTTACAAACTTCCTCACGGAGTACAGCGAAAATTGAAATGAGTCGCACACTAGTTTTCTTGAATTGAGGATATTTTGTTTCTGGCAGTTGCTTCCAGGACTTGATTTATGCACCATCTTTATGCCCTGATCCTCCTGGAAGTCCAATAGTTCCATTTCTACAGCAGATATTTTTGTAACCAGAGGTTCGAGAATCAGACAACCATCATTGACCACATCAACCATGAATGGGTTTACAAGAAAGGCAAAGCAGGATCTCAACTCCTGAAAGTCATCAAACCTGGCTCAAAAATTATCAAGCAGTCCTTGTAATTTATCCCTGTATTCTTCAAGTTTGTGATCTTTTACTTCAATATCAGGGAATGTGTTTACCCTCCTTTTGAGATGGGGTAGTGGTTGAAGTTTCTTGACAGTATGTATCTTTGCAAAAGCCTTACCTTATTTTGGAAGCTGAAAACTGCCTGAGTAAGGTCAGAAGTGATCTTATCCTTCCCCTGGAGTGCCAAGTTGAGAGTTTGTAAATGCTGCATAATATCAGTGACAAAGATCAGATCCTGCTTCCATTTGTTATCTTCCAGCTGTGGATAGTATCTTTTCTTTTCAAGAAAAACAATAATAGGCTTCAACAGTTCTAAGACATTGCTGGTTGACAACCACCTCACAATGCAGTAGAAAAAGACATTGTCAGGCTTTTCTTTGAGATCCAGCACTTCAGTAAAATTTTTGAACTGTCAGTGAGTCTCCCCATTTGAGCAGATGAAATTGACAATTTCAAAGACCATCTTCATAACATTTTTGTACTTGAAGTATCTGGCTGCTAGATGTTCATGATGATTGATGCAATGTGTAGGGAGAAATTCCAGAAATTTGGGATCGCTTTTCAAGAGCGCGATTAGGCCTGCATGTTTCCCCACCATTGAAGGTGCTCCATCCATAGCAACACTGACAAGTTTATTCAGTGGTACATTGACATTTGTCAACACTCTGACAAGTGCATCTTCTATGTCAACACCACAAGTTGTTTCTTTTAGCGCCACCAAGTTCAACATTTCTTCTTTCACAATTACATCCGGGGAAACATAATGAACAAATATCGCCAGTTGTGGGTTGGCTTGTATGTCTGTGGATTCATCAAGAGTTAAGCTGAATGCTAGAGAATTCTTCAGATTGTTTTGTATCTTGCTTGCAACATCAACACTGACCTGGGAGATATACCTCTCCGCAGTGTGGTATGAAATTGGAATTTGTGTCATTGAAGTTTTGTGTTCTTTGGATCTAAAACTGCAACAAATTCAGTAATATTCTTAACAAATTCACCATCAGAGTATGGACATTTAGCACGAGCAAGATTCCATGCCATAACCAAGCTAGCTTTGGTCGTTGTGTCAGCTTCCTTATCGAACGTTTAAAGTAGTGTCTGCTGGTTATTTAGGGATGATTTTAACGTGAGTAACTTGTATTTCCGTAATTCTGATTTAGGAGGATAGTCAGATGAAAATGTTTTGTGTTTCAGGTTACTGGCTTTGTAGTGAGTGCATTGCAGATAAGGCAAATAGGTTTCCCATTTTTGACAGTGAATGTAAAATTTTCCTCCCATTCTGGCTTAAAGCCCCCCCCACCCGCTTTTCATCTTTATACATTTGTTTCTTGCAATTTAATGATGTCATTTTCGTTCACCAAGTTCACACAGGGCTAGCACTGAAATCTTCAGTTTTTCCTCTTGATCCTTCCATGCTGCTGAAAATGGCCACTGAGAGTCATGAGGCCCCATGTGGGAAAACTACAAAAGAAATTTCACGACGGTTCTGGAGCAAATCGGTAAAAAGGAGGAGGGTTAAGAAGATCAATGACTCATTCCAGCACTGTCGTGAGATTTCTTTTGTAGTTTCCCGTTGCTCCTACACAGAATGGCATGAGTCTGCAAGACATGAGCGTATTTCAACGAAGGATGTTGTTTTGCTCATTTGTGCTCAGATTCATCTTCAGCTCCATCTTTGGCTGAACTGAATAGGGAAATTTTTTGTTTGATATTAAATCATAAACAAGCAGCAGTGAAAATGCAAGGAGGTGTTTGTTTTAAAATTGAATTTATAATACAAATTGGGTTCCTCTCTCCCGTGATATTGTCAAGGACAATAAAAACGGAAAAAAACAAGAAGATACAATTATTAATCTGGCCTCTGTCACCTGCCCTCGGGGTGTGCAGGTAAGAGTAAGGTGGAATGGATGGAAGGCTAAAAGTTAAGCGACTGACAACAGAGCAAGGTGAAAAATTTCCAATTTCAGTGCAGTCAAAACACCCAGCCTAATTTTAACCACCAAACACTCACTTCCTCTGAACAAGCCCCTTCTAATTCCCCTCCCTTGCCTGCAAAAGCCCCCCTCTACCTACCACAGCAAGCGAATTGCTCCCCCTATTTAATTCCACCTTCAGTATCAAATTCTCCCTCCCCGTGAACAGATCCCTGTCAAAATACTCTCTCCCCACAATCAGACCCCTGTCTAAATGCCCCCTCCCTAAGAACAGATGCTGGGCTAGACTTTGACTAGGTGCAATCATGCAAACCGGGCGCTTGTGAATCTCTGAAATTACATTGAGCTCTCTGGACCTGCAGGTCTCAATATTTGTACCTCCGAGAATCCCCCAGATCCCACCCTTTGTAAAAATTCCACTGAAGGCCTTAAATTAATCCCTCTATCTCCCCGTACCCACTCAGTCCAGGATTGGTGCTGTTTGCACATTAAATATTAACAGTGAACCTTCCATTTCCAGCACAGTTACCTCTCTCTCTCTCTCACTCTCATTATCTTTCCCTCCCCCTCTGTCTTAAAGAGTAAGAGCCCAGGATGCATGCTCTCAATTACACAGACATTCCCTTCACGACATTTCAACAGGGAAAAAAGATCAGTTATAAAGCAGAGGCTTAAAAGATCGAGACACAGTTACCTCCACCTTTGTGAAATCGCTCTGTTTTTCTTTATTTCTTGCTTTGTCTGTATCTTGTCTCTCAATCCCTATCTCGCTCTTGTTCTTTCTCATTCTCTCCATTTCTATCTCATTTGCATCACTGTGTATCTTTCTCTGTCTCTTTCTCTCTATCCTGGGTGTGACCTTCAGAAATGTACTGTCACATATTTCTGTCAGACCTTTAATTGTATCAAAATGCCTACGTAAAGAAATAGTGCTTTTTTAGTCATTTGTTACAGTAAAAAGTTTTAAAACATGAAATCTTGACATGTCATTCTTTCAGCTGTTAACTGTAAGTTCGAATTTTTCTTTAAAAGTTATCGGTCCCGATGAGGATCATTACACCCTGTGTTGTCAGAATATATGTCTGGATTTTTAATTTCATTAAGACACTTCAGACTACAGTCCCTAGCATCTATTGCAAGAGCTTTAACTGAACAAAGGAGGGCTTGTATGGACCTATCTAAAGTTATGTTGAGATTACCCAAATAGGCTTAGGCTTACTTTAATTGTTCTATTTTAAATTGAAGGCTAGTTTAAAATGATCATTCTGCCTTTCTGTGCTGCAGTGAAGTCTGCTTTGTATCCTGAAAGTTATTGTGCAAATGCGAGCTACAATCAATTCCCAGAACATGTATGAAATCTATGACACAAAAGCAAAATACTCTGAATGCTGGAAATCTGAAATAAGAACAGAAAATGCTGGAAATACTCAGCAGATCTGGCAACATCTGTGGAGAGAGAAGTAGAGTTAATTTTTCAAGTCTGTGACCTTTCATCAAAGCATGACACCTGTAATTCAGTCAGAGGAGATATAACACAGTGTGATTTACTATTATTGTTGATGAATTTGGTGTTAGCAAAGCTAACAGATGAATGTACAGATCCCCATTAATAGATATATAAAAAAATTAATCTTAGTTTTCTATCTTTAAGTGACTGCTAAATAGGAGATTTATGGGATGCCTTGTGCCAACTAATCATTGTGTGGAGGCTTCAGTGCATGATTCTGCATCACATGACAGATTGGGATGCGGGTGAATTTCAATTGATAAGGACAGTCCTGTCTTATATATATTGGTAAAAATATTAAAAGCAGTAATTCTCCCTCACCCAATTCAGTTAATTGCTGGTTTATTAAAGAGCTATCTTGAGATACAATTTTAGTTAATACGGTCCTCGAATGATGGCTATTTTATGAAGTAAAATATTAATATTTCATAGGAAAGGCTAGTGCATTTTACATATAAAGAAGGAACTTTCATGATCATATAACAGGTTGTTAATTGTATTTTTTTTGTTTTCTTTAATAAGTCCACACATCATCTTCCTATCGCAATCTGTATTGTCTGGCAGAAAGCATCTCTGTGGAGTACGATTGTGCCATGAAATAGCTCATGCCTGGTTTGGACTGGCTATTGGTGCTCGTGATTGGACTGAAGAGTGGATAAGCGAAGGCTTTGCTACTTATTTGGAGGATGTGTTTTGGGCAAACGCACAGAAGGTACATTTTTATTTTATCTTGTGTGTTGGCAGATTCCTCTATAGTGCTTCATGTGTTTGTCTGATATTGAGTTTGCTGCTATAGTGTTGGTAAGTAATGTTTTTAAAATTAATTAATTCTTCTGCTGAAAGAACTGCAGACGGCAGTTTCAGGCAAATATATTGCAGTGAATAATCACCTCTTTGATTTTGCATCTGAGATTATTGGGTCCTGATGCTGATGCAATGCCTAATGTCAAATGTGAGTCCCAACTCTGGTGTCAATCCAGTAGCACAATCACTTGTTTATGTGCCTGTTTGTGTGGTTGTGTTTTTACCTGTGAGGCAGAGACTGTGAAAGAAAACAAAACATAAGAATGGCATTATCCTTGAAGTTGAGAGAGGTCTTGAAATTTAGAACCATAGAAAGGTTACGGCGCAGAAAGAGGCCATGCAGCCCATCATGCCTGTGCTGGCCATAAAAAGATGAAAAATAAACTAGCTGCTCATCTTAGCCCCACTTTCCAGCTCCTGGTCTGTAGCCTTGCAGGTTACAGCACTTCAGATGCAGATCCAAGTACCTTTTAAATGAGTTGAGCGTTTCAGCCTCAAATACCGATTTAGGCAGTGAATTCCAGATGCCCACCAGCCTCTGCATGAGTAAGTTTTTCCTCATGCCCCCTCTAATCCTTCTGCCAATCACCTTAAACCTATGTCCCCTGGTAATTGATCCCTCAGCTAGGGGAAACAAATATTTCCTGTCTACTCTATCTAGGCCCCTCATAATTTTGTACACTCAATTACGTCACCCCTAAGCCTCCTCTGTTCTCAGGAAAACAACCCTAGTCTATCTAATCTTTCCTCATAGCTGCAATTTTCAAGCCCTGGTAGCATTCTTGTAAATCTTCTCTGTACTCTCTCCAGAGCAATTATGTCCTTTCTGTAACTGTCCTTCCTTTACTTCCCCCTATTCCCAACATGTTCTTACATGCAGAGATAAGCTCTTCCATAGCAGTTAAGAGATTGCGTTTTCTGAGCCCTTTTCTAGTTTGGGTCTGCTCTATTATAGTATGCTTCCTCTTGGAACTGTTCATTGTCCTTCCAATTCAAAATATATTTGTTAATCAGTAGACTCTTCATCGAATTTCTTATTCGGGTCAGAGACTTGAAATGCACCATGGTCTAGGTCAAGTTCTGGCTGCTTAAAAAATCTTGAACCTCAGCACCCATTGTTGGAAAACTGGAACCTGAAGCAGGGCAACTATCCCAGAGGGAAAAGATGTTCTCCAGGTACTTTGTGATATTAAGTCATAAAGAGTGCAAGATTTTTTTAAACATCGGACAATGGGCAATATTCTCTCCCAATTTTTTAGCGTGGATTTTGATTTCTTCTCCATTTAAAAAATTTTCGGCAAAATTATATAAACGATAATTTTCTAATTGTGTGCTGCTAGCAGGAAGCCTCACAACTTAGGAGCACTAATTGAAATTCAGGCTTACACTGCACATGGTGCAGAATTGAGAGAGTGTTTGCACTGGTGAAAGTGCTGTTTTTTGGATGTTAAATCAAAGCCCTGTTTGCTCTCTAAGGTGGACATAAAAAATCTCATTGCACCATATCGAAGAAGAGCAGGGGCGTTATCTCCGATGTCTTGGCCAATATTTGCCCTTCAGTCAACATCACAAAAACAAATTATCTGATCGTTATCACATTGCTGTTTCCAGGAGTTTACTGTGCATAAGATTGGCTGCAATGTTTCTAATGTTACAAATGTTCTTCATTTCAAACTCACTTTGTTGGCTTTAAAGTGCTTTGCGATATTGTGAGGTGGTGAAAGATACCACATAAATGAAAGTCTTTTTTTCTTTTTTATGGTTTAATGGCTAATTTTAAGGTTGACTGAGTTAGTATCATTCTTGCTTCTGATTTATAACATTGTAGAACTTGAGCACAGAATCTAGAGTGATAACAATGCTGTGCTGAGCTAGAGCTGCTTTGTCAAAAGTGTCACCTTTTGGATGAAGTATTAGATGGATGCCCCTTGTGTTTATTCAGGGGAGTGTGAAAGGTTTTATAGAGCTATTTGAAGAAAAACAAGGTCTAATC
The DNA here is from genome assembly GCF_964194155.1 of Cetorhinus maximus. Lineage (NCBI taxonomy): Eukaryota > Metazoa > Chordata > Chondrichthyes > Lamniformes > Cetorhinidae > Cetorhinus > Cetorhinus maximus. The sequence goes on from NC_135880.1 coordinate 109,799,402, forward strand.
ACAGTGTTATGGACAACACTCTTCCAGTAACCAAGGGGATCAAAAGCAGATTAACTGGTCATTCATTCCATATGCCTATATGGAGACTTGCTGTGTGCAAATTGGGTGCTGTGTTTGCTTACAATGGCAACAGTAATTATAGTCAAAACTGATTAATTGGCTGGAAAGTGCCTTTGGACATCCTGAGGATGTGAAAAAAGTTATATAGCTGCAAACTTATTATTTACACAAGACAATGAACTGCCATGAAATTTGAAGAAGGTGGAAATTAAAATATTATTTTCCAGAAAGCTATCCCCTTATTGTATTCATGCACCTTAGAATCACAGAATGATACAGCACAGAAGGAGAACATTCATCTCATTGTTACCCATGCTGGCTCTTTGAAAGAACTATTCAATGAGTCAATTTCTCCTGTCTTTGCCCCAAAGCCCTATAAATTTATCCCCTTCAATTTATCTAATTTCTTGTTGAAAGTTGTTACTCGATCTGCTTAACCCCTACCATTTGCCTTCTCAGTCCATTGTGGCATGTTGATGTTGTTCTTTTAATGTCTCCTTTTTTGTTAAACCACCTCTGTTAGGATCATAAGTCAGGGACCTATGAGATCGATACATCAGTGGGATTTGGTTGAAATGTCAACATAAAATGCTAGAAGATTTGGAGTTTACATTTTCTTTGAAAAAGATTCCAATGTTTAATAAATAAAAACAGGATTTTTAACATTTTGGTTTCACCAGAAATGAACTTGGAAATGGAGGTTATAAAAAACTTACATTTTAAAATCACTTCGAAAAGCTATTTCTTGGAAAAAGAGGTTAGATTTTATAAAATTAATATTGAAGGAGGAACAGAGGACCACAAGACGTAGAAGCAGAAGTAGGCCATTCGGCCCATCGAGTCTGGTCCGCCATTCAATGAGATCATGGCTCATCTGATAATACTCAATTCCACTTTCCTGCCTTTTCCCATTAACCTCTGATTCCCTTACTGATTAAAAACCTGTCTATCAGCCTTGAATATACTTAATGATGCAGCCTCTACAGCCGTCCCCGGTAAAGAATTCCACAGATTCACTGCCCTCTGAGAGAAGAAATTTTTCCTCATCTCTGTCTTAAATGGGCGACCCCTTACTCTGAGATTATGCGCTCTCTCCCACAAAGGGAAACAACTTCTCAGCATCTACCCTGTCAAGCCCCCTAAGAATCTTATATGTTGCAATAAGGCCCCCTCTCATTGTTCCAAACTCCATTGAGTACAGGCCCAACCTACTCAACCTCTCCTCATAAGAAAATCCCTCCATACCCGGGATCAACCTAGTGAACCTCCTCTGGACTGCCTCTAATGCCAGTATATCTTTCCTTAGGTAAGGGACCAAAACTGTATATGTAGGTGTGGTCTGACTAGTGCCTTGTATAGTTTTGGCAAGAGTTCCCTATTTTTATACTCTATTCCCATTGAAATAAAGGCCAACATTCCATTTGCCTTACCTATTACCTGCTGAACGTGTATGCTAGCTTTTTGTGATTCATGCACGAGGACTCCCAAATCCCCCTGCGCGGCAGCTTTTTGCAGTCTTCTTCATTTAAATAATATTCAGCTCCCCTATTCTTCCTGTCAAAGTGCACAGTCTCACATTTTCCCACATTATATTCCATCTGCCAAGTTTTTGCCCAATCACTTAACCTGTCTATATCCCTCTGTAGACTCTTTGTGTCATCCTCACCTCACCCACCTATTTTTGTGTCATCCGCAAACTTGGCAATAGTGCCTTCACTTCCCTCATCTATGTCATTAATATACATGGTAAATAATTGTGGTCCCAGCACTGATCCCTGTGGCACTCCACTAGTTACAGGTTGCCATAGTGAAAATGCCCCCCTCATCCCAATTATCTGTCTTCTATTAATTAGTCAATCCTCTATCCATGTTAATATACTACCCCCAACACCATGGGCTCTTACCTTATTAAGTAGCTTTATGTTCGGTACCTTATCAAATGCCTTTTGGAAATCCAAATATTTTACACCTACTGGTCCCCCTTTATCTATCCTGCTTTTTACCCTCAAAGAATTCTAATAAATTCGTCAGGTATGATTTCCCCTTCATGAAGCCATGCTGACTCTGCTTGATTAGATTATGCATTTCTAAGTGCTCTGCTTTACATCCCTTTAGAATAGACTCTAACATTTTCCCGATGATGGCTGTTAAGCTAACTAGCCTGACTGGCTCTGAAGAAGGGTCATATGGACTCAAAATGTTAACTGTTTCTCTCTCCACAGATGCTGCTAGACCTGCTGAGTTTTTTCAGCATTTTCTGTTTTTGTTTCAGATTTCCACCATCTGCAATATTTTGCTTTTAACTGGCCTATAGTTACCTGTTTTTTGTCTCCCTTCCTTTTTGAATAAGGGTGTTACATTGGCAGTTTTCCAATTCTCTGAAACTTTTCCAGAATCTAAGGATTCTTGGAAGATTAATACCAGAGCATCCGCTGTCTCTGTAGATCCTTCCTTCAATATCCTAGGGTGCAACCCATTAGGTCCAGGAGACTTATCAGCCTTTAGCCCTATTAGTTTCCCTAGTACTTTTCCTCTAGCGATAGTTATTGTATTTATTTCCTCCCCCCACCCCCCTCTTTTCCCATTGATTATTTAGTATTTTTGGAATGCAATTTGTGTCTTCTACTGTGAAGACTGAAGCAAAGTATTTATTCAACTCCTCTGCCATTTCCTGGTTCCCCATTATTATTTCCCCAGCATCATTCTCTAAGGGGCCTATGTTCACTTTGGCCTCTCTCTTCCTTTTTATATACTTAAAGAAGCTCTTACTGTTCATTTTTATATTACTTGCTAGTTTACCCTCAAATTTTATTTTCTCCCTCTTTATTTTTTTTTGATCACCTTTTGTTGGCTCTTAAAACTTTCCCAATCCTCTGGCTTACCACTAATCTTTGTCACATTGTATGTTTTTTCCTTCAATTTGATACTATCCTTAACTTCCTTGCTTAACCATGGCTGGTTTATCTCCTCCCTAGAATCCTTCTTCCTCACTGGAATATATCTTTGTTGTGAGTCATGAACTATTTTCTTAAACATCTGCCATTGTTCATCAACCGCTTTTCTGCTAAACTCCTTTCCCAGTCCACCCCAGCCAACTCTGCCCTCATTTCTTTGTAATTACCCTTATTTAAGTTTAGCACAGTTGTTTCCGAATTAAGTTTCTCACTCTTAAACTGAATGCTAAATTCTACCATGTTGTGGTCACTGTTTCCTAGGGGATCTTATACTCTGAGATCATTTATTAAACCTGCCTCATTATACATTACCAAATCCAAAATAGCTTAACCCCTGTTTGGATCCACAACATATTGTTCTAGGAAACTGTCCCGAATACATTCTATGAACTCTTGCTTGTGGCTACCTCTGCCAATTTGATTTTCCCAATCTACATGAAGGTTAAAGTCACCCATGATTAATGTGCTGCCATTTTTACTTGGCCTCATTATCTCCTGATTTATTCTTTGTCTTACAGTATAGCCACTATTAGGGGGTCTATAGACTGCTCCAACCAGTCCTTCTTCCCCTTGTTATTTCTTAGACTAAATCATTCTGAAATGAAATGAGGGGTCGGTTTATACTGTGGTTGAGGAAGAAAACTTTCTGCTCTGACTGCTGCTCACACCATCCTTGTATATTTGTCACTTCTGATTTAACAACTTTCAACCATGAAACTTGTTAATTTGATAAAATCTATTGCAGCATGTTTTCCTCAAACATAATTTAATTTTGTAAGGCAACTGAAGCGTGCATGTTATTTATGTGTCTTTGTTACATAGGAATATGAAGATCTAGAAAAGATCAATGCAACCCTTCAGGCTGCATTGAGTTCAAAGCATAGCCTACTCGTGGTATCATAGCATCTGTCATAGCCATCAGTTAGTAATTTCTCCAAATGACAATCAAGTTTCCTCTTAAATCTGCCAATGCTATCCAATTTTGCTGTCTTTTCTGCCAGTCCATTCCAAGTATTGACCACTATCTGTGTTGTGTAATCTAAACTATGTTCACCCTCCCATCTCTGGGCTTGATTCTGTCTCTTGGTTGTGCAGTTTGTGGTTATTTTGAATAACTTATTAGGATTTGGTTTAGTTTTGACCTTTGAGATATTCCATGAGCTCTTTTTTCATCAGTTAATGCATTCCCATTTTCCCGAATCTCTTATTTTATGGGCCTATTCTCTTCTGTATCCTCTCCAAAGATAGAACATTTGGAGCTTTGAAAAAAATACTAATGTTTGATAATGTCTGCACAGTAGTACATTGACCAGAATTGTGCACAGTATTTCAGGTGTTGCTAAATCAGTTCTCTGTATGACTCACTGTTGTCCCCTGGAACTAGTGTTCGATTGCTCTGACTTGGTAACTCATATGCTTGTTTTCTGTTGCATATTGGCTAATAGTTTCAACAAGCTATCCGCCAGTATCCCAGATCCTTTTATTGTTTTGTTATGTATTTTGCTGCTGTGCATCTTAGAGTGCTAATTGCCCTTCTCAGATTCATCACCATTTCCTACATTAAGCTCTGTATTTGGCCCATTTGTTTCTTGATATTTGCAGCTCTCTCTCCAGGAAGCTCAGGTGGCTTCATTTCTGTCCCATTTTACGAGCAGTTTTGCACAATGTAAAAAAATGCCCTCGCTGACTGCTGAGCCCGGGGATAGATGGTGATGTATTGGCAATATTACTGGAATAGTAATCCAGAGGCCCAGGTTAATGCTCTGGGGACATGAGTTCAAATCCCACCACAGCAGCTGGGGGAATTTAAATTCAATTAATTAATCTGGAATATAAAGCTAGTCTCAGCAATCGTGACCATGGAACATTCATCGATTGTCGTAAAAACCCAACTGGTTCACCATTGTCCTTTAGGGAAGGACATCTGCCATCCTTACTTGATCTGGCCTACATGTGACTCTAGATCCACAGTAATGTGATTAACTCTTAACTTCCCTCTGATATAGCCTATCAAGCCACCCAGTTTAAGGGCAATTAGGGATGAACACCAAATGCTAGCCTTGCCAGTGATGCCCACATCCCACGAAAGAATAAATTAAGTTAGCACCTCACCATCTACTCCATCCTGATGTTGTTCCACTTGCACTTATCCTTGCTGCCTCTGCTTGTTTCTGATTTATTCCATTACTTTGCATCATCTAACCTTGTGTTTGAATCTCCTGTGCAGCAGTGTGTTAAAACTTGGCAAAAATATAAACTATTATTTCTGCTGAGATCCCATTTTTCCTATATGTCACTATTTGCCACAAAGAAGTCCAATAAGTTTGTCAGACATGACCAACCACTAACAAATTTGTGCTGATTTGCTCTTAGTTCGGGACCCTTAAAATTTGTTATAATCAGACCAGAAGTGAACTGGCTCCCCTCTTTTCAACCTCCTCGTTTGGTCACAGCAAAGGTTTAACTTTCTTTTTCACGAGAATATGCTTTTTCCGAATCCAAATGTATTTAACTATTTAAGCAATGTGCAATAAGGAGCCAATCAAACGAGACTTTCTTGAGTCAAAGAAAGAGCAAATTTATTAACCACTAAACCTGAGAAAAAAATAATAAAAATGTGACATCTCTCTCTCTCTCTCTCACACACACACACACACACACACACACACACATATCAGAAATAAGGGAAGTTAGAGTGCAATAAAATAAGTTAAAAGGAGGTGCGGTTAAGTGTCTTTTGCTTGTTCTTGAGGTGTGGATTGTTAAATGTGGCCAATTTGGAATAGCTGGTTTTGTGGATGCGGTCAGATGTAGAAGATGTTGCAATTATTATGAGATTTCTGTTCACTGGTAGGCTTCTGTTAGGTGACTTCTCGAACCAGGTAACACACTTTTTCCAAAAGAGAGAGAGGAAGAGAGTTCAGCTTTTCAGTCTGTTTCCTCTGCTGAAAACTTTCTTGATGCTCCCGTGCCACTTGCAATCTCTCTGCAGTGGCTGTAGCCTGTCCTGTTATATTTTACCCATTGTGTATTTCCAAGGGGTTTTGCATGGGTCTGTCTGTGGAAGCCATTGTTTCAATGTCCAGCACTTTGCATTTTAATGCCTCTTCCTTAGACAACGATGGGTTTCGCTGGGTCTCTGAATTATAGGAAATGTCTTCTTCTTCACACTCCCCTCAGGGTGGTTTGTTTGTTTTTCACCTTCACCTTGGAAGGTAGCCTTGCATTTTTAATTAGTTTGTTCTGTCTCATTTCAAATTGCAAAATTTCCAGTCAGTTGAAAGTTAAAAAGTGATATTTTCAAAAATAATGGGGCATAGCCTCATGGCAAATTGTTATTTTTTTGTCAAATTCCACCAATAAATTTACAATTTCTTTTCAGGTCATGAATCTGTATAAACTAATTTCTTGCTGAATTTCACAATGCCTCCCAACCTCACAAGATTTTTTTCTCATCAAAAATTAGACCTGGAAGATGCATGCATATTATAATCCTAATGTCAGGACATTCAGTGAAGGCCTATGATCATTTATATGTGTATGCTATGAAGACAATTAATAACAATGATTGCAATAGCACATAATACATTATGCGAAAGTAAATTTTGCTATAAACGACTTCCTATTTGGTAGTTGGAGGCCAATCATGTCAGCCTCAAGAGCTGCAAGAGTTCCTCAGTGTAGCATCCTGAACCCAATCCTCTTCTGCTCCTTGATCACTGACCTTCCCTTCATCACTGGGTTAGAAATCTGGCTGTTCGCTGATTTTTTCAATGTTCAGCTTCCTTCGCAGTTCCTCAGATGATGAGCAGTCCATGCCTGCATGTAGCAGAAATGGCTTGGGCTGATAAGTGATTAGTAACATTTATGCCATACAAGTTCCAGGCAATAAGCATCTTCAATAAGAGAAAGGCAAACCATTTCCCCCTGATAGTCAATGTACTTCCATTCACTGAAATCCCCAACATCAAGAGGATGGTGATTGGCCCCAAAATTCTATTGAACCAATCACATAAATGCTGGGTCTACTAGAACAGTTCAAAGCCTGGGTCTTCAGTGGCATGTGGATCACCTAGCTCCCCAAAGCCTCTCTAACACTTACAAAACTTAAGTTAGGTGTGTAATTGAATATTTTCTACTTATCTGTGTCGGTACAGCTATGACAACACTCAAGGTAAATGTAGACTTGCCAAATGATCTTCCTCATTTGTAACAATCTTGGGATCACAGTTTTCAGTATGCTATGTAATTCTAGTGTCCTTTTTTGTCTTCTGATTTTTGCATATTAACATATATTTCTTACCTCTGTGTGCACTTTTTAACCATTTGAAAGAATGTAGCCTTCAAGTCTGATGGGCTGGAATTTTCTGGAACAACCTGCCCTTACTTAAACATTTTCCTGCACCTTGAGCTCAATATTTTTGTCAAGTATGTTGCTGGAAGTGCAAGTTTCTACTGGCGCAGCAAGGACAACAGGGTACTGAGTAGGAGAGTGAATTAGAGTGGGTGAATTCAATGTCATATGAAGTATTGAAAGGGAAATAAAGGCTAGGGGGAGTTTTAACATTTTGACGCATGTAGAGTGGGTTGCTCCACAGTGTGCAGCTTTTGTCATTGACAGGTTCTCCACCCAGAAGTCAACCTGATTGCTGGGCTTGGGTTACGGTCAGGCAGAGAGCACTCCGGAGGAGGAATCAGTACCACAGTCCAAGGCTGGGATCTAAACCTGACTAGGATGGGTGGGGGGTCGGTTGTCTAATCTCTGACCCCATGGAAGGGGTCCTGTCCTTCACCTTGGGGGTCCATTCCCTGACTCGGGAGAGATTCTGGGGTCTGATATGCGATCTTAAGAGAAGTGTTAATCTGGGAACAGGTGTTGTAGGGTGAGGGGTTGTCTGATGGGACTGATGTCACTTCTGCTCCTCCTGGCCCTCAAGGAATGTTAAGGAGGCACTTGCCTTCTGCCTGAAAGTGTCCTTGCCTTGTTGTACCTGCCAGGTTTTCTGACGCCAGGAAACTGGCCAGCCGGACACAGCCTTTATTTACCTGTGAGGAAATATACCAGGCTTCACTTTTCCTTTAATCTAGTGACATTATTCAAACTTTATCTGACTCATTATTTACCATTTATAAAGATTTGAGTTCAAATTAGCAGTATGATTCCTTTGCACAGAGCACATTTCATTATTTCCATGAAAGTAATGTGCTCAAAATTATGCCTGGCACTTTAATGATTTTGTTGTTCGCCATGACAGGCTGACACTTCAGTGCCATACTGCAAGAGCACCGTACTAGCACCAATCACAAACTTAGAACAACCTAAAGCTCTACACCACAATAGCTTGCTTTTATATAGCATCTTTAATGTAATAAAACATCCCAAGCTGCTTCTCAGAAGTATTATCAAACAAAATTGGACACTGAGGCACATAAAAAGATATTAAGAAACATGACCGAAAGCTTGGTCAATGAGGTAGGTTTTAAGAAGTGAATTAAAGGAGGAAAGAGAAACGATCAGGTTTAGAGAGCGAGTTCCAGAACTTAGGGCTTTGCTAGCTGAAGGCATGGCCAGCAATGGCGGCGCAAGTAAAATTGTGGATAATCAAGAGGCCAGAATTAAAAGAGCTTAGGTATTTCAGAGAGTCGTGAGGCTTGGGAAGATTGCAGAGATAGGGAGAGGCAAGGGCATGGAAGAATTTGAAAACAAGGATGAGAATTTTAAAATAGAAGTGTTGCTTAACTGGGAGCCAACATAGGTCAGTGAACACAAGGGTGATGGGTTAACAGGACTTGGTGCTAGTTAGGACACTGACAGCAGAGTTTTGGATAGCATCAAGTTTACAGAGGGTAGAAAGTGGGAGACTGGCCAGGACTGCATTGGAGTAGTCAAGTCTACAGGTAACAAAGGCATATACCCAACAAGGTACTTTTGAACTGTAGCCACTGTTGTAATGTAAGAAACACAACAGCCAATTTGTGTACACAAGATTCCACAAACAGCAATAAAATACCTGACTAGGTCATATGTTTTAAATGTTGACTGAGGGCTAAATGTTGGTCAGGACACCATGAAAACATCCCTGCTCTTTGCAGTTGGATCTTCTATGTCTACCTGAGAAGACAACATCTCATCTGAAGGAAAGCACCCTCAACAATTCCTTTAGTAAAACCTAGATTATGTACTCAAGTCTCTAGATTTGGGCTTGAACACTTGACCTTCTGACTCAAAGGTGAGAGTGCTGTCACTGAGTCAAAGCTGGCATCTAAAGGTATGAATGAAATAAATTAATCAGCCTCTCCAGGAACTTATAAGGCTCTTATTTTTAAAAGCAAACCTTGAAATGAACAAGAGACCAGACCACAGAGAGGTTTTTGAGCAATAAATTTGGCCCACATACCCTTTTCTCAGGTTTTCACTTGTCTTCAACTCTACCTCCACAGCTTTAATACATCAATTAGACCTTCACTATTTTTTTTAAAAAGCCCTGGATCGAAATTCCCAGCAGTTATTGTGTCACGGTATAATACTTTTAACAGGCCATTTTTGCACACGATCCTTCCTAGCCATGCATAGGCTGTATGCCATGCCTCCTTGTTCCATTCTTGCTCCCTTGAACTGAGTGCTGACATGCTCTAATTCACCCTAGGCTGTTTGCTCCAATTCCAAATTACAGCCTGATCCCAAGGCCATCGTCTCCACTGTCTCCATACATTCCATCTGTGCCAACTTTGTCTCTTCTTCCCCACTGCACCCGCACTCCCCCGCCACCTTTATTTTTAATCTGCACAATTTGCACCAGTTTCTACAGATTTGTGCCTACCTCATCCATCTCTGATCTGCTACATATTAGCTGCCACCTAATCCAAATGTGAGGCTGGCTGCACAGCTTTTTGGGATCCTATCTTTTAAATTGGAGGCACTAAAGACCCTCTGACATGTTCAGGTACAGGTCCTGAGTTTGTGAATGATTGGCCAAAATATCTCCAGTGATGTTCTACCTGCATGCATTTGTACCTCTCAAACTCCTCTTACTTATCTGAATGGTTTAGCACTTTTGGAGCCCCAAAGCAATGCCCATCTTTCCCCCTTTATAAATTATAAAAGTCAAAGCCAACAGTGATGAAGAATAATGAAGAAAAGTCTTGGTGGGAGACAAAAAACAAAGTGTTAAAAAAGGAGAGCTACCCAGCAAAACCAGTAAGTTGACGGAACAAAATGCGAGAAGCAACACCCCCTAGCCAAACATCTTTTTTTCCCTGTTTCAGCAGGTAAGCTCCAGGGACTTCAATGCTCTAGTTGTGATGACTGAAGCTCACACTTTGTGAGGCGCTAAATCTGGCAGGACAAGCTTTTATCCGTTAGATTTTATTATTTAAAGTTGGGCTGCATATTTTAGTATTGAGACATTATTATTCACGGCTAAATTGCACCTTGTAAAATCAGGCAGGCAACAAATCGGCATGCCTGATTTTATGACCCCCTGGTTTTCTGGGGCCTCAGAATTTATTCTATTAAGTATATCAATAAAGGAATGTGTGTGGGAGCCAGATAAGACATTGAGAGCCATAGAGAAAGGAGAAGAGATGGGGAACAAGAGATTTACAAATTGTGTTAGAAATAGAATGAGAAAAATACTCAAGCATAAACAGAAAAGTATTGACTTTTATAATGGGAATAGTCTGTAGCATCAATAAAGAGAGAAAGTGGAATATAAAGCAAAGAGCAGATGTCACGCAAAGAGGATGAATAAGCAAAAGAGAAACAGAATTTCTTTGTACCTTGCTGAACTTGACAGAAAACTACTATAATGTATAAAACCAATTACAGTGAAGTTCATAGTCTGTGATTATTCAAATTTCAAGCATTTTTATGCTAATGGTTGAAGTATGGACTGGAATGATTAGCAGCTGGTGGCTGATATGTAAACATTCATTAGTTTTGAAGAAATAAGAGCTTTATATGTTTTGTCAGAACTTCTATTTCTAACAAATACATTTTCAAAGTAGAAGTTGCAATATTTGCATAAATTGTTCTAACTTATTCACCTATGTTAGTGAAATGGATCCAACAGTGGCAGTGCATGTGGAATAGATAGATAATTACATATCTGAAGCACTTCAGTTTCAAAGGGAGCCTGGTTGGGTCAGGGCTGCCAATCAGAGATGGGTTTGGACTTCTAACAGGAGTCAGGTTAGGGTTGGATAAGGTTGCGTTTTCCAAAATCTGCTGTTGGTTCTATCAAAGCTGTGTTGAAAGTTTGAAAGCTTGTCCTTCCTTCGTATAGCTACCTCTATCTATAGCAGGTTAAAAGAATAATTGATTCAATTTTCATATATTTTAACATCTGAACAAATCTGCTTAATTTTCTCTGTATTTTCCTTTTAACAAAGAAATTAAACAAGCAATTTTTAGGGGTACAAATTTCATAAATATATTTTGGCATGAAAGCAAGGCTTAATAGTAGCAGTAAAAATGGAAGGAAAGTTGGCGATCATTTTCTACGAATCTTACCAATTGCCAGTTTAAGGTTAATGGAAGGAAGTAAGTAAAGCCCAAGACATTTTCAGTATTTTTCCATTTATTTAATAGGTTTAATATTGAAAAGAATGATGAATGTTTCATTCCTTTTCTATTTTGATGCTGTAATAATGTATTCTTCCACTTTGAGTTAGAAAGCATACATTGATTGAATGTATTTTTCTAGCTCTCAGAAGAAGCAGCTAAAGAGCAGCACCAACTAAAGTCCCTGTTGCGATGGCGGAGGCTCCGAGACGAAGTTCAGAACTCGGAAGAAGAGTTGCAAGTGCTGAGGTGAGCACAGCTACATTGCACATCAGTGATGATGCCATATAATCAGGCATTTTGTTGTCTTAGAAAATGATTTGAAATTTATAAAATAACAATGAAAAGCATACATTTAAATCAGACAGACTGAGCCTCCAGATATTTGAATTAAACTGATTTTAAATGTGCAGTCATAATGTAGGTGCCTATTGTGTAATGTATAATTTTGAATTTTAAGATGAACTTTTTTCAGGAACTGGAAAACTAGGTATCTACTCCATTTATGTACATGTTCCTGGAGTATGTGATATAGCAATTTGGATGGGCCCAACTCTCTTTGGATCCCAATTTTAAAAATATCCTTGTACTCCAAGGTTTATGCCCTGGGGAAACTCATAGCACATATTATCAATTGTTAGTTGCATTTGGTTGCTAAAATTTATCCCTTAATTGCTTGAACTATTTTGCCTTTTTGCATGATAAGCCCATTTTTTATTCCACACCGCCCCCCCCCGCAACCACTGTTTCTTGAAATGTTTAATGGTCCATAGAAGTGTAGAGCATTTACAACACAAGGAATTCATTCATAACATTGTGTCCATGCCAGTTATTTGCTAAAACAATCTAAAATTAAACCCACTGCTGCATGCTCTCCCCACGATCCTGCATCATGCATCCTCTGTTTCAATATTTAGCCATTCTTTTTCCCTTAAAAATGCATTGGTCTCTGTCCCAATCACTCCCTTGTGGCAAAGCATTCCTTGCTGAAAAACTCTGCATTAAGAAATTTCTCCTAAACACTCCTCTCACCCCTGTAATGACAACTTTAAGTTCACAGAATCACAGATCACAGAATGGTTACAGCACAGAAGGAGGCCAGTTGGCCTGTCATGTCGGCACTGCTTCTCTGAAGAAGCAATTTACCTAGTGCCAATCCCCGGCATTCTCCCTGTAACCTTCGTCCTTGACTGCACAGTCAAAGGTTATATAACGGGGTATTTAAAACTGCATAATGTTGTCTAACTATTGCCTTGTACAAATTTATCATTACCTCTTTGCTATTGCATTCTCTGCCCCTATTTATGAAACTCCAAATTATTTGTCCTTTTATGGTCGAATTGTCCTAGATTTGCGCTGAGTGCGATAGTGAGCAGGTAAAACAATGTTTTACCCACCGGCCGCGATTTTCATGCCGTATTGTCTCAAACCTGCCAAATTATTTATGCGCTCTCAGGACACATGCTGTTTCCATGGTGGGCGGACTCTCATTCGCCCACCCTCCATCACCTCGCTGCTTCATCACGCCGGACGCCATATTTAAAGTCCAGCCATATGCACACATCTCCGTGCTTCCAGCCCACGACTGCTGCAGGGAATATGTCCACGAGAGGCAAAAAGACTGCATCCCCCAGGTTTAGCGACACGTCACTGGAGCGCCTTTTGGATGCCGTGGAGGCCTGCTGGGATATCCTATGACCCCGCTATGGCCGCAGAGGATAGCCACCCAGTGCCACAAGAGGATGAATGACCTCCTCCGTTCCATCAGGGTAAGTCACTCTGTTCATCACTCTCAACTCACACACTCTCAAACCCACCACACATCCACAGGGTTCTCACTCACTGCCAGTTCAAGGGACATCACCATTCACTCTCTCGCACACACCTTCATTGTCCTCATCCCGTCCATGGGATACTCATCACCCACACATGCCAGACATTCTTATCACCTGGCCTGGCAGATGTCCTGCTTATACTTTCTCCATTTCTATTCATGTAGGACAAGCTGGCAGACGACAAGAGGGAGAGGTCACTTAGCAGTGGAGGAATGCCTAAAATTAAGGTCCTCACGGACTTTGAAAGTAGAGCCATCCAGCTGTCCGGTGACGAACTGGACCAAACCTGTGCTGACAGTGAGATTGGCGCTGCTCTACCAGGTGAGGATCCAGCAGTGCAACGTCCACCAGACAACCATACTGTGAGTGATACGTCCTCTTTCACAGGCCACTGCCACTTACTAATTATCTCTCCATGCTTCCGCAGGCATATCTGCCAAACAACTGATGGAGTCCATGACCCAGGGCCTCCAATCAAGCCCTGAAGAAACCTCTGAAGAGGAATCTGGAGGCACCCTCTTGAAGTCCTGTCACAGCGCTCACACATATCCTCCACCAGCGCAGAGACACACAGCTTGGTGGGATCTAGCTTTAGAATAGCCTCAGGAATGCAACCTGATGAGCACATCACACTGTCTGATCCACAGCAGGTGGCGGCAGGGACTTCCCAGGTGTCCGGCACTCGGAGGACTGCTGGTGGCCAGCATTTGCTGAGTCCGAATCAGATGACGAGCCTCTGAACTCGGTCTTGTGGCAGTTGCTGGAGCCCCAAAGGCAAGCTCGGGAACATCAGGAAGGAATGCACTCCTCAGATTGTAAGGCATGATGGAGAAGTCCGTCTGGAGGAGTCACTCTGAGGTGATAGCACCGGCATGCCAATGCACCAAGGTCAACACTGGTAGGATGGCGGTCGTGGGCTCAAATCCATCGCTGATTCCATAGTTGGCCTCCAACAGTGTGTATGCAAGAGGTGTGCTGGGAGCTCGATCTCACTTCAGCTACCCCTTCTCCTCAAGCAGTCAGCCTGGGGCCCTTGGGCACCCATAGGAAGGAGGATCAGCAGGCGCACACCCCTGGCCATCCCTCCAGGTGCCTCCGGGAGTGTCTAGCCCATCCGAATCCCCTCTTCCTGTGACCCCAGCAGCTGCAGCTCCACAGGCTGATGAGGGTGTCACTGCCACACAGCAGGACCCTGAAAGCAGGACAGGGCCATCCAGGTCTCGGCCCTCCAGAGGATGCCCACTAAGATCATCACAGACAGGGGGCAGCATTTTCTGCCTGTCGGGCGGGCTGGCCCGACCCAATCTTCGGCGGGCGGGGAGCCGATCCCCGCCAGCGAAGCGGGCCACACCGCCATTTTACGTGGGTGGGCCAATTAAGGCCCGCCCAGTGTGATGTCCAGCGGGAAGCACTATGCGCTTCCTGTGCAGGTGAGGGGGGATACCCTAAAAGCGAGAGTGCGCTTTTTCACACATGCGCACAAAAGAGCGCACATCTCCCTGAGGCTAAGTGCAGCCCTCCGGGATGAGATGGGACATGTTCATAATTTACAGGAAAACTTTATTAAAATGTTCAAAACCCTACATGAAACCTCATCCCGCCGCTGGATGAGATTTCATGTTTTCTCTATTTCCCGCCGGGGCTCCCGGCCTGCCCGCCAACCTTAAGGTTGGACGGGCAGGTCCTTTAATTGTTTAAATGATCCTGTCGATGGCATCAATTGGCCAGTGACAGGTTGGCGGGCCCACAGCTGATTTTGCTGCACCCCCACCTTCCTGAAAATTTAAATGGGGCGGGATGACGTCGGGGGTCATCCAGCATAATTTTACACGTCGGCGAGCAGGCCCCGCCCCCTGCTCACCGACGGCAAAATTCTGCCCAGGGTGTTGCAGTCAGCAGGCTGCTTCCATCTCCGCTGTGGATGGTCGGGGAGCACCAAGGCAGGGTTAGGAAAGTTAAGAAAAATTAGTTGCATAGCCTGGGCACAGGTGTTAATCACTTGTACATAATGTTCACTATTGTCAGTAAACTCCCAAGAATGTCTCCCTACCTATGGCTTCTTGTTCTGGTCCAGGGCCTCTTTCCTAAATTTTGTGCAGCCTTCAGACCAAAGTGATGGTCCAGCCTCATACTCCCTGGAAAAATTACTGATACCGGCATCTCTGCGGTGCTGGTCCTTACTGCCAGAATGTGGTGGGCATGTGTCGCAGAGTCAGCACCTTTAAGTCGGGGCTGACCCCCAGCTCTTCAGCATCTGTGACCAGTGATGCTATGATCCTGAAGGGTTCAGGTGTTGAAGGCGTGCAAAGGATCAGATGTTTTAAAGTTTCATGGCTACGCCTCTGTGATATGACCCTGATCACAGAGTCCAAGTGAGCTGCCCTCGGCCAGACAGGAGTCAGACATTCTCAGAGGCAATGTGAAGATCTATGGATTGTCCTTACCACATGTCGTCATCATCCTCCTGCATCCTCCATGACATGAGCATTATCACAGAGGGTAAGTGCGCTGCCATAAACCAGACTGGAGTCAAACATTCACAGATGCAATGTGAGGACCTATGGTGTCTCCTCACTGCATGTTGTCTCCTCACTGCATGTTGTCATCATCCTCCACAAATCTAGCAGCTATGAAGGCCTCCCAAGCGCACCTGCCTCTCCTGGCCAGTGCGAGGGCCTTATCCCCATCATCTTCGCCTTCGGGGACCTCATTGGGCAAGACCTCCAGCTCCTGCATCTCCTCCTCGGCCAGCTCCTCCCCCTGTTGCAGCGCCAAGTTATAAAGGGCGCTGCAGGTGATGACGTGCGTGACACCCTCTGCGGACTGTACTGCAGGGTTCCACCAGACCAGTCCAGGCACCGGAACCTCATTTTCAGCATCCCGATGGTCTGCTCCACCGTTGCAGGTTGCAGCATGAGCCTCAATATACCTTTGCTCTGTTGCAGTGTGATGCCACCGCACGGGTGTCATCAGCCATCTCCTCTGTGGGTAGCTCTTGTCCCCACAGAGCCAGCCTTGCAGCTTCTGTGGACTCTGGTAGACTTCAGGGATCTGTGACCAACTGAGAATGTAGGAGTCGTGCACACTCCCTGGAAACTGTGCGCACACCTGCAGGATGCATTTCTAGTGGTCGCACACCAGCTGCACATTCAGCGAATGGAATCGCTGTTGCGACAGAGACCTGAGCGCCACATGAGCGCAGTCGATTGCATTGTGCACCAGTGGGAAACCTGAGATCTTGCATCCTGGCTGTCCTGGTCCCAGACGAAATGCACAAAGTTGTGTGCCCTTGCAAAGATGGCATCCGTGACCTCATGGAGGCATTTATTGGTGGAGGTTTGTGATATCCCATAGAGGTCATCAGTGGAGCCCTGAAAGGAGTCACTGGCGTAGAAACTCAGTGCCATGGTCACTTTCACGGCCACTGCCAGTGGATACCCTCCATGTCCACGTGGCGCCAAATCCTGTAGCAGGTGGCAAATGTGACTAACCAATTCCCTAGACATGCAGAGTTCTCGGTGACATTGGCTCTCGGTCATCAGTAGGAATAAAAGGAGGTGTTTATAGACCCTGGGCGTTGTGAGGCATCGACCAGTGTTGGCTCGCTGTGGCTCTTCGGCAGCATGTGTGGGGTCCCCAGCCGGCCCTTCTGCCTGAGTGTGCTGCTCCTCCCTCTGCACAGCCAGGAGCCTGTCACTCTCTCCTCCATCACTCTCTGTAGGCCACTAGCCGTGCAGCTAATTTACCAGGCTCCATGCTCCCGATGTACTACTCCTACACGATAACAGAGAAAGACACGTGGGCTAGCATGGGTGTACTTAGAACCTGTTCTGGTTAAGTCTGAAGGCCCCTTAATACTTCCAGGAGAGTGCTGGCCACCAATTGGATGGCCAGACTTTAGTGCGCTGCATGGCTGCCCGAGACCCCACCCACCTCCTCCCCACTCCACCCAACTGATTGGCTGCAGCTTTGCCCATTGGACTGCATGCTGTGCTCTCACCTCAGGCGCAGGCACTCTCCTGACCTGCGCAGCAAGGCAGCACTGTAAGCTTGAACCATTGGAGAGACTGGTCCGAACCAGGATGCTGACATTGGAAGGGGTTGTGAACACTTCCGCTAGTGACTGCTCCATGGCCAGCATTAGCGAGGAGATTGTACTTCGTGTGTAGTCATACAACTGTTCTGCAATCCACTAAAATGCTCATGACTTTGCAGTCTGTGCCGGGGCGGGTGAAAAGCTCTGGAGCACTCGGTGACCCTTTGATGCCTCTGTATTGCTTGAGTGGATAAGCTCAAAACCCGACTCCAATCATATCAGTGGCTCTGCTTGAACTGTTTCAGTTGCAGAGGAATGGTCACTTTATATAAGGTGCTCCTAATGTGTGGCTGCTCCCCTCGCCCACCCTACTCCCCACCCTGCATTCTTGTGTGCTATATTCAACCGCATGCAGCCCTTGCCACCCCCCCCTGCCCCCATGTCACCTCAACAGCAGGTCTCCCCTCCCCCCCGCCTCCCCACAAGTCGCCTCGTCTGTAAGGCAGCCCTTGCCCTCTCCCACAAGTTGCATCAATGGGAGGGCTGCCCTTGCCCCCCTGCCCCTGACAAACTGCCTGAATGGCAAGGGCGGCCCATGCCTGCCCCACAAGTTGCCTCAACTGCAAGCAGCCCTCAACCGCCCCCCTCCCCACCAACTCACCTCATGCTTGAAGTCCAACAGGTGATCTTGGCGAGCGCTGCTCATCATTGCTGAGTACTCACCTCCACGTTCCCCTCACTGCAGCCCGCCAAGTGCACAGCTTTTATATGCTGTTGTGGAACACGTCGGCATGCTTTCTTGCTGACATGGACGGACGATTCAGTGGCGTGGGGTTGGGGTGGGTAGGGGGGGTGTAGGCGATTCCTGCAGTCTGGCCTAAAAATAATATGCAGATGTATTACAGTGAGGTTCCAGATGTCCGATGACGGAAAACGTGGCCCACCATTGCCGGGCTGAGCGGACGATCGCACACTGGTTTCACGCTGTCGTGAAACCGATCACACCATGTTGTCCACTCACACCACCGCACACGCCCGACACCGGCAGGCACAGAAAATCCTGGCCTTCGTATCTGCACTCACTTTCAGGGAATTGTGTGTTTAAACCCATTGATGTCACTGTTCATCGACACTGTTCAGCATTTTTCTGTACCTGCATTCCTTTTTTCCTCGAAAACTATATTACCTTGCTGAGCCATCAACGTGCACATTCTGTTAGCCTGACCCTGACTTCCTGAAGCCTTTTAGAGTCCTCTTCAATGGTCAACAGCAGATTTTCAGATTGTGCTCCCTGTGTCCAAATCCAAATCCTCAGTACATACTGAGAACAATACTAACCACTGGATATACGATTTCCAACCGTTTCCTAATCTGAGCAACACCAATTTAGGCTAACTCGTTATTTCCAGTGCAGCAATCAACTTTCTATTAATGCTATTACGTTTCCTCTTATATGCCAAGATTTTTGTAAAAGACTTTCCTAACCCACCTTACCCAACACCTTTTGAAAAATCAATATACTTCATAAGAACATAAGAAATAGGAACAGGAGTAGACAATTCGGCCCCTCGAGCCTGCCCCGACATTCAATAAGATCATCACTGATATTCTTGAGTTTCGATTTCCACATTCCCATCTAACCCCAATAACCTTTGATTCCCTTGCCTAACAAGAATCTATCTACCTCTGCCTTAAAAATATTCAATGACCCCACCACCACCTTCTGAGGCAGAGAATTCCAAAGTTGCACAACCCTCTGAGAGAAAAAATTTCTCCTCACTTCTGTCCTAAAAGGGTGACCCCTAATTTTAAAACAGTGCCCCCTAGTTCTGGACTCACCCACAAGAGGAAACATCTTTTCGACATCCACCTTGTCAAGGCCGTTCAGGATCTTGTATGCTTCAATCAAATCACCCCTCATTCTTATAAACTCCAATGGAAACAAGCCCAGCCTGTTTAACCTTTCCTCATAAGACAACCCACTCATTCCAGGTATCAATTTAGTAAACCTCCTTTGAACCGCCTCCAATGCATTTACATCCTCCCTTAAATAAGGAGACCAAAACTGCACACAGTATTCGAGGTGCAGTCTCACTAATGCCCTGTATAACTGAAGCATAACACCCTTACTTTTATAAAAATAAAAACAAAAAACTGCGGATGCTGGAAATCCAAAACAAAAACAGAATTACCTGGAAAAATTCAGCAGGTCTGGCAGTATCGGCGGAGAAGAAAAAAGTTGACGTTTCGAGTCCTCATGACCCTTCAACAGAACTGAGTAATATTAGGAGAGGGGTGAAATATAAGCTGGTTTAAGGTGGGGGGAGAGAAGTGGAGGTGTGGGGGTGGTTGTAGGGACAAGCAAGCAGTGATAGGAGCAGATAATCAAAAGATGTCACAGACAAAACAACAAAGAGGTGTTGAAGGTGGTGATATCTAAACGAATGTGCTAATTCAGAATGGATGGCAGGACACACAAGGTACAGCTCTAGTGGGGGTGGGGTGAAGCCCAACGCAAGCTGGAGGAACAGCACCTCATCTTCCGACTAGGCACTTTCCAGCCTTCCGGACTGAATATTGAATTCAACAACTTTAGATCTTGAACTCCCTCCTCCATCTCCACCCCCTTTCCGTTTCTTCCCACTTCCTTTTGTTTTTTTCCAATAATTTATATAGATTTTTATTTTCTCACCCATTTCCATTATTTTTAAATCTAAACCTTTTATGCCCTGTTAGTCTTTTCACCCCACCCCCACTAGAGCTGTATCTTGTGTGTCCTGCCATCCATTCTTAATTAGCGCATTCGTTTAGATAATATCACCACCTTCAACACCTCTTTGTTCTTTTGTCTGTGACATCTTTTGATTATCCGCTCCTATCACTGCTTGCTTGTCCCTACAACCACACCACCGCCCCCTCCACCACCTCTCTCCCCCCACCCCCCCCCCCACCTTAAACCAGCTTATATTTCACCCCTCTCCTAATATTACTCAGTTCTGTTGAAGGGTCATGAGGACTCGAAACGTCAACTTTTTTCTTCTCCGCCGATGCTGCCAGACCTGCTGAGTTTTTCCAGGTAATTCTGTTTTTGTTTTACCCTTACTTTTATGTTCAATCCCTCTCGTAATAAAGAATAGCATTCTATTAGCCTTCTTAATTATTTGCTGTATCTGATTGCAAACTTTTTGTGACTTATGCACTAGAATACTTCGATCACGCTGCAACTCAGAATTATGCAGCCGTCCTCCATTTAAGTAATACTCTGCTTTTTTGTTCTTCCTGCCAAAGTGAACATCACATTTTCCTGCATTCAACTCCATTTGCCAGATCTTTGTCTACTCACTCAACCTATCTATATCCACCTGCAACCTCCTCATGTCCTCTTCACAACATACTTTCCTACCTATCTTTGTGTCATCTGCAAATTTAGCTACCATGTCTTCACTTCTCTCATCTCAGTCATTGATGTAAATCGTAATATGTTGAGGCTCCAGTACAGACCCCTGTGGAACTCCACTCGTCACATCCTGCCAATCAGAAAAAGAACCATTTATGCATGCTCTCTATAGTGTATATATGTACATACATATTTCTATGGTAATCCTTTTTTCTGTCTAATGTGTCACCTCTTCAAAATAAAACTCAGTTAATTTAACATATCTTTCTTGTTGTTATTGATTAATCCATGCATTTCTGAATACAGTACAATTTCAGATTAGCTGGTTTACTTTTACCTGGCATCTTAAATGCATACATAACAAATGTTTGTCATCTCAGTGCTTCCTCCTAGTGAAAATGTGCTACTAATATGTTCAATCTATCCTTGTGCTGCTACAACACACTCCCTCAATGGCGCAACTGTAAATATCCTAGCAATTGCTGCTCCACTGGATGCTGCATTACTGATTCTGCAGAACAGCATTGCAGTGCAAATGCAGATCATGGACTTCTACATACTAAATATTTTCTGCAGTGGGCTGCTTATATCCATTTTAATGACTACAGCAATCATTCATGATTAGTAAGCGCTCTTTCAAAATGCTTGAGATCTGAATTCTTGCCCTCAAAAGCTGAAGAAGGGCAATGATCTAACTTTCTGGATAACATTTTCCATCTCCTGTCCCACAACTACCTGCTGCTGTTTCATTAAACTCTGTGCTTCAAACAGCACAGCTGGCTCAACCCATCTCCAAATTCCTGTGGTGGATGTACCCAAGGTGCTGCTTTTGAGGTTTAGAATGAAGCACAGTATGTGATGTGAGGTGCAAGCTTTTTCTGGTTCCTTGGCTCCAAGTCGAGCTTCATTTAGCACATGTTGAGAAACAGAAGGGCATATGTTCCAATGGTACCTCAATAAAAACTAGTCAAGTGTAACTTTTCACTGACATGGCGCAGTTGTTTTGGGTCCGATTTTATGCTAGAGAATAGGATGAGAAAAAAGAACAACAGAAATTTATTATCTATGATCCTGAACTGCAGCAAGACTTTCCCCATCCTCTACTTCTTAAATGTCCCTGTCTTTGATTTCTGTTGCTGGCTCCTCAAAGTTGATTTGGGAATAGAGGTTTGGGCTTTTCCTCACTCTTCTGCAAATGGCGTAGAAGAGGTAAGAGCATACAGTGATACCAGTGTGTCAGTATGTTGTGCATAGTGAGGATGATTGCATTAACATGTATCATATTGGAGAAGTAGATGGGGAAAGGGTGTGAGGGAGGGAACACTTACAGGGAAGGGAACTGATGCAATGTGTACTCGGCTGCCTGGACATTCTTGGAAAGTGTAAGACTGTACAGGACAGTGTAATTGGTGTACAGTCAACTGAAATCTATTGTAGAGATAGCTTATGCCAGATCTTTACTCAAAATATACCTGACGTGGGAGCTTAATTTTAATATGCTGATGAAAAGGAGATTACATTATTTAGATGCCCCTGCAATTTCATGAAGTTTGCCCAGATGTGATATGAATTATAAGTTCATCTGTGTAAAATGGGGCTACGTGGTTGCTAGGGAGCAGTTGGGTGCAAAAGGAAAGATTTGAATGGATGGATAGGAAGTCTAACTTTCTGTATCATTTGATGCAACTATTTTCATTTCCATTTCTCAAGGTTCCATTTAGTTTCTAAAAATATGTACAATGGGTTTCCCCTTAGGATCATGCTAAGTTTATAATTTCTGGAGAAAGCGGAAGAGAGGCATTGGAATCATGCAAGTGATGTTGCAGTGCAGAAAGACCAGGCCCACTTGCTGTTACCTTCCAACCAACAAATATGAACAGAGACACACTTACTTAGATTTCTCCAAAGAAATCTGTCTGCGTTGTCTCTAAGCTGTGCTGCTTGCTGTAGTGTGACCTGCAGCCAAACTGGTACAGGCACTGCCAGCGACTGTGAAGGTCACATCATATCGGCATGTGATGCTGCAATTAATTATCCTGGGTGGGACCTTGGAATATTCAAACGGTCGAAGTTAGGTTTGGAGTGCATGTGTATAAATGCACAAAGTGTGGTTAATAAAGTTGGTGAGCTGCAAGTGCAAATAGTCAGGTGGGAATATGATGTAGCAGCGATAGCTGAGTCCTGATTTTACAAAAAAGGCAAGGATTATTGCTTTATTTTCCTATCGTGATAGGTATTCAGGAAAGATGGGGAAAGAAAAAAGGATGAGGGGTAGCAGTTTCATAATTCATGAAGTTATCACAGTGTCGTAAAGAAAATATCACCTTGATGGGTCAAACCCAGAATCTATTTGGTTGGAGATAAGAAATAATAAAGGAGCTATTACACTATTTAGTGTATTTTAAAGGCCCACCAAATAGTGAGAAGGAGATAGAGGAGCAGATTTGAAAAGAAATCACTGAGGCGTAAGAACTATAGAATAGTAACATAGTGATAGGAAACTTGATGGGTCAAAGCCAGGGAGGAATTTGTAAAGTGTATTCAGGAGAATTTTCTTGATCAATTTTCCCTGTCCAACAAGGAAAGAGGCATTGCTAGATCTAGTCCTGATGAATGAAGTAGGCAAAGTGGAGAATATGACAGTTAAGGAGCGGCAAAATTCATCCCTAAGAAGAAGAAGCATACTAAAGGGAGGACAAGGCAACCATGGCTGACAAGGGAAGTCAGGGACAGCATAAAAGCTAAAGAGAAAGCATACAATGCGACAAAGAGCAGTGGGAAACCAGGGGATTGGGAAGCCCTCAAAGACCAACAGAGGACAACTAAAAAAGAAATAAGGAGGGAGAAGATTAAATATGAGGGTAAACTAGCCAGTAATATAAAAGAAGATTGCAAGATATATAAAGATATATATAGATATATAGAAGATTGCAAGATATATAAAGATATATATTAGAGATATAAAGGGTAAGAGAGAGGCAAAAGTGGACATTGGGCCACTGGAAAATTACACTGGAGAAGTAATAGTGGGGAACAAAGAAATGGCGGAGGAACTGAATAGGTACTTTGCATCAGTTTTCACAGTGGAAGACACGAGTGACATCCCCAAAGTTCAAGAGAGTCGGGGGGCAGAGGTGAGTATGGTGGCCATTACCAAGGAGAAGGTGCTAGGAAAACTGAAAGATCTGAAGGTGGATAAATCACCTGGACCAGATGGATTACACCCCAGAGTTCTGAAGGAGATAGCTGAAGAGATAATGGAGGCATTAGTGGTGATCTTTCAGGAATCACTGGAGTCAGGGAGGGTCCCAGAGGACTGGAAAATCGCTAATGTAACCCCCCTGTTTAAGAAGGGAGTCAGGCAAAAGACGGGAAATTACAGGCCGATTAGCCTGACGTTGGTTGTTGGTAAGATTTTAGAGTCCATTATTAAGGATGAGATTTCAGAATACTTGGAAGTGCATGGTAAAATCAGGCAAATTCAGCATGGTTTCATCAAGGGGAGGTCATGCCTGACAAATCTGTTAGAATTCTTTGAGGAGGTAACGAGTAGGTTAGACAAAGGAGAGCCAATGGATGTTATCTACTTGGACTTCCAGAAGGCCTTTGACAAGGCGCCACACAGGAAGCTGCTCAGTAAGGTAAGAGCCCATGGTGTTAGAGGCAAGGTACTAGCATGGATAGAAGATTAGCTGTCTGGCAGGAGGCAGAGAGTGGGGATAAGGGTGTCCTTCTCAGGATGGCGGCCGGTGACTAGTGGAGTTCCGCAGGGGTCAGTGTTGGGACCACAACTTTTCACTTTATACATTAATGATCTAGATGAAGGAACTGAGGGCATCCTGGCTAAGTTTGCAGATGATATAAAGATAGGTGGAGGGACAGGTAGTATTGAGGAGGCGGGGAGGCTGCAGAAGGATTTGGACAGGTTAGGAGAATGGGCAAAGAAGTGGCAGATGGAATACAACGTGGGCAAGTGTGAGGTCATGCACTTTGGTAGGAAGAATAGAGGCATAGACTATTTTCTAAATGGGGAGAGAATTCAGAAATCTGGAGTGCAAAGGGACTTGGGAGTCCTAGTCCAGGATTTTCTTAAGGTTAACTTGCAGGCTGAGTCGGTAGTTAGGAAGGCAAATGCAATGCTGGCATTTATTTCGAGAGGACTAGAATATAAAAGCAGGGATGTGCTGCTGAGGCTTTATAAGGCTCTGGTCAGACCACATTTAGAATATTGTGAGCAATTTTGGGCCCCGTATCTCAGGAACAATGTGCTGGCCCTGGAGAGGGTCCAGAGGAGGTTCACGAGAACGATCCCAGGAATGAAAGGCTTAACATATGAGGAACGTTTGAGGACTCTGGGTCTATACTCGATGGAGTTTAGAAGGATGAGGGGGGATCTGATTGAAACTTCCAGAATATTGAAAGGCCTGGATAGAGTGGATGTGGGGAAGATGTTTCCATTAGTAGGAGAGACTAGGACCCGAGGGCACAGCCTCAGAGTAAAGGGAAGACCTTTTAGAACAGAGATGAGGAGAAGCTTCTTTAGCCAGAGAGTGGTGAATCTATGGAATTCATTGCCACAGAAGGCTGTGGAGGCCAGGTCATTTAGTGTATTTAAGACCGAGATGGATAGGTTCTTGATTGGTAAGGGGATCAAAGGTTACAGGGCGAAAGTGGGAGAATGGGTTTGAGAAACTTATCAACCATGATTGAATGGCGGAGCAGACTCGATGGTCCGAATGGCCTAATTTCTGCTCCTATGTCTTATGGTCTTATGGCCTTGGGAACAGTGATCAGCATATCATAAAGTTTAGATTAGTTATGGCGAAGGACAGGGAGAAATCTAGAATAAAAATACTTTACTGGAAGGGGGCTAATTTCAGCAAATTGAGGAGGGATCAGACCCAGGTAAATTGCAGTCAAAGATTGGCAAGCCGAAAAAGAGTAACACTGCACCCTTTAAAGAAGAGTTGCTTTGGGTACAGTCTAGGTAAATTCCCGAAAGAGAAGACAGCAAAGCCAGAGCTCCTTGCTTATGAAGGAGTTGAGTAGTAAGGTGAAGCAGAAAAGGGGGATGTGTGATGGTTATCAGCTTGAAGATTTAAGGGAGAATCAAGCGGAATATTAAAAGGAAATACAGGAGGAAGTGGAAAAGGAAATACAGGAGGAAGTGGAAAAGGAAATAAAGAGGGGTGAAGAGACATTATGAGAATAAATTGGTGGCTAACATAGAAGAGGATCCAATGCCTCCATAGACATATTAACAGTAAAGTGTTGTCAGAGGGATGGTGGGACCAGTTAGGGAGCAAAATGGAGTCTGTTGGTGGTGAAAGGTGGCATGGCTGAGGTACTAAGTGAGTACTTTGCTTTGGTGTTCACAGTGGAAGAGGACTTTGCCAAAACTATGGTAAATGAGGAGGTTGCCAGGATACTGGATGAGATAAAAATAAAGAAGGGGCACTAGAAACACTGGTAGTGATTAAAGCAGACAAATAAATCACTAAGCCTGGATGGGATGTACCCTGGATTGCTGAGAGAAGCAAGGGTAGAAACTGTGGAGGTGCTGGCTACAAGCACCCAATCCTCCTTCGATAAAGGGTGATGCCAATGACCTGGAGGATTACAGATGTTATATCCTTGTTCAACAAAAGGGAGAAGGATAATCCTGGCAATTATAAATTAGTCAGTTTAACATTTGATGGGGAGACCTTTTAGAAACAATAATTCGGAGAAAAATCATGGACATTTGGACAGGCATGGACTACTAAAGGAGAGCTCGCAAAGATTTGCTGAGGATAAATTGCATTTGATTAACTTGATTAAGTTTTTTGATGGGGTAACAGAGAGGTGGATTGGGGCAATGCAAAGGTAAAAACAAAAAACTACTGCGGATGCTGGAAATCCAAAACAAAAACAGAATTACCTGGAAAAACTCAGCAGGTCTGGCAGCATCGGCGGAAAAGAAAAGATGACTCGAAACGTCAACTCTTCTCCACCGATGCTGCTAGACCTGCTGAGTTTTTCCAGGTAATTCTGTTTTTGTTTTGGGGCAATGCAGTTGATTTTGTGTACATGGACTTTCAAAAGATATTTGATAGACTGGTTAGCAAAATTGAATCTCTTGGGCTAAAAGGGACAGTGGTAGAATGGATTCAAAATTGGCTAAGGACCAGAAAACAGAGAGTTGTGGTGAAAGGCTGTTGGGGTACAGTGTACTATTTTGAAATTTGCAAATGACACAAAACTTGGAAGTACAGTCAACACTGAGGATGATAATAAAAGAATTCAAGAAGACGTAGGCTGCTGGAATAGATGGACGCAGGACAGATGACATTCAGCATAAAAAAGTTTGAGTTGATACATTTTGGTTAGAAGAATGAGGAGAGACAGTACATTGCTACAGACGGAGAGAGACAAGCAAACTGTACTTATTTCCTCTCACCACCTGTCCGTAAGCAGAAGGTGTTTTGAATTATTTTTAAAGTATGTGATGGCATGTTTTCCTCAATTTGTATGATCCAGGCACTAATAACCCACAGCAAACTGACATTATGATTAACTCAGGTTAGTTTATTTCACATTCAAAACCTGGGGGAGGAATGTTTGCAACTTCCCACTCCACTACACACAAGTATAGTAAGGGGGAATAGAAAAGAGAGTTGTACAACTATGTGGAGTAAGAGTACAAGAAATGAATATTAATTCACGTGATTTCCAGAGTCAGAGTTCAATGAGGAATTCTTTCATGTAGGAGCTCAAATTCAGCAGACTGAAGACTGGAGTTGTTGAGTTGGCTTTACAGTTGGTGCTGATACTACAAGATGAAGTAGGTACACAGAAACTGGTCGGTTCTGCAGGCGATGGTAGGAAATCTTGCAGCGGGGACAGGCTCATTGAACAGGCTGCTGTTCTGCCTGGAGTTCTGCTTCTTGGGGGGGATGGGGGGTTCACCGGTTGGATGTTAAACTGCAGACTGCCTGTGAGGCACAAGATGTAATGTTAAAACTGCCCAAAAGGCCAGAGGCTTTGGTCATGTGACATAGCCCATTAATGATTAATTGTAGCTTAACAATCAGTTTCTGTGCTTCCGGCCAGAATTTCATTATTCTTCCTTAGGAGAGAGATGAGGTAGTTATTAGCATCTCTTCTGGTATAATGAGTTTCGATCTTTCTCTTTGATGATAGTTCAGGTTGGGGAGCTAGATCATCTGCACTTACCCTGCTTTCATTGATTACAAGGGGCCTGTACAATGAGGTGAAATTCCGCAGGCTGAGAGAAGAATTATTTTGTTCTTGAACTCTTGGTGGTAGTTCCCAGAACACAGGGCTAGTTGTCAGGTCACATGTGACTTATAGCAGCCCTTTTTTTAAACACGGGAAAGAATAAAGTTTTGGATTTGTTTACATATCATATGGGCCCAACAACATGCCAGATGGTACAATTTTAATGGTGGTACAAGAACAAAGACCTGGGGGTGGTTGTGCACAAATCTTTGAAGGTGACAGGACAGGTTAACAGAGTAGCTATTAAAGTATATTGGATCATGGGCTTTATAAATAGAGGCAAAGAATACAAAAAACAGTAAGTTGTGCTAAATATATATAAAACATTAGTTTAGCCACAGCTGGAGTATTGTGCTCAATTTTGAGCACCACACTTCAGGAAGGCTATGGAGAGAGTACAGAAGAGATAATTGACAGTGTTCCCAGGGTTGAGGGATTGCAGTTATTTGGATAGATTTGAGAAGCTGGGTTTGTTCTCCTTGGAACAGAGAAAGCTAAGAGGAGATTTCATGGAGATGTTTAAAATAATGAACAGTTTGGACAGAGAAAATAAAGAGGTTTCCAATAGCAGGAGGGTTGATTCCCAGAGGGCACAGATTTAAAGTGATTGACAAAAGGGGCACCATGAGAATCTTTTCATGCAGCGTGTGATTTGGATTTGGAATGCACTGCCTGGTAGGATGGTGGATACATTTCAAAAGGGAATTGGATGCATAAGAAGAAAAAGATGCAGGGAATTGTCGAAAGAACCAGCGAGTGGGGCTAACTGGATTGTTCCTTGAAAGTGCTAACACAAAACTGATGGGCTGAATGATGGCCTCTTGTGCTGCACTATTCCATGATTCTAATCAGTTCATCCTAGAAAATTGTTTTAGCTTTGCATTTGCCCCTAGCGATTTCCTACTAGTCATTTCCCACTAGACGTCAAGACTGGGGAATCTACCCCATGAGGCTACACATTCAACATTAGTCTGCCAGAATCACTCTGAATATATATGATGCTTAACCTTTCTACAATTGTAAGGAACATATCTTTTTATTCCTGGTGGACTGTTGTAAAGGATATACCCTTTTATTTTCTGTTGGACTATGGATTAGACTTACAATGGCTGTAGTTTAAAGGGTATGATCACTGGAACAGGATGAGAGATATATACAATGTTGCAGTCCTGGAATAGAGTGTGCCATGAAAGGCAGGATGGTGCCAGAAAGTACTCCTGGACCAAGGGAGCTGCCTGACAATAGCATTTTAATTGGCTCCTGACCACGTGACCAGGTTTTTGTGTGAAAGCAGTGAAGCAGAAAGCTCCTGGCCTGCAAAGAGAAAATATCTAAAATCTCTTTTCTTCGCATCTCTATAAAATGCTCTGTCTCTGAGGAAACTCTGTGAAAAGCACTGTTAACATTGAAAAGCAAGTTCTCAACCAGTGAACTAAATACTGAAAGTGCTGGAAGACCACCATCTGCCATCAACAAGAACTGAAAGGAGTTTGGAGGACATCGGTCAAAATCAACCCATCGATTCCTGTACTCCGGATTTGTGCTATTAAACTGTTTTATTCACCCTTAAAATCCATGTTGTGTGTGTGTGTGTGTATATAGGGATTTAAGAAGGGGGTAGAGTTTAAGTTATAGTGTTAGAAGTTAGCAGTTTATATTTCTTTCTTTTGCCACTAGTTAAAGACAATTTGTTCAATAAACAGCTATTTACTTATTAAGTTTACAAACCTGGTGCTTGTATTCTGTTAACCTACATTAAACAGTTAGGTAGAATTGGGGCAATCTGTTGATTTGGTCAAACTTTTCACATTTGTCTCAGCTCGGGGAACAGTGGGGCTTGATATTGCAGCACACTACCCCAGTGAGTCATGACAAGGTTTGGGGCTCATCCGGGATAGTTTGGAACAAAAGACAATGATGATTTGGGTGTAGATTTGGTAAGTAATAAAAGCTAAAAGGAAACACCAGGTTTGAACTATCAAAAATAAGATGGCACTGGAAACTGCTAAAACTTTCCTGCAAGTGGAATAGATGTCCTTGATGATTTTACAAGGGATCCCAAAAGCCAGGTTAATTGAATTAAGAGTAAATTAAGAGTAGGGTTGCCTGCCAGAGCTCGGAACGCAGAGATAATTGAAGAGATGGCACAGCATTTGAAATTGGTAGGAATACCCGAGAGACCGAGTTCTCCAAGGCGTGGTTCATTGGAATGGGCTCAACTTCAATTCCAAATAAAAAACATTGGAATTAGAGGCAGCAGAAAAGTAAAGAAAAAGGGCATTCCAAAGGGAACAGGCGGAAAGGCAGGAGAGAGAAAGGAAACAAGAAAGGGAATTAGAAATGCAGAAACTTGATCTCCAAAGGGAAAAGTTAGCAATGGAAGAGAGAATGAAGGAAAGAGACAGAGAATACTGGATTAAAAAGCTGGGTTTTAAAAAGGAGACATCAGATGCTGAAGAAAGTTCTAATGATGAGAAAATCTTTAACTAAAAAGCTAGTGGGGAGATGTTTAAATTTGTACAAGCTCTTCTGAGGTTTGAGGAAAGAGATGTTGAAGCATTCTTTATTTCATTTGAGAAGGTAGATAAACAGATGAATTGGCCAAAGGAAAACTGGACATTGCCCATGCAGAGCAAATTGACAGGTAGAGCACAGGAAATTTATGCTTCACTGTCAGAGGAGGTTTCTAGGGATTATGATGAAAAAGGCCTTTTTGAGTGCATATGAGTTGGTCCCTGAAGCATACAGACAAAAGTTTTGTAATTTAAGGTAACAGCCTGGGAGAACCTACATTGAAATTGAAAGGATTAAGCAAAATAGTTTTGACAGGTGGATACGAGCATTAGGAGTTGAAACTACCTATAAAGCTCTCAGAGAGACCATTCTCTTGCAAGAATTTAAAAACTCACTATCTTCTGTAATAAGAACCCATGTTGAAACTGCTAGACAGGCAGCAGTAATGGCTGATGATTATGAGCTGACCCCTAAAACTAAACCTTTTTTCCATCACCCCCATAAATTTGAAAAGGTTAGAAAATGGGAGAGTGAATGGAAGGCAAGTAGCCAGGATAAAGAATGGATAGTTGGGAATACCTTGAAATCTCCTCCCAAGATCGGGAAGGAAGGTACTGAGGTTGGAGGTGAAACTTGAAGGCCTAAGTGTTTCCATTGTAACAAAGTGAGACACATTTGTTCAGAATGCTGGAAGTTTAGAGAGAAGCCCTTGGGACTTATTGGAGTTCGTAAGAGTGAGTCTGAAAAGGGAACTCAAAAAGGAAATGTCTTGGAGAGAGGAAGGCTGAGAGGAGATTTCATAGAGATGTTCAAAATCATGAGGGGGCTGGACAGAGTAGATAGGGAGAAGCTGTTCCTACTCGTAAACGGATCAAGAAAGAGAGGGCACGGATTTAGTGATTTGCAAAAGAAACAAGTGTGACGTGAGGAAAAACTTTTTCACACAATGAGTGGTTCAGGTCTGGAATGCACTGCATGGAAGTGTGGTGGAGGCAGGTTTAACCGAGACATTCAGGAGGACATTTCATGATTATTTGAATAGAAACCATGTGCAAGGATATGGGGAAAAGGCAGGGTAATGGCACTAGGTCATAATGCTCATTCGAAGAGGCGGTGCATACATGATGGGCTGAATGGCCCCCTTCTGTGCTGTTAAGATTCTGTGATTCTGGATCAAATTTAACTACAAATAAGGGTCTGGAAGTAAACACAGTTGTGAATGCAAGTGAAGTGAATAAGCTAGATGAAATGGGCTTTTGTCTAAAGGGAAGATAACTGCGTTTTCATCAAATGATGCAGCTAAACCCATAACTATGTTAAGGGACACAGGAGCTCCTCAAACTCTTTTGCTGGACAAGGACCTAGTTTTTTTCTCCAGAGAGTTCAATGAAAGATAAAGCATTGGTAAATGGGATAAGTGAAGAGTATATCCCGGTTTCATTGTACAAAGTGCAATTGGAGTATGATTTGTTGTCTGGATCAGTGGTTGTAGGAGTGGTTAACAAATTAGCCGTGGATGGAGTTGATTTACTCCTGGGGAATGAATTGACAGGAGTGAAGGTTATAGCTTCGCTCATAATTACGGGAAGCCCGAGAGAGGCAAAAGGGATGGAGCAGTTACAAGAACAAGTCTCTGGTGTTTTTCCATCTTGTGTGGTGTCCAGAGCAATGGCTAAACAAAGTCCATCACTAGAAGTTAATGTAATACCATGAGCAGATGTTAGAGTAGCTGAAACTTTCTTTAAGGATGAGGATAATTCAAAGGAAGTGTTTGACATGTCTTCATTAATTGAGCTCAGAAAGCAGACCCAGAGTTAAACAAGTTAGCACAGTCAGCTCACACTGAAGTTGAGGCAGAGGGAATTCCAGAATGCTATTACATTAAAAACGGAGTTCTGATGAGGAAGTGGTAACACCCTCACCGACCTGCGGATGAGGAATGGGCGATTGTTCATCAGATAGTGGTACTGTCTAAATATCTTAATGAGATATTGTGAGTAGCACATGAAATCCCTATGGTAGGACATTTAGGTATATGGAAAACCCAAGCATCGATAAACAGGCATTTTACCTGGGCAAGACTTCATAAGGACGTGGTGCAATTTTGTAAAACATGTCACACATGTCAGGTCGTCTGTAAACCTCAGCATGCAATCAACCCTTAACCTTTAATCAAACCAGCACCTTTAATACCCAGACCAGTTTTTGATGAACCATTCAGTCGGGTATTAGTAGATTGTGTAGGACCATTACCCAAAATGAAAGCAGGACATCAATATATCCTTACAATCATGGATATGACAACCCGATTTCCAGAAGCTATTCTTTTAAGGACAATCACGGTGGTAGTGAGAAAGTTGACTCAGTTTTTCACTTGTTATGGCCTACCAATTGAAATACAATCTGACCAAGGTTCTAAAGTTTTCCAGGATATAATCAGCAATTTGGGTATCAAACAAGTAGAGCCTACCATCTATCATCCACAGACACAGGGAGCTTTAGAGAGATACCATCAGACTCTCAAAAGCATGATTAAGACCTATTTCCATGAATACCCAAAGGACTGGGACAAAGGATTTGATTTCTTACTATTTGCTACCAGAGATTCTCTGAATGAATCTACTAAATTTAGTTCATTTGAATTGATCTATGGCCATGAAATAAGAGGCCCATTAAAAGTGATTTAGGAATAGTTCCTCAAGCAGAAAGACGAATCCTCTATATTGGATTACGCGTCCAAGTTTCTAGACTCTTAGGAGCATGTAAAGTAGCATGAGAGCACTTAAAAATTTCTCAGGCCAAAATTAAAGAATGGGCAGACAAACATGCTACAACTAGAACATTTCAAGCAGGAGATGAAGTATTGGTATTATTACCTTTGCAGGTAAAGTGAAATTCAGTGGCCCCTACAAGATAGCTAGGAGAGTTAGTAAGGTGACTTATTTGATAGATACTTCTGAGCATAGGAAGAACAAACGGTTATGTCACATAAACATGCTAAGGCAGTATCATTGCAGGGAAGATGATAAGCCAGAGCAAGTGTACCAGGTAGTAGGAGTAATGGAGGATGACAGTAGAAGGAGAAGTAGACAGTGCCCAAAGCGAACCTCCTACAATTTGACTAGCCAATACGACAATACCGCAACATTTAGAAACTGTGTTCTGATATTTAGAGGAAGGACCAAGGAAAGATCTAATAAGGTTACTTAGGAAGTATAAGGGAATTTACTACTGGATGTACTACATTAGCTAAACATGATGTGGACATAGGAGACTCAGTGCTGATAAAACAACATCATATCGGTTGAGCCCAGAAAAACAAACTCAGTTAGAAACAGGGATCCGATATATACTGGACCATCAATTGATTGAATTTAGCCAAAGTGGCTGGAGTTCACTGCTAGTGCTAGTTCCTAAGCTGGATGGATCCACTAGATTTTGTATAGACTACTGGAAAGTGAATGTAGCAACGAGGACAGTTTCATACCCAATTCCTCGGTTAGAAGATTGCATCGATAGGGTTGGTAGTGGCTCACTTCTTTCTAAAATTTACCTATTGAAGGGGTAGTGGCAAGTGCCATTAACATCAAGGGCTAAAGGAATATCCTTTGTTACACCAAGTGGGTTACATCAATGTCTTGTCATGCCATTTGGGTTTAAAATTACCCCAGCTACACTTCAGCGACTTATGAATCAAGCCGTAGCTAAAGTACCTAACTGTGTGGTTTATTTAGATAATGTTGTAATATATAGTAACACATGGGAGGAACATATAAAGCAATTAGAGGATCTGTTTAAGCAATTGCAGTTAGCTGGCTTAGTCATAAATCTGGCCAAAAGCGAATTTGCAAAAGCAAGGTAACTTACCTAGGCTAATTCGTTGGACAAGGGTAAGTGTCGTCAAAAACAGCAAAAGTGAATGCTCTAATAGAATCTCCCATTCCTAAAACTAAAAGAGATTTTAGTTGTTTTCTCTTTGCAGGCCAGGAGCTTTCTGCTCCATTGCTTTCACACAAAAACCTGGTCACCTGGTGAGGAGCCAATTAAAATGCTGTTGTTAGGCAGCTCCCTTGCTCCAAGACTCCTTTCTGGCACCATCCTGTCTTTCATGGCACACTCTGTTCCAGGACTGCAACATTGTATATATCACTGATCCTGTTCCATTGGACATGTCATTTAAACTGCAGCCATTATAATTCTAATACACAGTCCAACAGAAAATAAAAAGATATATTCTTTACAACAGTCCAACAGAAATAATAAGATATATTCCTTACACAATTTGTAGATTTCTGAGGCATTGATAGCTTTGTGATCTTTTTGTGGGACTGTTTTAATGTTACAGGCCTAACAAAGAGAATACCGGTGAAGTGAGTGACTCTGGTGCAACAATTGTCAAACATGGTCTAAATCCAGGAAAAATCTTTATGCAAGTCCATTATATAAAGGTAAGAACTTCATTATATATTAAGAAAAATAATTCTGCCCAGCTACCTTAAAGGTGCTGACTTGGGTATATTCCATGGGCATTGACTGCAATAACTCACTCGAGTGTTCATCCTTCAGTTGGGGATCAAAATGGTACATGTTAGCAGACCCATGGAAAAGATCATATCGAAGTCCTTTTCTACCCTGATGTTTGTTTTTGAACATGGCTTGTTGGATTGTCGAACTCAATCCCCCAAAAGGCTGTGGTTGTTGGATCAATTGAAATTTTCAAGACTATTACAGATAGACTTTTGTTATGTAAGCTTATCAATAGATATGGAAAAATTACCAGGAGATGGAATTGAGGTGCATATCAGCCATAATCCTATTGAATGGTAGATCAAGCTTGAGGGGCTGAATGGCCTATTCTGCTTCCTATACAATCAAAAATGGGCAAATGGGCACCATGACTATTTTAGCACCCTCCTTTATAACCAAGATACCCTGTGATCAATTGCAATGTCCCCACCTATTGCCTGCATCCAGCACAAAAGTGTTTATGTTGCCCACACATTACATATGGGATATTTTGGAATAACCTACAGCTGTTTTGCCTTCTATATGAGGAAGTGTTCTGTTGTATTTTAGCCTTTGAGAGAAATTTTGATATAATATATTTTTATGCAGAAAATGTATCATTGAAGAGTTTGGTCCAATTCTGTCATCTTTGATCAATATTTTGTTGCATTTACTTACTATTCTGTCTTGTCTATTTGCTGCTTCCTGTACTTTTGCTATAAGAAAGGGCTGCCATTTTGGGGTTATGTCAAACTGAAATATTTTAGTCTAGTTGGTTCATGTGAACGAATGTGGCATTTCATTTTTTATTTTGTATTTGAAGAACTAAATTTTTATTAAAACACATATTTGCATCAGCATATCCATTGACCTAATTACATTACTTTAGCATGCATGTATCACATCGTTATTTGATAGTGACCATGTGGCAATGAAGAGGCTCTTGGTAAATCCTTAGATGTTCCTCAGAATTAATTCCATTTTGAATTTTCTGACAAGTTGCAGCTTCTTAATGCTGGATTTAGTGAAATGTAGAATTTGTACATTTTATATTATGAGGAGAATAAACTGGATTAGAGCAGATGCAAGATTTGCTCGTGGCATCAAAGGCACCGTGCTAAGTAGGTGTTAATGATATTTTTAAACAGTTGCCAAAAAGAAAATGTAATTGTTCAGTCCTTTCAGTAGAACTATATAAGGGATAACTATATACAAGAATTAAACTGGTGACGGGATTCTGTTTGGTGTGTTAAAATTTTATCTGATACTTAAGTAATAGGCATTTAAAACTGCATGTAATGAAGTTATATCCCTGTTATTCATCTGTCACAATTAAGAATTTATTTCATCTTGTGATCCCTTTTGTTCATAGGGTTATTTTGTTCTTCATTACCTTGAGAACGAAGTTGGACAAAAACAATTTCTGAAGTTTTTCAGGCTATTTGTGGAGAGATTTCATGGGCAACTGATACTTTCCCAGGTGAGTTATGTTTTGAGAATTGTTTGTTTATAGATGTCTTTTGCAGCAGCCCAATTCTGCAAGTATAAGACATACAATGACTAATCACTATAGCACTTAAATAACAGATAAATTAACAAAAATAGCAGTGATGCTTTACACATCGGGGAGAATGTTTGTTTATAAATGTCTTTTGCAGCAGCCCAAATCTGCAAGTATAAGACATGCAATGACTAATCACCAAAGCACTTAAATAACAGATAAATTAACAAAAATAGCAGTGATGCTTTACACATAGGGGAGAATTCGCCCCCCAACTTGTGCGGGGGCGAGCGGGATTGAGCACGAACCCAATCGGCGCCCCCGATTGGGTCCGCGCTGCCATTTTCTGTGGGTGGACGAATTAAGGCCCGCCCAGCGTGACGTGTGCCTGGAAGCGCTGTGTGCTCCCTGTGTGGGTGAGGATTCCCTGAGTCGGGGCCTGCGCTCTTTCGTGCATGCGCGCGAAAGAGTGCAGAAATTTCCCTGAGGCACAGATTAGTTTCAGATTTAAAAATTTAAATAAAGAAAAGAAAATATTTTAAGACATGTCCACTCATGTGATAGTATCACATGAGCTGGTACATGTCAAGGAACATTAATGAAAAAATATATTTAATTTATAAACCCCTCATGAAACCCCATCCCGCCCATGGATGAAGTTCCATGAAAAATGCGAAGGCCGCCTGGGCTCTTCGCCTGCCCGCCAACCTTAAGGTTAGATGGGCAGCTCAGTTTATTACTTTAATTGATATTTAAATGGCCTTAATAGGCGCGCCCGCTGAACTGAAAATCTAAATGATGCGCGGTGACATTGGGATGCACGCCCAACGTCACCCTGCGTCATTTTACGCCTTGGCAGGTGGGACCCGCCCCCGCTCACCGAGCCGAAAATCCTGGCCATAGAAAAATGTCTAGCCTGCTCTTAAACCATTTTTCATGACGCTTTAATCAAAATTGAGAACTCCGTGGTGTTGGATAGAGAACTTACCTCTTGCTTGTTTCACACACAAAGAGCATTATATTAGTACATATATACCTCACCTGCTTATATACAGTGTGAAGGCCAAGTGAGTACAGATCAAAACACCCTGAAATAACTGCATTAGTAACTGTTAAAACAGTAATTTTTTCCTTGTAGTATGAGTTGCTGGATTGTAATTTCTGTTTGTCACAGTTGTTATTATTTCAAAATTAGGATTTTCTGCACGTGTTTATGGAGAAGTTTTCAGAACTAAGAAGGTATGTAAAAAAGACATTTTGTTTTGCACAATTAAGACTTGATGCTCAGGGGAAGGCATTGGGAAGGGAACAAATCATACTTGAGGGGAATTACAGAAATTGAGGAAGAAGCCTGTACAATCATTGTAGTGCCTTTTTGTTAATATTCATTTATTGTTTAGCAAACAACAAATTAATCTTCTCGAATAATAAAATAATTTTGGTGGCATTTGTTTTGATTTATTTGCATTGTATTTTCATAAATTCATAGAATGACACAACACAGAAGGAGGCTGTTTGGTCCATCGTGCCTGTGCCAGCTCTTTGGAAAAGCTATCCAATTAGTCCCACTTTGTTGCTTCTCCCTATAGCCCAGAAATGTTTCCCCTGCAAACAATCATCTAATTCCGTTTTGAAAGTTTTTGTGGGTTTGCTTCCATTTTCCTTTCTGGTCCTGCATTCCAGATCATCATAACTTGCTATGTAAAACATTTTTTCTTCACGTGAATACATGAACATATGAATCGGGAGCAGGAGTAGGTCACCAGGCCCCTTGAGCCTGCACCGCCATTCAATAAGATCATGGCTGATCTGAATGTAACCTCAATCCCACATTTCTGCCCATCCCCAGTAATCTTTCAGCCCCTTGTTACTCAAGAATCTATCTAGCTCTGCCTTAAAAACATTCAAAGACTCTGCTTCCACTGCCTTTTGAGGAAGAGAGTTCCAAAGACTCTCAACTCTGAGAGAAGAAATTTCTCCTCATCTCTGTCTTAAATGAGTGACCCCTTATTTTTAGACTGTGACCCGTAGTTCTAGATTCTCCCACAAGAGGAAACATCCCCTCCACATCCACTCTGTCAAGACCCCTCAGGATCTTAAAGATTTCAATTAAGTCGCCTCTTACTCTTCTAAATTCCAGTTGGTACAAGCCTAACCTGTCCAACCTTTCCTCACAAGACAACCTGTCCATTCCTGGTATTAGTCTAGTAAACCTTCTCTGAACTGCTTCTATCACATTTACATCTTTCTTTAAATAAGGAGACCAGTACATACTCCAGATGTCGTCTCACCAATACCCTGTACAACTGAAGTATAACCTCCCTACTTTTGTAACCAATACCCCTCACAATAAATGATAACATTTTATCAGCTTTCCTAATTACCTGCTGTACTTGCATACTAATCTTTTGTGATTCATGCACTAGGACACCCAGATCCCTCTGAATCTCAGAGCTCTGCAATTTCTCACCATTTAGATAATAAGCTTCTTCTTCATTCTTCTTGCCAAAATGAATGATTTCACATTTGTGCACATTATAACCCATTTGCCAGACCTTTGCCCACTCACTTAACCTATCTATGTCACTCTGTAGCCTCCTTACATCCTCTTCACAATTTACTTTCCTACCTATCTTTGTTTTCTCAGCAAATTTAGCCACCATTCCTTCGGCCCCTTCATCCAAGTCTTTTATATAAATTGTAAAAAGTTGAGGCCTCAGCACAGATCCCTGTGGCACATCACTTGTTACATCCTGCCAACCAGAAAAAGACCCATTTATGCCAACTCTCCGCCTCCTGTTAACTAGCCAATCTTCTATCAATGCTAATATGTTACCCCCTACACCATGAGCTTTTATTTTCTGCAATAGCCTTTGATGTGCCATTTTAGCAAATGCCTTCTGGAAATCTAAATACAGTACATCAACCGATTCCTCTTTATCCACAGCACATTTGACTCCTTCAAAGAACGCCAATAAATTGGGAAAGCATAATTTCCCTTTACAAAACAATGTTGACTCTAAGTGCCCTGCTGTAACATTTTTAATAATAGCTTCTAACATTTTCCCTTCAATATTCAAGTTCCAAATTATGTCACCCTATAGCCATGTTCTGTAATGGCTATTGGGTTGTACTTATTCCTTTCTACTTGCGGCATCAGTTCATCTGTTTTGTTTCGAATGCTACATGCGTTTAGATACAGAGCCTTTAACTTTGTCCTATTATTTTTGTAGTATCTAGCGTTTTCTGCTGATTTACTCTTAGAATTGTACTCTCTGTCCCTTCCTGTGGCAGTCTGTTTATCATTTCCCATATTAATACCTGTCTCTCTTGCCCTGTCTCTACTCTTTGGTTTACCACATCTTCCCAAATTTGATCCCTTGCCCCCACTATTCAGTTTAAAACCCTCTCTACTTCCCTAGTTATGTGGCTTGCGAGAACACCAGTCCCAGCACGGTTCAGGTGTAGACCGTCCCAACGGTACAGACCCCACTTTCCCCAATACTGGTGCCAGTGCCTCACAAACCGGAACCCACTTCTCCCACACCAGTGTTTGAGCCACACATTCATTTCTCTAATCTTATTTGTCCTATGCCAATTTGCACATGGCTCAGGTAATAATCCAGAAACTTTGAGGTTCTGCTTCTTAAATTGGTGCCTAGCTCATCATACTGACTATACAGAGCCTCCTTCCTCATCCTGCCTATGTCGTTGGCCCCTACATGGACCACAACCACTGGATCCACCCCCTCCTACTACAAATTCCTTTCCAACCCTGAGCAGATGTCCTGAACCTTGCCACCGGGCAGGCAACAAAGCCGTCTGGACTCTCGCTTTTTGCTATAGAGAACAGTGTCAATTTCCCTTCCTATACTGTCCCCTGCTACCACTAAGTTTCTTTTTGCTCCCCACAATTGGATGGCTTCCCGTACCATGGTGCCATGGTCAGTTTGTTCATCCACCCTGCAGTCCCCACTCCCATCCAAAAAAACAGAGAGAACCTTAAAACTGTTGGACAATTACAGAGGCTCAAGGTTTCTTTTGTGCCTCAGTTTCTTTTGCTAATTAACTTTTAGATCTCAGTCCTCTGGTTGCCAACCTTTCTGTTAAAAGAAACTGCTTTTCCTTGTTTACTTTATCAAAGCTCTTCTTTGAACTCCTCTATCAAATTTCCCCTTAACTTTATCTGCTCTGTGGATAGCAACCCCAGTTTCTCTAACCTGCCCATGTAACTGAAATCTTTGACCTCTAATACCATTCTAGTAAATCTCCTCTGCACCCTGTCTCAGCCTTGACATCTTTCCGAAAGTGTGGTGTCCAAAATTGAACACAATACTCCAGCTGGGGCCTAACCAGCATTTTATAAAGGCTTAGTACAACTTCCTTGCTTTTGTACACTCTGTCTCTCTTTATAAAGCCAAGGGTCCTGTGTGCCTTTGAACGGCCTTCTCAACTTGCCCTGTCACTTTCAAAGACGTACATAGACCCAAGGCCTCTCTCTTTTGCATCCCCTTTAAAATTGTACTATTTAGTTTATATTGCCTCACCTCATTCTTCCTATCAAAATAAGACCATAAAACGTAGGAGCATAAGTAGGCCATTCGGCCCATCGAGTCTGCTCTGCCATTCAATGAGATCATGGCTGATCTGATAATCCTCAACTCCACTTTCCTGCCTTTCCCCCATAGACCTTGATTCCCTTACTGATTAAAAATCTGTCTATCTCAACCTTGAATATACTTAACTGCCCACCTCTACCGCCATCTGTGGTAAAGAATTCCAGATTCACTACCCTCTGAGAGAAGAAATTCCTCCT
This sequence comes from Cetorhinus maximus, assembly GCF_964194155.1. NCBI lineage: Eukaryota > Metazoa > Chordata > Chondrichthyes > Lamniformes > Cetorhinidae > Cetorhinus > Cetorhinus maximus. The sequence goes on from NC_135880.1 coordinate 109,840,865, forward strand.
CATCTCTGTCTTAAATGGGTGACCCCTTACTCTGAGATTTTGCCCTCTGGTCCTCGACTCTCCCACAAGGGGAAAAAACCTCTCAACATCATGATGTCAAGCCTGTCAAACCCCCTAAGAATATTATATGTTGCAATAAGGTCCCCTCTTATTCTTCTAAACTCCAATGAGTACAGGTCCAACCTACTCAACCTCTCCTCATAAGAAAACCCCTTCATACCCGGGATCAACTTAGTGAACCTTCTCTGGACTGCCTCCTATGTCAGTACATCTTTCCTTAGATAAGGGGACCCAAACTGTTCACAGCATTCTAGATGTGGTCTAACTAGTGCCTTGTATAGTTTTAGCAAGACTTCCCTACTTTTATACTCATTCCCTTTGAAATAAAGGCCAACATTCCATTTTGTCTTCCCTATTACCTGCTGAACTTGTATGTTAGCTTTTTGGGATTCATGCATGAGGACTCCCAAATCCCTCTGTGCTGAAGCCTTCTGCAGTCTTTCTCCATTTAAATAATATTTAGCTCCTCTATTCTTCCTGCCAAAGTGCATAACCTCACATTTTCCCACATTATATTCCATCTGCCAATTTTTTGTCCACTCACTTAACCTGTCATATCCCTTCACACTTCTCTGCATTAAACTTCATCTACCATGTGTCTGCATATTTCAAAGTCTACATCCTCTTGAAGTCTGTTATTATCCTTCTCACTGTTTACTACTTTTCTGAGTTATGTGTCATTTGCTAACTTTGAAATTTTCCTTGTATTCCTAATTTCAGGCCATTAATATATATCAAAGGAACTGTGGTCTATTGCTTTCTAATTTACCTAATTCCTTGAGTTCTCAGGCAATTTGTTTAAGTGCATGGCCCCTTTCATTTTTTTTGCATGGCTGCGCACGATTGATAACTTAAAAGGACCAACTTGTGAACAGCCTGGGTTGCAGTGCAGCCGCATGGCTGCGCGTCTTAGAGGGAACGTTGATATGGTCCCAATATCAGCCACTGAGGGTGGAACTGCACATTTCTCTCCAAACTGAAAAGCAAACATTTGCCACTTCTCTCTGTTTTCTGCCACTTAGCTCATTTTGAATATGTGCAGGCACTGTCCCTTTAAAACCCATGGGCTTCAATTTTGCTAACAAGTCTGTTATATGATAACTTATCAAATGTCTTTTGAAAGTACATATTCACAACATTACTCTCATCACCCACTTGATAACTTCATCAAAGTTCAATCATGTTAATCCATCATGATTTGTCTTCAACAAACATTACTTTCCTTCATTAACCCATATTTAACCAAATAGCAATTATTTTTTTCCTGAACTATTGTCTCTCAAAATTTCCCCAACAATGATGTTAGGCTGACTAGATGGTAGTTGCTGTATTTAGCCCTTCCTTTTTTTTGAATAAGGGTGTAAGATTTGAAATCTCCCTGCCCTTGTAGTATAAAGGAGTATGTTAGGTTAAGTCCCATTAACGGTTAACTGTAACAGCCTGTGATGTCATAGATGGAAGTGACATACACTCATGAGATCTGGTACTTGAGGAAAGCGAATATGGTCAGAAGCTAGAGTGGGAAGTTCTCATGACTAAATATGTTACAGAAAAGTTAGGGTATTTTGCAGCCAGCAGTGTTTATTGGAACTTGTTGAAACCACTCCAACCCAACAATACAATAATATAGTTCACTAGCCCACTGCCATAGCCAAGAAGGATTGGAAGATTGTGGACAGGGCCTCCTCAATTTCCGCCCTTGCTTCCTATTAGTAACTTTGAATGTATCCCATCCAGGTCAGGTGACTTCTACTTTGAGTGTTGCCAACTTTTTAAGTATCTCTTTATTTTTATCCTATCCAATCTTTCTACTATCTCCTCTATTACTGTGACATTAGCAGTATCCCCTTCTTTGGGGAAAACAGATAAAAAATACACATTTAGTACATCAACCATGCCCTCAGCCTCTACAAGGAGATCTCCTTTATTGGCCCCACCCTTCCTTTTACTATTCATATGTTTCTAAAAGATTTTTGTGTTCTATTTTATGCCACCCAGTAAACTACAGATAGTCTCTTTTTGATAATCAATCCTTCTTTTAGTTCTCCTTTGTATTTTTTGTATTCCACTTTGTTCTGTACAGAATTATGAGCCTGATATTTATCATATGCTTACTTTATCTGTTTCTTTTTAATCTACTTATCTTTAGCCATCCAGGAAGCTCAAGCTTTGAATGCCATTCCTTTGCCTATTGTGGGAATGTGTCTAGTCTGTACCTGGCTCCTTTTTGGAGACCTTCCTTTGCTCCTTTACTGTTTTACCTGCCATCCCTGATGTCAGTCCACTGGCCAGGTCCCTTTTCAGTTCAAGAAAATCAGCCCTCCGCCCTTTGAGTATTTTCACGTTCGATTTTCTTTTTTTATGTCTTTTTCCAGAAATATTCTAAACTTACTATTGTGATAACTGCTTCCTAAATGCTCCCCCTCTGCAACGTAAATGTAAACAGAAACTGCTGGAAATAATCTTCTTTGGAACTGGAAACATGTTCCACTTGGTTCATCCATTTCCCAGAACTAGATCCAGCACTACTCCTTTCCACATTGGACTGAAAACACACTGATCAAGCAAGTTCTCTTTATAAACAAAATTCAGGAATTTCTCCCACTCTTTTTTTATTCATATCAGTTGACATTTTACTAAGATTTCTCCTTTTGCTTCATTCACCATAGTCAAGGACTGTCCATGGAAGCTATTTATCAAAACTGGCTGGATGTAGCAGGATTACCAAAGGTAATTTCTCTTTTGTAACTACTAACATCAATAGCATCTGAACTGCTTGTATTTAGATTCATGAATGCTATGTTTATACCTACTCTATTTTGCATGTGTAGGCGTTTACCAAAGTGCAAATCAATTCATTGAAAATGTATTTTTGTAAGATTTTACATAAAATCTGTGGAATGTAAATTCAAACTCAGCATGTAAGCTACTTTAGGATTTAATGACAGCTTTACGAAAGAAATGCATGCGTCAAACAAAGTAATAAATAATAACTGAAAAGCAGAAAGGCAATGGTAAATTTATATAGACCACAAAAAAGGTTATTGAAACATTGGAGAAAGTGTAGGAAAGATTATTAAAATTAAAACCAGAATTGAGAGATCGCAACTATTAAAAAGATTAGGAGGCTGAAGCTCTTTTCTCTGGAAAGAAACTTAGAGGAGATCTGCTGGAGGTCTTTAAAATAATGAAGGAATTTGGTACGTTGGACATGGGGAAGGTATTTCAACTTGTGCCTGAGACCAGAACAGGGGAGCATCAATATAAAATAACCACTAATATAAATAAATAACAGAGTAGGAATCTCTTTACGTAGGAAGTGATGAGAATGTGGAGGTTGCTGCCACTGGCTGAAGTAGGTAACATTGGTGCATTTTTGAGGACGTTTGATACATACATGAAGGAGAAGGGAATAGATGGAAATGAGGTGGGGTAAAAAGAGGTAATTACAGCAGGAGGAGGCTCTTGGTATAAAACCTGGCATGGACCAGTTGGCCGAATAGCTATTTTCTGTGCTGTATATTCTGTGTAATTCTGTTTAATAGTGTTAAGTAATAATACCGCCAAAAAATAACCAGGAAAGGAAAAACTGAATGCAGCTATAGGATATGCCTATCTACTCATGAACATATCATGGTCTTTAAATGTAGTTATTTTAGATTAAGTAAAATTAAACACCTTTTTAACCTTTGAAAGTAAAATACAATTTTGGGATTAAGCTTGAGCAAAACTTGATGCTGAAAAGAGATTAAGCGGTGACATCATTTCAATAATGTTGCTTTATTCGGTTTCCTGCAGTTTTCAACAAAATATTGATTATTGTGACAAATCAAAATGGAACACTTGAGCAATGTTTATTTTTTCTTTGCATGACGTTCAATCAAAGCAACCACAAGTGTTCCATTCAAGAACCTTAGCTGATAACTGGTATAGGCTCACAGATGATTATTTTAACATTATTTTTGTTAAAGGGGAATTAAACTCTCCTGGGGGAAGCACTTTTTGCTCAAAATAGTTCCCAGTTTTGTAGATGTAAACATATAGAATCATGGAATAGAGTCATAGAATGGTTACAGCATGGAAGGAGGACATTTTGGCATTAGAGCCCATGCTGGCTATCTGCAAAAGCAATTTAACCAGCACTATTCCCTAACTTTTGTCTGTAGCCATCTTTTCTCTTCAGGTGCTTATCCAATTCCCTTTACAAAATCATGATTGAATCTGCCTCCTTTCAGGCAGAAATGAGTGGTGAAAACACCAGATCCTAACCACTTGCTGTGTAATAAAGGCTTTTTCTCATGTCACCTTTGATTCTCTTGCCAATCGCTTTAAATCTGTATCTTCAGGTTCTGGGCCCTTCACCAATGGCAACAGTTTCTCTCAATATACTCTGTCTAGACCCGTCATGATTTTGAACATCTCTAGTAAATCTTCTCTCAACCTTCTCTTCTCTAAAGAGAATAATCCCAGCTTTTGCAGTATATCCATATAACTGAAGTCCCTCATCTCTGGAACCATTCTCTTGAAACTTTTTCTGGAACCTCTCTACATCCTTCCTAAAGTGTGATGCTCAGAATTGGACACAGTGCTCTAGTTGAGGTCTAACCAATGTGTCTAGAGATTCATCACTTCCTTGGCTTTACACTCTATGCTTTGATTGATAAAGTTCAGGATCCTATATACCTTTTTAATCACTTTCTGAACTTGCCTTGCCACCTTCGTCAATTTTGCACATATACCTCTAGGACCCCTAGGGTTCTGAAGTATAGTCATATTGGAGGCGAAACATAAACTATATTTCTCTCTCCACCGATACTGCTAGACCTATTGAGCTTTTCCAGCCTTTTCTTTTTTTATGCCCCAGGACTCTCTTTCTCAGTGCCACCTTTAGAATTATACCCTTTAGTTTATATTGTCTCTCTTCATTCTTACAATCAAAATGTATCACTGCACCCTTTTTTACATTAAATTTCATCTGCCGTCCATTCCACCAGCCTGTCTATGTCCTTTTGAAGTCTATCACTATCCTCGTCACAGTTCACAGCACTTACATGTTTTGTGTCACCTGAAAATTTTGAAATTGTGCCCTGTACAGCCAAGTCATAAATATGTATCAAGAAAAACAGTGGTCCTAGTACCAACCCATGGGAGGCACCCTACTATAACTTCTATCAGTCCGAAAAATAACCATTCACCATTACTCTGTTTCCTGTCACTCAGGCAACTTTGTTGCCATTGTCCTTTTTATTCCATGGGCTTCAACTTTGCTGACAAGCGTATTATATGACGCTTTACCAAACACCTTTGGAAGTCCTTATATACCATATCAGCCTATTACCTTTGCTAACTTTCTCTGTTACCTCATCAAAAAATTTAATCTAGTTGGTTCAACACAGTTTGCTAATTATTGGCAGAGTATAGTGTGCAATGGCTTTTCTTCCCGTTCCCTCACCATTACCTCTGGTGTGCCCCAAGGATTGATTCCTTAGCCTCCTCCTATTTCTCATCTACATGCTGCCCCTCAGTGACATCATCTGAAAGCCTAGCATTAGTTTTTACATGTATACTGCCAACACCCTGTTTTACCTCACTACCACCTCTTGACTTCTTCACTTTGCTAATCAGACTGCTTATCCAACACCTAGTACTGGATGAGCAGGAATTTCCTCCAGCTGAATATCGAGAAGACTGAAGGCATTGTCTTTGGTCCATGCTCCAAACACTGTTCCCTAGTTACCAACTCCATCCCTTTCCCTGGCACCTGCCTGAGACGACAGCACATTGTTCGCAACCTTGGTTGACCCTGAGATAAGATTCCGATCACACATCTGCGCTGTAATGAAGATCACCTATTTCCACTGACTTAACACCACCTGGCTTCGTTCTGCCTCAGCTCATCTGCTGCTGAAACCATCATTAATGCATTAGTTCCAGTGCACCCCTGGCTGGTCTTCCACGTACTATACTCCGTAAACTTGAGGTTATCCAAAACTCTGCTGTCCATGTCCTTACTCGCATCAAGTTCTGTTCACCTATTGCCCCTATGTTTGCTGACCTACGTTGGCTCCTGGTCAACCAACATCTTGAGTTTAAAATTCTCATCCTTGTTTTCAAATCCCTCCATAGGCCTGTAATTTCCTTCAGACTCACAACCCTCTGAGATATTTGCGCTCCTTAATTCTGGCCTCTTGTGCATTCCCAATTATAGCTGCTATTATAGCTATTGGCGGCTGTGCTTTTGCAGCATTGGCCCTAAGCTTTGTAATTCCCTTACTAAATTTCTCCAACACAACTATCTCTCTTCCTTTAAGACACTCCTAAAACTTAATCACCTTCTTCAACCAAGCTTTTTATCACCTACCTTAATTTCACGTTATGTGACTTGATGTCAAACTTTACTTTATAACGTTCCTCTGAAGCATCTTGGAATGATTTATTACATTAAAGATGCTACCTATGTACAACTTGATAACAAATCCTTACAGGATTTAATTAGTTAATCCACACTTGTCTTAAGTGGCTGTTAGTTTTGTCCTGGATTATTGCTTCTAAAAGCTTTCCTATCACCGAGGTTGAATTGACTGCTTGTAGTTGCTGGGTTTATCCTTGCACCTTTTTTGAACAATGATGCAGCATTTACAATTCACTAGTCCTCTGGCACCATCCCCTTAGCTAAAGTGGACTGTAAGATTATGGGCACCTCTGCAAAATCAACTTCAGTTGAACTTTAGTTAATTTTTTTTCCCCTACCAATGGGTGTACACTGCTGCATGAGTTCCTCAGGGTAGTGTCCTTGGCCCAGCCATCTTCATTTGCTTCATCAATGACCTTCTCACCATCATAAGGTCAGAAGTGGGGATGTTCGCTGATGATTACAGTGTTCAGCAACATTCACAACTCCTCAGATATTGAAGCAGACCATGTCCATATGCAGCGAGACCTGGACAACATTCAGGCTTGGGCTGATAAGTGGCAAGTAACATTAATGTCACACAAGCACCAGGCAATGACAATCTCCAACAGGAGAGAACCTAGCCATCTCCCCTTGACATTCAACAGCATTACCATCGCTGAATTCCCACTATCAACATCCTGGGGTTGGGTGGTGGTACCATTTGTGAGAAACTGAACTAGGCCAGTCATATAAATACTGTGGCTACAAGAGCAGGTCAGGGGCTGGGAATTCTGTGGCGTGTAACCCATCTCCTGACTCCCCAAAGCCTGTCGACCATCTACAAGGCACAAATCAGGAGTGTGATGGAATACCCTCCCCTTGCCTGGATGAGTGCAGCTCCAATAACTTTCAAGAAGCTTGAGGCCTTCCAGGATAAAGCAGCCCACTTAATTGGCACCCCATCCACCACTTTCAACATTCACTCCCTCCAGCACAGACATTCAATGGCAGCAGTGTGCACCACCTACAAGATGCACTGCAGCAACTCACCAAGGCTGCTTTGACAGCATGTTCCAAGTCCACGACTTCTACCACTTAGAAGGACAAGGGCAGCAGAAGCATGGGAACACCACCACCTGCAAGTTCCCCTCAAAGCCATACAGCATCCAGATTTGGAACTGCATCGCTGTTCCTTCACTGTTGATGGGTCAAAATCCTGGAACTCTCTCCCTGACAGTACTGTGGGTGTACCTACACCACATAGACTGCAGAGGTTCAAGAAGGCAGCTCACCACCACCTTCCCAAAGGCAATTAGGAAGAGCAGTAAGTGCTGGCCTAGTCAGCGATGTCCACATCCCGTGAAAGAATAAGTAAAAACCCCAATTTCCTGATATGCGTTCCATGCTGGATGCTCCAGATCATGGAGTCACTCCTATATCATCTGTAAAATTGAGGAAATACTGCTCTCCAGACTTTCCTTCCCTTACTATCCTGTACTGTCATACAATCAACAAACTCCAACATCCTCACTGAAGTCAATTCCTCCAGCATTGCAACCATGATCATGCAAAATCAGCTCCACAGAACCATAGAAAAGTTACAGTGCAGAAAGAGACCATTCAGCCCATCGCGTCTTGCACCAGTCAGAAAAGAGATGGAAAAAGAAACTAGCCCTCATTTTTAATCCCACTTTCCAGCACTTGGTCCATAGACTTGCAGGTTACAGTACTTAAGGTGCAGATCCAGGTTCCTTTTAAATGAGTTGAGTGTTTCAGCCTCAACCATCAATTCGCACAGTGAATTCCAGATGCCCACCACTCTCTGCGTGAAAAAGTTTTTCCTCATGTCCCCTCTAATCCTTCTACCAATCACTTTAAATCTATGCCCCCTGGTAATTGACCCCTCAGCTAGGGGAAACACGTTTTTCCTTCTACCCTATCTAGACTCTTTATAATTTTGTACACCTCAGTAAGGTCACCCCCTCAGACCCCTCTGTTCTAAGGAAAATGACCCTAACCTACCCAATCTTTCTTCATAGCTGCAACTTTCAAGCCCTGGCAACACACAACGGTTGTAGTGTCCATTGACCTTGATACTGCATCCAAAGGCCAAATAATCGATTTCCAAAGCAGATCCTCTTTTCACAACTTAAGAATGGCACCTGATCTCAAGGAGGATAGAGAAAACATCTTGAGAGCATTCTGAAGGCTTTATTGAAAAGGAGAAAAATTTACATTGATGTGTGGGAGGAGCTTGCCACAAACTTTGCCATGAGGCGATGCCTCATCCAGAAAGCCGCAACACCATTGAAAACTGATCATGTAAACTCTGCTGAGGAGAAGCAACAGAAGTGGAAGGGAAGACGGCAGGAGCCTGGCTTAAGAACCCCCCTTTCTCAGGGCAACTTTTGTCCTCTAGTCACAAAGGCCTCCGGCCACGGGGTTGGCCTGCTGAGTAACCTGAGAACACTCAAATCATGAAGCCTGGCAGACGTCTTTCTCATTTCGAGGGACTGATGGCAGCAATGACCGCAATCTTGTATGCTGCAGGATGCACTTTTGATTGCTTGCATCCCTTAATTCTTCTTCAAAATTGCACTACAGTGAGGAGATAATTTGCAGAGGAAAAGGGGTTTTTTGTAGTTTTTTTTATCCTTGCTCGTCTCTCCTGCTGAAATTTGTTTTCAGGGATGTTTGTCAGTAATTCAGTTAGCCATTATATCATCAGGGGATCGCTGCTAAGCCAGATCCTATTCTTGCATCCTGTTGTCCATCTATATTAGTTATCTTTGATGCTAATCACAAGTGGAAATAGAAGTTAATTTTCTCCTCAGTTTTGCACCTCTATTGCCATCCCACTGAGGCCACAGGTGAGGAAGACGCGCTGACTGATCTTAGTTCATCCATTGCAAAATAATCCCCAGTGCATCATTGCAGCATCCAACTGGTTATTAAATGATCAAGGGTTTTCAGCTCCATTACTGTGTCTCGGAGAACCTTGCATGTATTGACCATTCTTTGTGTCAAGAAAAGCTTTCTGATTACCATCCTAAATTTATTTTTCACTAGCTGGGATGTGTGGTTTGTTGAATTAATTTCACAATTTAATTTAAAATAATTTTCTGGATTTACATTTTCCATTCTGTTTAATATACCTCTTTAACATCATAACCCAGATGCTCCTTTCAAAGCTGAAAATTTCAAGTTTCTCTAGCCTTTTCTGATAACTCAGACGTTTGCTACTAAGGATCAGCCTTGTTGATGTTCTGCACTTAAATGCTCACTAGCACTTGAATCTCTTCCTTTTGCCTTGGTAACCAGAACTGGATACAACACGCAAGATTTAACTAAGGCCCTATATTAAGATCTCGCGATATAGCATGCGACAGAGAAGGAAGTAAGATGAATTAGTCATATTAGAAACAGAAAGAGAAATAAAGAGAGGGAAAGATGGTGGAATAGGAGGAAAAAAATACAAAGAAAAGTAAGAAAGCTAAAATGTAAAAACCTCTTGGAACAATTTACTACCTGTGGGAGTGAGATTCCACAGTTTCAGTTGTTTCCTTTCTGGACCTCCAAGGGTGACTGGTATCACTGGACCATAAATCATGTCATTTACAGGGTCCTTATGAGGAGAATTACCAGTCCATAATTGTTTTGTTAAGATCAATTTCTATTAACAGTGCATAATGCCATGGGATCTTTCACATCCAGCTGAGAGAGCGGATGGGGCCTCAGTTTAAAATGTCATCCAAAAGATGGCACTTTTGACATTGCAGTGCTGAAGGAGTGTTGTATTGTGCTGACAGTCTGGATTATATGATCACGTCCCTGGAGTGGGACTTGAACCCACAACGTTTTTACTCAGAGGCACAAGTGCTGCTAAATGAGCCATGGCTAACAGATAATGACCCAATTAATTTTGGCAATGCAATCTGAGATGATAAATAATTTCTTGAAGATAATAATCTTGCATGCAACAAGATAAACTCAATGACTCTGGATTTTTCATTTATTGCTGGCCTTTATAAGAGAAATATTGAGTGGATCCTGATTCAGTAATGCGTCAATTTTAAAATTCTTATCCCCAATTGTTCAGTAAGATTTTAGTTGCAAGGTTAGGTTGGAGACACTGGGGCTGTTCTCCTCAGAGTAAAGAAAATTGAGGGAAGATTTGAAAGTAGTGTACAAGGTTATGACAAATTTAGACAAGGTACGCAAAGAAAAGCTGCTCCCATTAGCTGATTCTACAAGGACTCGGGGAACACAGATTCAAGGCTTTGGAAAAGTGATGCAGGGGAATGTGATGAAGAACTTCTTTACAAAGTGAATGGTAATGATCTGGATCTCTCTGCCCCAGAGGGTGATAGAAGTGGAGGCGATCAATGATTTCAGAAGGAAATTGGATAGGAATTTGAGAGAAGTAATAGAGCAGGGTAATGGGACTAACTGGTTTGTCATCCAGAGAGCTGGCATGGACTTGATGGGCCAAGCAGCCTCCCTCTGTCCTATAATGACTCTGATTCAACCTGCATGTGAACTGCATGTGTTTCACATGCAATAATACACGCATTCTTCTGAACACCAATATTTAATAGTTTGTTATCATTAAAAAGTATTCCGTTTCTCTGTTCTACCTACCGAAGTGAATAAGCGCACATTATATTCCATCTCCCATTTTCTTGCCCACTTAGTTAACCTATCCATATTCCTTTGTAGATTATTCCTGTCCTCCTCACAGCTTCCTTTCCCACCTTACTTTGTATCACGAGCAAACTTACATGCATTAGATTTGGCCCCTTCATCTGTTATTTATATAGATTGTAAATAGCTGAGGTCCTAGCACTGATCCATGCAGCACCCCACTCATAACTGCCTTCCAACCTTAAAATGACCCATTGATTCCTACTCATTGTTTTCCGTCCTTTAAGCAATCCTTTCTCCATGCTAATAAGTTACTCCTAATCACAGAGCCCCTTTACCTTTGCAAAATCTACCTCTTCGACCAAACCTTCAGCTACCTGTCCGTCTTCTTTTTGGGGTCCGTGTCAATTTTTGTCTTATGTTATGACCAGGGCTTTTTTTTGTATTCTAATAATGAGAAGATGTACCAATCTCAACAGTAAGAGGTCCAGTAACATTTTTGGGTTTTTAAAAATTAAAAGCAAAATTTTTATTAACAAAAACAAAAGAAAACTTAAGCACACAAGATTACAGTTACACAATTAAGGTTAGTCTTACAAAACGTTCCCCCCAAAACCCTCTTCTTGGTCAAACCCACAAGTAAACACTTGCCAGGCAACACTCCCTTATAGATATTTAAATATGGAATCCAGCAATATCATCCAAGGCAGACTGCTATAGCTTCAGTGAGAATGTACCACATGACCTGTACCCTTTTCCACTTTGCTGTGGAATTCACGTCAGGATAAAACTGTTTGCTGCAGCCCAAGACTTCAACAGCTCAAACTGCTCCAGCTATCTCCAGCTTAATGGCTCAACAGCTATCCAGCTCAATAGCTAAAAAGCAGCTACCCACAGTAACTCTCATATACTTTTTTTCTCCTTTCATCTCAGTCCCATCATTCTCACACCCCATTGAAACTCAAACCCTTCCAAATATAGAATCTTTCATGTTTCCATCTTGTCTTTGCTTTTGGGTCAATAAAGATATAATATCTCCGCTACTATTTACCTATGGACTCCTGCAAGATGCAAACATTTTCCTTGTTACCTCTGATTTGCCTTTGAAATTCAAACAACCTTTCAACTTATCTAAAAATGCAAATGTTAGATCTAACCTATTTACATGTACCTCAAACTGTTCATGTTTCCATACCCCCAGATGACCCAACTGCTATCAAACTCTTTTCAGCTTAATTAAATCTCACACACACAGACTTCCAGCCTTCTTTACAGAATAACACATTCCCCAATATTCCCCAAAATATTAAATAAAAACATCTATTCTCTCACTTATTACATTCCTGTGAAGCGCTTAGAATGTTTCAGTATGTGAAAGGCACTATAGAAGTACAAGTTGTTGTTGCCCCATTAACTCTAATGCTGGCAGTCATAAGATTGGACAATCAAGTTCACAGCAACAAATTGTCTTTAATTATGTTTTTTTTTAATGGTACTAAATTACAGAATAACATTACAAAACAAAAAGTCAAACTTAAAGGTTATGGTTACCATGTCAAGAGTGGTTCTAACATTCTATGCCTCTTGTATAGGTAACTAGTTTATAATAGTCTAGCAACTTCCCTTGCACAATAGTGTTCATAGCTCAATTTAATATCATGCTTACCAGGGCTCCATAAACACTCAGCTTTTTTTCTATATGATATGGATCAAGAGGTGTGAGGAGATTTGCTGTCAGATTGCACAACCAGACATTTCTCAAGAAATATGCTATTTAAAAGTATTCATTGAGACAGCGCATACGGCTTTTGTTAGTTTTATTTAGAGCATGCATTGAGATATCATCTCATTTGGCCCTGTTGATCCTGAGGTTTGCTGACCATCTGGTATTTAAGAAAATATGAATATCGTTAGTTCTTTTTCACTAGCCAAAATGTCATATCGCATCCTATTCATTCAATGGAACCCTGTTGGCCTGAGACTTACAACCAGCTTTACTACAATTGCCATAACAGATACAGTTACCATTGCATCTTATATGCACAGGCATATTGATTTAGAAGGGTTGCACTTCTTTTGGTTTTACAGGGGACTCTTGTGAAATTGGTATTTTGCATTGAACATACTACAGATGTTCGCCAGTGTTGTGGCCTGTTATACTAGCAACATTTGTCAAATTAGTTTCCTGTATTTGGAACTCCAGAACATGCTGAGCAGAGTGCATATAGTCTGTTTATTCCTATAACAATATGTATACAGCAGTATATTGAGGATTGAGATTAAATACATGGCTGTGGATGAAAGAAAACCCAGGATATCCATGACTTGGTACCTGATAAAGGACTGTTGTTATGTTCAAAATTAGCCTGTAATACAGTCAGATCAATGTCTATGTCAGTGTTCCTCAAATTATTAGTGGTGTTCCTTTATAAGAGAAAAATCCCCACATGAACAGCAATGAGCATTTGTTCTGTAGTTTAACCCATCAGATATAAAATGAAGCAGAAAGGTGGGTGGAGGGTATTTATTTTACCATGCAATGAGATATGTTAGTACACTGGTACAAATAATTCAACTGGCATTTGCTAAGGTCTACTTCTCATTTACTTCTGGTCCTTGATAGGGATTGGTGCCTCTGGGATTCACTGTTTATCAAATGTTGACAAGTTATATGTGATGCTGCAGTTCCTTTCAAAAAAAGGCAGGAAATGCTACGATTACTGTACCCCAGTTTCTGTCCAGCAAATGAAAGGACTCTATTAAAATAGAATTATTGAATAAAACAACAGTAGTTCTCTTTATGTGGCATAGTATCTGGTTTTCATTTGGCACCTCCCTAATTCAAATCAGGAGCTCACATTGTGTGGAGCTACACATCCAATTACTTTGTGATGCAGCATTCCTGACAGTGATCCTTGAGCAAAACATAGTGTGACACATTATAGTGCAGCTAACAAGACCCTACAGTTGTGCCAAAACATTAGTTGTGCAGGTCTGATTCTAATGGCTCAGAGAAACATGGGGTAGGGGACTGTTGTGATAGATGGTTTTGAATATCTGAATAGTACAATATGGTGCAAAAAATAGAATGAAACGGCATTGTAAAATGCATTAGCTTTGATCTTGTAGCAGATTATTTGAGATACTCTGGCTGTTCAGTATTACTGCTTTAAGAAAACACTATTGGCCCTGTGCCTGCAACTGCCAAGATCTGGAATTCCCTCGATAAACCTCTTTATGTCTCTAGCTCACTCCCCTTTAGCAAGCTTCCAAAACCGACCTGTTTGCCAAAGCTTTTGATCACCTGTCCCAATATCATCTTTTATGGTTCCATGTCAAACGTTATTAATATTCCTGTGAAATGCCTTGGGACTTGTTTTTACTATATTAAAGGCACTATATAAATGCAAGTTGTTTTTGTTGGTGAAACTATCGTACAATGAATTAATGCATTTTACACTCTATTGTTCAGAAAACGTGTTTATATTAATTTAACTTTCACGTAGCAGCTACTAAATATTTCGTCAAAAAGATTACCACGGGTGATATACTGTAAGCAGGGAAGTGTGCAATCTGGGCGAAATATATACATATAATCGGAACCAAAAATGAAATATTGAAGTGAGTAGAATGCTTTTTTAGCGTTTCAGTGGGCACAGTGCGTTTGGATTCTCTATTGAAGATTAAACTTTGTCATTTGCATGCAAAGTCGGAGAAGTATTTAATGTATTTGTATTAACTTGCCATGTTGGCAGCACTGAATACAAGTGTTTTGTTATTGTGTAGCTTGACAGCAGTTAGCTGGGGCAGTAGATAAGTTATGTTTGGTATCCGAAGGACAATGAGGCTTTTGCTGGTTGAATGATCAATGTTGGATCAAGTTCATTTTCACATTCCCGGCTCCCACTCACCGCCCACCTACATACGGGGCGGTACCACACCAAACAAAAAAGCGAAGCTGTAATTTTGTCCCCATCCGAGCGAGTCTGCTTTATTTTTGAACATGTATTTGTAACTCCGCCTTCAGTCGGTACCGAAGGAGTTAGACGGTGCTCCGGGGACTGGCATTGGGACCAGCGGTGCCGCCACTTGCTCGCTCGCTCGGTGTGGAACGTTGTGTCAGGGGGAGGAGAGTTCTCGCGCTCGCGCACAGACCGCGAGCGGCAGCGGCCACGTGTAGCACAAAGCGATACAAATCCTGCTCAGCTCAAGGGAGAAGCAGCCAGCCACACACACTGATGGGAAGGAAGCGACAATGTGAACTTTTATTATAGCAGCAGGGGTAGGAAAAATGGTAATCACGCGCTCTTGCAGCTGTCATAAACCACCAAATATTCCGGTTGGAGGCGTCCCGAGTTGTTTTCGCGGTAATTTGCCATGGGTTTGGAGGGAGAGGAGGTGAGTGTGGGCTGAGGAGCGAGATGGTGGTTGTGGAGACCAATGGACAGAGCAAGGGGATGGCGCTATTGCAAGCCGGGCTCTGCCTGTGGTCTAGGGGTGAAACGCAATCAAAAGGGGCGTGAGCGGATTTAATTATAACAAAAAGTAAACTAAAGTTCCTGTTCCTTGAGGTTTGAAAATGTGAAACTTCAGGCTTCTTTTCTCTCTTTAGCCTCTTTTGGATGACACTCTGAAGTGGACAGAGAGCCGACTGGTTCGCGAAGTGCAGGATGAGGTGAGGGACGCTGTTCCGTAAGTGGCTGTCAGATTGGAGCTTGGAAATTTGGCAAGTTTAATCATTGTGTTTTATCCCCTATTTTTCTTTTAAAATATACTAATGATTCGAAAGACGCCTAATAACAAGGAGAAAACAGACACAAACTCGATAAGTTGCTATTCTACACTGTTGGACTAAGTCTATTCAACATCGTTTTAAGATTATTTCCAGTTAGAAATATTTAGTGTGATAGGAAGTCTGAAGAGCATATTGCCTTAATACCAAAATATATATGTGATAAATGTGGTGTTTTACTTCAGTAACTGAGATTTTTTATTAACATTAGGTCACAAAATGGGTCGAGTTTAGTAAAAAGGACCGAAAAGGCTCCCGTAAAAGGAAGTGCAGCCGTAAGGACATGGTGACTTTCAAAGAAGTATGTATGTAAACCCACTATTTGAAAAAGGGGGGAGGGAGAATACAGCGAATTACAGACTGGTTAGTCTAACATCAGTAGTAGGGAAAATGCTAGAGTCTATTATAAAGGATGTGATAACAGGACACTTAGAACATATCAACAAGATTAGACAAAGTCAACATGGATTTATGAAAGGGAAATCATGCTTGATAAACCTACTGGAGTTTATGAGAACATAACTAGCAGAATAAATAAGGGAGAACCAGTGGATGTGATGTATTTGGGTTTGCAGAAAGCTTTTGATAAAGTTGTACATAAGAGGTCAGAGTGTAAAATTAAAGCACATGGGATTGGGGGTGATATATTGGCATGGATTGAGAATTGGTTAGCAGACAGGAAACAAAGTAGGAATAAATGGGTCTTTTTTGGAGGGGCAGACATTGACTAGTGGGGCCCGCAGGGATCAGTGCTTGGGTCCTAGCTATTTCACAATATATATCAATGATTTGGGTGAGGGAACCAAATGTAGCATTTCCAAGTTTGCTGACGACATGAAACTTGGTGGGAATGTGAGCACTAAAGAGGGGGTTAAGAGGCTTCAGGGCAATTTAGACAGGTTGAGTGAGTGGGAAAATACATGGCAGATGCAGTATTACGTGGGTAAGTGTGAAGTTATCCATTTTGGTAGGAAAAACAGAATGGCAGAGTATTGTTTAAATGGTGATAGATTGGGAAATGTTGATGTACAAAGGGACCTGGATGTCCTTGTACAACAATCACTGAAACCAAGCATGCAGGTGCAGCAAGCAGTTAAGAAGGCATGGTATGTTGGCATTCATTGCAAGAGGACTTGAGTACAGGAGCAAGGATGCAGCTGTACAGGGCCTTGGTGAGACCACACCAGGAGTATTGTGTGCAGTTTTGGTCTCCTTACCTAAGATAGGATATACTTGCCATAGAGGAAGTGCAGCAAAGGTTCACCAGACTGATTCCTGGGATGGCAGGATTGTTGTATGAAGAGAGATTGGGTTGACTAGGCTTGTATTCACTAGAGTTTAGAAGAATGAGAAGAGATCTCATTGAAACATATAAAATTCTGACAGGGATGGACAGACTGGATGCAGGGATGATATTTCCTCTGGCTGGGGGGGGGGTCTAGAACAAGGGGTCATAGTCTCGGGATACGGGTAAACCATTTAGGACTGAGATGAGGAGAAACTTATTCACTCAGAGGGTGGTGAACCTATGGAATTCTCTGCCACAGAAGGCTGCGGAGGCCAAGTCACTGAATATATTTAAGAAGGAAATAGATGGAATTCTGGATCCTAAAGGTGTCAAGGGGTATGGAGAGAGCATGGGAGTACGGCGTTGAGATAGAAGACCAGTTATGATCATATTGAATGACGGAGCAGGCTCGAAGGGCCGAATGACCTACTCCTGCTCCTATTTTCTTTGTTTCTACGTGAAAGTATCCTGGAGCTTACTTCCAAAATATTGCAACTTTTGTTTAAACACTCATGCTTATTTCCAAAGGTTTAGATTTCCAAAGGATTTTTCATAGGTGAAAAATGTGCTTGGATTTGGGATCAAAGCATAAGATAAGAGGAGTTTGAAAATGCAACTTTTGTATTTATCCTTCATTTTTCACTTTTTTAAGAAGTTTTTTTTAATGTTTAAAGCTGACTGCAGAATTTGCTAAAGTCAATGTTTTTGGACACAGTTTGCAAACTTAAAATTGATGTAACAGAAAATATTGATGTCTTTTATTGAGTTAGCTAGATTGTAGGTTGTACTTTGTTGGCAGCATCTTTCCATCTACGTAAGATGATGGACATGCAGCAAATCAAATTCGTAGGGGATGGGATAAACTAAATATGGTGCATTTTTGCTGATGGCTGAAGAGGCCAATCCGTGAGAGGCAGGTTCTGCTACAAGTGCTGCTCATGAAGTGGTTATCAGGTGTTGTTGTGTATCATTGTTTTTGGTGTTGATGCCTATTGTCAAAATGCTGCAGCCACTGACTGTCATAGTGGCACATACCATCCCACAGGGGATGTCGCCACTTTCCTCTGTCATCAGCTAGTGTCTCCCAAATGCGAGAATCAATGTTTAGGGCCTTCATGTCATGTTTGCAAGCATCTTTGGAACAGAGCTTTGGGTATCGTACTGGTCCTCTGGCTCTGGCTATCTTGTCATACAGAAGATCCTTAGATATGTGATCATCTTCCATCCTGTGAATGTGTCAAGTCAACAAAGCTGCCTCTGCTTGTTAAGTGCCAGTATACTTGAGAGGACTGCGGCATTCGTAATTTTGTCCTTGGGTGATATATTCAGAATGTACCGCAAGAAACAAATTTTGTTGAGCTTTCTTTCTTGATACCTGTAAGTTGTCCACGTTTTTCAGCCATACAACAAGGTGCTGAGAACACAGGCCTCGTAAACCTACATCTTGATCCTAAGAGTCAGCTTGAAGTTACTCCATGCAAGTTTTGTGAGTTGGTCAAAAGTGGTAGCTGTTTTCCCTATGTGTGTATGAAGTTCTGCATCAAGTGACAGATTGTCTGTCACCATGGATCCAAGTTAGCAGAATTTGCCAACCACTTTCAGTGGTGTGTTTGGTGTGATCAGAGACGGAGCTGTGACACCCTGTCCAATATTCATGGTTTCCAAATGCTTATTGTCAGGGAGAACAAGTTACAGGCATGGGAGAGACAATCCATGAGTTTTTGTAGCTCAGTTTCCTTGTGGGTGACTGTAGCTTGTAGATTGTAGCTTGTAAGTTGTTTGGTAAACATGTCTGGCGTACACCTTTTGTCTGGGACTATGGTATTCCTGGTAATAAACAATCCCAATTAAATGTTTGTTCACCATAAAAGGGAATTAAAGGCAAAGAAGCAAATTTAAAATACACTGCTGAGTTATGTCTATTCATGCCCATTTTTAAATTAATGCAGTATTTTCCTCTAATTATTGTGCCCTATTTTCTTTTTTCTCAGCCTTAGGTATGGTTTCATAGCTACCAATAGTTTTTGGTGTCTTTCTCCTAAGTGGCTTGTCTTAATTTCTAAGTCTAGGCAATGAGTACCGTTAGGCTGTTTGACTACAGAGAGCCATTATAACTAAGCCTCATATTGTTTTCATCCAACATAGGTACAGATGCATTTTACAATAATGGTGACTGGTCAGATTGATGCTGAACTTTTGGTGATTGAGCAGCATTTAACAAAATCATTAGAGCACTGAGATATATTGTGGTCCTTGGTCAGATCTCAAACTGGAGTACTGTATCCTGTGTTGGTCCCAAGAAACAAAGATGATACTTGGGCCTTAGAGGCAGTGTAGGGAAGAGCCGCGTTATGATTCCTGGTGCCAGTGGACTGAATTATAAGATTAGAAACAATTGGGCTCTTCAGTTTTGAACGGATGTCAATAATAGGGGACTTAATGGACATACAAGATAGTTACTGTTATAGAAATAGTAAATTCAGAAAGATATTTAGTTAAATCACAATAGTGGGCTAACTAGGCTCAAACTGGTTTAAGGTAAGTATGGGAGCTGTGTCAGGATGTTCTTGAGAAGGCGGCTCACTATCAACAATTCAGGACAACAAGGGATTGGGTAATAAAGGTTGGCCTGCCCTGGCATTCACACCGGAAGAATTAATTTTAAAGAAGTGCCAGTTACATAATGTACAACAAGCAAATGCACAGTAGTGCACAGATAGCAAGACCACTTGGAAATAATGTACTCACTCATCCACTGCAGAATGAAAGCATCTGGTGTAAAGCCCTGCTAATAAAGTACACTCTTAAAGTTGAAACAAACTCTAAAAGCTTGTATTGCTGTCATTTACTTAATGACTGAAATAGGCTATTTGATCAGTCTTTTCAGCTACCGTGACATCATCCAAAAACACATGATTCCACGTGTACACTGACGATAGCCAGTCTAAATTGTCAGATTGCTTGTCTGACATTGAGTACAGGATGAGCAGAAATTTCCTTCAGTTAAGTGTCGGGAAGACTGCAAACACTGTCTTTGGTGTTCACTACAAATTCCTTTCCCTAGCATCCGATTCCATCCCTCTCCCTGATAACTTTCTGAGACTGAACCAGACTTTTTGCAACCTTGGTGTCATATTTGACCCCAAGATGAGCTTCTGATCACATATCCATTGCTAAGACCACCTATTTCCACCTCTGTAACATTGCTCAACTCTAAACCTGCCTCAGCTCCCCTGCTGCTGAATCCCTTTTATTATTCTAGGTTGACTATTCCATCGTACTACTGGCTGGCTTCCCATGTTCTACCTTTGGTAAATTTGAGGTAATCCAAAACTTTGCTGCCTGTAGCCTGACTTATACCAAATCCTATTCACTCACCCCCCCTATATTTGATGACCTGCTAATTAAGCAATGTCTTGATTTTTAAATTCTCATCCTTGTTTTCTGGTTCCTCTGTGGCCTTGACTCTCCCCACAACCCATCAGATATCTGTGCTCCTCTAAATCTAATCTGTCCCCGATTTCAATCCCTTCTCCATTGATGGCTGTGCCCTTGGCTGTCTAGGCCTTAAGCCCTGGCATTCCCTCCCTATAACTCTCTGCCTCACTTTTTGCCTTTAAGACGCTCCTCAAAATTTGCCTCTTTTACCAACCTTTTGGTCATTTGCCCTAATAGCTCCTTTTGTGACTTGCCATCATATTTTATTTATATAATTCCTCTGTGATGTGCTTTGGGAAGCTTTATTTTATTAAAGGCCCGATCCAAATGCAAGTTGCTTAAAAATTGCACTGGTGTTCAGTGGGTGGCAAACTACATACCACCTGTGATTGAGTATCTGTGCATGGAACTCTGACTTTTGAGAATAATGTGAGTAGCATTGAGAATTCTACATTCATACTACATTGAAAATGGAACCAATACTTGGTGTATGAATTGTTATTGGATTTCTTTTAATAAAGTGGTTCATTGCCTTTAATATTTTGGTTTCATCTTGAATGGGTCATAAAATTTATTTTTAAATTTGTATGTTTAATTTTATGCACATTGAAGGCAGTCAGTGCTGGGGTATGGAACATTTCTTACAATATAGCCAACCATTGTCAGTATCGAGCGCTCCCAGGTCAGGCATAGTATTACTAGCTGCTATGCAAAGCCCCCCTACTCTTCCACAGCAGCTTTCCTTAACTCCAAGCTCCTGGAAGTGTAATTACTACTGCACTAGCTTCATTTTGTTCTCTCCTTTCTTCCCATGTTAGCAAACCGTATGCTGTCACTGAGTGATATTGCCAGATTAGAGTTTGTTTATGCATTGTGGGTCCATACTCAATAGGAACTGAATGCTAGGAAACAAACGCTTTGTTAGTTTTATAACTTAAACCATTTTTGTGATAGCTGTATCTCAGTAATACAAAACTTAACAAATACAGTGTATGGATCTAAGGGTCAATTCACAATCAGTAACCCCAGTGAGGAGTGATGCTTGCAAGAAGGACTGGTCAGGAAATCCTACACCTGTGATTCTCTGTCCAGTAATTTTGATGAATGGAAAATTACTGTCTGAGGGCCAACGATTTACTGACTTGTGTTCTCTGTGGCCCCAGTGGGAGTTCTCAATCATGGAACTAGCCCCATGGCGTATAAAAGTAATGACAAAATTATGGGAAATGTTGTATTTCTGCACTTGAATGTAGCACTTAAATCACTGTTATTGGGGCTGTTAACCAGCTGCATTAATACATGCAAATATTCTGAAACACTGGAAATTGCCTCAAATATGAATATATTATCTGAACTATAATTATCAGTGGGTCACTAAAAAACAATTGTAATTTTTAATATTGTTAATAATGGTGGTGTGAAGCAATTTAATACATTTACTTTAGTATGCATTAGAATGACATATCTATTTATCATTTATCATTTCGGTGGATTACTTCACCTATATTATATAGTATTCCCTATAATTGTCAAAGCTGAGCTTTAAAGGGAATTTTTAATTTGCATAACGTTGGGTTAATTCTATTTCATAATTAAGAACAGATTTAAACTCACAAGAAATGGCACCCATTACTGTGATCTTTATGCTACAACATTTTGAAGACGTGAAGGCGATTGACTCAAAGGTTTTATGTCAGTGCATGCTTTTTAAAAAATATAGTCAACAACAAGTTGCATTTATATTTGCCATCACAGGCTTGACTCCCTCATAGATAAGCCTGCAGCTTCCCTCTGTGCCTCTCTTGACATCTTCTGCAGGGCTCATCGAAGCACTTGGTGCTGGCTCATGACGAGAAGTAAACCCAATTGCCCCATCCTACTCTTTCATTGACCTTGCTGCCCACTGGGAGCTAATCTTGCCAATTTCCTACCTATCCAACTCACCCCTCCAACTGCTTACCCTGCGGACTCTGCTGGAGGATCAGTTCTCACAGCCCCTCTACACATCTCTCTGCAAAATGCCCGGTTCACTTGTGAACAGGGCCCTTGCGTCCAAGCACTTATTTTGGAT
This sequence comes from Cetorhinus maximus, assembly GCF_964194155.1. Taxonomy (NCBI): domain Eukaryota; kingdom Metazoa; phylum Chordata; class Chondrichthyes; order Lamniformes; family Cetorhinidae; genus Cetorhinus; species Cetorhinus maximus. Next base: position 109,863,552 of record NC_135880.1, read on the forward strand.
GATCGCATCAACATCATGGCTTCAAGGGAAACTTGGCTGAGGGGTGCTGACACTTTTTCCTTTAATGAAGCCTCCTCACCTGGCTATACTCTCCAGTTGCCCTTTCAAGACAGTCATGGCAATAATATGGCACTTAACACCAGAACCGGGGTTTTCCGTGCCCGCTGGCGTCGGGCATGTTCGGTGGCGTAAGCGGACAATATGGCGCAATTGGTTTCATGCCGTTGTGAAAGCAGTTTGTGATTGTCCGCTCAGCCCGTTGATGACGGACCACGTTCTTTGCCATTGGACGTCGGGAATCTCATTGTAATACATCAGCATATCATTATTAGGCCTGCCCGCTGGAATTCCCCCCCCCCCCTCGCTGGATGGTCCGCCCACGTTGGCGGGATAACATGCTGATGTGTTTCACAACAGCATATAAGCAATGTGCACCTGGCGGGCTGCACTTCGCTTGGGACTCAAGGTTTGTTTGCCTACCTTGCTTCGGTCAGCACTTGTAGCCATCAGTACCAGGCTTCACAGACAGCACCACATCACTTTTAGGGGGGCTAACGGCAGGTTTCTAGCTACCAGATCAGCCATATGTGGGTGGCTTTTCAATGGCTGCAGGGCTAGGGCTTGCTTGGTGCAGGGGGCAAAGTGGCCTCAGGCAAGGGAAGAGGCTGCAAGGTGAGGGCTATACTGGGGAAGGAGGGTATCCCAGGGTGTGTGTGGAGACCCATGTTGATCTGTGCAAGTGGCCTCAAGATGGTGAGGGCCGAGGAGGCAGTTTCCAGAAGAGATGAGGCCAGATGGACATGTGAGGGTATGTGTGAGAGAATGGGTGGTGATGTCCCTTGAGCAAGCATTGAATGAGATGCCATTGAATTTGTGATGGGCTTGAGTGTGTGAGTTTAGAGTGATGAGATGGTTGCCTCACCCCGGCTGAGATCATTCATCCTCTATTTGCATTGGATGACCAACCTCTTCTGTGCAGCATTGGCACTGATCACCACTGCCACCACCTCTCAAGCCTGGTTGGCAACACCGCTGCCCAACCTGCGGCCAGACTGGGGGTAGAGAACATCATGGCGGGCTTCCACAGCATCCATAAGGCGTTCCAGTGACGCATCACCAAACCAGGGGGCTGTTGTCTTTTTGCCTTTCGTGGACATCTTCCTTGAAGTTGTTGTGGATTGGAAGCACTTTGAGATGTGTGCATATGGCTGGACTTTAAATATCGCGCCCGGCTTGATGAAGCAGTGAGGTGATGGTGGGCAGGAGAATGAGAGTATGCCCGCCATAGAAATGGCGTGTTTTTCGGGAATGCATAACTAATACGGCAGGTTTGGGACAATACGGCGTAAAAACCTGTGATTGTGACCTGCGGGTAAAATGCCCCAGATTGCACTTTGGTCTGATTCCCCACTCTTCTGACACTTTCTTCTCCTTTGAGCACCTCACCTTGTTTCATGCTTCTTATCTCCCATTCAAAATCATTATTCTCTACCACCCCACAAGTATGATAAAAATTTTCTGACCAAGGTACCTTCACTGTTTTCCTCTCAGCCTCTGCACTTAATGACTTCTCAACCTCAGTGATTTTAACCTCCATCTTCACTCATCATGCCCTCTCCCCTCTGAGTTCACTGCTTAATCCTCCCTAAATCTCTTCATGCAAACTTCCCAACTCATATTCATGGGCAGCCTTTGACTCTCCTATCTTACACGGTCACTTGCTAGCCCCGTTGTATTAATCACAGATAAAGCCACCTCTAATCACTCCTCTTCCACATCCCAACCTTTCCTCCTTCTGAACCTACCCCTGGGGAAAAAAAAACTCTTCCCACAATTCACTTACAAGCGCCCTTCCAATATCCCAACTGTTTTTCCTTTGGCCCTTCGTTCACCACAACTTTTCTGCAGCTACTGATTTGCTCTAACACAATCTCACCTCCACCAAGTCTCTATAAAACAATTGCTGTCTCCCTGGCTGTGCTTTCTGGTATGCCTTTCATTCCCACTACCTTAAGTCCAAGAGATGTAAGCTTGAAAGGATATGAAAGACCAGCTGGTTTAGCCATCCACTGCCAGATCTGGATGGACCACGTAAAGCATGATTGGGTCCTACTCTCTCTCGTCTTCTAAAACTGCTCTTTATTCCAGGATCACCCTGGAATGCAATGGTAACCCCAGCTTCTTTTCTTTACTGCAAACTGTCTCCTTAAACCACCCTCTCCTGTCTCCTCCCCTCTCACCTTCAACATTACGTATGAGAAGCTCATGTCACTGAGATCAAGACCAGGCCTTTGCCACTTCTCCCCATTCCATTAGCCCACTAGGCCAAGCTTCCTCTAAAGCACCTTCCTGCCTTAGTCTTGAACTTGCTTCTTTCTCTAGTTTCTTTTGTGATCTCTCATATACTATCCAAGCTGATCCTGTCCATGAGCCCTATCTTCTGCTCTCTTGAACCTATTCCCATTAAACTGTTGACAACCCAACTTCTCCTCATGATCCCCATCTTATCTGGATATTATTAATGATTCTTCCTCTTCAAGTGTTGTCCTTCTCTCCTTCAAATCTGCTGTCATGATCCCTCCCTTCAAAAAAAAACCTTGATCTCTGAATCCTTGCAAACAATGCCCCATTTCCACCTCTCCAAGGTCATTGAGCATGTCTCCTAAATCTGTGCCCATCTTATCTGGAGCTTGATGTTTGAATCCCTTCGATCAGGTTTCTAACCCTGCTACTGTACTGAAACCTATGTAGTAAAAACAGAAAGTACTGGGAATACTCAGCAGGTCTTCAGCATCTGTGGAGAGAGAAACAGAGTTGACATTTTGAGTCGAATATGACTTCTTCAGAACTGAAGGAAGGTAGAAATATGATGGGTTTTATACCATTGAAAGAGGGAAGAGGGAGTAAGGATAGGGCAGAGGGTGGGAGAGGTTAAATGACAAAGATTACATGGAACAAAAAGTGAAGGGAGTGATAATGGTGTAGTAATGAAACAAAGCATTTGCCCACTTTGTTGTTACTTATTTAGCAAATGCAAATCTCTGAAGCCAAGCTATAACATCCTCATTTGCTGAGTTTAAGGTGACTAGTTCACCACTTCGTCTGTTAGAGGGGACACTCCTTGGTAATGTGCAGCATTGTTTGTGTCTTTCCACAAGTGCATAAGGAGTTTGTACTGAGGCCCCAGTGGTGGAGATTGGCGGCACAGAGGCCCTGGTTTGTCCTGAACCCATTTACTCTTGCCGTAGTAGTTCAAACCCTGCCGTTTGACAGATGGGGTTTATTCCAAGGAACTTGTTAGTGACGTCCCTTGATTCAAAGGATGTCTGCTGGTGGATCTTACTCAGGAAGGGTGCTCCATAAGGGGCATCAAGACGGATGCCGGCAACAGGTGGGTTGAACAGGTCATCATGGAGTGATAAGTGAAGTACAGCACGAATGATTTCAACCAGCTTGTGGGTTTTCGTCAGCCGGCAGATGGGTGGCAGAGTGGTGTTCGCGAGGACAGGAAGCTAGAGGAGGGGTGTTGAACGAAGAGTTTGAGTTATGATGTGCATTGTTGAATTCAGTTGTGTCAACAAGATGTGTGTGAGATGAACTTTGCCAGACAGGTGCACAGTATTCTGCTGCAGAGTATGATAGAGCAAGTGCTGAGGTCCAGAGTATTGTGGCAGCAGCGCCTCATGTAGATCCAGCAAGTTTGCTTAGTAGGTTGCTTCTGGTTTTGACCTTTGCTGCTGTTTTCTTCAAATTTTCCTGTAAGGACAGACTCCTATCTAGAGTCACTCCCAAGTATGTTGGATTGGGATCATGCTTTAGTCTCTGACCTTCCATGTAGATATGCAATTCTTTTTTGGCACTGGCAATGTAGATTTGGAATATAAAAGATATGGTTTTAGAGGGATTCAGTGTGAGACATCATGTGCTGCAGTAGTCCGTCAACTTTGTAATGTCTTCGTTAAGGATCTGGTGCAGAGTGCAGAAGGAAGAAGCCTGGGTGGCACAACAGATGCCATTAGCATGGTCTTAGGAACAATGTATAACTTTAATTTATATTTATATTTGTGTTATAAGAAAGGTGGAACATGGTTTCAGTTTCATTTAGTTTTTTGTGAGCTTGGGTGGTCTGGAGAGCCTCGTAGCAGAAAGGTCAGGTTTTCTAGATTTGTTTGTATACATTTATTTTTAATGAGGTTTTACAATCCGTGAAGTGAAGAGATGGGTTACAAAGAGGCTAGTAGTTAAGTGATTTGGGGAAAAAACACAAAGTAGAAAAAAATGTGCTGTTGCCTAGTGACAGGGGTCCAGTGATGCACACAGTCATAGGGAAAGAAAGTAAAGAAGTTCAGAGTGTGTATGTCAGATAGAGAAGACAGGAGTTCTAAGCTCTCTGATAAGAAGTACTGCAAGGTTGCTGGGGGACTGAGTTTAGGGAACTCATGTGTTTGCTCAACACTCAATTGTTGAAGTAATAGTGAATTTCGAGTGCAGTTTTGGGTGTCTCGGAGGAATACCAGCTTGGGAAAATGCATCTAGTGAATGCTCAGAAATCTGCTGGAAGAAAGCCATTTGCAGCTGGGCCAGCTCAGGCAAAAGAAGCCTTGGTGTTAAGATAGTGGTAAATCTTCACTAGGTTTTTGTGTCTGTAAGGGTATTGCTGGGATAAAAGGAATAGTGTGAGTTTGAATCATTTTCTTGTGTTTGTATTGAGATCTTTCTAACCTTTTTGTCTGGTGTAATATAGTTTGTTTTTTCTTGATTAATAAATGCTTTGTTCTTTATGTTAAAAGTTCATGAGTAAACTCCTGTGAATTTGTTCAGTAACTTTCTTCCATGGTTTCTAAAAACAAAGTTAGGATCTGTCGAGGTTACATTCTGGTATCTGACTTGTCCAGTATCAACATCAGCTGGGATCGTAACAATAGATCACTTTTTGGACTTATTTGTTGGCAGGTCATTTGTATATTGGTTGAAAAGAGTTGGGGCTAGCACTGAGCCCTGTGGTAGCCTGTTGGCTGGCCTTCTCCATGCACTTCTCCCTTACCCGAGGTGGACTCTGAATTGTCTATTGCAAAGAAGTGTTTCACCAACTATCCCAAACAAGGTTGGGAGCACTCTGGACGGCTTTAGGAGGAGGCCAGTGTGCCACACTATCGTAGGCAGCGGTGAAGTCCTGTAGCATTATACCTGTCTTCACGTTCTTTTGGAAGCTATTTTTGATGTAGGTGGTGAGTTCCAGAACTTGATCACATGTGCTTTGCCCCTTATGGATATCAGCTTGGTCTACATTAAGGATGGTCTCTACTTCCGGAGATATGCGTTATAGGATAAGACACTCAAGGATCTTAAAAGCACACACAAAGTCGTGAAGTGGTCAGTAGCTGGTTGCCAATATGAGATCTTGTCCAGGATTTTGGAATGACAATGATTTTTGCCATACGCTACATCTTGGGAGTGAATTTGAGCTGATGATACTTGTATAGAACTGAGTCAGCCAGACATAAGCATGGGAGCCAAGTTGTTTCAGCAATTCTGGTGTGATGTTGTCATATCCTGCTGCTTGGTCCACTTGACAACCAATTAACCTCTTCTCGTGCAGTATAAATTGTTGCTCCCTTTGAGATTTGTATTCTTGTGAATCTATCCTGATGCGTGCAAGACAAAAAGATTTGACTGCATGTCTCGCTTTTCAGCAATACTCAATTATAGTATACAAAATTGAAAGAAACACAAATAAATTGCTGCTTCACTGGAAGGAGCGTTTGGGGCCTTGAACAGTTGGAGAGAGGAGGTGAAAGGGCAGGTGTTACACTTATTGCAATTACATGGGTAGGTGTGTGAGAAGGGCCGAGGTGTTGGGGGATGAATGAGGGGTGGACCAGTGACTTGCGTAGGGAATGGTCCTTTTGGAATGCTGACAGGGGAGGGGAGGGAAAGGTATATTTGGTATTGGCATCATTTTATAGGTTCTGGAAATGGTAGAAGATGATCCTTTGAATGTGCGGCTGGTGGGGTGGAAATTGAAGATAAGGGGAACTCTATCGCATTTCTGGGAGGATAGGGAAGTGGTGAGAGCAGAAATATGGGAAATGGGTCGGTTGAGGGCCCTGTTACAGAGAGGGGGATGCTTGGTTGAGGGAAATGAAGATATATCAGAAGTGCTGTTGTAGAAGGTTGCATCATCAGGACAGAAGTGATGGAGATGGAGAAACTGGAAAATGAAATGGAGTAATTACAGGGGACACAGTGTAAGGAAGTGGAGTTGAAGTAGCTGTGGGAGTTGATGGGCTTATAATGAATGTTATTACACAGCCTATCCCCAAAAATGGAGGCAGAGAAGTCAAGGAAGGGAAGGCAAGTATCGGAGATGGACCAAGTGAAGGTGAGAGAAAGATGGAAATTGGAAGTAAAATTGATGAAGTTTTCCATTTCCAGGTACACAAAGTTTTCCATTTCTGGTACATTGGCGACTATATCGGTGCCATTTTCTGCTTGAGGGATGAAAATGGCACCGATATAGCCACCAATGTACCAAAAACACAGTTGGGGGAGAGGCCTAAGTGGGAATGGAACAAGGAATATTCCATATACCCCACAAAAATACAGACATAACTAGGAACCATGTGGATAACCATAGCAACACCGTTTATTTGGAGGAAGTGAGACATTAAAGGAGAAATTGTTCAATGAGAGAACAAGTTCAGCCAGGCGGAGGAGAGTGGTGGTGGATGGGAGCTGACTGGGCCTCTGTTCAAGGAAGAAGCGGAGAGCCCTTAGACCGACAGCGATTCTACTATACTCTACAGCCGTTACCACTCCCTTTGTCTTTTGTTCCATGACATTTTGTCATTTAACCCCTCCTGACCTCTACCCTATCCCAGACTACCCTGTTGTTCTTCCTCCCCTCCCCCACCCTTTCAACAGGCAAAAAACTATTACATTTCTACCTCCCTTCAGTTCTCAAGAAGAGTCATATTCAACTTGAACTGTTAACTCTTTTTCTCTCTCCACAGATGCTGCCAGACCTGCTGAGTATATCCAGCACTTCCTATTTTTATTTCAGATGTCCAGCATCCGCAGTATTTTGCTCTTATTGAAACCTATATGCCTGTGACAAAGTCAAACTATCCCTCCTCCTCCTTGGTCTGTCATCCAGCTGGGTGGGACTGCCCTCACCTGGTTCCATTCTTATCTATCTAATTGTAGCCAGAATATCACTTACGGCTTCTCATCCTGCTCCTGCACTGTTACCTCTGATGTTTCCCAAGGGCCTATCCTTGGTCCCCTCCTAATTCTCATCTTTGTGCTGCCTCTCAGTGACAACATCCGAAAGCACAGCATTAATCTTCTTGTGTATGCTGATGACACCCACCACTGCCTCACCACCACTTCTCTTGACTCCTCCATTGTTGCTAAATTATCGGACAGTTTATCTGACATCCAGTACTGCATGAGCAGATATTTCCTCCAATTAAATGTTGGGAAGATTGAAACCACTGTTTTCAGTCTACTCGCAACGTTGATGTCATATTTGACCCTGAGACTGCCTTTTTCCAGCTCAGTAACATCCCCGGACTTCATCTCTGCCTCAGCTCACCTACTGCTGAAACCCTCATTCATTCCTTTGTTACCCCTAACTTGATCAATCCTATGCACTCCTGGCTGGCCTCTCACATACTACGCTTTGTAAACTTGAGGTCAGCCAAACTCTGCTGCCCTTGTTCTAACTTGTGCCAAGTCCCAGTCATCTATGACCCTTGTGCTTGCTGACCTACATTGATTCTAGATCAAGCCACATCTTGATTTTAAAATTCTCATCCTTGTTTTCAAATCTCTCCATGGCCTCACCCCCTCCCTACCTCTGTAACCACCTCCTGCCTGCAATCCTCTGAAATATGTGTGCTCACCTAATCCTGGTCTGTTAAGGACCATTGATATTAATCACTTCCAGTGGTCCCTGTGTCTTCAGTTACCTAGGCTTTAGCTCTAGAACTCTGACTCTGGATTTCCCTTTCTCTCTACCTTGCTTTCCTCTTTAAAACACTCCTTAACACCTACTTGTTTGACCAAACTTTTAATATCTCCTTATGTGGCTTGGTGTCATACTTTGTCTTTTATTGCTCCTGTGAAATGCCTTGGAAGGTTTTATTACATTAAAGGTGCTATATAAATATAACTTATTGTTGCACATTGTGTTTAATGTAGTAAAACATCCCAAAGTGCTTTACAGGAACATTATCAGACAAGTTTTGAAAGCAAACCACATTGGTTATTAAGACAGATGACCAAAACCTGAGTTAAAGAGTTAGGTTTTAAGGAACCTCTTAAAGGAGGATAGAGTGGCAAAAATGTTTAGGGAGGGAATCCCAGACCTTAGATCAATTGGAATTTGCAGGCACAGCTGCCATTGGTGGAATGATTTAAACCAGGGATGTACAGGAGACCAGAATTGGAGGAGCACAGGTATCTCAGAAGGTTCTAGGGCTGGAGCAGGTTAGAGATGGGAAGGCAATGCAGGGATTTGAAAACAAGGATGAAAGTTTTAAAATTAAAGTGTTCCCGAGCCAGTATCAATGTAGAGTTTTTGATGAGCTTAAGTTTAAATGAGGGAGCTGAGAAATGTCTAAGTAATTAAAAGGATAAATATTTTATAACTTGTCATTTTGCTTGTATTTTTTCCCCACCTCATTAGCATGTTACTATGTAAGAATGCCTTTAATCTAGTTGTTGAATTAAACTCAAGAACTATGGCCCCAATAATTACTGGGACAAAGTTTCCAAGCAGGGTGCGGACATCTGGACAGGAAACCCAGAAGTCCAAGTTTCTTAAACGCCATGGTGTTTTAACTCCATGTTGTGCATTCCTTTTTAACAAGTTCCCTACCTGGAAGCCAGCCTGATTATCAGGCAGGGTACACTGCAGGAAAAGCCACAGCCTAGGAGTAGATAGGTAGATTTACCGCTACTGTGATTAGAGATTGTCAAGAGTACAGTGTGTGGTTTCAGTGGGGGACGACGTCAAGAGATTGAAAAGAGAGATCGGGGCAGAAATGGAATGTTCAGAGATGGAGTCTTGGAGAAAATTCAGAGGGAAGGGAGGATCGGTGATTATGATGGGTTAAAGATTGTCAGCTATTGCAGTGGAGGTTTACAGGTTTGCTGCAGGAGATGGGAGAAACAGTCCTCCTCTTAACCTACAAGCAGTGCAAGTAAAGAGCTGATTGCACTGGAGGGGGTGCAGAGGAGATTCACTAGGATGATGTCTGGGATGAAACATTTAAGTTATGAAGAGAGGTTGGATAGACTTGGGTTGTTTTCTTTGGAACAGAGAAGACTGAGGGGTGACCTGATCGAGGTGTACAAGATTATGAGGGTATTGGACAGGATGGATAGCGAGCAGCTGTTCCCCTTAGTTGAAGGGTCAGTCACAAGGGGGCATAAGTTCTAGATGAGGGGCAGGAGGTTTAGGGGGGATGTGAGGAAAACTTTTTTACCCAGAGGGTGGTGAAGGTCTGGAATGCACTGCCTGGGAGGGTGGTGGAGGCGGGTTGCCTCACATTCTTTAAAAAGTACCTGGATGAGCACTTGGCATGTCATAACATTCAAGGCTATCGGCCAAGTGCTGGTAAATGGGATTAGGTAGGTAGGTCAGGTGTTTCTCACATGTCGGTGCAGACTCGATGGGCCGAAGGGCCTCTTCTGCATTTTGATTCTGTGATTCTGACCTGTTCCATACAGCAGTTCTTACCTCCTGTTAGGTTTTGGGTTTCTTGAGGTCTGGGAAACCCAGCCAGTTTGAGTTAAAGGTGGAATACAAATAAAATCTGAGGCACTCCGTCTCATTATAATATTTAGCTACCTTTTGGGAGAGGATTGTTGCATGTCCCTTGTCCCTCCTCTTTTCACTCTGGAAGTAAGTGGGCTCAAGGTGAGCTGGGTCAGATTTGAGATTTTATACATTTTAACTTGTCATCTGAAGTGAATCCACCTGTTTCATAGTAGAAATAACCCCCTATGTCTCTGTCATCAAAAGGGCATATTTACTTTAGCAGTTTTGAAACTCATGCTAGTTGTTTGCCAGTGTTTCTCGTTTGTTAAATTTACCTGAGTTGTGCCAGGACAAGTATTTTGGAGCGTTTTTAGGATTTTTATTGCCTGCAAAACTATGTTTCCATATCGAGCTATTCCTCAATGAAGAAACGTTTAGAAAGCTAGAGAAAATGGGTAATTCTGGTACTTTTATTGGTGTGTTCTACCAGTTTGACAATTCCACTTAATATGTAGATAATTATAGACAATTTTCCACCAGCAGCTGTTTCCTCCTGTGCAACTGGATGAACAGGGTATTTTAAAGCACAAAGCCTTTCTTGGGAAAAGGAGTTGTTAACACATAGGTGCATGTATGCGTGTTTGTATGAATTAGTTTGGCTGTTTTGTAGACTTTTTTATGATAACCCTTATTAACATTCACTTCAAAGAGCTTCTTTGATTTTTGCTCATTGTTTTATGCACAACTAGAAAAAGCAGGCCACTTTGAAACTCTGCACAAGTGAGTGGTCTTGGAATGGATTAAAATCGGAACCAACTGCACCAACTTGTTAATATCCACTTTAGAATTAAGTTTCACACACCTGTGAATTGGATTCCGCTCATAAGGGGAAAAGTGTTTATCTTCAAATTTATTGCATGTATACTTTTCTGGAATTCCAGTACCATTTATCTGATGTGTGTAATGATTACAGTGTGTAATCTGAAGAAGGATTTTTTTGCATTGTGTTTCAGGACAGAAAAAACCCTCTATAAAAAATGCAAGTTAAGACAAGAACTTTCAGGATTTACAGCTTTCCTTTGAAAGCACAGATCTTGGCAATCATCGTAAAACTGTTTTACTAGTCTAGGCTCAGTTATTTAGAATGAATTATTGACATGTGATGAGTTTGTTGGAGCCAGTGCCAGGCTTTGTGTGTCTACATGGAAAAGAACCAGAAACTCCTGAATTAAGATAACTTCTGTATTATCTTACAGAATAATAAGATTATTATTCTGTATAATTCAACATTTATAGCTTGAAATTTGTGTTTTTATGTCTGACTGGAAAATAAGAAGTCAATGCCAGATATCCAACAGCCTGGAAAGATGAAATGAGACAATGGGAATAAAATTCAATTTCAGCGAGTCAATTATAGATAACATGTTTGTCCGTGTAATCATCGCAAACAGATCAATAACTGGTCTTGGAATTATATTGACAAAATATACGTCATTTAAATTACCGTTCATAAATTAGGTGGGTTCAGTTTAATGTAACCATTAATGTAACATCCAGTTTTGTGGGTGACTGCTAGGTAAAGCTAACATTTTTCCATTGATGTTGTAAAGTAACTGGTTGAATTTGCACATTCCTTATTTATGTCAATGTCTTGAATGATACCATTATTTCAAAAAGCACCTTTTGGTGAGTTAGCACTCTAATTCAGACTCAAAACATTTATCTCCTTCTGCAGTATGTTTATTCTGGCCTCTGGGGGTACCTTCGATCCATCTCCTTTGATTTTACTTCCTGATTTTTCATGAGTAATTTTACCTAATGAGCCGTTACTTCAGGCAGTACATTAGGCAGAATCTCTAAAACAGAATTAAATGCAGTCATCAAAAACCTTGCAGGTTTAATCTGGTGGGGTGCCTGGACTATCCACCCAGGGATATCTTAAATGTGCAGTTTCTTGACAATCCAATTAACATATGAAATAGCTTTTGGATTTTTCTGGTGTCAAACAGACAATAGTTAATGGTTACAAAATATAAACAGTACTTACAAGCAGCTATAATGCATTTTCATCCACGCAGTTTTGCTTCATTACTTATTAACTAAATAATGAACCCATTAATAGTTCCTTTAAGAAAGTAAGAAGTCTCCTATTTCTTATCAATGTGTGGTTTACTAGTTGAAACCTGTGATAATCTTAACTGCAATTTAAACTGGTGCAAACAAATCTACACATTTACAACAAAACACTAATCATTCCTCATCAAAGTTAAGGTTCACACTAAAATTATGCAAACACACCCATTTAAATATAATTTTTATCTTTGCAAGGTTAGTTACTCGGATTTTGAATTTAAAGGTAGCACTTTTTATGTTATTATTGAAATAGCAATCTGCAACTCCCCAAAGCTCATTGCCCCAACAATAAAAGTTGACAAATATCTGGCTTGATCTTTTTGTTTGTTGCTTCATCATAAAAGACAGAGGTACTTTAAAACTCCCAACCGTCAGCAGCTGCCTTTTTCAGCATTTATGCATCTCTATATTTTCATCTCTATAGATACTCCATAGTGTCTGATTTTCTAAAATTTTTCCTACAGTACCATGTGCTAAAAAGACACTCCTAAACCAGTTTGTCATAGCTAGATACAGAATTAGAGTTTGACTTTGTTACAATTATAAAGGAGCTTTCATCCTTACAAACTTGACTGATTGAGAACATTTGTGACAAGTTTGCGCTGTGCTATCTGCCTGTGTCCAACAGGAATTTTATTGGGGTGGCTCCTTCCTGCTAGCCATCTCATTAATCTGGGTTGGGTTCAAAGTTTGATTCCAAAGTTAAAAGGCCAGTTTTCTAATTCTTTGTTTACCAAATTTCCTATATCAGCACAGTGCAGTGATCGAATCTTGTGGTCTTGTTCTGTATGGTTTTCTACCACACCATTCTGTGCAGTCACAGAATATAAAAAATAGGAGCAGGAGATGGCTATTTGAGCCTGATCACCATTCAGTAAGACCATGGCTGATCATCTACTTCAATTACGTCTTTCTGCAATCTCCCCAATTACCTTGATTCCCTTAGCAATCAATAGATTTTGGATATTGCCTTCAATATACTCAATGACACAGCATCCATATACAGGGTAAAGAATTCCAAGAATTCATGCCCATTGAAGATTTTCTCCTCATCTCAACCCTAAATGGCCGACCCCTTCTTCCGAGACTTTGACCCCTAGTTCTAGACTCCCCAGCCAGGGGACCATCCTCCCAGCATCTCCCCTATCAAGAGTTAAGAATTTGATATTTAAGTGAGACCACCTCTCATTCTTCTAAACTTTCAGGGAATATAGGCTGAGTCTATGTAATATCTTCTTACATGACAATTCCCTCATCCCAGGATTCAGTCTAGTGAACCTTTGTTGCGCTTCCTCTAAGGCAGCTATGTCCTTCCTTAGGTAAGATGACCAAAACTGTACACAATACTCCAGGTGTGGTCACATTGGAGGTTTGTTTTCTGTACTGCTTTTAGATTAGTGTAAAGCTTTAATTACAAATAGTTATGAAATATAATTAAGATTTTCATTTTTGCATTTGTTTCTATATTTCTTATATATACAATGATAGATATGAAATTATTTTACAACACAAATGAGGAAAGCAGAGTTAGACTAATTTACAGTGCCACAGAAATCAAGTGAAGATGACTTTATCTGACTTTTTCACCCCTCTGGTGAGGAAGGCTTCATCTACTAGAATTTGAAATGTTCTTGAAGTTAATGGAGAGTAGCTAAACAACTAAATATTAAACTACCAGCTTTGAAATAGAGTATGCCAGTGCATCTAATAATTTTGTTCTGCATTGTTTAATTTTAAGTAGGTTGCTCAAAGATCTGTTGTAGAGAAGTAATTATAAAATATAATTACATTCTTGGTTTTCCTCCAATCAATTAAAAATTTTCCCCCTAGATATTAGGTATGTTTATACCTTGGTCGAAGCATTCCTGATTCAGGTATAGGGTGGTTAGATGCAGAGTAAAGCTTATTCTGTTTAGCTCCAACACCTCAAGCACAGCCTCAGATCAGAAACACCTATAGTGGGATATTTTCCAATTCACACCCTATCATCATGTAATTTTTCTGGTTGTGTTGCCTATTTAGTGCTCAAACTCACTAGTTACTGTATTGAAACTGCTGAAGCACATTTCACATGGATACGTTATATGCATAAGTAATAAGGTCATAGAATCATTATGGCTGAGAAGGAGGCCACTGGCCCATTGAGTCCTTGCTGTCTCTCTGTAAAGCAAACAGACTGATCTATCTGATGTTGAAACATTGCATTCGCTGCGTTTTTAATAAGACTGGATGAGGGAGGGAGGGGATCTGCATTCTAAATTTCGCTCAATGTCTCGGGGAAACATGCAAGTCCTCCCAGATGCTAGTTCGTTCATGTGATTCTGACTGGCCCGAGGGGTTTCTTTCCCCTTCTCCCTCCCCACTCTCAGGGTGGGGATTAAGTGAGCAAACGTGTGGAAATGGATATTGAAATCATTTAGAGAACGTTTGTCTCCCTCTGCTGCTGCCATCTCTCAGTTCCTTCCATGCAACTTCAAGTCATCAGTTGTATGGATAAAGCTTCCCCTCTCATCCCCTTCCCACACCCTCCCCTGTCTAATTTTGCTCCACAAGATTCCTCCTTAATGTGTGGGGTTGGGTTGAGGGGTTTGGCTGGGGGCGGTGGGGGAAAAGTGCAGCCTCTGTGCACTTTTTTTTTACTTGGAATGAAAAGCTTTACTTTAACTCACAAGCCAGCAGTAGCTGATCATTTCCTTAAATGCCTTAGAAAATGTTTTTTCCCCTCTCCGTTTTACAAAGTGAACCTGCATTAACGTTGAGCCAGCCCTGGGTTAGTCTTGTATTATTTGATATTTGTTATTGTAATGAATAGGAAGATACTAATCACAAGAAGGTGTCTCAAAAAGCTCTTGTGATTTGCTCACTTCCACTGGACAAAAACATGATGAAATGGTGATTGCTGGCACTAGATTTTAAACCTGTTTGAGGGTGTGTGGAGTCCCTCTGCTTCTTAGTAAATGAGAGGTGCAGCATGTTTCAAAGGCTTCCAAAACTGTAAACAGTAAACTTAAGTGTAACTTGAACATTCAGTTTCACCAGTTACATATGCAGACTTTTGTATTAATTTAACCACCCACTTCCACCTGACAATAGTTTACTTCATAACATAGTCACTAAAATATGGTGGACATTTTCTCTCATGAGTAGGACATTGTCTAACATCAAGTGCAATCTCATTTAACTCATGTTCTTCATCTGAGATGTTAATGTTGGAATCGAATTCACTGATTATGAATGGAGTGTTCAGTGCTTTGAAGAATGACGCATTTCATGTGATGAAATTAATTGCACTTAGCAATGATCATTGATCATTTTGTGTTGGTCTGGATGTCATAGAGGGCTATTTGCTTTTCAAATTTACCATCACGTATCACAAGCATTTTATCTCCTGGCTTTAGCAGTGTAACTCTAAATTTCATGTTTTGATCAGCATTTACTTTCATTTGACCCTTGTGTTCTTGATCGCGTTCGCATACTTTGGCCCTGCGGGATTGCGCAGGAAACGTATGTGCATAGGATGTTCAAAGATGAGAGTAGCTGGAGGTTTTCCACTACTTGAGGGAGGATTCACTCTGTAATTGTGAAAAAGCAGTACAACTCTACCATGACTTGCCCTCAGCTGTAGCTGTACGGATCACTTTTTTCAAGGTAAACGTAAATCTCTCAACTTCCCCATGGGGTGTGATTTTTTAATGAGTGAAACCCAGATGGTTCACGAATTTACTGAACTCATCACTGTTGAATTGGGGTCCATTGTCGCATCTCACTGTTTGACGGATCCCAAACAAGGTGAAAATTTGGTCAAGCTTTGTGATTTCTGCTTTTGTTGTAGTTGATGTCACTATTTCCACAGTTGGGAATCTGCTGTAGTCGTCAGTAACAAGCAGGTGTTCACCAATGGGCAAATCTGCAAAATCAACACAAACTTCAATCTGTGGGCCTGGAGGTGGTTCAGACGCCTTGAGAGAATCACAAAGATTTGACATTGTGGGTGCTTGACATGGGAAACACTGATTTTGTGCTGTACAATGTGGTCAATTCCTGAGAACCATATGTTTTTCCTAAGGAGTTGTTTGTTTTTGACAATTCCCTGATGACTTTCATGTGCTGTGTCAACAATGCATTCCCTCAGTCAGTATGGAATGACAAAGCATTTGTTGCGTAACATGAGATTGGATGAGGTTGTAACGGTGAGCTCTTTTCTGTTTTGAAGACCTTGCAGTGTGTGAGCAATTTTGTTTGCTGACACTCAATATCGTCTTTCCAATTTTGTGATTCCATAGCTGTCATATAAAGTTACAACACTTCACCTTATTTTGTTGCCTCTTTGATGTCAACTAGTTTTGCAACCTTTTCCTCACAATTAGTAGGACTTGACTGTTGGCAATGGATGCCAGGAAAGATAGTCCGCTGGATTGAGTTTGCCAGGCTGGTACTCAACATGGAACTCGTACTCTTGTAGTTTGAGTATCTAATGTGCTATTGGAGTAGGTGGTTTGCTATGGGGATTGTTGCACAAGCATACTGGTGGTGTATGATCAGTTATGACTTCAGACTCGTTTTCACACAAGTAGAGATGAAAATGTAAGATACCACATGTGATTGAGAGTGTTTCTCTTTTTGCAAATAACGTTTCTCTATAGGTGTTAGTGATCTGCTTGCCATTGTACAAATGATAGGTTGCCTGCCATGTCTTCCTGCACGAGTACTGCATCTTAGCCAGCTGGGCTTGCATCCATACCAGCTGGCTGGTTTTCTTGGGGTTGAAATAGACATTTATGCAACTTGCTGGCAACCATTGTTTGAACAGGTGTACATCCTGTTTTTGTAATGTAGTCCACTCCCACTTGGTGGTCTCTTTTGTCAGATCATGTAGGGGGTTAGATAACATTGTGAGCTTGGGAATGAAGCCACTTACAATACGTGATGAGTCCCAGCAAACTCTGGACTTTTTACATGTTTGTAGGATCCGCAGTGTTTGCAATGGCTTCAACGTTCTGTGGATCAGGTGATTCTCTTTCACCGTTGAACACATGACCAAAGAATTTGATTCTGCTTTCATCGCACAAGCACTTGTCTTTGTTCAGGGTGAGACTCCAAGATGTTTTAGGAATGCATGCAAGCGCGTGTCAAGTTGACATTCAGTGAGGCCATAGATGACAATGTCATCACCGATGTTCAGCATGGCTTTAAACCCTTGAAGTACAGACTGAATCATGTGCTGAAATACCTCAGCTGCTGAATTGAGTTGAGCCTCTTGAGAATACTGTAAGACCCCTCAATTCTCCTGCAAGGTCGATTTGCTGGTAGCCTGCATTGAGGTCAAGTTTACTGAAGTGTAAAGAACCATTCACTTTCTGTGTGATATCATCGATTGTTGGTGTCAAGTGTCTTTCTCACTGTATGGTTTTATTTGGTTCTCGCTCTTGGGTCTTTTGACAACTTGTATGGGTGAGACCCAAGGGGCTGATCCCCAACTTTCTCAATCATGTCAAGGTGAGTAGACACTGAAGTTTCTTCTTTGTCTGCTTTCTGACATGAAATGATATTCACTGCCATTGGTGCACGACTGGGGGCGCGTTAGGGTCTACAAGCAGCTTACATGTAACACCTTTCAGTTTGCCGATACTAGTGAAGTGGTCAGCAAAACGTGAGAATGTTGTTGGTATGTGTAGGAATCACATGTGACTAATCATATGCAGACCTGTTGCTGTGTGGAAACTGATAGGCATGTCACATTCTCTAGACGTGACAATGCAGCATTTGTTCTAGTGTCTTTCAATGAAACTGGCATTTCAAAAGTCCTAAGAACTTTCAGTGGTTCGTCACTCTTGTAAGAGAAATATTCATTTTCCCTAGTTTGCAGAGAATGGGACAATCCTGAAGTTTGCTGAACATTTTGTCTGCCATGACATTGACAGATGGCCCTGTATCTATGAGAGCATCTATGTCCAAGCAGGCAATGGTCACTGTCACACGTGGTTGGTTGCTATATCCGAAAGAGCGCACAAAAGTATGTTCAGGGTCATCCGCTTCTACATTGGTTACATTCTCTCACCCTTTTCCTGTGGTAGCATATGTGGCATACTTTGGTGGTGTTGATTTTAGTGGTTGATTTTTCTGATGAGTAATAAACATGAGCAAAGTGGTTGAATTTTCTACAAGCTTCACACTGTTTTCCAGTAGCTGGACAGTAAGCATGTTCACAGTGGAAACGTTCTTTGGAAAGGCTACAGCTCTGTTTGTGAGACTGGTGTTGTTGCTTTGCAGGTGGTTTTCTGGCACTTGCCTAATGAATAGTGTTCACAGGAATTGAACTTGGAGATGTGGTAGTTACTGTTGGCAGCCGCAATTTCAGTAGCTCTGGACCCTGAAAGTGATATTGATCTTGCTAACTCCGACAGCTCTGACAACTTTCTGTCTTCCTTGAGTGCCTTTAGGCATAGTTGGCTAGAGTGACAATGTTCGATTATTTGTGTTTTGATTTCTGTTCGACGTGGTCAACGTCCCCGAAGTCACATTTGGATGCTAGTTGCCTCAATTGTGTGCGATAATGGTCAGTTGTCTTGTTTGCTTCTTGCTAAATGTGTCAGAAGACAATTGTTTTATATATTGTATTTTTCTTGGCCATGAAATAGATTGTTAGTGCATTTTTTTTGCTGAGTCATTTTGTTCAGATGTAAGTGTCTGAAAAATATCTTCCAATTGTTCACATCCATAATGGAGAAGTAAGGACTTTATTCTTTTGCCATCCATGATTGCAACGCCATCGTGCCTTTGAAACACCGCAGTCGCTTTTGCCAACGTGGGAATACAGATGATGGCTGCGAATGCATGTCAAAAGGTGGTAGATCAGGCATAATACAAAGCTATATTCATCAGCTACAAAGTGTCAGCGCATGATCAAGAATCCAGGTGTGCGTTCTTTCAAAGAAAACCACTGTAATGATTTACGATTGCTGTGTGTGTGTGTGTGTGTGTGTGTGTGTGTGTGTGTGTGTAAAATCCTGTCTGCAGAAAGTACACAAACACCTTCCAAAAGTTCCATACCTGAAAGCAGTGTTCCCTATTTTTCACCATCCTTATTCAGTGAGAAACAGAATGCTTATGCATACTGTTAGAACATGGATCCTTTTAAATCTCATTTCACTCCCTCTGCTGGTACATGTGTGTATGGTAGCCTCAAGTGGGCAAAATGCACAATGCAATTTTCAATACACTACAGTGGTGTGTTTCTGTACAAGTTGGGTTGGGTTGAGCCAGAGAATACTTGTCTCCTGGGTTTTCCAAATCTTGGCATGTTCCCTTGCTGTTAGTTGATAAATGTTGCTGGCTCCCTCTTGCTCATCATTATAGTGGCCAAGACTGCTGAAGACTTGTGAATAATGTTTCTAAGTACCCCTCCCCACCCTGACCTCTGAAAGCCATTGTGCAGTCCTCTAGGATACTGTTCTGTCAGCGCTCAGTAAGTCAATATTTCTTTGAATGGTTTCCCCTATTCGATGGTGTTATCCCCAGCAGAGGTTACCACTAGACAAGCCTGATCCTAGGGTGGAATCCAGCTTGATAGATCCTAATGTTTATTTGTTTGTTTAGATATGTGGAGAGTAGCTACTGAACAGAGTCACTGGAGTCAGTTAATGTACTTTTAACAAAAGAATAAAAGATCTTTTAAACAAGAAAAGATGAACTATATTACAATGTTCCTTCACCCACAACTATGCCTTTACATATGTATACAGGCTTGTTAGGATAATACAAGTTACAAAAGCTATCTTGTACCCTAATGTTCACAGTAAGTACACAGTCCATGTAAACCAATTGACACCTTGTGGTCAGATACACCACACTCTGAAACCAAGTGACAAATGCCACCTCAACCAGATTTGTTGTGTTGTTTCTCCATTTCACTCATTTCTAGTTTGAAAGCCATAAACAAGCGATACCAAGCACACACTGCAGTACAAGTAATCAATTCTTTATGACTGCTTATTTTCTCATCCCTGTGAAGCAATTTATATTTCTGCTGAAAAAAATAATAAACAGCATCAATCTACTATTATGCACTCTGATATAGTACAAATGAAGTATATTGACTAAAACACAATTGGTAACATGCTTTGTTTTAAGAGTCAAAATCTGACCAGATCTCATTGCCTAGTATTATAATCACTTTATTTTGCATTCTTAAATCTCCATTAAAGGATTTGGTTTTGAAAAAAAAATTGTTTGTGGGATATACGTGGTGGTGGTAACATCAGCACGTTGTAAGATTTGGAGCTGGCCATGTTCCCATAACATGCTGCTATCCATGGTGGTAGAGGTGCATTGTGGGGAAGTGTCTTCCTGCAGTCTACAGCTTTCTTTCTCACTACTGTTATATTACTGGATATGTTATAGGTTGCCAACTAGTGAGGAAGAAATTTTCAAGGAAATTAGAGAGACAGAAAAACTATAGAGTAGTTATAATGGGGGGCTTTAATTATCATAACATAGAGTTGGATAGCGATGGTGTAAAGAGCAGAGAGGAGGAAGAGTTTCTGAGGCGTGTTCAGGAGAATTTTCTGGATCAGTATATTTCTGATTCAGTGAGGACGGAGGGATTGCTGGATCTGGTTCTGGAGAATGAGGTGGGTCAGGTGTCGGTGGAGGAACATGTTTGTAGACAGTGGTCATAGTACCATAAAGTTTTGATTAGCTATGGAAAAGGACAAGGGGTAATCCAGACTAAAAATAAAATTTGAAGGAGGGGAGTCAGTTTCACTTGGTTGAGAAAGATCTGGCCCAGCAAAATTCATAGCCCAGGTCAGAGGTTTGGAATCCTGCGATGAGTAACTTACCTCCTGACTCCCCAACAACTACAGGGCACAAGTCAGGATGTGATAGAATACTCTCCACTTGTCTGGATAAATGTAGCTCCAACAGCTCCAACTCGAGAAGCTTGACACCATCCAGGACAATGCAACCTGCTTGATTGGCACCCCTTCCACAAACATTCACTCCCTCCACTACCGACGCAGAAACTCACCCAAGGCCCCTTAGACAGCACCTTCTAAACACACAACTGCTACCATCTAGAAGGACAAGGGCAGCAGACACATGGGAACACCGCCACCTGGAAGCTCCTCTCCAAGCCACTCACTGTCCTGATTTGGAAATACATCGCCATTCCTTTGCTGTCGCCTGGCCAAAATCCTGGAACTCCCTCCCTAATAGCACTGTGGGTGTATCTACACCACAGGGACTGCTGTGGTTTAAGAAGGCAGCTCACCACCACTTTCTCAAAGGCAATAAGGGATGTGCAATAAATGCTGGCCTATCCAGCAATACCCACATCCTATGATTGTATAAACACAATTGGAGTTAAAGATTTGCCTGCTAAAGCAGGCAAAACTGTAATGGAACAGTGGGCTGCCTTTAAAGAGGAGTTTGTTCAGGTATAGTCTAGGTACATTTTATTGAAAGGGAGGACAAACAAAGCCAGAGCTCCCTGGATGATGAAAGAGATAGAGAGTAAAATGAATCAGAAAAAGGGTGTATATGAGAGATGTCATTTTGATAATACAAATGCGAACCAGTCTAGCTATAGAAAGTTCAGCGGGGAAGTAAAAAAAATAAGTGAAGCAAAGGAGAGGATGGGAAGAGACTTGCAGCTAATATCAAAGGGAATCCAAAAGTCTTTCAGAGGTATATAAACAGTAAAAGAATGGTAAAATGAAGAGTGGGGCTGATTAGGGACCAAAAAGGAAATGTACGCATAGAGGCAGACCAAATTAGCACTTTTCAGCTGTCTTTACCAAGGAAGAAGATATGAAAGACAATGTAGTTGAGAAACTAATGGGTTGAATAATTGATGAAGAGGAGATATTAGAAATGCTTGCTGTATGTAAAGTTGATAAGTCACCAGCAGCAAATCAGATGCATCTGAATATACAGAGAGAAATAAGGGTGGAAATTGCAGAGGCACTGTCCATAATCTTACAACTCACCTTAGACACAGGGTTGGAACCAGAGGACTGGAGAATTGCAAATGTTATTACTTGTTTAAAAAAGGATGTAGAATAAGCCCAGCAACTACAGGCCACCTAGTTTAACCTCAGTGGTGGGAAAGCTTTAAGAAACGAATATCCAGGAAAAAAATTAACAGTTGCTTGGATTAATTAAAGAAAGCCAGCACAAATACATGTCATGCTTAACTAAAATTTTTTAAAAAGCTGGAAATACTCAGCAGATCAGGCAGCATCTGTGGAGAGAAACAGAGTTAATGTTTCAAACCAATGACTTCTCATCAGAACTAACTTGATTGAGTTATTTGATGATGTAACAGAGAGGGTTGATGAGGGTAATGCGGCTGATGCTGTGTACATGCACCTCCAAAAGGTATTTCAGAAACTATCAAATAACAGGTTTGTTAGCAAAGTTAAAGCCCATGGATTAAAAGGGATGGTGGTAACATGGATACAAAGCTGGCTGAGTTACAGGAAACAGAGTGGTGAATGGTGGTTTTTCGGAGTGGAAGTAGGTATACAGTGGGGTCACCCAGGGATCGGTATTAGGACCAGTGGTTTTCTTGATCTGTATTAATGACCTAGACTTGGGTGTGCGGAGCACAATTTCAAAGTTTATGAATTACGCAAAGCTTTGAAGTATTGTGATCTGTGAGGATAGACTTCAAGAGTGCATAGACAGGCTGGTAGAATGGGTGGACTCGTGGCAGATGAAATTCAACCCAGACAGGTGTGAAGTGATACATTTTGGAAAGAAGAACAAAGTGAGGCAATATAAAATAAAATAAATAATTCGAAAGGGAGTGCAGGAGCAGAGGGACCTGGGGTATTTATGTACAAATCGTTGAAGTTGGCAGGGCAGGTTGAAAGAGTGTTTAATAAGGCATATTGACTATTGGGCTTTATAAATACAGGCATGGAGCACAAAAGTGAGGAGGTTTTGATGATCCTTTATAAAACTGATTTTGCCTCAACTGAAGTATTATGCACAGCCACACTTCAGGGAGGATGTGATGGCATTAGAGAGGGTACAGGAAAGATTTACAGGAATGATTCCAGGGATCAGGGACTTCAGTTACGAGATTAGATTGGGGAAGCTAGGGCTGCACTCACTAGAGAAGAGAACGTTGACAGTTGTTCAAAATCATCAGGGCTCTAGGCAGATTAATTAGAGAGACATTGTTCCTATTGACAAAACAATGCTCAAGAACCAGAGGACACCGATTTGAGGTGAATGGCAAAAAACCTTTGATGCCGCTGAGCCAATTTTGGATCCAACTTGTTATTTTCCCTTGGGCCCCACAAACTTTTACTTTGCTAACCAGCCTGCTATATGAATCTTGCCAAAAACCTTGCTAAAATCCATGTACTCTACATCGAACATGCTATCCTCATTGACTCTCCTTGTTACCTCCTCAAAACATTCAATTAAGTTAGTCAGAAATGATCTCACATTAACAAGTCCATGCTGACTGCCCTTGATTAATTTGTGCCCTAGTAAATGAAGATTTCTACAGTTCTTTTTAATTTTTCCAATAATTTGCCCACACTGAGTTTAGGGTGTAATTACTCTGTCTATCACTTTCTCCTTTTTTAAACAATGGTATAACATTAGCAATCCTCTCGTCCTTTGGCACCACAGAGAGGATTGGAAAATGGTGGTCAGAGCCTGCGCTATTTCCTCCCTTACTTTTTCTGTGGTTCTAAGGTTCTCTTAGAAACCTGGGATTTCATCGGGACCTAATATCATTGGCTGTGTCCACTGCATTTGAAAAATGCCATGTACTTAAAACTTCATATGGTAACTTCTAATAATTCAATGTTAAATGATATTAATTCTTATCAATAAATGCTAGTGTGTCAAACATGAATGTGTGACTTTATTTAAGAAATGCAGCTCCTTTAATTGCCTAGATAATATGAAGCATAACAGTTAACATTAGTAGTACTACCAGTTGGGATGCCTGTTTATAACTTATTATGCAAAATATTTGCAGATGATGGAAAATGATGTGGGAAAGCAGGATATATCCACCGGTGGGATGAAGTTCAAAGAGATCTACAAATACTTGATATGCAATATGAATAATTTAATGTTAAGAAATGAAAGGCAGTACTTATTGGTGCTTAAAAACACATTTACTTTTACAACTTACAGAACTACTGTACATGCTTAGAAGTTAAGGAAATTAAGTGTAATGAAGTATGACTACATATTTTGATTAAAACTGCTGAATAGTTGCCCAGAGGATGCAGCAAATGGGCACTCATGTTAAGCACTTTAATAATTTTATTGAAGTTCTTAATTCACTGAGATTTGTGACGATGAAAATTGTGCCGGTCCTGATTATGTGCCTAAAGGATGCATTAGTTGTGTTGATGGCCTTTTCTTTTTATGGTTGGCAGCTTGAGTACCAATGAGAATAATCTCTATTGCCAATATATATAATATTTTGTTCTTAACTAGATAACTAGGTAGAATTTCTATTGAAAATTCTTTAAAAGGTTTGTGGCTTGTTTTCATACTTTTATTAGTTAGAAATGTGTGGTGTAAAAATTTAGGTTTGAATCTGAGTGGGGTGTTTGAAATTATAATGGACTTTGATAAGGAGAAAAATAAATAAGGAGAAACTGTTTCCAGAGGACACAGCCTTAAGGTAATTGGCAGAAGTTTTATGCTGCGAAGTGTTATGGACAGGAATGCATAGCCTGAAATGGGGGTGGAAGCAGATTCAATTCAAAAGGAAAATTGCAGGGCTATGGGGAAAGAACAGTGAGTGAAGCTAATTAGATAGCTCTTTGAAAGAACTGGCACAGGCATGATCGGCCAAATAGCCATCTCCTGTACTTTATGATTCTATTCTATGTGGGAATCAATCTATACGTAATAACTGGAATTTAGTGAATGTGCATAATAGTTCTGAGAATGACCACAATATGTTATTTAATTGCCTTTTTAAGGGTGCACGTGTTAACATGATGGTATTCTCTGCTGATACCAACTTGGTCTCCCATACTATTTTATCACCTGCCAACATCATTTTTAAGCAACAAAAATCAAAGAATTGAAATTGGTTTAAATTTATTTTTGTTTATATCAGCTTTTACTTTTGATCTATATAATTAGTTTTTGCTTAAATTGTAAGAATTGATGAATCACATCGAATGAGTTGATTAATTTAGCCTGATTGTGTGAGAATTAAATTAATCTTGGTGGAGAAGGGTCGTAGAAGTTTGGAATTCTCTTCCATAAATGGCATTTGATGCTAGATTAGTTGTTACTTTTAAAACTGAGATTGATGTTTTTTTGTCAGTTAAAGTTATTAAGGGATATAGGTCAAAGGTGGGGATATTGAGTTAGGTCGTAGATCAGCCATGATGCAATTGAATGGTTGAACAGGCTCGAGGGGCTTAATGGCCTACTTGTGTTCCTATATTTCCTACATGATCTTCCGTTTTAGTAATGTGTATTGCCATTCTTAGTAATTGCTCAAAAATTGCTTCCTCCATTTGTCTTATACTGACGGACTGTTTCACAGACTTCCAATCAGTGTAAAATAAAAATTACAAGACAAGGACAGTTGGACAAGTTTTTATGGGGAGGGATAGGAGAAATTAACTGAAAGATCTGCCAGCATTGGAATTTTGATTTATTATGGCATATTATTATTATGGCATAAACCGAATACATAATATAAAAAGTAATACTTCTGTTTAATGTTTTCAGCTACAGTGACTGCTTTATAAATAGTGTTGGCTGGTAATTCACTGAAGTTCTACTTTATAAGCTGACTTGCCTTTTACGTTTAATAACGTGACCTTAATTTCATGTAGCTATGAATTTGATGGAACATCATATTACCATTTAATGTGTTTCTTCACTTGTACAGAGCCTCCCTAAATATCAGTTAGCTGGCCTGTGCTAAGCATGTACACGCTGTTGCAATGATTGATCATTGCACTTGCAGTTCAAGCTAATCATTTCTGCATTGACAGTGGCCAAAATAAATACGTTCATAATTGAAGTACAAAGGTAAGGAATGCTCATGGTTGAAAAACAAAACATAAAATGTTACTATTTCCATGTTTGTCAATTACAAATTACCTACAATTGTTTCTATCATTAACCAAATTTTATAAGGGACCAAAATACTGTTCACTAGTTAGATTGAGATCTGTTGAAATGTTAGTATCTGACTTCATGTTAGAAACTAGATATGTTCCATGAAGGAGCAGTAAGTATTACAGAATTTGAATATTGCTGAAAAGAAAAACATGTTGCCAAAGCTTTTTGTCTTGCACTCACCAGGATAAACATAAGAATGCCAAATTTCAAATGATCACAACAGTTTATACTACAAGAGGTGCTGATTGATTGGCAAGTCAATTCTGATTGGCCGAGGTGTTGCCATGGGGAAAGTAACTGGGAACTATTGACTTCCCACGCTCTTGGGTAATGCACAAAAGATGCAAGGCTTGAACAAATTCTTTTTGTTTGGAGAGAATGAGTCCCTACATATGAATATATGTCACTTCTAGCAAGCGTAAATGAGTCATATTATGAGCTTGACTGATTATCTTAAATTGGTTGTTTGTGTAGCTATTAACACACAGGATTGTTCAGCAAGTGCTGCCCAATCACGGAATCACATCTAACAGTAGACAATTTGGGTTTTGCAAGTGTGGGTTGGTTGAGTACAGTCTGTACTCTGCTTATTATGAACAATGGAAGGAACATGCTGTTTGATTCAATCAGCCAAGCGCTGGAACTTAAGGCTTACATACCTGGCATTGCACTGGCACTGAAATTCATACACAACATTGCTCAATTGTAGAAGAAATAATGTCTTTTTGGCTGATGGCAGCATTCTGTTAGTAGAAAATACTACTCGTGTAGGCACTACATAGTAGCCGCATGAAACGACTTGCTTAACTTGTTCAAATTTTTGAGATCCTTTGTTGTTCCAGGGTAATTTGAGGTAGACCGGGCAATTTTCAGGTCCAAAAGTGATAGCTTTTGGCCAGTTTGTGAGTTTGTGTGATATGTACCAAACAGTGACCCGATCAGGATAGCTATTATCCTGCAAGATAGCTTTGATCTGCTCTATTTCTGTGTCAAGCTTTCAAGGTAAAAAATGATGAGCAATAAGTGAGTAGGCACAAATTGGTCAAATGGAGTATAATGGGGAAAATGTGAACTTGTCCACTTTGGTAGGAAGAATTGAAAAGCAGTATTCTATTTAAATGGAGAGAAATTGCAGAACTCAGTGATACAGAGGGATCTGGATGTCCTGGTACATGAATCACAAAAAATTATTATGCAGGCACAAGTGATTAGGAAGGCAAATGGAGCGTTGGCGTTTATTGCAAAGGGAAATGGAATATAAAAGTAGGGAAGCTTTGCTACAGTTGTGCAGGGCATTCATGAGACCACATCTAGGGTACTGTGTACAGTTTTGGTCTCCTTATTTGAAAAAAGTTAAAATTGCGTTAGCAGTTCAGAGAAGGTTCACTCGACTCATTCCCGGGATGAAGGGCTCATTTTATGAAGAAAGCTTGTACAGGTTGGGCCTATGCCTATTGAAGTTCAGAACAATAAGAGGTGATGTTATTGAAACATATAGGATCCTGAGGGGACTTGATAGGGTGGATACTGGGAGGATGTTTCCTCTTGTTGGGAAGACTAGAACCAGGGGAGACAGTTTAAGAATAACAGGTCACCCTTTTAAGATGGAGGTGAGAAGAATTTTTTTTCTCTGAGAGTCTTTAGTCTGTGGAATTCTCTTTCCAAAAAAGCAGTGGAGGCTGGGTAATTGAATTTATTCTAGGCAGAGTTAGATAGTTTTTTGATAGACAAGGGAGTCAAGGGTCATGGCGGGAATACAGGAAAGTGGAGTCGAGACCACAACCAGATCAGCCATGATCTTACTGAGTAGAGGAGCAGGTTCAATAGTGTATTTATTTCCTTATTGCTACTACTCACGTCACCACAGCTAATTGCATTGGCCTTTAATCAGAAGATTTCCTTCCAAATCTATTACTAGATTGTTTTTTTATTTTTTCATGGGATTTGGGTATCGCTGGCAAGACCAGCATTTGTTGCCCATCCCGTATCGCTCTTGAACTGAGTAAAACGGCCTAGCAAGCCAGAGGGCAGTTAAGAGTAAACCGCTTTGCTGTGGTTTGGAGTCACATGTTGGCCAGACTGCGTAAGGATGACAGATCTCCTTCCCTAAAGGACATGAGTGAACTGGATAGATTTTTACAACAATAGTTAATAATTATCATGGTCACCATTACAGAGATTAGCTTTTTGTTCCAAGTTTTTTAAAACTTGAATTCAAATTTCACCAGATGCCGTGGTGGGATTTGAACTAACCTCCCCAGAGCATTAGCCTGGACCCCTGGATGACTCGTCCAGTGACATAAACATATGTCACCATCTCCCCATTTGGCTAATTATTTCATACAGTAGAAAGTATTTAAATGTGAAATGATAGAATACAAAACCTTGCTTCCATATATTTAATTAATGTTATGAATATAAATATAGCTTTATTGTTACGATCCAGTTAGGGACCAGTAACTTTTTGTTTAAAGTAGACAAAGTTTGAAATCCCACTAGGAGAATAAAGCCACAAGGTTCCATGGTTTTAACAAACAAAATAAACTTTGCTATATAAAGTCAGAAAAGCAAAACAATTTACAATATCTTATATTCTAACATTTAGAATTAACATGAGGTAAATATGAATTATCAGGCAAACTGTGGTCGAACACACCACACCATATATTAAATGGCAGATGCGACGATGACAGATCCGACAAATTTCTCAGCAACCTGCCCGGGCTTCAGTGGACTCCTGCATCATAGAATATCATTAAAACTCTGTCTACCTCACGAGGGATTTCAATTTTTCACTTTTGGAAGATCCAGCTTCTAAATTCCCTTGTAAGTCACACTGATTCGGACTGCCTCAATGACTGCTTACCTTCCGATGGTTCACTCTCTTCTCCTGAGACTGTGTTCCATGGGATTCAATAAGCTGCACTCCTGCCTCTAATTACTAGCTCAATTCTAGCTCTTTAATAGATCACTAGCTTCACTAAGCTGGCACTGCCCCTGAGTTTCTCCAAACTCCAATCTCTTGTCTACACCGAGCTATAAATAGCTCCCAGGGCTTCTTCTGAGTCTTAGCGCCCTCCATCACGGAACCAGTGACCTTGCGTAACTTTCTCAGCTCTCCAGGACTTCTCCTGAACCCTCAAACTGCACTAAATAGCTCCCAAAGCTTCTTTGGGTCTGATTCCTTGGAGCTGCTAACAGCAGCACTTTTTCAGTATAGCTTCTTCCCCTCTGCAGATCACTCCCTCTCCAAGCAAACACACAGATAAATTGAAACCAGAGAACTTCTTTAAGTTCCACCCATTTCCATGATGACGTAGCCTTTCAGAGTTTGCTGAACCTTTTTAAACTAATTTCAAACTTGGCTTCTCTTCTTACATCAAAGCCTTCAGATCAGCTGTCTTTAATTCAATTAAGTCTCCCTCTGTCCCACACACACACGCACACACACGCACACATAAACCCATAGACACAGGACCCCACTATTACTCTGCAATAAATTCCAATAACATTATGAAAATTACTATATCTTCCCAACACTCTAACTCCCAAAACAAAACATCTCTCTGAGCTACACTTCTTTGCAAGAAGTGTAGGCATCTTGAGTTAAGTAAGCCTACCTGCTGTTTTATGGCTCTTACCTTTCCAGCTGGTAACCCTTTTAAGTCAACATGGCCCCAATCTTTTAATTGTAATAGACTCCAAGCTGCTTTAATTGCATTTGTCACATTTTCTACAGTTAAACTTTAATCTTCCCAGAACTAAAAATTACATGAACCATGGACTAGATATTTGTCACATTATATTTTATAAATGAAAGTCAGTTGTTAAATTGTTTTATTCTAAGCAGAATTGGATTTGCTAAGCCCCTAGCCATAATCCTGTAAACCTTGATCTCGTTAAAGGCATGTATATATGCAATGAATTTCAGGGGTGCTTTTTTTGCTAATTTTATAATCTTGCACAGTAAAATTGAATATAATTGATCAATTACCCATTAACAAATAGATTAATATTCTTGTCATTCAGATGGGTGTATGGATAAGGTGCAGTGGAGCACATTTAAACCCTTCGTCGAAACTGTTTTTATAGAAGCTGATTATTCTTATGGTAAACATTTTTTGTATGTTAACTGGATAACTAATATGAAGTATACATTAGAAAATAACCTATCCTTGATTGGTTGTAATATTGTGTTCCATTTCATGATTGACTATACATTCAACTAAGGTGGTACATTTTTAATGGTAATTTAAGGATAGCTAGACATCCTGTCAATTAATTCAATAACCAATTAAATATTTGATTTCAGCAAGATTTTTTGCTAAAATTTTTACTTATTGGTAATAATTATTGGTAAAAAAATGTTCATTGTATTGTGCCTGTGGAAGTGATCGTCTGATAATTGTTTTATGACAACTGTGTAAGCGGTAGCTTAGCTGGGGAGGAGTGGAAATTATTTTTTATTCGTTCATGGGATGTGGGCATCGCTGGCTAGGCCAGCATTTATTACCCATCCTTGATTGCCCTTGTTCAGAGGGCATTTAAGAGTCAGCCATGTTGCTGTGGGTCTGGAGACACATGTAGGCCAGGCCAGGTAAGGACAGCCGATTTCCTTCACTAAATGACATTGGTGAACCAGATGGGTTTTTATGACAATCTGCAATGGCTTCATGGTCATCATCAGACTTTCAATTCCAGATTTTTATTGAATTCAAATTTCACCATCTGCCATGGTGGGATTTGAACATGGGTCCCACAGAGCATTACCCTGGGTCTCTGGAACATTAGTCCAGTGATAATACCACTATATCATCACCTCTGTCACAAGGCACTACGCTCTTTAATTAAATATTTTGGATTGTGCATGTCTCAAAAACTGTTGGCAATACTCAAAGTTGAATATAGGAATAGAGTAGACCATTTAGCCCTTGAGCCTTTTCTGCCATTCAGTGAAATCATGGCTGATTTTCAGCTAAACTCCACATACCTACCTTTGTCCTATGTCCCTGAATACCTTTGGCTAACATAAAACTTGGTTTTAAAATTAATAGTTGATCTAGATCTAGCATGAATTGAAATTTGTGGAAGAGAGTTACAAAGTTCTACCACTCTTTCCATGAAGAAGTGTTTCTAATTTCACTCCTGATAGGTCTGGCACAAATTTTTAGACCAGGTCTCCTAGTCCACTCCATTCATGTGTATTGCACTGAGTAAGACTAACATAGCTCAACTGCATGTAGCCATTATGGAATAAACTTTACTTACACCTCCTCAGCAGAGAGGGCATCATAACAAAATGCTCAAATCTTGCAATAACCACACACCCTCCCAATTTAAAAAAAACTTATGTTAAAATGTAAAATAGTACATGTACATAAGTTCCGGGAACACAATATAACTAAACCAATGTCAATAATACCTGAAATTTAACAGGTTGTGTTGTGTATTTGTTTTTACTGTAATCACAACCAAAGCATATACTGGCTCCTTTCTCTTTCTGTCTTGGTATCTTGTTCTAATTCCATTAGCTTGGTTCTGCTCTCTCAACATCTCTTACTGCATCAAATCTGTTTTGGACTACCAGCTCCACTTAATGGTTGGGACTGCAAAACTTTTTGATCAGTCTTATTCAAAGACCCTGACTCACTTTGCTCTATTGTGGATTCTGTAATACAAGCAAACTTTCAGTTTTCTTTTGACTTCCAGTTTCTTTCTGACTTTCACCTTGGGCTGTAGGAGGAATTTGGATTATAGGAGGTTTCTCTTCTCCCCCCCCCCCCTTTATTAGATTTCCTCTTTCAAGCAAATAATCTACATGAACTGACAGAGTCTCTCTGCAATCTTCACAAGATATGTGAGTGTACCTAGTCTCTTTAAAACCACTCCAATCACCGACTTCTCCTTGTCACCTCGGTGGTTTTTCACCATGACCTTCTGACCAGCTCCGAACTCTCAATGCTTCATCCATCCTGACTCATCTTCACTTTGTGTTGCTTTTCTTTTACTTTTGCCATTGACGTCAGGCTTAATCAAATTAAACCTTGTCCTCAGAACCACATAATTGTTACATCTTAACCTTCTCTTCAAGGAAACCTGGTATCTGTCCTTTTACACTTTACCATTATTATTACACTGTGTTCAAGCACCCATTGTCAACATTTCAAAATCCCACAAGAGCCCCAAATTTATGCTACGGCCAGGATGGGAGGAATGAGCAGTTTTGCTAGGCTGTCTGCTCCACAGGTTGTACCATAAGTGTGAATGTTTAATTCATGAACCAAAATGGCCAGTTGTTTACTTCCACTACTTTTAGAACCAGAATAAAAGAGACTTTAACCAGGCCTCTTTCAATAAACTCGGAAGATTGATTTATTATGTAGTGAGACTTATTTTTTAAAGCAAGTTGCAAAAACTGGTTAACATACAATTTGTAATCTGGAAGTGTAACTATTTACTCCTTTTAAATCCCAATGCACATACATACACAAAACAAAGGACAAAATAAATAGGGTCTCTGCAGAGGTTGGCATAGGGAAAAAGTACCTTTTCCCAGTGGAAATTCTTTATGAAAAAGGATAAAGTTCGAAGGGTTTTGACCCTGTCGATCTGGTGGCCCTGCTTGCGAAGACAGCTCACTGGTCACAGTAGGTGTCTGGAAGTTCTTTCCAGAGGAGCTTCACTGTCCTTGAGATCTCTCTCTCATCGCAGCTTCTTAGGTTTTCAAATACAGACGAGCAATATTGCAATGAGGGCCTTCTGGCTTGAAGGTGGATAATCACACTGGACTTCAGGAAAGGCAGGGAGAGAATGTTGAGCAAGCTTTCTTTTTGGTTTGCTCCCAAAATACACAAGTAAAAAAAAAAATGTACAAACACAACTCATCTCAGGTTAGGTGTTTCCAGAAAGTCAACAGGGCCCACAGCCTTCACCAACAATTAACTCAAGTAAACATTTAGTTCTTATCCACCCAGGCATTGCTGGTCATTTAGCTGAAGTAATGTGATTTCTTGGAAGAAAGCAGTCTGCTCCCAGACCAAAGTGAACTTGTAACCTTTTAAAAAAACAGGAAAGTGTCCAAATAATTCAATATCCTTCCAATTTTTAAAAAAAGCACATGGTTCTTGGAGGTATGGGTTCCTTACACTTTAATCTGGACAATTCCATGCTCTTGATGAAGTTCCTCTCACTTAAATGATGAGTGCAGGAGGGCTTCTCAAGAGCAGCACCAGGCATACCTAAAAGTGAGGTGTCAACCTGATGAAGCTACAACACAAGACTGCTTGCATGCCAAACAGCATAAGCAGCAAATGATAGACAGAGCTAAGCGATTCCACAACCAATGGCTCAGATATAAGCTTTGCAGTCCTGCCAAATCCAGTTATGAATGGTGTTGGACAATTAAAACAACTTGCTGGAGAAGGAGGCTCCATAAATATCCCCATACTCAATGATGGAGGAGCCCAGCACATCAATGCAAAAGATAAGGCTGAAGCATTTGCCACAACCTTCAGCCTGAACTGTTGAGTGGATGATCCATCTCAGCCTCCTCTGGAGGCCCCCAGCATCTCAGATGCCCGTCTTCAGCCAATTCAATTCACTCCATGTGATGTCAAGAAATGGTTGAAGGCACTGGATAATGCAAAGCCTATGGGCCCTGACAATATTCCAGCAATAGCACTGAAGACTTGTGCTCCAGAACTTGCCCCGCCCCTAGCCAAGCTGTTCCAGTACAGCTACAACACAGGCATCTACCCAGCTATGTAGAAAATTGCCCCCAGGTATGTCCTGTGCACAAAAAGCAGGACAGATCCAACTGGGCCAATTACCACCCCATCAGTCTACTCTCGATCATCAGTAAAGTAATGGAAGAGGTCATCAACAGTCCTATCGAGTGACACTTGCTTAGCGATAACCTGCTCACTGACGCCCAGTTTGGGTTCTGCCAGGGCCACTCAGCTCCTGATCTCAGTACTGCCTTGGTTCAAACATGGAAAAAAGAACTGAACTCCAGAGGTGAGGTGAGAGTGACTGCCCTTGATATCAAGGCAGCATTTGACAGACTGTGGCATCAAGGAGCCCGAGCAAAACTGGAGTCAATGGGAATCAGGAGAAAACTCCCCACTGAGAACTTTTTAGGTCAATATGTAGAGGGTCCAACAAGGGATGGCGCACTGCTGGTCCTAATTCTGGGGAATGAAGCCGGACAGATGGCTGAGGTGGTGGGGGTGCATTTTAGTGATAGCGACCACAACATGGTACAATTTAAGCTTGTTATGAACAAGGAAATAGACAAGTTGCAAAAATATGTTTTGGATTGGGGGAGAGTGGATTTTAGTAAAATAAGGCAGGATCTGGCCATGGTAGACTGGGCACAGCTACTTGTGGGGAAATCTACAGAGGAGCAGTGAGGGGCGTTCAAAAAGGAAATGGGGAGGGTACAGGCTCAACATGTTACCTCTAGGGTGATAGGAAGGAGTAACAAGCCCAGAGAACCATGGGTAACCAAAGATATTCACGTTACGATGAGAAGGAAAAGAGAGGCTTTTAGCAGGTACAAGGGAAGCAAATCAATGGAGGCAATAGTGGAGTACAGAAAATGCAGGGTGGAGCTTAAGAAAGCATCGGAGATTAGGAGAGCAAAGAGGGGATATGAGAAAGCTCTGGCTGGTAAAAGTAGGGAAAATCCCAAGATATTCTATAAGTATATCAATGGGAAGAGGATAACCAGGGAAAGAGTAGGGCCTATAAGGGACCAAGGGGGCAATCGATGGGTGGAGCCAGAGGACATCGGTAGAGTGTTGAACGAATACTTCACATCTGTCTTCACCCAAGAGAACGAGGATGAAGGTATCGATCTTGGGGAGAGAGACTGCGAGGTTCTTGAGCAAATTGATACAGGGAGTGACAAGGTATTGGAAGTGTTGGCAGGCTTAGAAGTGGACAAATCTTCAGGTCCAGATGATTTGTGTCCCAGACTGAGGGAGGCAAGGGAGGAGATCGCAGGGGCTCTGACCCAAATTTTTAATTCCTCTCTGGCCACGGGGGAGATGCCAGAGGACTGGAGAACAGCTAATGTGGTTCTGCTATTTAAGAAGGTTTGTAGAGATAAGCCAGGGAACGACAGGCCAGTGAGTCTCACGTCAGTGGTAGGGAAACTATTGGAGAAAATTCTGAAGTAGAGAATCTATCTCCACTTGGAGAGGCAAGGTTTGATCAAGGATAGTCAGCATGGCTTTGTCAGAGGGAGGTCATGCCTAACAAATTTGATTGAATTTTTTGAGGAGGTGACCAGGTGTGTAGATGAGGGTCGTGCAGTTGATGTAGTTTATATGGATTTCAGCAAAGCCTTTG
Organism: Cetorhinus maximus; assembly: GCF_964194155.1. Lineage (NCBI taxonomy): Eukaryota > Metazoa > Chordata > Chondrichthyes > Lamniformes > Cetorhinidae > Cetorhinus > Cetorhinus maximus. The sequence goes on from NC_135880.1 coordinate 109,898,941, forward strand.
ACAAGGTCCCACATGGGAGACTTAAAAAGAAGGCAAATGCACATGGGATACAGGGTAATTTGATAAGGTGGATTCCTTAGTTGCAGGAGACAGAGGGTGATGACAGAATGATGCTTTAATGACTGGAAGCCAGTGTCCAGTGGCGTACCACAGGGATATGTGCTTGGTTCCCTATTATTTGTCATTTATATAAACAACATAGATGACTAAGTGGGGGGTAGGATTAGTAAGTTTGCGGATGACACAAAGATTGGCTGGGTGGTTAACACTGAGGTCGAGTGTCTTGGGCTACAGGAAGATATAGACGGGATGGTCAAATGGGCAGATAAGTGGCAGATGGAATTTAACCCTGAAAAGTGTGAGGCGATACACTTTGGAAGGAGTAATTTGACAAGGAAGTATTCAATGAACGGCATGACACTAGGATGTTCTGAGGAACAAAGGGACCTTGGCGTGTGTGTCTATAGATCTCTGAAGGCGGAGGGGCATGTTAGTGAGGTGGTGAAAAAGGCATATGGGACACTTGCCTTTATCAATCGAGGCATAGATTACAAAAGTAGAGAGGTCATGTTGGAGTTGTATAGAACCCTGGTGAGGCCACAGCTGGGGTACTGTGTGCAGTTCTGGTCGCCACATTATAGGAAGGATGTGATTGCACTGGAGGGGGTGCAGAGGAGACTCACCAGGATGTTGCCTGGGATGAAACATTTAAGTCATGAAGAGAGGCTGGATAGACTTGGGTTGTTTTCATTGGAGCAGAGAAGAGTGAGGGGCGACCTGATCGCAGTGTGCAAGATTATGAGGGACATGGTCAGGGTGGATAGCGAGCAGCTGTTCCCCTTAGTTGAAGGGTCAGTCACAAGGGGACATAAGTTCAAGGTGAGGGGCAGGAGGTTTGGAGGTGATGTGAGGAAAAACCAGAGGGTGGTGACGGTCTGGAATGCACTGCCTGACAGGGTGGTGGAGACGGGTTGCCTCACATCCTTTAAAAAGTACCTGGATGAGCACTTGGCACGTCATAACACTCAAGGCTATGGGCCAACTGCTGGAAAAATCTTACCAACAACCGAGGTCAGGCTAATCGGCCTGTAATATCCCGTCTTTTGCCTCACTCCCTTCTTAAACAGGGGGGTTACATTAGCGATTTTCCAGTTCTCTGGGACCCTCCCTGAATCGAGTGATTCCTGAAAGATCACCACTAACACCTCTACTATCTCTTCAGCTATCTCCTTCAGAACTCTGGGGTGTAATCCATCTGGTCCAGGTGATTTATCCACCTTCAGACCTTTCAGTTTTCCTAGCACCTTCTCCTTGGTAATGGCCACCATACTCACCTCTGCCCCCCGACTCTCTTGAATGTTGGGGATGTTACTCGTGTCTTCCATTGTGAAGACTGATGCAAAGTACCTATTCAGTTCCTCCGCCATTTCTTTGTTCCCCACTACTACTTCTCCAGTGTAATTTTCCAGTGACCCAATGTCCACTTTTGCCTCTCTCTTACCCTTTATATATCTAAAAAAACCTCTTGCAATCTTCTTTTATATTACTGGCTAGTTTACCCTCATATTTAATCTTCTCCCTCTTTATTTCTTTTTTAGTTGTCCTCTGTTGGTCTTTGTAGGTTTCCCAATCCCCTAGTTTCCCACTGCTCTTCGCCACATTGTATGCTTTCTCTTTAGCTTTTATGCTGTCCCTGACTTCCCTTGTCAGCCATGGTTGCCTTGTCCTCCCTTTAGTATGCTTCTTCTTCCTCGGGATGAATTTTTGCTGTGTCTCCCAAATTACTCCCAGAAACTCTTGCCATTGCTGTTTCACTGTCTTTCCTGCTAGGCTCATCTCCCAGTCAATTCTGGCCAGCTCCTCCCTCATGCCTCTGTAGTTGCCTTTATTCAACTGTCATACCATTACATCTGATTCCAGCTTTTTCCTCTCAATTTGCAGGGTTAATTCTATCATATTATGGTCACTTCCTCCTAAGGGTTCCTTCACCTTAAGCTCCCTTATCAAATCTGCCTCATTACACATCACTAAATCTAGAATTGCCTGTTCCCTAGTGGGCTCCACCACAAGTTGCTCCAAAAAGCCATCTTGTAGACATTCCACAAATTCCTTTTCTTGGGATCTACTACCAACATGATTTTCCCAGTCTACCTGCATATTGAAATCCCCCATGATCACTAACCTTGACTTTCTTACACACCTTTTCTATCTCCTGGTGTATCTTGTGCCCCACATCCTGACTACTGTTCGGAGGCCTATACATAACTCCCATTATGGTTTTTTTACCTTTGCGGTTCCTCAGCTCCACCCACACAGATTCTACATCATCTGACCCTACGTCGTTTCTTGCTATCGATTTAATTTCATTTCTTACTAACAAAGCTACCCCACCCCCTCTGCCAACCTGTCTATCTTTTTGATAGGATGTATATCCTTGGATATTTAGCTCCCAGTCCTGATCCCCTTGCAGCCATGTCTCCGTGATGCCCACCACATCATACCTGCCAATTTCAATCTGTGCCACAAGCTCATTTACCTTATTTCATATACTGCGTGCATTCAGATACAACACCTTCAGTCCTGTATTTCCCGTCCCCTTTCTCATTGTCGTCCCTTTATCTGATGTGCTTGAAGTTAGATTCCTTGCCCTTTCCAAACATTCTGTCCTATTTTGTGTTCTGGAGACTTTAATAGCCTCTCCTGGACTCTCCTTTCTTTTCAGTTTTTTCATAATTTTCCATGAAGTTGAATCCACCCCCCCACACGCTAACCTGCTGCTTTGTTTCCCATTAGTCATACTTCTTGGAGTTTTACCCTCCCTTCCCCCCCACTTTCTGGTTTAAAGTCCTGTTGACCATCCTATTTACCCTTTTCGCTAGAACATTGATCCCAGATCAGTTCAGGTGGAGACCGTCCCAACAGTACAGATCCCTCCTGTTCCAATACTGATGCCAGTGCCCCATGTAATGGATCCCCTCTTTCCCGCACCACTCCTTTAGCCACGTGTTTACTTCCCTTATTCTCGCGTCCCTGTGCCAATTTGCACTTGGCTCTGGTAATAATCCAGAGATGATAACCCTAGAGGACCTGTTCTTTAATTTAGTTCCTAGTTCCTGATAATCCCCAAACAGGTCCTCTTTCCCAGTCTTACCTATGTTATTTGTCCCGACGTGGACCACAACAACTGATCCTCCCCCTCCCTCTCTAATATCCTTTCAAGCCGGTCAGAGATGTCCCTCACCCTGGCACCGGGCAAGCAACATACCATGCGGGACTCTCGATCCTGCTTACAAAGGATGCTATCAATTCCCCTCATTATAGAATCCGCTACAACTACCACTTGTGTTTTTGCTCTCCCCTCTTGGATGGCCTCCTGTGCCACGGTGCCGTGGTCAGCTGGCTCATCCTCCCTACAGCCCTGTTCCTCATCCACACAGGGAGCAAGTACCTCGTACCTGCTGGACACGGTCAAGAACTGAGGCTCCTCTGTTCCTGAACACAGGATCCCTCTACCTGCCTCACTTACAGTCACACCTTGCTGACCCTGACCACTAACCGAATTTGAAGTACTTAATCTACCGGGTGTGACCGCCTCCTGAAACAGAACGTCAAGGTAACTCTCCCCCTCCTGGATGTGCTGCAGTGTCCGGAGCTCGGACTCCAGCTCATCAATTCTGAGCCGAGTTCCTCCAGCAACCAACACTTGCTGCAGATGTGGTCACTGCGGTTCGCAATGGGATCTGCCAGCTCCCACACCAAACAGCTGCAGCACATCACCTGCCCAGCCATCTCGTCTTAGTTAATTAATTTATTAATTAGCTTTGCAGTGTTTTTTTTTCAAATTTGGTGCAGATTTCCTACCAACCAATCAGGTCACAGCTTTCCTGTGATGTCACTTTTTCAGTTTTGGCTTCAGTTACTCTGTGCCTCGAGGTCACCGCTCCGGTGCTCCTCCCTCCAAGTCTGCTCCCTGGAGACAAGGCTGCGAAACCCCGAGTAAGCTAGATTTATACTCACCGCTCCGGTGCACCTCCCTCCGAGTCTGCTCCCTGGAGACAATGCTGCGAATCCCCGAGGTAAGATAGATTTATACTCACCGCTCCGGTGCACCTCCCTCCGAGTCTGCTCCCTGGAGACAATGCTGCGAATCCCCGAGGTAAGATAGATTTATACTCACCGTTCCAGTGCTCCTCCCTCCGAGTCTGCTCCCAGGAGTTACTCAGCAATCAGCCTTTTCTTTAAATTCCACTTTCAGAAGAGTGTCCCTCGCAGGTCTGGTGCACTCCTGAAGGCACTGCCTCTTCCTTTCTTTTTTAGGTTTGAGGAGGAGGGAGGGATGGAAACACTACAACAATGTAATGTTTGGGGCTATTCCGTTCTTTGACAGATGACTTCTCCCAGAATGCTTCAGTCACTTCTCACCAGCGCCCTCTGTTGGATGTTCTTCCTCCTGTTGAGTGCAAGAGTCCTTCTCCTCGATTCCCTCCTGAGTCGCGGTGTCTGCGGTGACTTCTCCCAGAATGCTTCAGTCACTTCTCACCAGATCCCTGGCAGAGACTTTGTGTATATGTATAAGTAAAGTTATTCACAGGTAACCTAATGTCTAAAAATGAATTAGTCTCCATGAGAAATCTCAAAAGAACGATATTTAATATTGTACTGATGGCTAATTTTATTATTCGGCCCTCCTTACTCAAAGACCGCTTTGTGCTCTCATAGCACTTTCTCAGTGACAGACATAGTCTTACTGATCTCTACTACAAATAACACTGCCTGGTTTATCCATAACGTCTTCAACCAATTTCTTCCCATCAGGGAGACTTTGTTTTCTCCTAGTACCACCAATAGTGATAGGATGCACCATTGTATTCCACTCTAACATTAACTTCATCTAATCTGGAATGCTATTATAGAATAATTAGTCAGTTTCACACCAGTTTTGCATAAGGGAAATGTGACTTAGAGATTTCTTGTACTCTCCTATCTATTTTAATACCTTGAAAGCTTTGATCAAATCCTGGGTAAGGTATGAAGAAGAAAATTTCTGAAAAAAATTCAAGGATGCAATGGTAGCAGGCATGTGTATGTCAGAAATATGAAGTAGATGGGAGAGATTATCAAAAAGATATCGAACAGGCAAGGTAAAATACTTTACAAGAGGTTCAGATACCAGTCGGTAAATTTCAGACAAGGAGACACTTGATGCAGTGGTATTAAAACAACTTATGAAGTAACAAAATTTATACTTAACGAATGAAGGCATTCGATGTCCTCGTTTAGATGGTTCCTGCTTCCCTCCGACTTCTAGCAGCACAAACAGCTCATGGCTCCTTTCTTCTTTTCTCTCCCTAGGTCTTCTTGAAATCTGTGCAGCAAGCTTTACTGAGTCCTTTCCTTTTAACCCTTGTAACCAGGGGCCCTTTCTGTGTTGTCGTATCCTGATCTTGTTATCTGTCTGTCAATGCTTACACTAACTGTCACTTGTGATCATGGCCCATGGTCACGAGCTTTGAGCTATAGGCATGACCCAAGCAGCATATCCTTAACACATAAGCCCAGTCCATCCAAACATGTGGTTCTAATTAACTTGAGCCATGCAGGCAGTACTTACACATCTACAATCAACCCTTCATCTACACACATACACACACACACACAGGTATAAAAGATAAAAAAAATACAAAAACGTTCACCCTTCCAACAACCTAGTCCCATCAGATTCACATAGTTTTCAAAGTTGTAAAAGCTCACAAATCATGATTTTCCACATCTCTACTGTGTAAATTATTATGAGGAAGGGTAATTGTTTCATGACATAGATTAATATTTAATTTTGTGGTGGCTATTTTATATTTATATCCACTTGTTGGCATTGGGTGACTGGGAGCCAGTGTAGGTCAGCATAGCTGGGGGTGATGAAAAGGACTTGGTTTGAGATAAGGGAGGCTGGAATTTATGAATAGTGGGAGACCAGCAAGTAGAATATTGGAGTGATTGTAGTAGAGATAGCAGGCATTATTGGGGGCGGGGGGTGGTTTCAACAGACGATGAGCTGTGGAAGGGCAGAGGAAGTTTATATTACAGAAATGGAATTAGGTCGTCTTTGTGTTAGAAATGATAGAGGTGGGGACCTGTTCTTGGAGATGAAAAGATGACAAGTTTCTAAATTGTCTGGGTGAGATGGTGAAAAGGGAGAGAGATAGTCAGTGCAGTAGGAACAAAGTCTGTGGCTGGGGCCAAAGACAATGGGTGCAGTCTTCCTAATGTTTGTGTGGGCTCATCCAATGATGTTGCTGTTATTTTACAACTTCATGATTACTTGAACCATTTGACTTCTTTTGTGTTTTGAAATAGCTTTGCAACTGGCAAAGTGCAACTCATTTTCATTATCTTTCTCGAACAATAATCTCAGCTGAGAAAGCTTTAATTGTTAAAATGAACATGGTACAGAAACTAGAAAAAAAATTGCTCCCTCAATTTAATTTTTGTTATATTTTGAAGGCCTTAGCACAGTGACAACTACACCATACACTTATAGAGGAATTTAGTGTCCTGATTCTCAAAATAGAAATTGCAGAATAATAACGAAAAATATAACTGTTAAAGAAACAATTTTCATTTACTCTCCATACATTTTAGCAAATTGCCTCAATTTTTTATTCCCTAGCTCAGATCAATAACATCCTGTTTTAATTTGTCTTTTTTAAAAGCTCTGCACAGCTACAACGGTAGCATTTGCATTATTAATGGTAATGTTAAAATAGGAATGCTTTTTCAAACACATGACCAATAGGTTGAAAGAAATAATGTTGCAAAATTGCAGGTTGGAATCAGATCAAAGTTGTAGGTAGACATTTTTGCGCAAGATTACAGGCAGGTTGTTTTACTTCTGCCACAACCCCAGTCACTTGCAACTCTTGGAGAAGAACGTATTTTGAAATTCTTCGATGTATTTAAAAATCGCTAATTGTCTTTTATGGGTGCTCCCTCGGAGAGGTCCATATATATTATTTCCATATAAGGAAGAACGCCTAGAATATTGTTGTGAAGTAATGGCCTATGCTTGTTTCAGTACCACATTTTATAGAAGCATAAGGCAATAAATATAAGGCATTCAGCAGTTCAGTTGATGTAACAAATAAGACAAGCTGAGTTTGATTGATTTATTGATGCGATCAAATCCTGATACACTACTGCTTACAAATTCAAATATATCTATCCTTTTTTTTATTCCTTCATGTGATGTGAATGTCACTGGAAAGACCAGCATTTGTTGCCAATCCCTGATTTCCTTTGAGAAGGTGGTGGTGTGCTGCCGTTTAACTGAGTTGCTTACTGGGCCATTTCAGAGAACAGTTAAGAGTCAAACCACATTGTTGTGGGTTTGGAGGCACATGTAGGCCAGACATGAGATTTCCTTCCCTAAAAGGACGTCAGTGATCCAGAAGGATTTTTATGACAATCAGTAGTTTCATGGCTACCATTAGTGAAACTAGCTTTTTATTCCAGATATTCATTTAACTGAATTTGAATTCCACCAGTTGCTGTGGTGCGATTTGAGCTTGTGTCTCTGGAGCATAAGACTGGGCCTCTGGATTACAAGTTACTACAATGCTACTGTCCCATCCAATTATTTTTATGATTTTATAATGACATCATGAAGTAAATACCCATGCATTTATGTCTTGTATAATAAAACTTGTATTGCTGCTTCATGGTAGAACTCATGCTGCAAATTATCTGTTTGCTTTAGGATTTCCTTTTTCTCAACTGTCATAGGTGATGGTCTTTTACAGTCATTGGACTAAAATCCAGGAACTCCCTACCGAACAGCACATGGACTCACGCGGTTCAATAAGGTGACTCACCAGCACCTTGTTGAGAGCAATTAGGGATGGGCAATAAATGCTGACTAACCTTACCAGTGACCCCCTCATTCCTGTGAACGAGTAGTTAAAAACGAGATCAACCAATTGGTTCAAACCGAATCAAATTGGAAACTATTTCCCCCAAAATATCATGAGGGTGAAATTTCCATGTATTGTGCAAAATATAAGTATTTTCCACTATAATCCATGGCACTGGCCATATAGCATACACACAAGTTCTTGTTTTTAAAAAGCTGTTGACTCAGTACAGTCAGTTCTGATGCAAGCATGAGAAACAGTAGAATCCCAAACTTCACTAGCCTGTGAGGTTTTGAGGGTGGAGGACAAGTAATAAATCACTGATTAAATTTCTTAATTTTGAAGAAATGAGGTGGATAAATCTCAATTTTATTGACAACTTACAATTAGCCTGTTGTTCCTGAACTTAAGTATTTTATTGTCAAGGCTATGTAGTGCCTCCAGTTGAGGACATCAGAAATGTTTACAATAATGAATCATGCATTAAAGGGAAATAAGTTTTGGGGGAGTATCTTAATATAAAGCAGCCCCCAAAATATATAAAGTAATCTTCTACTTTGTGGAAGATCTTTGAAATCTATGCAGAGATTCAATTTTTTAGCACTCCATTAAGCAGTGAGCTGCCCAGCTGAAGATGACTGAAACCGTTCCGGTATTGAATATTGTTCAGAAGTTGTCTGAAATGAGACACTTAACTGACCAAGTGCTTTTCTGGCTTAGACAATTTCTGATTGACATGCAGGACTGGAACTGATCCTGGTCAGATTATTTCCTGTGAATCTGTTAGCTGATGTCAGTTGGGTAGGGCCAAATGCAATTGACTTTCCTGCACTCTGGGAGAAAATGCAAGGGTGAGGTTTGCCATCCCACTGTCCTGTTTGAAGTTTGTGCTCTTCTGCCTGTTTTGACTTTGCCAATATTTATTGTAGATGTGGGACTATATTAGCATCTTTTATGTCAGGGAAAATTAAATGTCCTTTTTCCAAGGGAGAAAAGGCACCTGATAATTTTGATACTCAAAAGGCTTCATTTCTGTTTTATCAAGTTACTTCGATGAAATATAAAATCTGCAATAAAAACAAAAAATGCTGGAAAAGTTTGGCAGGTGAGATAGCACCTGTGGAGAGAAACAGAGTTGACGTTTCGAGTTGAGATGACTTTTCAGCGGAACTGCAAATGAAATCTGCAAGTTTACTGGTCTGCAGACCGTACTCCCAAATTCAGTCGCAGAATTACCTGGGATGGTAAGATTGTCACCCTAACAGTTTTGATTTGCAAAAATGGGTCCTTAGCTGACGGACAATTAAAATTGTGTGAATTTTTTGAATTTTAAAGGGGCAATGTAAATACATACATAGACATAAATCATAAAAAATGCAGTGTTGTCACTTGTGCTGAATATTGTGATAAAATGACTTGAAATTTGCTACTATTTCATAAAAACATTATCCAATAATTTGTCAAAATAATGGCAAAGCTATTAGTGCTCTCTGTTATTTATACACAAATGTTCCAGCACCTTTAGGTGAGGGCAGACAAGCATGGAAATTCACAAGTTTCTGTCTGAGATGTGCAGTCCCGCCGTTTGCTTTGCAAACTTTTTCTCACTGTCCAGCTTATCATTGAAATGGCATTGAGCAGCGTGAAGTTGCTGTACTCAGATGCAAATTAAAACTCATCATGGAATGTTGGAGCTGGCCTGAAGTGAGGCAAGGAGCCTATTTTGGAACCATTTAAAATCTGCACATATTTAATTAAACCTGCATTAAAATGTGCTAATGAATTACTGCTAATTAACCTTTTTTACACTGAAAGTTAACTACTGCAATCCCATTCCTTCAGGTTTTAACTGTTGTTGGATATTTAAAAAATGTGAAATTTTAAACTTTTTTTAACTTTTGCTTTTAGTCTCTCTCTCTCTCTTTTAATCAAGCTCTCTTAATCCAATCTTCTTTCCCCCTCTATTTGTTTCTATACCTGATTAGGCATTGAATTCTCATTTATACTTAAATAAAGGCACACTACTTTGGATGCTGGAAATCTGAAGCAAAAGCAGAAAATGCTGGAAAAACTCAGCAGGTCTGGGAGCATCTGTGGAGAAACAGAATTGACGTTTCGAGTCCAATACAATTCTTCTTTGGAACTGGAGAGAGGTAGAAAAAGGTGTAGCTTTGGGTACCCACATGGGCTCCAGTAATGCCTGTCTCTTTATGGGGTATGTGGAACATTCCTTGTTCCAGTCCTACTTAGGCCCCCTCCCACAACCGTGTCTCTGGTACATCGATGACTGTTTCGGTGCTGCTTCATGCTCTCGTCTGGACCAGGAAAAATTTATTAGTTTTGCTTCCAATTTCCACCCCTCCATCATTTTCACATGGTCCATCTCTGATACTTCCCTCCCCTTCCTTGACCTCTCTGTCTCAATTTCTGGTGATAGACTGTCCACCAGTATTCATTACAAGCCCACCAACTCCCACAACTACCTCATCTACAACTCCTCATACTCTGCTTCCTGTAAGGACTCCATCCCATTCTCTCAGTTCCTTCGCCTCCATCGTGTTTGTTCCGATGATGTCACTTTCCAAAACAGTGCTTCTGACATGCCTTCCTTCTTCCTTATCCGAGGTTTCCCACCCATGGTGGTTGACAAGGCCATCTTCCGCGCCTCTGCCCTCACACCTTCCTCTCCTTCCCAGAACCATGATAGTCCTCACTTTTAGTTCACCCTACCAGCCTCCGCATTCAAAGGATCATCCTCCGCCATTTCCACCAACTCCAGTATGATGCCACCACCAAACACATCTTCCCATCACCCCCCCCGTTGTCGGCATTCCGTAGGGACCGTTCCCTCCGGGACATCCTGGTCCACTCCTCCGTCATCCCCAACACCTCAGCCCCCTCCCATGGCAACTTCCCAGGCAATCGCAGAAGGTGCAACACCTGCCCCTTTACTTCCCCCTCCTCACCGTCCAAGGACCATAACACCCCTTTCAAGTGAAGCAGCATTTCACTTACACTTCCCTCAATTTGGGCTACTGCATTCGCTGCTCCCAATGCAGTTTCCTCTACATTGGAGAGACCAAACGTAGACAGGGTGACCGCTTTGCGGAACACCTTCGGTCTGTCCACAAGCATGACCCAGACCTTTTTGTCACTTGCCATTTCAACACACCACCCTCCTCTCATGCCCACATGTCCATCCATGGCCTGCTGCAGTGTTCCAGTGAAGCACCACGCAAACTGAAGGAACAGCACCTCATCTTCCGATTAGACACTTTACAGCCTTCTGGACTTAACACTGAGTTCAACAACTTTAGACCATGAACTCTCCCCTCCATCCTCACCCCTTTTTGACCCCCTTTTTTTCTATATTGATTTTTATTTTTAAATTTTTATATATATATTTTTCCCACCCATTTTATTATTATTTATTAAATTTACTTATATTTTTATTCATTGTTTTATCCCCACCTTCTAGCCTATTTCAATCTTTTTTCCCACCACTGTTCCTTCCCCCACCCCACCCCCACTAGAGCCATCTGTCACTTGCTCACCCTGCTTTCTAATCTTAATGTCACCATTAGCACCTCCTTTAGCCAGTACCACCACCATCAACACCCCTTTGGCCTTTTGTTTATGACATCTTTTGCAATCTCTCCTCTGCCTCCACCTATCGCTGGCCTCCTATCTAGCTTCACCTGTTCTACCCCCCCTTAAACAGTATATATTTCACCATATTTTTACCTCTCTTTAGCTCTGAAGAAGAGTCACATGGACTCGAAATGTTAACTCTGTCTCTCTCTCTCTCCACTGATGCTGTCAGTCCTGCTGAGTTTTTCCAGCACTTTTTGTTTCAGATTTCCAGCATCCACAGTATTTTGCCTTTATTTATAGAGGTAGAAATGTGATGGGTTTTATGCTGTTCTAAAAGAGGGGGAGTGGCAGGTGGAGCAAAATAGAAGGTCAGGGATAGGTTAGACGGCAGGAGAGATTAAATAGCAAAGATATCATGGAACACAAGACAAAGGGAGTGGTAATAATATTAAAGACTAAAACTTTGGCCTAGAGTAGATGTTAATAACAGAAAAAGGGTCAGCACTGTCTGAAAGTAAAAAACATGAGAACAAGATACAGATGGCAGTTGGACAATAAATTCAAAATGGAGGATAGAGTTCATGGGCCGAAGTTGTTGAACTCAATGTTGAGTCTGGAAGGCTATAAAGTACCTAGTTGGATGATGAGGTGCTGTTCCTCCAGCTTGCGTTGGGCTTCGCTGGGACATTTTAGCAGGCAGAGGAAAGAAATGTAAGCATGAGAGCAAGATGGTAAATTGAAATGGCAAGTGACAGGAAGATCAGAGTCATACTTGTGGACTGAGCAAAGGTGTTCCACAAAATGGTTACCCATTCTGTGCTTAGTCTCCCCAGCGTAGAGGAGACCGCACTGTGAGCAGTGAAAACAGTAGACTAAATTGAAAGAGGTGCAAATAAATCGCTGCTTCACCTGGAAGGAGTGTTTGTGGCTTGGATGGTGAGGAGGGAGGAGGTAAAGGGGCAGGTGTTACACTTCCTGTGATTGCATGGGAAGGTGCCTTGGGAAGGGGATGAGGTGTTGGGAGGTGATAGAGAAGTGGACCAGGGTGTTGCGGAGGGAACAATACCTTTGGAATGCTGATTGGTGGGGAAGGGGGGGGTGGGGTGGTGGTGAGGGAAAGATGTGTTTGGTAGGGGCATCATGCGAGTTGGCAGAAATGTTGGAGGATGATCCTTTGAACATATGAAGAATTTCAAGATGCAGGTGAGGACCTGGATGAAATAGTTACACGGAATGGACCAAACTTTTACAGATATAAAAGATATTACGATAATAAATATAATTAAGTTAAATGACTCCAGAAGAACAGGAGCATTTTTGTCTTCAATCTCCTGTTTCCCTGATTATACCTCTGCTCCTCACACATTCTCCAGCTCTGTAGATGGTAGTTTAATTGGTCTTATTTGCCTACATTTGAAATATAATACTCTTAGCAGAACCAATTTGATGTCAATTGGCATGAAACCTTTTTTAGATAAAAATAATGATGAATCATCAAGGATTAAAAATAAACACTACTTTAGAAGTGAACATTCTTAAAGGGTATGTCAAATCACGGCTGCTCCTTTGATGAGGGCATGAACATTAAGATGGTTAATATATTTTAATTTCATGTTCATGATAATAAAGTACAAAAAGTAGTTTTTCATAGCTTGTGTCTTTCTGCTTTAAGTACAGAGCTGTATACCCCTTGTGGTTGTGGCATACACTTGTACTTATTATGTAATTTATGAAAACATTATCTTGTATTGTAGTTTGGTTTACAGAAGTGCTTCTCTCTTTTTCCCCTACTGCCCTGAACTGTGCAACAGCTGTGGCTTGCTGGCTGGGTAATTTTCTCCCAGGGCCCAATCAATGGCACTCTTCAGCTTGAGATCTCTAAAAATGGTACTGTACGTTAAGGGTCTGGTTTTCTTCACCATTGTGATAGCTTATGAGCACATTTTAATTTTGCAATATTGTAAAATTGGAGAAACATCTGGTCCCTTTGAATATTCTTAATTTGAACTCTATTCTCTGAACAAACTTGGTGGAATTGTATTTTTGAGATGGAAGAGCACTACACATTTTAGGGTATGTTTATCCTGCAACTTGAACATTGCTGTAAAGTAGTTTATTGTGCACCACTTTCTATGCCAGTACAACTCTAGAGGCCAGTAACACTGCAGTGTAAATGTGCTGTTAAACCCAGAATGCTGGGAAATGAGTAAAACAAAACAGCCTACTTTTTTGGGATAACATAGGTAAATCTTTGGCTTGGTATAACTTGGGCAATATGTGTTCAGGTTAACCACAGTTAATGTGAGTAAAGATACTTTCATTTTTCATACCCTTAATTATAGTAGTTAGAGCAATATAATATCTGTTTTGGTTTCTCCAGAAGCTAATACAAGGAAGTGTTTGATCATCCTATATAATCCGTGAAATTACACATGTTGATTTAGATTCTTGTCTTGTGATCTGTTGAACTTCTCTAGCCATTTATACATTTCCCCACTTTTTTTGCTCCACCATTGGCAGCTGTGTCTTCAACCATCTAGGCTTTAAGCTCTGTAATGCCTTTCCAAATCTCCCCCCACCCTCTCTGCACTTTTAAGAGGCTGCTTAAAAAGTGCTTCTTTGATGAAGTGTTTGATCACCTTTCCAAATGTTTTCTTCTCTAGCTCAGTGTCAATTTTTTTGCCTGATTTACACTACTCTGAAGCACTTTGGGAAGTTTTATTATGTTAAAGGGGCTATATAAATACAAGTTGTTGCTGTGTTTAAGGCAGGCTGTTTTGTCATGGAACAGAGTGCAACATTTTTCATAATCTTAATGTGATTTCCTAATACACTTTGCCAACATTATCCAATACTGTTGTTTACGCGTTTGGTTAGACTTATGAAAATGGCACTAGTTTTGGAATAATACGCTGACTTTTTTAGGTTTAATTATGGGGCGGAGCATTCAACTTTCTACTTTTTCAGTTGCATTTGTTCTACTAATTGTTCTGAGATGGTACTCCTTATCTGAGGACCCTAGGCGTGGTACTTGGTTATTTGACAGATTGTAGTCATACTCTGGCACTTGCTTAACACTTGTTTATTAGTACTACATCTAAACAGGTTACAGAGTAGGCATGTTCCTCCTGAGCATGTTGTTCCAATCTCTCTCTCTCCCACTCTCATCTAACACATGACTGAATGATGCCAGTGATACATCATCATCTACGCCATACATTAGCATATCCTATCTGTTAACGCTTTATACTACACCTCCCCCCAAGTATGCTATCTACTTTTTAACAACAATATGAAGCTATTTCTTTAACAATTTACAATGCATTTCTGTAACTCCCTTTTTACATCTACAGCTTCTACCCAACTCCAACTCCTATTCTTCCGCTTCCCCAAGCCACAGACTGAGGGATTGAATCTCCTACAATATTTTCAGCCCTTAGGGAAGACGACTTTGAGACGAAGGGGATTTCTTCTTTGCCTTGGAGGACATCATCATCATCAGCAGAATGAGACAGCAATTTGATACTATTGCTTGTAAGCAGAATGTAGGTCTCCGGAGAACTGAACTGCAAGGGCAATGAGTCTTTTGCAACGAAAGACTGATCCAGGAGAGAAGACTGCAGAGCATCAACCTTTGGACTCTGGGACTAGAACAGAGAAATCAAAACTCTCTGAGGAACTAGTTGCTCCTTTGAAGCAAACAGGGAAAGACCTTCAGAAGAGGAATGATCTTAAACTCCAGGGAAGACTGTCACAGCTGTATCATTCACTGCTGCATCAAAGACTGAAATTGTATTGAAGATCTGAGATTTCAATGAATGTAAACTGTGAAGGAAACAACAAAAAAGATTCCTGCAAGCCTTTCAGAAAAAGAAGAAATGATTTCCCGATGATATTTCGGAAGGACTGTCTACTTTCTGTAGATGATGGTGAGAGAGCCACACTTCTCTCTGTGTGAGGCTGCTCCACTCTGGGCAATGGGAAGAATTGCTGAGGAAATGGAGAAAAGACAGCACCATCCTCTGCAATGGGCCGAATTTCTTGTAGATGATTAACTCTTGAGATAAGATTGCTGTTCAGGATTCTGCAGCTTCAGAAGTGCTGAAGACTCAGCCATGGCTTCTATGCTGACATACAGCTCTCGAGGGACAAAGACTTTCAGCTGGGACTGAAGTACGGGTGTCACTTGACTTTCATCCCTGAAAGGTACCAGCTCTTTGACAGCATGATGCTCTATGGACTCTGACATAGAATGAGGCAAGGCATTCCCTTTAGAAGACTCTTCACGGACAACAAAAGATAGACTAGGCAATACATTGGTAAGCTCAGTGAAGCAAAGATCTGAATGCTGCCCAGCCACTGGAAACATAGCTGACTCCTGAAAAACGACAGCAGACTTCATACGGTGTGTCTATCGATTGGAAAGAAAGACCAACCTCTAGGACCTCATCCTCCAACAGATAATTCAGTGCACGACAGCTTCTCTAATCACTTCCTTCTGGAAATAGCCAATTCAAATTCAGCAGGTCTTCATGCAGATGGTCACCGCCTGCCACAGTGCCTCCTGTATATGTCACCTCTGGCCCACCTTCATGCAGAGCTGAGAGATTCATAACTTCAATCTCCGCCTGGGGTCTAGCGGACGGTGTTTCTGTGAAAGAAAGGAACTGATTGAATAAACTTCCTCCGCTGCTGAAGGCTGAAGTTCCACTGGTTCTAAATGAAAGGTTGATGATTGTTCCATGAAAGACATTGAGGTGTTCAAATGCTGGGCATCACCTGGTTTTTCCAGAATTCCTAGAAGCATGCCAACATCGCCACTCAATAAGGATGTGCATTGCTTGTGTACAACATAGAGAGAAGTAATGATCTGTCACTCCTTGTAGTGAAGAGGAGCAATAATCCTGTCTTTATTTGGAAGGTCTGTGCCACCTGGGCCTTGTAATTTGATGTCTGATGGATGAAGGAGTATTGGCTGAAACCAGGCAAGATCATCTGCTAGTATATTGACAGCAGCTCCAGTATAAATGGCATTGAAGTCTTTAACTTGCACTGTAACTGACCAGTAGAATGGACTAAGACTATTAACTTACCCTAGGAACTCCATAATTTCATCTTTATCTTTATTTCCAAGTGTGTTTCATAAATATCTTCTTTTCTTCTACCTCGATTAAAGTTGGTGGATTTGCAGATACACTTGAAATGTCCAGTTTTGCGCACTGGAAGAGCTCCACGCCCCCTGCTGGATAGTCCTGGCGCCTATATTGGTTTTTCACACCACAGCGCAAGCATCTCTAAATGGCTGCTGGTGTGGAGTTTCCTGCCCTTTCGCCCAGTTTGGCTGGCTTTCTTATGGGTGGGGCTGCTGCCTGTGGGCCTACCCAGTCAATGGAATCATGCGAATCCTAGGAGTTGTGCCGAATTATAGCCCAGTTAAATTCTCTGCTCGGCCTGTTTCGCATACTGGACAACTTGATCTAAAGTAAGATCATTTTGGTCTGTAGAAAGTCAGTTTTTTGTCTTGTCGTCCACGACTGTGCAATCACAGATTTGATCCTTCAGCGGCCCATATCCGCAAGAACTAGTTAGGTGATATAGGTTGGTCAGAAATAATTCAATTGATTCCCCAAGTTGTTGGGACCTTTGGTTAAAATGTGCTCGTTCTATAATTAAATTTTGCTTTGGGCTAAAATAAGTGCCAGAGGCTTTGAAAACAGTCTCAAAATCCGCGATGGACTCCTCCACTCCTTGCCTCAGAAGAATGCTGTCTGCTACTGGACCTACAGCATAAAGAAAGGAACTGACTTGATGCTTCTGCTCTTTAGTGTGAAGGCCCGATCCTGCTCGATATTGAAGGGAATGGCATTTCCATAACTCCCAAGGCTGGCCTCTCTGCTGGCCCTCGAGTCAGTGAAACGGGTGTGGTAAGGGCGGGCAATTAAAACGACATAAAACGTTTCTCAGACTGCTGTTCCCATCGCATTCTGAGATCCACACTCAGTGCCATGCACCGCCATATGAACACACTCGACCTCTCCCTCCAGCAGCACCACCGCACCCTTTTTCAAAGCTGCGCGTGCCCCCAGTTTAATTTTATTCTTCGTCTCATCAGACGCCTCAACAAGAAACTTTTTCTCTTTCTCTCAAGTGCTAAGGAACGCAAGCTCCAACAACTCATCGACACCAACACCCATCTAGGACCCTCCACCCCTGCTTGTCCCTCCGTCCCCACCCCATCTTCCAATCCCAGCCCCGGCCGTGTATTCACTATACCCCCTGACCTTCCCCTCTCCGATGCTGAACATTCAGTGCTCAGCAAAGGACTTAGTTTCATACCCTTACGCCCTCATCTCAATGAATTTCGGGCTCGACACGATGCTGAACTCTTCTTCCGCCGTCTTCGTCTCCATGCTCACTTATTTGGGCAGGAGTCCTCTCCCCGTTCAACGGATCCTTTTACCCACCTCCAATATTCTCCCTCCACCTGGATCCCTCCCTCTGGATTCTTACCTTCTCTTGATCTTTTCATTGAGAACTGTCGGCGTGACATTAGTCGTCTCAATTTCTCTGCTCCTCTCACCCATTCTAATCTGTCTCTCTCTCAACTTATTGCACTCCGTTCTCTCAGGCCCAACCCTAAAATTGTCATCAAACCCGCTGACAAGGGTGGTGCTGTTGTTGTTTGGCGCACTGACCTCTACCTCGCGGAGGCTGAGCGTCAACTCGCAGACACTTCCTCCTACCTCTCCCTGGACCATGACCCCACCACTGAACATCAAGCCATTGTTTCCAGGACTGTCACTGACCTCATCTCCTCTGGAGATCTTCCTCCCACAGCTTCTAACCTGATAGTCGCCCAACCTCGGACGGCCCGCTTCTACCTCCTACCCAAAAAATTCTGTTGAAGGGTTATGAGGACTCGAAACGTCAACTCTTTTCTTCTCTGCCGATGCTGCCAGACCTGCTGAGTTTTTCCAGGTAATTCTGTTTTTGTTGTGGTAAGGGCAGGGACTGCTCACCAGGTACAGTCATCGTTCTCTCTCTCCAGTTTGCTGTTGCCTTCTATCAAGTTGTATGTATGAGTTGCTGTCGAGTTTTCCTTCACTATGTGCTTCCTTCAATAGCATCATTGGATTTTTTACATTGATGTCTCCACTGCTTCCATCATGTTCTGCAATGGCCCTTCTTATCTGTGGACTCTAGACTTGGCACTTAGTTACTAGACAGACTGTAGTCACACTCTGGTACTTGCTTAACACTTGTCTATTTGTACTACATCTAAACAGGTTACAGAGTAGGCATGTTGCTCCTGAGCATGGTATTCCAACCTCTCTTTCTCTCGAGTCTGACACATGACTGACTGATGTCAGTGATACATCATCATCCACGTCATACATCAGCATACCCCAGCCATTAATCCTTTATGCTATACTCATCACCTCCTTGGTTTTTTCTTTCTTGTTATTTCCCTTCTTGTTCTTCATAGGCTGTTCAAACAAATTAAACACTTATGGGACAGTGCCCCTTTTATATTATAATTCTGTGATCCAATTATGTTATAGATTAGTTCAATGTTAATCTTTCTGGGTACCTCTTCCACGAATCTGTACATCTAAGCCTAAGTATTTTTGTCCTGTCATTTCATCAGCTACTACTGTTGTCCAGCACACCAAGTATACATTAGACTTTCACTTGTCTTCATATAACTTTGGCTCACTTAATTTTTGTAAAGACTTTCTAAACTCGGTTTTGAAAACAACAACAAAAATCCTTACCTGACTATAAGTGCGATGTAATTTGGTTCGTTGTTTCACTTGACTTGTTCTCAACTTTGACCAAGGCAAGTATTTAATTTCAAAATCTGCACATCTTGTCATTGATCATATCTAGTGACCAGTATTGGTAAGTTTTTGAGTGGTCTAAGATAGGGATTTCCAAAAGTACACTGCATCTTGTTGAACTGCATGTCTTGTTATTTCAATAGGAGGAAATTCTACAAATTTATTGTCTTATTTTGATGAACAACAAGAGATGCACAGTTTTCATTTGTCAGAGGAGCGTCTGGGCAGTATTCAGATCTTTATTCCACTGAACCCACCAATGTATTGCCTAGTCCATCAACGTCTATGAAGAGTCTTCCAGAGAGAATGCCTTGCCTGATTCTATGTCAGAGTCCATAGTGCATCAATACTGTCAAAGAGCTGGTACCTTCCAGGGGTGAAAGTCAAGTGTAAGGAGAGCTTCAGGTGAAACAGAGAACATTCTCAAGAATTGTCCAAAGGGACACCATTTTTGTGCCACATCAGAAGCCTGGAAAAAGTGTCAAGGTCTGTGATTTGTGTGGCATTCCCTGGTTTAAGCCACAGATCTTTAGCCCCAATATCAAAGCAAAAGATGCTTAGTGTTAAAAGCATTCCAAGGTCCTTTTCTTGAAATATTGACATTTGACCTAAAATAAGGATATTTTGAAGCGTTCGTCCCCCTTCTGAATCTGCAGCAATAGGACTTTGAAAATATCCTCAATGAAGGGGAAACTTGCCATAAATTCCCTCCAACTACTTTTGTACGCACACCTGATCACTGCTTATATTTAATAAAAGTTCTCCTGCAAGCACAAAGCTTGCCACATCAAAAGCTCCCTTCCCCTTTAGTGTTTTTAAGAGTTCTTGCATTACTAGCTGTAACCAGGAAGTTTGTGTATCTGAGAAAATGTTAAAGTTTTAATAGAAAGATCTTTACTTTTTAGTTAAAAGTTCATAAATAATACAGAAAAGATTGGCAAGGACAAAGTAGAATGTAGCTCCATTTGGCAAGGAGGATTTAATTGTTACTAAGATAGATGGTACTTGCCTACAGGGAAAAGTTGAAGTAATTTGGTTGCAGTTGGGTCAAGTAGCTAGTCCTAAGTGGATCATGAGCCACCACATCAGGGGGTAATCAGGGCTAGCTATTTTGTGCAGAAATTAAGAGAATTACATGATATGATAGTATATGTATAATGGGGAATTTTAATTACTTAATTAATCAATCTGATAGAGATAGCCAAATACTGAAAGGGACAGAGCTGATATTATTGACGAATGTTTTCTCAAACAGTATGCTGGAGAGAATATTAGGGGAAATAAGTTACTTGACTTGATCTTAACAGTGATCTTGAGGTGGAGTTAAAACTCCATGTTGGAGAACACTCGGGCAATAGTGATCATAGCATTATCAAATTTAACTTGACTAGCTAAGTTACTGCTGCAGATAAATTAATGTTATGGCCAGATTTCAGGAGGGCTACATTACAAGAATGAGAGAAGATTTGAGTAAGGTGGACTGAGTGAGTAATATTGTTCACCTGAATTTCCCCCCCCAAAAAAGCATTTGATAAAAGGATGTTGAGTAAGGTGTGACCTATAGTCCTCGCTTAATGTTGACTCACTTAATGCTGTTTCAGTTTAATGTCATTAATGAAGTCGTGTCAGTATATCCGTTTAACATTGCCAGTTTCACTTTGAGGTCATTGGCCACAGACTTCCTCTTCTGTGGCCTGCCTGCGCACATAATATTTCCTGCAGCTCTTCCGATCTCACCGTCAGACCCTCTCCTTCCCCCACCCCAAATGTTCCCCTTCCCACCCTGACATTGCTCTCCGACCTGCCTCCACCCCAACGTTGCTCTCCAACCTGCCTCCACCTCGACGTTGCTCTCCGGCCTGCCCCAACCTCGACATTGCTCTCCGACCTGCCCCCACCCTGACGTTGCTCTCTGACCCGCTCCCACCTCAGTGTTGCTTTCTGACCTGCCTCCACCTTGATGTTGCTTTCTGACCTGCCTCCACCTCGATGTTGCTCTCTGGCATGCCTCCCCACTGGCCTTGCCCCCTGCCCTCTGTTCTTACCAGGGTCTGTTTCCAGCTGTTCTGCTACTGGCTTTGCTGCTGTCTTCAGTTCTGAACTGAAGTTCCTGGGCTTCATTTAGTGGCAGAAGTTAGTCAGTAATGGTAGTCACTCGGATTCCAGCAGCTTTCTGCACTGACCAACTTCTGCCACTAGGTGAAGCCTGGTCAATCTAAAATTACTGCACTGAGGTAAGCATAATTTTAAAAAATTATATAATATATTGTATTTCTCTTATATTTAATGATTTATTTTATTTTGCAAGTTATTTCAGCTAGGACTGCGTAGTACTGCACATGTATGGTATAGTAAATTGTTTTTCTGGGCGACAAATGCCTGAAGAAACCTAACTCTGGCTTTAACATTGATTCCTATGGGAATCCACAATTCACTTAAAGTCATTTTCTGGAACAGACCCACAACTTTAAGTGAGGACTCCCTATATGGGTTTGACGCTCAGCTTTTAAGTTAAATTGCAATTTTATTATTCAAATGGTGAGAGGGTATTTATTAATGGTAGTAACTGTGCATTGGAGATAGTTGCTGATGGATTTTCACAGTGTTAAGACTGTTGCTGTTCACTATCTCTAGCACTGATTTGGATGAAGGCATTATTTGTACAATTTTTAACTTTGCTGATGTTACAAATATGAGTTAAGACTTCACATGAAATAAACAGATTGCAGGTTAAATCAGATACATCAGGAGAATGGGCCTAGGTGTGGCACATTCCTCTCAGTGTTGATAAATGCTGTGTGATTCATTTGAGTCATTCAGTTCAGGCATATGTATACAATATATAGCCTCTAAATGCACTAGAATAAGAGTCAGGGTGGAATGGTTATTGTTAGTTTAAGCCAGAAGTCCCAAAATAAACATTGGCATCTGCTATTGGCCTCCAGAACAAGGAGCCTTTCATGATAAAGCACATTGGCACAAATGACTAAGGTTAAAATTTTTATTATGGGAATTTTAATTTCATTAGCATTCATTGATTTGCTGATGAATAATCTAGTGTAAAGGATAGGTCAGTTAAAATATATATTGATATGAGAAATGACCATTTCCTAACCACTGCATAAGTGAGAAGACTAGCTGATTACTGTTGGCAAAGACCCTAAAGCAGTATCAGACATCCATGTAGAGGAACACCTGGAAGCAGTGGCCGTGATATAATTAGATTTAATCTGATCAGTCAGACCAAAGCAACTGAACATTTACTGCTAGTTCCAAATTTCAAGAGGGCTAAATTTACAAAAATGATAGAGGATATGAAACAAGTAAGTTGGGCAATTCTAATTGACAAGGAAATACCAATGAAAAATGGGAGGCCCTGTAAACTATTCTAAGGCAAAAAGAAGTCATGTATGTCATAGAGTCAGAAGAATGGCACGTGGAAAAGCCAAACCCAAGTGGCTAATTAGTTATGTGCGAGGGTAAATAAGACAAACAAATACTTCTGCAAATTAAATCAGAATAACTCCCAGAAGTGCAAAGGTAGGTACTTAGTTGAAAATAAAATTATGGATAATGGATGTAGGGTAAACTGGGCAAATCTTAGGTCATGGTGGAAGTTCTAAATGGTTACTTTGCATTAGTTTTCATTATAGCAGATGATACTTAGTTTCTGTTACTTTATGCACAATTAACACGAACGTGGAGAATATCAGAGCAAATCCACATGTTTTCCAGGAAAGAATATGGGGTTTCAAATCTGATGGACTTCTGAGCATAATAACATTCATCCAAGTGCGCTCAAAAATGGGGGAAAAATCAGATGAGCCTTGATATATGTTTGATAGCTCATTAGAGAAATAGATTGGAAGGAGATTATTGTAGTACCAATTTTTTTCAAAGGACAGCAGGTCAGAACCAGGAAGCTACACGCAGGACCAACCTTGCAAATGGTGGTTACTCAAGCAGGTCAGAGGCTGGGTATTCTGCAGAAAGTGACTCACTTGACTTCCCAAAGCTTCTCCAACATCTATAAGGCACAAATCAGAAGTGTGATAGAATATCTTCCACTTAGCTGCATGGGTGTAGCTGCAGCAATACTCAATCCTGACATCATCCAGGACATAGCAGTCGATTTGATCAGCGGCCACATCACTCACTCTACCACTGGAGTACTGTGATTGCAGTGTCTACTATTAAGAGATGCACTGCATCAACTTGCTGAGGTTTTTTTCACTGTACCTCCCAAGCCCATAACCTCTGATACCTAGAAGGACAAGGTGAGCAGGTTCATGGGAACACCACCACCTCTAAGCTCCCCTCCAACTTGCACACCACCCTGACTTGGAAAATATTGCCATTCCATCATTGTTGCTGGCTCAAAGTCCTGAAACACTCTACGTAACAATAACACCTTCACTGTGTGGACTACAGTGGTACAAAAAGGTGACTCATTACTCTCTTCTCGAAGGAAACTTGGGATGGGATGGCTTTGGCAGCGACACCAAATTCCAAGAATGTATTTTTTTAAATAGACCCGTTAGCTTAACTTCAATTGTTAGAAAGTTGTCAGGAGAGATCATTAGAAATACTCTGTATGATACCTAGACAGAGTAGGTTGTTTGAGATTCCCAACATGGCTTCTAGTAAAAAAAATCATGTCACACCAACCTAAATGAATTTTTCAAGGAAGTAAATAAGCTAATAGATGAAGGTACGAAAGCATTCAGAAAGCATTTGACAAGGGCTGTACAATAGGATACTTCACAGGAGAGCGAGATCCTAGATTGCACAATTCGCACTAAATGGGAATGGTTTTTCCATTGGTAGCCTGATATTGAATACACCTTTGCAGTGCCACAATTCTTGACTTCCTCCCTTTTCAGTATTTACTATTACTGAAAAAAGAGAAATGCTGTCAAAGCTTCTCATCTTACATTCATCAGGACAGTCACATGAATGCCAAATTTCAAAGGGCACAACAATTTTAATGTGTATTGCTGAAAAAAGATGCATCAGTTAACTGGCAACAGCTCTACCAATCAGATTCCACTTGTCAACCAATCAGCACTCTCTTCTCATGAAGTATAAATTGTTGTTCCCTTTACATTTGGTATTCTTGCAGATTGCCCTGAGTGCAAGACTAAAAGCTTCAACAACATGTGCTTTTTTTTTAGCAATACTTAAGTTATGTACCACCAAACGACAATTTATACTGCATGAGAAAAGAGGTGCTGATTGGTTGGCAACTTGGCTCTGATTGGTCAAGACATTGGCATGGCAAATGCACAAGGAGTTATTGTACCCCATGCTTTTGTTTATTCAAAAAAGGTGCAATACCTGGACATATTCCTTTTGCCTGTAGAGGACAAGTCCCTGCGTATGAATATATGTAGCTTCTAGCAAGAGTAAGTGTGCTACATTGTGAGCCAGACTGATAACCTTAAATTGGTTGCTATTGCAATTCTTAGTACACTTGGGATTGTTCAGAAAATGTTGCCTGATCGTGGAATTACATCTAACATTAGACATTATGTTCTGAGCTTTGCAATTGCAGGCTGTTTGAGTACAGTCAGTACACTGCCTATTGTGGACAGCTGAAGGATGTGCTGTTTGATGCAATCCACCAGTCGTTGGGACGTATGGCCTACATACCTGGCATCACAGCAGCATAGGAATTCACCATCCGCATTATTCATTTGTGTGGTAGGCAGTCTATCCTTTTGGCCTGATGAGAAATAAAACCTTAAAAATAGTCAAGAGTTCTGTGTTTACATTTTTAGTCACACTTAGATAAGAGAAATGGTTAAATATGATACTGACTTGTTCCATGGATGTGACAGGCTAACCTCTGCAATGATTACATTTGACTTTTGAATTGTACCATATAAATGTTTGCAAAGTGACATTGTGAGTTTCCCTTTGCCATAGAATTATATAGCAGAGAAGGAGGCTATTTGGTCATCATGTCTGTGCCATCTATCATCATGTCTGTGCCAGCTGTTTGAATCCAATAAGTTCCACTCCTCCACTGCTTTCCAATAAATTTTTGAAATGTTTAATAAAATTTTCCTTCAGCTCTAAGGTATATAGTTCAGTGTCATTAGAATTATGGAATATCCTGTAGTCAGCTTCTGCAGAATACTCAGCACATTCTGTAGAACCAGAAGTTTGGAACACAGTTGGAAGTAGTTTGGCCTGTTGTGACTGTGCCAGCTTTTGCTGGAACAATCCAAAACTAATCCCACTGCCCCACTCTCTCCCAAATCTTTGTATCTTCCTCTGGTTCAAATATTTATACAAATTTCTCCTAAAAGATGCAATAACCTTTTCCACAGTGACTGGAAAGCTATGTGCACTGATACACAATGGTGTCTTGTTAGACTTGAATTATTGATACATGTATGATTGCACTTTGTTTCTGGGCATCCCTGTTTGAACAAACTTGTTTCTTTTTCTTGGTGCCACAGGTATCCCTTGTTTAAAGAGCATTCCATTAGCAGTTTTTTCATTTTAGCGCAGTTGGTAAATTAGAGTGTCAGGAAGATATAATTTTCATAATGTTATTGGAATTTATTGTAAAGTAGAGTAACAATGGGGTCTGTGTCTATGTCTTGTGTGCATGTGTGTGTGCGACTTAATTGATTTAAAGGCAGCTGGCCTGAAGGCTTTGATTTATTAGAAGGTAAGCTAGATTTGAAATGTTAAGCAGGTAAACATAGATATAAAGGGAACTTTTGCATTTTTAAATCAACCTGACTAGCTTGAATTTAAAGGAGGGGTGAAATGTTTCACCTAGCCAGGAGAAGTTAAGAAACAGTGTATTAATTTTTCCCAAAGATTACTGGTAAAATTGGCACTATGAGAGATTTTTATTATTAAAGAGGTAAAGTATAAAGACATGGTGAAGCAATGGGAATTTGCATTCAAAGGGGAAAATATGTATAAAGGAGAGAAGGTTGTGTGTAAGGATAGGCATCCTAAGATCTAAAACAAGGATGAAAAGCCTCCAGCATCTAAGCCTCACGCTGCTGTCTACAAAGAACTGAAGTTAAGTAAAGTCACTTTGAATTGGATTGTTCAGGGTATCGTGTTTCTTTCCCTGAGTTTTTAAAAATCTTACTATGTCTTACTGTTGCCTTAACGAAAGTGTAACTGGGAGTTAGATTAACTAGGAGATTTAGAAGTTATCTTGGTAGAAATTTGTAGATCTATGTATGTGCTTCAAATCATTTCTTCTATTAATAAAGATTTAATTCAGTTTTGTAAGAAACCTATAAGACTCTGTGGTCTTATTACTACCGAATTCAAAGCCCGCATCTTGCAGTACATACAAATTGCAAATCGTTGTGGCAGTTGCTTCAAGTTTCCCTCTAGGATTTGAGTGGCTCAGCATTTACCATCAGCTGTGCCATAACAAGAGAAGTTCCCAGAATAGCATTGTCTCCATTTTCATTTTAGCACAGTTAATGCACATGCTCAGTTATCTTTGAAAACAAATCGGCGCTTCTCCCCTCCAGGGAGGCAATGGCATAGTGGTATTGTCACTAGACTAGTAATCCAGAGACCCAGGGTAATTCTCTGGGGATCTGGGTTCGAATCCTGAAATGGCAGATGGTGGAATTTGAGCTCAACAAAAATCTGGAATTAAAAGTCTAATGATGACCATGAAATCATTGTCGATTGTTGTAAAAACCCATCTGGTTCACCAGTGTCCTTTAAGGAAGGAAATCTGCTGTCCTTACCTGGTCTGGCCTACATGTGACTCCAGACCCACAGCAATGTGGTTGATACTTCAATGCCCTCTGAATAAGGGCAATTAGGGATGGGCAATAAATCTGGCCTAGCCAGCGACTCTCACACCCCATGAATGAATAATTAAAAAAAAATAACCGCCTGTCCCAACCCTCCCGCTTTCCACTTCCTTCTCCCAACTCTCCCGATCGGTACTTCCCTTTCTCGATTCTCCCCCTCGGTGCTTCATCCTCCCACCCCTTCTGCTTGCCGCTTCCCTCCCCAACCCTCCCTGTCCAAAACCCTTGCTGCTTCCTGCTTGCTGTCTCTCCCCCCAGCCCCCTGCACCAGCAAGTGGGAAGGTCGGGGGAGGGAAGCAGCGAGCGGGAGGGAAGCGGCGAGCGGGAGGGTCAGGGGAGGTGGTGAGCCGCATGATCAGAGGAGGTGGCGAACAGGAAGGTCGGGGGAGGAAGGCTGCAAGCAGGAGGGAGCAGGAGGCGGGAAGTGGCGAGGCAGGAGGTAAGTAGAAAGAGTTAGTATGAGGATTTTTGGGAGTTAGGTTCAAGGCAGCCAGTAGGCTTTTAATGTAACAATTACAGGAATGTAACCCACCCTTATTACATGTTTTCTTCTGGGGAAGTAATTTTCGTTTAGCATGCCAGTTTTTAGAGAAGAATAAGTCAGTGGAGTATTGAATGGCATTCACTAGGTCTGGAGGCAATGGGTAATGAACAATAGAGGCAAGCAATGTGGTTCATCATGCAGCAGGTTGCTGCAGTATTGTCTAGATTCTTCCTGTAAAGAACAAGCAATTAAATGGTGACTAACTTTAGATCACTCTGGCAGTGAGCAGTTGATTTGAATTGCATAGGTTGCGGTTTAGGAGCAGGTTGGTTGATTACTGTGCTAAATGGAAAATAGTCCATCGCCAAAAAAACCCAGCTGAAAGTGGAAAAGAAATGCACTGGACAACACTGGGGGAGACGGTGGCTTGATGGTCCAGAGACCCAGGTTAGTACTCTGGGGACACAGGTTCAAACCCCACCATGGTGGAATTTAAATTCAATTAATAACATCTGGAATTGAAAGCTAGTCTTAGTAGTGGCACCATGAAACCATTATTGATTGAAATAAAAAAACCCTTCTGGTTCACTCATGCCCTTTAGGGAAGGAAATTTGCCATCCTGGTCTGGCCTATGTGTGACTCCAAAATCCACAGAAATGTTAACTGCCCTCTGAAATGGCTTAGCAAGGCACTCAGTTCAAGGGCAATTACAGATAGGCAACAAATGCTGGCCTTGCCAATGATGCCCACATCTCAAGAAAGAATAAATAAACCAAAAAAATCAGTTATTGCATGGAAGCACATGACACCTGAAAGTTAAAGATGGATTTTTAACATTATCTGTTGAGCATATCCTGAGAAAATTGAGAGTCAAAGATGTAGTGTTGGGCTAGGTATGAGTGGTAGGCTCCCTTTCTTAATGATATTAGTGAATCATTTTGGTTCTTATGACTATCTGGCAGCTTTTGTGGTCATTGTTTTCCTACTGCTAGCCCACAGGTTACAGGATTTATTGAATTCAGTTTTACAACTTCCCATTGTAGGACCGTTAAGATACTGTTCTATTGCGTAATTTTCATGATAATATTTTAATTTCTTGATTTTTTTTTAAAATAGGAAAGAATGTTTCAGTTTATGGGGAGTTTTAAGGTTTTCCTTTTTCCTCCCACCCTATCCTTAAAATGATGGGCCCCTAACATGGTTTGCTTTTATGAACTTGACGGCAAATTTTGGCAAGCTCTTTGCCTGCAGGGACCATTACAACCAAACCCTAACCCAGTGCCTTCATTAACATTTCCATTGGGAGCACCTGGTTGATGATCAAAGTGGGTACAACAGCCAATTTTACTTTCCTTAATTTAAGTGCACTGTCAGCATTTATATTGTTCCAGCAATTCCAGTGGAGATTATGTTACTCAATACAGACCAAAGATGGAACGTGGTACCTTCCTGGTATGTTGGTGACTAGATAAAAATGCTGAACTCTCAGGCAAACAGAGAGCTCATTTTAAATATTTTTTTTGTGTCGAAAATATTCAGCATGATTTATTTAGACCAGCTGCAGAAAGAAATTCTTGCCAGTGACTTGTTGAAAACAGTGCCAACACCTGTCTCCTAAAAGCTTAATGGTGATTAGAATTTGTGGCTGGCAGCTGGATGTGCCCTGAATTCTTTTAAGCAGTAATTGGAATGTTTTGAAGTTTGTGCAGCAGTAATTTATTTCCAGGAGTTTTTTTCAAATTAATGCATGGGATTTCTTACTGCACAATGGTCAGAATAAAGGCCTCTGCATTGCTATTATTTACAGCAAGTATTGCTTCAGCTATATCTAACACTTTGCAACTTGTGACTGCATGACTTTAATGTGAGTTCTCATCTCATGGTTTTAAGAGAAAAAATTAGTAGTAAAACAGTCCGAAGCTAAGATATGCATATCTTTTGTGTAAGGCTTAGTGACAGAAGTGTTGAAAGATGAACAAATCATTAAAATACAGTTTTTAGGTTACTTTCCATGGAATTGATGTTAACATTGTATGTATATGAAATAAATACATTTGTTACAGACTCTTCGTTCATCATTCCAGTAGAACATAGACTTTCATCTCTTTCATGGTAATGGTCTCAGATACTTTGTGATTAACCATAAGTGCACAGAATAACTGTACGTAGAATAATTTTATTTAGTCCTAATAATGTGGTTAACTTGTAGCAGCATTGATACTCAGCTGTATTCAGCAGCAAGAACAACGAAATAGACCATTTGAAGAAATGCGGAGCACTGTTCTGTGAGCTGATAGTTGTTGGGTTAAATCTGCTGTATAGTTAACAGTATTCCCGCTATTCCCATCATTACTATTTCTTATAAATAAGCTTGATTATCCTCATCGGTTTAGGTTGATCTTGAAGTAGAGTTTTACTTTATTGGGCTATCAACTTTAATTCTTTTACTGTCCATTATGACATTATACCAATGTTTTGAAAAAATCTCTATAATAAATATTATGACTGACGTTCTGTGTTATTCCTGCCTTTTCAGTTATCAGTCTGCCCATACAATGAAGGGTGCTGTGTTCAACAGTGCAGGGGAAACAGACATTAAAGCCTTAAAATTGTACACTGTAAACTATAATTTACATTTTTTGGATTGCATGCGCAGAGATTATGTTCTGAACGGTAGATATTTTTAACGAATGTAATTTCCGGTAACTGGAGAATACTGGATGACAGTATTGTATGTCTACTTGTTATAATGCAAATATAATTAGCTGTACATATTTGTATTTTCAAACATGCACATAAAGGAGTTGGAATACTTCACTTCGATAATGATAAAGGTAATTTAAGGTCAGAAAAAGTATTAGAAAAAGCAATTGCTTTTTAATTTGTGGAAGTCCATGAGGGAGTATTACAGTTGTGGGTGCACATTTCATTTGATGACCACAAAAGATAATATATGGATCCAAAGAAAAAGATAGTAGCGGGGTTACCAAAGAATTACCAAAGGGTTTTGAAGAAGGAAAGGAAAGAGAAAAAGCAGAAGAGCTTAGAAATGGAAATCCAGAACATGGGCCTGGGCAGCTAAAGGGACAGCCACTAGCTTAATGGTGAATTGGGTGGATGCACACCAGACTGGAATTAAAACTGAAGAGGTTGGGCTGTAGGGATTGGAACGCCAGAGAGGTTTATGGAGATGGATACTGTTAATAAATTGAAATACTGTGATCACAAATTTAAATTTGAAACATAAGAACTGGAGCAGGCCATTCAGTCCCATGCTGAATGCTCTGCTATTAAATTAGATATTGATCGATCTGCACCCCAGCTCCATTTACCCACCATATCCATTACCTAACAAAAATCCATCAATCTCAGTTTTGAATTTTTTTATTTGATTTTGAGGGAGAACATTCCACATTTCCACTACCTTTTGTGTGAAGAGCTGCTCCTTGACATCACCTGAACAGTTGAGCTCTAATTTTCAGGTTATGACCTTGTATCCTGGACTACTCACCAGAGGAAATAGGGTAGAGAGAAACTATCAACTCCTTTGATCATCTTCAACAGCTCAATTAGATTCACGCCATTAATATTCCATACTCAAGGGAATACATGCCTTTCAGCATATCCTCTTAACTGTTTAACCCCGGTATCACTCAGGTGAATCTGCATTACACCCCCGCCAGATGTTGGGAGATTGGGAACTACTGTAATTAGTGAGGACAGTGGTGATGAGTGGGTGGTTAAGTGCAGTGTAGGATACAGACAACAGATTGTTGGATAAAGTAAAGCCTGCACGAGGTGGAAGATGGGAGGCTAGCTTGGAGAGTGTTGTTGGGTCTGCAGGTGGTAATGATATGGATGAGGATTTCAAGCAACGTGTGGGATGAAGTAGGAGTGCAGGCAGGTGAATTTGCAGATGTGGAAGTATGCAGCTTTTGTGATGGAGAGGATATGGGGCCAGAAAGTCAGCTGAGAGTTGAATACGATAGAAAAGTTGCAAACAGTCTGGTTCAACCTGAGGCAGTGTCTGAAGTCATCGATCCTCACAACAGGTCATTTCAGTGCTGTTCTACAGAGTGCTGGTAATATTAATTAAGTAAGTAAAATACGTTTTGTAATACATTGTTTTCCAGCCCTTGGAAATTGATGTGCATAAATGTAAAAAAAAATGTAGCTTTTCAATAAAAGTTCTAATAGAATGATACTTTTGGGGTGCAACAAACCTGTGATCTTCTAAATAGCTGTCAGGTTCTGAAATATATTCAAATTGCTTCAGTATGGTTAATTGGCACTATGTAGAACTAAATCAAAAACAAAAATAGCTGGAAAAACTCAGCAGGTCTGACAGCATCTGTGGAGAGGAATACAGTTAATGTTTCGAGTCCGAATGACTCTTCATTAGAACTAAATGTTGTGTGAAGATCTGGAGATCATGAGTTCAAATCCCAGCATGGTAGCTGGGGAATTTCAATTGAGTTAATTAATTAATAAGAAAATATGGAATAAAAAGCTAGGACTGTATCAGTAATCGTAACTATGAAACTACCAAGAACCTTGTGAAAACCCATCTGGTTCACGAAAATCCTTTAGGAAAGGAAATCTGCCACCCTTGCCAGATCTGGGTTATATGACTCCAGGCCCACACTATTATAGTTAACTCTTAACTACCTTTTGAAATGACCTAACAAACCATTTAGTTGCATCAATGACACTACGAGAAACAAGAATAATAGTAAACCCGGATGGACCACCCAAAATTGACTTAGTGGACTTCGACATGACGAAAGCACACTCAGCCCGGTTAACCCTGCAAAATCATCCTCACTAATATCTGGGGACTTATTCCAAATTTGGGAGAGCTGTCCCACAGACCAGTTGAGCAACAACCTGACATAGCCATACTCATGGGGTAGAATTTTGCCGTTGGCGAGAAGGGGGTGTGGCCCGCTCGCCGACGCGTAAAATGATGTGGGATGACGTCATCCCGCTCCATTTAAATTTTCAGGAAGGCAGGGGCACAACAAAATCAGCTGCGGGCCCGCTGACCTGTCAATGGCCAATTGAGGCTATTGACAGGATCATTGAAACAATTAAAGGACCTGCCCATCCAACCTTAAGGTTGGCGGGCAGGCCAGGAGCCCCGGCGGCAAATAGAGAAAACATGAAACCTCATCCAGCGGCGGGATGAGGTTTCATGCAGGGTTTTAAAAATTTTAATAAAGTTATTCTGTAAATTATAAACATGTCCCATCTCATGTGACAACATGAGGGGGACATGTTAGGGAATTTTTTTTTTCTATTTTTAATATTTTTCAAAGTGGAAGCAATCTCCCTGAGGCTGCACTTAGCCTCAGGGAGATGTGCGCTCTTTCATGCGCATGCACAAAAGAGCGCACTCTCACTTTTAGGGAATCCCCCCCCCCCCACCCGGCTCGCACAGGAAGCGCTTCTCGCCGGACGTCATGCTGGGTGGGCCTTAATTGGCCCGCCCACGTAAAATGGCGATGCGGCCCGCTTCGCTGGCGGGGATCAGCTCTCCACCCGCCGGAGATTGGGTCAGGCCCACCCGCCCAACAGGCAGAAAATTCTGCCCATGATATCGTACCTTTTAGCCAATATCCCAGACTCCCCCATTGCCATAAGCAAAATACTGCGAATGCTGGAAATTAAAAATAAAGACAGAAAATGCTGGAAATACTCAGGAGCTCTGGTGGCATCTGTGGAGAGAAAAATAAAGTTAACATTTCAGATCATGACCTTTCATCAAAACAATACAAATTTGTTACTACTGATGGCCCACAGTTCTGATTAAAAGTCATAACCTGAAACGTTAACTCTGTTTCTTTCTCCATTACAATCCCTGGGTGTGCCCTCTCCTGCTGAGAGGCAGACCCACCAGTGGTGGTGGCGACACATTGATATGCATTCAGGTTAGAGTGGTCCTGGGAGTCCTCAACATTGACGCTGGACCCCATGACTTCTCAAGGCATCGAGTCAAAAAGGACAAAACAACCTGTTGCCGGATACCACCAACCGCCCTCCCTCAGCTGATGAATCAGAACTCCTCCATGTTGAAAACTAGTTGGAAGAAGCACTGAATGTAGCAAGGGCACAAAATGTAATCAGGATATGGAACTTCAATCTCCATGACAAAGTGTAGCTCGGTAGCATCACTACTGACTGAACTGGCTGAGTCCTGAAGGATATATCTGTCAGACTGGGCCTGCAGCAGATGGTGAGAGCACCAACACAAGGGCAAAACCTACTTGATCTCAACTTCACCAGTCTACCTATTGAAGCTGAGTCTGACCGTAACAGTATTGGTAGGAATACCCAACACACAGTCCTTGTAGGGATAAAGTCCAGTCTTCACACTGAGGACACCCGCCATCATGTTATGTGGCATTACTGTTGCGTTAAATGGAATAGATTAAGAAAAAATCTATTAGCTCAAATCTGAGTATCCATGATGCACTGTGGGCCATCATCAGTGGCAAAATTGTATTCCATGCAATTTGTAGCCTTACGGCCTGGTATATCCCTCACTCTACCACTATCATGGTTGTGGACAATTAAACAACTAATAGTAGAAGGAGGCTCAGCACATATCTCCATCCTCAATGGACATGCTTGCAAAAGACAAGACTGAAGTGTTTGCAGTCATCTTTAGCCAGAGTGCTGGGTGGCTGATCTATCTCAGCCTCCTCCTGCAGTCCCCACCATCACATAATCAAGTCTTCAGCCAATTCGATTCGCTCCATATGATATCAGGAAATGGCTGAGCTCACCAGATACAACAAAGGCTATGGGCCTCAACAACATCACAGGTTTACTCCTGACATCCTGTGCTCCAGAACTAGCTATGCCCCTAGGCAAGCTAATTCAGTATAGCTGCAACACTGGCATCTACCCAATGGTGAAAAGTTCCCCAGGCGTGTCCGTGCCACAAAAAGCAAGAAAACTCATCCAGCCAGTTATCGCACCATCAGTCTACTTTCAATCATCAGCAGAGTAATGGAAGATGTCATCGACAGGGCTGTCAAGTAGCAATTAATCACTAAAAACCACCCTACTAGCGCTCAATTTGGGTTCCTCCAGGACCACTTGGCTCCTCACCTTGTTTATAGCCTTGGTCCAAGCATTGACAAAAAAGTTAAATTCCAGAGGTGAGATGAGAGTGACTGTCCTTGACATCAAGGCAGCATCTGATGGTATGTGACCTCAAGGAGCCCTTGTAAAATTGAAGTCAATGGGAATCCAGGAAAACTCTCCATTGCCTGGAGTCATACCTAGCACAAAGGAGAATTGTGGTTTTTGGAAGCCAATCATTTCAGCTGAGGACATCCTTGTGGCTCCTCAGGGCAGCGTCCTACTCTTAACCATCTTCTGTTGCGTCACCAGTGACCTTCCTTTCATCATAAAGTCAAAAGTGAAGATGTTTGCTGATAATTGCAGTGTTCAGTTCCATTTGCAATTCATCAAATGACAAAACGATCTGTGTCTGCATGCAGCAAGATCCTGGACAACATTCATTATCAACCAGTAAATGGCGAATAGTATGTGCGGCACTCGTGCCAGGTAGTGACCATCTCCAACAAAAGAAAAACTGTCTAGCTCCATTTTATATTCTATGATATTATCAACAATATTCTAGAGGTCATCATTGACCGGAAACTTAACTAGGGCAAGCAGGCACATAAGTATTATGTCTACAAGAGCAGGTCAGAGGCTGAGTGTTATGTGGTGAGTGACTTGCCTCCTGACTCTGCAAAGTCTTTTCTGACTGTGCCTCGTGGATGGTGTAGTGTGATGGAATCCTTACCACTTGCCTGGGTGATGCGGCTCCAACAAACCCATGAGGCTTGACACAATCCAGGACAAAGCAGCCTACTTGATTGGCTCTCCATCCACCACGTAAAAAATTTATTTCTTGCACCACTGCACACATTGGTCGCAGTGTATATCAAATATAAGATGCACGGCAGCAACTTGTTAGTACTCCTTAGCAACACCTCCCAAACTTGTGACCTCAGCTGCCTTGAAGGACGAAGGCAGCAGATGCATGGAAACACCATTGCCTCCAAGTTCCCCACCAAGTCGCACACCATCCTGACTTGGAAATATATTGTCATTTCTTCGTTATCACTGGGTCAAAATCCTGGAACTCACTCCCTAATAGCAGTAAGGGTATAGCATCACCAAATAAACTGCAGTGGTTCAAGAAAGCAGCACCCCACCACCTTCTCAAAGACAATTAAGAATAGGCAATAAATGCTGGTCTTGCCAGTGACACCCAAATTATGGTCAGATGTGTATTTTTGAATGTGATTTAAAGGTCATATAATGTTAGGTTAAAAGGGTTCAGCTGTTACACATCACAGAGGAAATTTTCTTGGGTCTGTACCCAAGTGCAGTGGATCACCAGGCTGCAGTGAATATCAAAAAAAGCAGCAGGCCAGAGTGCATGCCTGTAAAGGAACTGACCTGATTTTTCTTCCATTTATATTAATGGGGAAAACAGAAACTCTCCCCATAGGTATCAGCTTAAGTGTATGCACACAGATAATACTTGATGCCTAATGTTCTAACTTGTACAACAAACAGTATGTAATGGCATCATTAGAAGCCTAATACTTTTATCATTGGATAAGTGCTTTCTGTTTAAAAAAAAAAAATTCTTTCGAGTTATCAACAGTCACAGATTGCAACTCTTTCGAGTACAATCACAGTTCTTGGTTTCTGGGAGTGGGACATGAACCCACAACCGTCTGATTCAAAGGCGAGGGTGCTATGAACTGAGCCACAGCTAAACTTGGTTGCAATCCTCTAGTATGTTAACTAATTGTAAACTTCATGCCATTGGAGAACTCTCTGGTACTTTTTGAACCTCTTTGTTATTTTTTTTAAGTTGCAAAATCCCCAATAAAAATTAGGTAATGTTACAAAGTTGTGGAACTATGACTAATGCTGGTATTGGATTCTACTAGGATATCAATAAAGCACATTTAATTGAAAGACTTGACTTCGGATTGTACCTGCTGCCTTTAATTTTCAGTCTGTTAATACATCATTTACTATTAGGAGGTACAGAACGCAGAGGTTATTACAGATGGAAATAATTCTAGTTTTAACAGCTAGGATGTTAAAGCTGAGAATGTATTACTTAATTTATGATGAGATAAGGCTATTCTGGAAATTTCATACTGCTTCTTTGCAAAATTTCACTCCACTTAATTGCAGTGGCAACAGTTTTTAGAGATGCCTTCCCTTAACCCTGTGTTGTAGGATGTACCTGCATGCCGTTGTAATGTAAATATGCTCAGCAGAGCAAGGGTTAATATGGGACTGGAGAATAGCATGGTATGATGTATAGATTCACATGATAATAGACTAAGAGAACAGTCTAGAAAGAACACTCTGGAACCAGCCTGAATGGAGATGATTACACCATGCATGACAGTAACCTGAGACCTATAAATAGTTAAAGGTTAACAATAAACGGTTCATGTTTAAATATACAAGTCTCAAGATCTCATCACTGAGACATTTAAATAACTCATATTACAACACACTATCTATCTATAATATACATTAGTAGTTGAACTATGCAATGTCTTTGTCAAACACTGTACTATGTATGTGTACACCTTGAAACAAGCACAGAGATTATGTATGAAGATATAATTTCAGTGCTTGGCGGAATGGTTCTTTTCCAAATTATGTGACATTCCACTAAGAGAATCCTGCTGTGACATGACAGCTGTACCTAAATGAATGAACCATAATGTGTCATTGGCTTATTTAAATATTTTAGTGGCACTCTTAGCGGGTAGCTTGAGTCAGAATATCAAAGTATTTTCATTTTATTTTTCTGCTGCAGTTGTCCCTGGTCTTTTACCTTGATTTGACTGAAAACCATTGTGACATTACATGAAGCTCTGAATCATCTGGCAGTGAATATTTCTGCACCCCTTGCCACAAGTCTCCTGTGAAATGTCCAGTCCAAATCGACATTAGCTTCTGAAGTGCTGTTCAGGCACTTTGTTTAAATTGGGGCATTACTTATAATGCAATAACATGTGACCTTAATGAGCCACATATGCACTTCTTGTTCCAGACTGCCTGCATACAAGTACAATGTGCTGAGTATATTTACCATCTGAAAGACCTCTCGCAATGGGAGGTGCAGCTAGCCTAACATATTGGGTATGAGCCTAAGTATTGTTGTCTCCTATATCTCACCGTTCACCTTTGTATTTTGACATTGACCATTGCAGTCCACTGGGGATTTGTTATTTTTTGGATGGGTGCTATTCAATTGTTTAGGGACTGCATGACCGTGTATGAAGTTTGCACAGAAACATTCTAAACATGCTGCAAGCAGGTGCCTGACTTTGAGGGGGGTAGTACTGTGCTGCAATAAGAAAATACGGAGATGAATTTTATGTGGAGATGGGTTACCTGCGCCCATGATCAAAAAGTCCGTCGGCACTGTGTTGACTAGAAACCGGCTGCCCTGCAGTGATATTATGATGGGAGCAACCTGGATTGTGAGTGAGTGGCTGAAAACTTGGCAGATGGAGTTTAATGTAGGAAAGCGTGAGGTCATGCACTTTGGTAGGAAGAATCAAAAAGCAAAAAATTATTTAAATGGAGAGAGGCCCCAAAAAAGTGCAGCACAGAGGGATCTGGGTGTCCTTGTGCATGAAACACAAAAAGTTAGCATGCAGATGCAGCAAGTAACTAAGAAGGCAAATGAAATTTTGGCCTGAATTGCTAGGGGGTTGGAGTTTAAAAATAGGGAAGTCTTATTACAACTGTACAGGGTGTTGGTGAGGCCACACCTGGAGTACTGTGTACAGTTTTGGCCCCCGCATTTAAGAAAGAATGTACTGGCATTGTAGGCAGTTCAAAAGAGATTCACTAGGCTGATTCCTGGGATGAAGGGGTTGACTTATCAAGAACGGCTAAACAGGTTAGGCCTTTATTCAATAGAGTTTAGAAGAATGAGGGGTGATCTTATTGAAACATACAAGATTCTGAGTGGGCTTGACAGGGTAGATGTTGAAAAGATGTTTCCACGAGTGGGGGAATCTCGAACTAGGGGCATAGTTACAGAATAAGGGGACACTCATTTAAAATGGAGATGCAAAGGAATTTCTTCTCTCAGAGGGTAGTGAATGTCTGGAATTCTGTACCCCAGAGAGCTGTGGAGGCTAAATCACTGCAAGTATTTAAAGAGGAGGTAGATAGATTTTTGAAATATCGGGGAGTTGACGGCTATGAGGAGCTGGCACGAAAGAGGAGTTGAGGCCTGGGGCAGATCAGCCATGAGCTTATTGAATGGCAGGGCAGGCTTGAGGGGCTGAATAGCCTACTCCTCCTCTTCCTTATATTCTTATGTTCACTCCTAGTGTGCTGTGTATAGCTTTGGCCCACTTGACTAAGGAAGGATATACTCACCTTGTAGTGGGTATAGCAAAGGCTCATTTGGCTGATGGCTAGATGAAGGGATTGTTGTATGAGGAGAGATTGAGTGTACTGGGACTATATTTCCAGGAATTTAGAAAAATGAAAGGTAATCGCATTGAAACAAGCAAAATTCTTAAAGGAAGTAAAAGGATAGATGCTGGGAGGATGTTTTCTCTGACTGGGGAGTCTAGAACTAGGGGTCACAGTCTCAGATTAAAGTTCAGGCATTTAGAACTAGGAGGAGGAGACATTTCTTCACTCAGAGGATTGTGGATCTTTGGAATTCTCTGCCACAGATGGCTGTGAATGCTCAGTCATTGAACATGTTGAAGACAAGAGTTTGATAGATTCTTGGATAGTAAGGGAATTAAGGGATATGGGAATAGTTGTGGGATAATGGAGTGAGGTAAATGAGTCATGACAGTATTGGATGACAGAGCAAGCTTGAAAGGCTGAATGGCCTAACCCTACTTCTATTTCTTATGTCCTTGAGTTGTACCATTTTATATTTACCAGTGGATCTCATGGTGTTCTTCGTGTGAAGTTGGAGTATGCGGTCTCTCTCTCACAACGTTGTCATCCTTGTTTTGTATCTCTCTTTTCTATTTCCTTTCTTTACTCTCTCACACACACACTCACTGTTTAGTTCTGAGTGGGAAGTGTTGCGTGGGGTGCCTAGAAAAGTAGCTGCCAAGGACTGTAGGTTTAATTTTTTTAGTGACGGTCGCAGAAAAATGCAGCTTGCAGCCCATGTCGGCTCTTATGTTTTCCCCTTATTATCCCCTGCATTCCTTACTACTTTGGCTTTACACTACTTCCTCTCCATGCATCAGCTTCTTACTCTGTGACTCTCCTAGCCCTTCCTCTTTGCATTGTTCTTCATTCCCCATATCCTCTCATCTCCCTCACCCCCTTGTTCCCTCTCCTGTCCGCTCCCTCATGTCTCAGTTCCCTTCACCTACTAATTCCCTGAGGGCAGCCAGCCAGATGCCCCATCTCTACTTCTCCCTCCTCCCTTCCAATTATGTCTGTTCTCTCCCAACCTCCCAATGACCTATTCCGCTCTCATGGTTCCAAGTCCCATCTGCCATCCCTATTCCCTTTGCACAACTGTGGCAGAAAGTTTTTTTTTAAGCACTATGCTGCAAATTTGCTGTTAACATGGGCAAAAGAGCTGAACTCCCGAGAGGTGAGAGTGACTGTCATTGACATCAAGGTCGCATTTGACTGAGTGTGGCATCAAGGAGCCGTAGCAAAGCTGGAGTCTATGGGAATCAGGGAAAAACTCTCCACTGGTTGGAGTCGCACCTAGCACAAAGGAAGATGGTTGTGGTTGTTGGAGGTCAGTCATCTCAGCTCCAGGGCATCAATGCAGGAGTTCCTCAGGGTAGTGTCCTCAGCCCAACCATCTTCAGCTGCTTCATTAATGACTTTCCTTCCAACATAAGATCAGAAGTGGGGATGTTCGCTGATGATTGCACAATTTTCAGCACCATTCGTGACTTCTCAGATACTGAAGCAGTCTATGTCCAAATGCAGCAAGACCCAGACAATATCCAGGCTTGGGCTGACAAGTGGCAAATAACATTCATGCCACATAAGTGCCAGGCAATGACCATCTCCAACAAGAGAGAATCTAACCATCGCATCTTGACATTCAATGGCAAAACCATCACTGAATCCCCCACTGTCAACATCCTGGGGGTTATCATTGATCAGAAACTGAATGGGACGAGCCATTTAAATGCTGTGGCTACAAGAGCAGGTCAGAGGCTAGGAATCGTGTGACGAGTAACTCACCTCCTGACATCCCAAAGCCTGTCCACCATCTACAAGGCACGAGTCAGGAATGTGATGAAATGCTCCCCACTTGCCTGGATGAGTGCAACTCCCACAACACTCAAGAAGCTTGATACCATCCAGGACAAAGCAGCCCGCTTGATTGGCACCACCTCCACAAACATTCACTCCCTCCACCACTGATGCACAGTAACAACAGTGTGTACCATCTACAAGATGCACTGCAGGAATTCACCAAGGCTCCTTAGACAGCATCTTCCAAACCCATGACCACTGCCGTCTAGAAGGACAAGGACAGCAGATGGATGGGAACACACCCACCTGGAAGTTGCCCTCCAAGTCACTCACCATCTTAACTTGGAAATATATCGCCGTTCTTTCACTGGGTCAAAATCCCAAAACTCCCTTCCTAACTGTACTATGGGTGTACCTACACCATATGGACTGCAGCGGTTCAAGAAAGCAGCTCACCGCCACCTTAAGGGCAACTAGGGATGGGCAATAATTGCTGCCCCAGCCAGCAAAGCCCACATCCTGTGAATGAATAAACAAAAATTATGCCAGAACATGTGCTTTCCGTTCACAAGTTCCCAAGCACAATTACCTGAACCAGGTATCTCAAAGTCTGTTCCCAAACAGGACCAGATATATCAGAGAGCAAGAGCAGTTGAACAGCTCGAGGGCAAACCGGTCCAAGTGAATGGGTGATTGGCAGGTGAATATTGCCAATGTGGAGGGAAGGTGACAAGATGCAAGAATCTTTGTGATAACATATCTAGGTAAGAGTAGTAGCTGGGAAGGTAAGAGCTCAATGGAAGCAATAGGGGGGCAATTTTTTTTCCTGCATGGGATGTGGGCATCGTTGGCAATGCCAATATTTGTTGCCCATCCCTAATTGCTTTGGAGAAGGTAGTGGTGAACTGCCTTCTTGAATTGCTGCAATCCAGCTGGTGCACGCACACACAGTGCTGTTAGGAAAGGAGTTCCAGGATTTTGATCCAGTGACAGGAATGGTGATATAGTTCCAAGTCAGTATGGTTTATGGCTTGGAGGGAACTTGCTGGCGTGTTGTCCCATGCGTCTCTTGCTCTTGCCCTGCTGGGAAATAGAGGCCATCTGTGTAAGGTGCTGTCAAAGGATGCTTACGAGTTGTTGCAGTACATCTTGTGTATGGTACACACTGCTGCCGCTGTCCGTTGGTGGTGGAGGGAGTGAATGTTTGAGTTGGTGGATGGGGTGCCGATCAAGTGGGTTGTTTTGTCCTGAATGGTGTGAAGTTGCTTGTGTTGCTGGAGCTGCACTCATCCACGGAAGTGGAGAGTATTCCATCACAATCCTCATTTCTGTCTTGTAGGTGGCGGAAAGGCTTTAAGGAGACAGAGGACGAGTTACTCTCCACGGAATTCCCAGCCTCTGACCTGCTTTTGTAGCCACAGTGTTTATATGGTTGGCCCAGTTCAGTTCTTGGTCGGTGGTAACTCCCAGTTTGTTGTTAGAGGAGGATTTGCGATGGTAATGTTGTTGAATGTCAAGGGGAGGTGGTTAGCTTCTTTCTTGTTGGAGATGGTCATTGTCTGGCACTTGTGAGGCACAAACGTTACTTGCCACTTGTCAGCCCAAGCCTGAATGTCGTCCAGGTCTTGCTGCATATAGAATGTACTGTTTCAGTATCTGAGAAGTTGCGAATGGTACTGAACATTTTGCAATCATCAATGAACATCCCCACCTCTGACCTTTATGATATAGGGAAGATCATTGATGAAACAGCTGAAGATGGTTGGACCTAGGATACTACTCCGAGAAACTCCTGCAGCGATGTTTTGAAACTACGATGATTAGCCTCCAACAACTGCAACCATCTTCCTTTGTGCTAGGTCTGACTCCAACCAGCAGAGAGTTTCCCCCCTGATTACCATTGACTTCAATATTGCAGGGCTCCTTGATGCTATACTCAGTCAAATGCTGCCTTGATGTCAAAGGCAGTTACTTTTACCTCACCTCAAATTAAACTAAATTAAAATGTTGAAAGAAAAATCTTACTTGGAAAGAATAGAAAGTTGAAATTAAATATATGAAATGTAAATTCCTCTTCAGTGCCACCAAGAGGAATTGAACATGAAGAAGCAGCAGTACAACTTAGCATTGAGAAGATTGCTAGCTAAGGAACTCCCTTCCTAACAGTACCGTAGGCCGTAGGTGTATCTATACCAGATGGACAACTACAGTTCAAGTTGACAGTTCACCGCCTTCTCGAGGGCAATTAGGGAAGAGCAACAAATGCTGGCCTTCCCAGTGATGCTCCTACTCTGTGAAAGAGTTTAAAAAAAAAACAAGTATAATGATAAGTATGCATACCTTACTTACAGTTAAACATAACACTTCTCACGTGACAAAATTGTAAATGTGACAAACAGTGCTTGCTGGACAAAACACTTTGAGGATGGCATAATATCTTGATGTGATTATTTCCTCTTCCAAGTTGGAGAATGTCCTGTTTTATAAAAAAAAAATCATTTAGCATTTATTGCACAGTGTATTATCAGGACTACTGATTTAAGGTTAGTCAAGATCCATTTTTGTCATGTGGCATTCTGGTATTTTATTTGGCGTTTGAAGATTGACTTCTGCACCCTGTTTTTCTGTGAATCAGTGGTCTTGATTATTATGTTAATTTATATACATCCAAAATAATAATACTCAGTTTTTGTCTGTTTGGACTGTTTTGATTGGTCAGTTAAGGGACATGTCTGTTGATAGGGGAATTTGGTGGGCGGTGCCTAGTGCACACGGAGACACGTGGTGCATGTGAAAGGTGAGCAAATGTGGTTGCCAACCATTTGTGGTGGTTGATGGAGAACAAAAACAGAGAAATGTAGGAGGGAAACCGACAACAAAGTTATCCTGCCTTGAGAGAGTCTCTCTGTGATGAATGGGATAGGATTTATGGGAGGGATGGAGGTGACATGGGAAGGGTGGATGAGGTGATGTATTTGATTAAGTGTGGCAAAATGGTGGGGATAATTTCTTATAATTTGAAAGCTATTTTCTGTGCTAAAAATGAAGATTCACTAGTTTTGAATGAAAATTTTTTAGAAAAGCTGTCAGGTCAATTACAAGAATACATCAGTGTAGATTCTATGGATGAAGAATATGTTCATAGGTTATACCCTCCAGAGTTTCTACACAGTCTAACTCAATGGACGTGCCACCACACAAACTTAGACTCAAGGAAGGAGTTGTTGCTACAAAACTTGAGTCCTAAATAAGGACCTTGTCTTGGAATAAGATTGGTAGTTAAGCTGTTTTTGAGTCAAAACTATCACCCCACTGACTTGAGCACACAACCCGGGCTGGAACTAGTGCAATATTGGGCAAGTGCTGCACTGTCAGAAGTGCCATCTTTTGGATGAAACATTAAACTGAGATGTCTGCCCTTCAGGCGGATGTAAAAGATGCCATGGCACTATTTAAAAGAGCAGGGTAATCTTTCAGAGTAGCCTGGCCAATATTTATCCCTCGATCAACTCTACTATAACAGATTATCTGGTAATTATCTCATTGCTTTTGTGGGATCTTGCTGTGTGTAAATTGGCTGCCAAATTCTTACAGAACAATGGTGACTACATTTCAAAAGTACTCTATTGGCTATAAAATGTTTTGTGACAATGAGGTTGTGAAAGGCATTACATTAATGCAAGCCTTTCTTTTTTATTTCGGTAAAATAAAATGCACAGTCTATACATTGTTGTATCACCAAAGGCCTTTCTTATATTGTAATGTTAAAGTCTAAAGTTGTGATTTGTTAGCATTGAAAAAGTGTTTTAGCTTTAAGGTTTGAAAACATTCATATATTTTATCCAAACCCCATTTTCCTATTTAGCTGACTCAAAAACTAAAATTCCGCAACAGGAATCAGGGGGGTGTTGTTCATCATATTTTATTAATTTTTTGTTTCATCAGAATACTGATCTGGGCAGCCTGCTGTGATTAGCAGAAAATCAATTTTGAAAGAGAATGAAGGAAGGTGATCTTGATAAATAAGAAATTACAAATAGGACAGAACCAAAATATTATGCTTATATTGCTCA
The DNA here is from genome assembly GCF_964194155.1 of Cetorhinus maximus. NCBI lineage: Eukaryota > Metazoa > Chordata > Chondrichthyes > Lamniformes > Cetorhinidae > Cetorhinus > Cetorhinus maximus. Next base: position 109,943,939 of record NC_135880.1, read on the forward strand.
AATAAATTTGAGTTTAAAAATTAGAATAACATAACCCACTTCGCCACTGGACTCACTAACTGTTCATAAAAACTGTCAAAATGCTATGCCTGATGTGGAAAGACAGTATGCTATAAATGGCCTGACTTTGAAACTTTAAATGAGCAGGGTGATCTTGGTGTCATGATACACAAATCCTTAAAGGTGGCTGGACAAATCGATAAGATGGTTAAAAAATTATGGATTACCTGGGCTTGAAAATAGAGCAGTAGAATATAAAAACAAAGAGACCATGCTAGAACTTTAAAATCACTGGTTTGGCCTCAACCAAAATATTGTGGACAATTCGGGACACCACACTTCAGGCAAGATATAAAGGCCTTAGAAATCTTACGGAGCAGGTTTCCCGAGATGTTACCAGAAGTGAGGGACTTCGATTATGAAGAGAGGCTGGAAAACTTAGGATGTGCACTTTGGAATAGAGAAGGTTAAGAGGTGACTTGTAGAGGTTTTCAAGACAATGAGAGGTTTGGTGGAGCAGATAGAGAAAAAACTACTCCCTTCATCTCATGGGTCAATAGCTAGAGGTCATAGATTCAAAATCTTTGGCAAAAGATCTAGAGGAGAAATGAAATTTATTTTTCATTCAGAGAGTTGTTGGCATCTGGAATGCTCCACCTGAACAGATGCTGAAGGCTGATTCCATAAATAGCTTTTAAGGGAGTTTGATAGCTACTTGAGGATAAGGAGCTTAGAGTTATGGACGAAAGGCAAGGATGTGTGACTGAGCATGGCAGCTCTTTCAAAGAGCCAGCACAGCAGACCAAATGGCCTCCTCCTGTGCTGTAAATTTGCATGATTCTATGTCTGTGCAGTTTTGTGCAGTTACATAGTACATCATTTAATACATCAGATTATGCTGCTTAATTTTTACAAATATGAATCCATTTATAACAGAGAAGATACTAAACAATCACTTCTGTTACTGAAACATTGCCTATGTTAAGAATTATTTTCAATTAGCTTTAGGATCTGATTAGAATGTGATATAAATATTTTGGTAAACATTTGGGCAGTTTCACATTTGTTCTGCGTTAGAAATAAAAATGGCTTTGCAGTTATCCCAAGTGGTCTGCAGTACAGCTAATACCTAATTCGTCTGAAATGTGTGTGATAGAGTTATTTAAGTTTAGAAAATTGGTACATACTGTTGTGTATATGAAGGATATTCTACTGTAAAGTCTTTCATAAAACTGACAGGCGATTAGCAAGATTTGAGATTGATCACTGATGCTTTAACCCACTATCAAATTTCTGTTCAACTCATTTCAAGTGTGTCAGCCAGCTAGCCACTGACTGTTTAGGTGTAGAAATTCCTGTTGTATTTGTACACTGCATAATGTATCAATCCATGTCCACAACATCTGATCCACTTTAAATTAGTGCTTGAAGAAAAAAGTTTAAACAAAAATGGGAAAGATCAAAAGAGATGATTGGTAAAAACATGAGATTATTAATACAGTATTCAGTGATTTTTCAATTCATGGTACTCTTCTTGCAATGGGTTATTTGTAAAATTATACACTGTAGATCATGGCATATAGATCGACCTTTGAAGCATCAAAAATCCTTACAAAAATGGGGGTTGGCTTATACGCTGAATTTAAAATGTGTCAAGTCAAGAGCAAAAAAGAAAGTAAATACTCAGGCTTGTCTCCATTAGGAGGCACTGAAAATCTGTATACCACTTAGGTGGGAAGGTGGCAAAGCTAAACTCTACTCTTTTTGGTGAGGAGGAATATTTTCAATATTTTATTTGATAAATCCAGTTTGTTCTGGTGCCTTGCAATAGACATTTGTGCCGAAAGAAATCACTTTCCGCCTGTCTAACTGCACCCAGCAAAGGAAACAAGGGATGTACCGAATGCATGTTAAATTCTGGGCAAAATTCAAGCTTTTCCCTCCCTCTCTGTTATAATTTACCAATATAAAAACAACATTGGGGGCTGTTGATCTTTATTTGACTAATTGATGCACATGTAACTCCATAAACACTCATGATGCTGGATTCAAATCAATTGAAATCGTGCACATTCAATTAACATAAAAGCTTTTAATTTATTAACAACCCAACTCTTTTCCAACTTCAATCGCCTTTAAGGTGCTTATACTGTCCACCAGTGAACCTGCCTCAAGTTACAGCACATAACAAGATACCCATAAAACTTCTGAAGGTTATGGCAATCCCCAGAGTCGATGTGATAAAATGTACACATGCCACCCACAGAGCTTTGTCCACTGGATAGTTTTACAGTTCACGTAAGAAAAATGTTAATTATCAGATGAAAAATTTAACATGGATTAAATTGTAGATTCTCGACATGGCTTCAATAGATGATTTCTTTTAAAAAAGATCTTTTCTCATCTAACTATCAAATTCTGTTATGTTTCCTCATGGTATGATTGAATTCATACTGCATTCCAACATTTTTTTAAAATTATGCTTTCGAAATTGGTATATCCCAGATAGACTGAGAAAATTTAATAGCAGAAAAAGATGGGGTGGCGGGGGGTGACTTATAAACCTAGTATAGGCTTAAACATGCATTTTGGTGCTGGAAAATAGGGTTGTTTTATATGCCGGACTGATTTATATGCTGCAATCTACGGTACTAGTTTCAAGTAACATTTCAAGTGAGGTTGTGCATTTTCTCCGCTATTTCAAATGGATAATTTCAGGAAAATAAAAATTGTAGGTCCAGAAAATATGATAGCTTCTGAAAACGGGCACGGGGCTCGTGATGTACAATTAACCCACACCCACTGCTTCTGAAGCAGGCAGCATGCAGATTCATGCTGCCTGATAATTTAAATGGTTGTGGCATGCAGCCAGTGTGTGAGTGGCTGCAAACCTGAGAAAGTGGGGCAAAATTGTGAGAGATGAACACAAGTTAAAGATCTCTTCCAGCTTCAGGGTTATCTTTTTCCCTCATTAACATCTTAAATATTCTGTTTCCAGTGCGATTAACATTACCATGTTTATAGTGTCATTTTTATGACAGCTGGTTTCAATTTAAAGTGATCAGTTCGTGCACAACTGCAGTTGTTTTAAAGCCACTGTATGTAATTACCTAAGTGGCAAGCATTGACACAGGCAGCTGGGTAACTTTAGTTTCTTGAGCTACCATCAATTCTGAAATATTGCCTCTGATCAAAACCCCTCTTTTGTTTGCCATCAGATGTAGTGCAGATGCAAGAGGCCATGGCTGAAACTATCTCTTAATGTTTGCGCTATATGACATGCCACTTTATTAAGAGTGATGATTTGTTGACAGTGGTGAAATTGTTATCAGAAACAAATTGGCAATGTAAATGCAATACGAAATTCTTCAATCAATAATGTTGATTGTGTACTAGCAGTTGGAGAATAAGCTGTAAAATGTGGGTCAGTTGGTAACGCCCTTGCCCAGAAACTTGAGCACAGGAATCTAGACTAACATTCCAGTGCACCATCGAAGGCGTTGTCTTTCAGTTGAGAACTGCCCAGATTGACGTAAAGGATAAGGTTGCCACCCCCCCCCCCACCCCACCATGGATTGGCTGGGAGTCTACCAGAATCAGCATCTATTTCTCAGTGATTACTGAAAGCAATCCAGGAGAGCTTAATAGGATATGTGAAATGTTAATAGGTATAGAGTGAAGGAGTGGATGGGATTGACAAGCAACTGGAACTTTTGTCTGTAAAGGGTGCCGATGGTGGTTGGACGCTTGCAGACCACTGGCTCTACTTCTGGTGAAGATGGCGGCCCCCAGAACCAGATTGAAACAGCTACCCTCTTTGTGGAGCCTGGGGATTGATTTGAGTCTCCTTGCTGGCCATAGCATTTCTGAGACTGAGGAAGTGCAGGTTGGGAGCGCTGTGCCGTGCAGTTTGTTCTTGCTGAAAGGCTGCCTATTCCTGGCTGGGATACGAAGGAGAAGCGGAGCTCACCCTGAAATATAGTGTGCGCCTGGGCCTGGGGGAGTGGGGCAGCCTGGGCTCTGCTGCTCACAACCAGCCTGAGAGAGGGGTTGGAACATCATTTAGATTCAGAGTTGAGATAACGTCGACCAATGCTTGGGGGGTATTGGGGAAAGGACTAGGATGACCAGATTTTCAAAAGTCAAAGTTGGCCTATCCAGGGCACATTGAGGAACCTTGGGAAGGTGGGGCTCTGTGATGATTGGCATGTTGGGTGACCACTGTCAGGGGCCTTGAGAAAGGATAGTATATAGGAGGTCATGTGATGACATCTACTGGTATATGTGCAGCCAGAGTTGGCAACCCTCGTAAAGGATGCGATGGCATTATTCATAGTAGAATCTGGACCTGCCCAATATTTACTCATCAGCCAACAGAACTAAAACAAATTATCTTGTTACATATCTCAGTGCTGTTTATGGACACTTGCTGTGCGTACATTATTTGCTCTGTTTTGCCACAACAATGACTACATTTTAAAAAATGCTTCATTTGCTTTAAAGGGAGTTCCTTCCTACTCTTTTGTCAACTGATATGGGCTCTGGACCTTGTCCTAAATTTTATCCAGCATCTATTAACCTCCTTTCATTGTTGACACTGCTAAATTGTGCTCCCTTATTGCAGTAAAAGTACCATAAACATGTGGAGCAGCTGGTTTATAATTTTGCAGCCACAAAGAATTTAGAAATGGCAGAAGATGAAACAATATAATACCTGCTCAGAAGTGTTTTTTTTTAATTCATTCATGGGATGTGGGTGTCGCTGGCTAGGCCAGCATTTATTGCCCATCCCTAGTTGCCCTTGAGAAGGTGGTGGTGAGCTGCCTTCTTGAACCGCTGCAGTCCATGTGGTGTAGGTACACCCACAGTGCTGTTAGGAAGTGAGTTCCAGGATTTTGACTCAGCAACAACGAAGAACTGGCAATATATTTCCAAGTCAGGATGGTGAGTGACTTGGAGGGGAATTTTCAGGTGGTGGTGTTCCCATCCATCTGCTGCCCTTGTCCTTTTAGATGGTAGTGGTCGTGGGTTTGGAAGATGCTGCCTAAGGAGGCTTGGCGCGTTCCTGCAGTTGTATCTTGTAGATGGTATGCACAGCTGCCACTGTGCGTCGGTGATTGAGGGAGTGAATGTGAATCAAGCAGGCTGCTTTGTCCTGGATGGTGTCAAGTTTCTTGAGTGTTTTTGGAGCTGCACTCATTCAGGCAAATGTAGAGTATTCTGTCACACTCCTGACTTGTGCCTTGTAGATGGCAGACAGGCTTTGGGGAGTTGGGAGGTGTACTGGCACATTTGTGTTGTTTTGATGTTTTATCATTTCAGAAAATGCAGTGTCATGATGGAAGAAACATTAAAATGATCGCTGTCTAAAACCTCCACTTGTTTGTGTGTGTTGCATCTCAAATTTATAGAACCTTAGGGTGGAAATCATCCCAGATTTGCACTAAGTGCGGTAGTGGGCGGGGAAAACGTTTTCCCCGCCAGCCACAATGATGGCTTCTCACACCACATCATCCCAAACCCACTGCATTAATTATGCATTCCTAGGAAACACATCAGTTCGATGGCAGGCAGGCTCTCATTTGCCCGCCACGCCATCACCTCGCCGCCTCATCACACCGGGCGCCATCTTTAAAGTGCAGCCGCGCGCACCTCTCAGTGCTTCCAACCCAGGACTGCTACACAGAAGACGTGACCCCGAAAGGCAAAATGACTGCAGCCCCCACGTTTAATAACAAGTTGCTCGAGCGCCTTTTTGACACTGTGGAAACTGCAGTGATGTTCTGCACCCTTGCTCTGGCAGCAGAATGGACAGCAACATTACCAATCCGGCTTGGGAGGCGGTGGCAGCGGGGGTCAGTGCCAACGCCCCGCAAAAGAGGACAGCCACCCACTGCTACAAGAGGATAAATGATCTCCTCCGTTCCACCAGGATAAGTCACTCACACTCCCTGGACACCTTCCCGATGCCTGCACCTCGGTGGTGCTTGTCATTGCTGCCAGAATGTTGTGAGCAGGTGTCGCAGAGTTCCATCATTCTCCCTGTGTGCTCTCAGCACCTTTAAGATGGGGCTGGCCCCCATCTCGTCAGCACCTGTGACCAGTGACACTGTGCTCCTGAAGGGACCAAGTGCTGAAGGCAGACAAAGGATCAGGTGCTTTTGAAGTTTCATGGCTGCGCCTCCATGATATGACCCTGATCACGGAGTGCAAGTGAGCTGCCCTCAGCCAGACAGGAGTCAGACATTCTCAGAGGCTATGTGAAGATCTATGGAGTGTCCTCACTGCATGTCGTCATCAACGTCCTGCAATCGAGTGACTATTAGGGCCTCCACTGTGTCTCCATGACAGGAGCATTATCATAGAGGGTATGTACGCTGCCATAAGCCAGACTGGAGTCAAACATTCGTAGATGCAATGTGAGGATCCATGGTGTCTCCTCACTGCATGTCGTCATCATCCTCCACAAATCTATCAGCTACAAGGGCCTCTCGAGTGTGCCTGCCTCGTCTGGCCAGTGTGAGGGCCTCATCGCCATCATCGTTGTCTTCAAGGACTTCCTCACCCTCATCACCATCGACATCCTCCTCATTGGAGGAGACCTCTAGCTCCTCCATCTACTCCTCAGCCAGCTTCTGTCCCTAATGCAACGGCTGGTGGTAAAGGACGCAGCAGGTGACCACGATTCGTGACACCCTCTGTGGACTATATTGCAGGGCTCCACCAGACCGGTCCAGGTACTGGACTCTCATTTTCAGCATCCCGATGATTTGCTCCACCAAGTTGCGAGTTGCAGCATGAGCCTCATTATAGTGCCGCTCTGCTGCAGTTTGAGGCTGCCGCACGGGTGTCATCAGTCACGTTCTCTGCGGGTAGCCCTTGTCCCCAAGGAGCCATCCCTGCAGCCTCTGTGAACCCTGGAAGACCTCAGGAACCTGTGACTGACTGAGAATGTAGGAGTGGTGCACATTCCCTGGAAACCGTATGCACACACACCTGCAGGATGCATTTCTGGTGGTCGCACACAAGCTGCACATTCAGCGAATGGAAGCACTTGCGGTTGACATAGTTGACCCCTTGTGGTGACAGAGACCTGAGCGCCACATGAGTGCTGTCGATCGCACCCTGCACCTGTGGGAAATCCAAGATCTGGGCAAATTCAATCACTGTTGCATCCTGCTCTCCTGGTCCCGGGCGAAATGCATAAATCTGTGTGCCCTCACAAAGATGGCACCTGTGACTCCATAGATGCATTTGTGGGTGGAGGCTTGTGATGTCACAAAGAGGTCTCCTGTGGAGCCCTGGAAGGATCCACTGGCATAAAAGTTGAATGCCGCGATCACTTTCACAGCCACTGGCAGTGGATGCCCTCCATGGCACCAAATCCTGCAGCAGCTGGCAGATGTGACCGACCAGTTCCCTTGGCGACACTGGTTCTCTGTCATCTGCAGGAACAAAAGCTGGCGTTTATAGACCCTGGGTCTAGCCGACTAGTGAGAGCTCGCTGTGGCTCTTCAGCAGTGTGTGCGGGAACCCCAGCTGCCCCTCCTTCCTGCAGGTGCTGCTCCTCTGTCTGCGCAGCCAGGCATCTCCGTTGCTCTCTTCTCTGTTATCTTCGCTCTCTGTACGCTAAGAGGCCTACAGATAGTCCACCAGGCTCCATGCTCCTGATGTACTCCTACTGCAGGATGAAAGAGAGACATGTGGGTTAGCGAGAGTGCTGGCCACCACTGGATGACCAGAGATTAGAGCGCTACATGGCTGCCCGAAACCCTACCCATCTCTGCCCCACTTCACCTGACCGATTGGCAGCAGCTTTGCCTACTGGACTGCATGCTGTGCTCTCAGCTGAGGTGCAGGCATTCTCCTAATCCACAATGCAAGGCTGTGCTGTTAGTTTGAACCATGGGGGAGGCTTGTCCAATCTGGGATGATACTGCAAGGGGCTGTGAGCGCCTCCACCAGTGACTGCTCCATGGTCAGCTTTAGCAAGGAGATTGTACAATGTGCCCAGTCGTCCAACTGTTCTGCAGTCCACTAAAACGCTTATTATTTGTGCAATGTCACTGTACACCCACCTACGAGTTCCCCTCAATGTGCAGCCCGCCAAGTGCATGCCTTCTGTATGCTGTTGTGAAACACGGCGTGCAAACACACTGACGTGGGCGGATGATCCAGCAGGGCTCAGGGGGAATGATATGCACATGTATTACAATGAGGTTCCCAATGTCATTTCCCGCCATTGACAGACTGAGTGGACGATCACAAACTGGTTTCACTAAGTTGTGAAACCGATTTCAGGCTTTCTCGCCATATTGTCTGCTCACGCTGCCGAGCATGCCTGACAGCCCTTAGAGCAGTCTGCCAACATTGGGTGTCAGAACATTAATACTAAGCACTGAAAGAATGGATGGGCACAGGTTTGATCCCTTGCTCTGTTCCCAGAGGGTCCCTGGTGGGAGGACGAGTACATTCTTTATAGCCGCTCCATGGCTCATGATGGAGCCCGTATGGCCCCAGCACCACCAATGGAACAAGGATCCCTCCCCGGTGATTGTTAAGGCATGCTTGACCCTGGCAAGATTAATTAGAAAGCTTATCTTGTCTTGGAGGGTGTTTCCTTCCTGCAGTCTCAGCAGTGGGCACCTGTAATGGTGATAGGGCTAGCAGCTCTGAAAGGCAGTCTGCCTTCCTCAATCGGGTAGTGGTCCTGGCAGCAGTTTCTTAATTCGCTGTTACTTGTAAAAGGCCACCCCAGCATTGCGCCACCCATTGGAGTGGCCTCAGCAGCAGGACATCTTGCTTACCCACACAATTCAGCCCCATGAGTTTCAACTGCTCATGGAGTAGCTAGCAGTTTACCTATTTTTTCTTTGCTCCTAGTTTGTAGGCTAATCAGTTCCCACAGGTTATTCTGCAACCAAAGGAATGGTCAGAGTTTCTGCTTATGTGACTAGCTGCGAGATTCAATTATTTAATTAAATTCCATTGTATTAGTGCAGTTTTGAGTGCCCCATTATAAAATTAACATAAAATCCATAGAGAGCGAACAGCGTAGATTCGCTGGCATGTTATCAGAGATGATGAACTTGAGGTATGAGACTATTTCCACAGGACTGAAGAAGGCTATGAAGAAAAATCATAGAGACCATTTAAAAATTATTTTAAATTTAGCTAAATAATTGAATGGAATCATTGAAGACAGCAGAACTTGGTCTTGCATGTTTTCCTAGCAATTAGTCACACATACAGCAGCTGAAACTCTGACCATCCCTTTAGTTGGCATGTTTGGCATCCCATCCACTTCCTCCATCTTAGCAGACCATGGCTGCAATGTGTCCTATGTACAGGATACAATGTAGTGTTTCTTCAAGATTTCTTTGATATCATCACCCAAACCCATGATCTCCATTACCTAGAAGCAAATTCCACTTCTCGTCACCCAGGTTCCTGACTTGGGGCAGGATTTTTAGTTTGACGGGCCCAGGAGCGGCCGGGGGACGGACCCCTGACTGCGATTGGCCCCTGACTGCGATTTCACGCTGGCTGGCAATTAACTGAAAGGCTCAGTGCTGTCGGGGTGGGGGCCGGAGGAGGGTGAGCGCTGAAGTCAGTGTGGGTGTGGGGGAGCGTAGAATGAAAGCTCCCTGAAGGCAGAGAGCTGACTCAAGGAGCTGAAGAATTTAAATACAAAAAAGTAAAGATTTTAAAAACCGGGAAAAAATGTCCACGCATCAGAATCCGTCACCAGAACATATGAATGATGGAAATTCTGTCCAAATATTTATTTTTAATTAATATTGGAAACCTCATCCCGTCCTGAAAAATGCAAAGGCCATTGGGCAAGTTTACAGCTTGAAATTCCTTTCCTTTTAGAAACCAGTTGAAAAAATGTTAAGGCCCATAAATCTGTTCAGTCAAATCATGCTAATGCTTTCTATGTGTTTTATAGAAAGCTTCTGGCCCAGAAGCATGCAAAACTAAGACTGTCCATTGTGTAAAGGGTTCTAGTTGGCTAAAGCAACAATTTTATGAACAGCAGATGAAAGGAAATGTTGTAGCTTTGCGAGCGACATTTCACCAGCAAAATTTTGAATTGCATTGTGGGATATCATTTCAATGACTTCTGTAATTTGAAAGGTCAGATTACTTTTTCAGTTTCTGCTTATATTGTATTGAAGTACTGCCAGCTTCAGCCTCCATATTAAAATTCAATTGTTTAATAACTTTATTGACATGTTATACATACATATACAAGTATTGCACGCAATTCAGAGTAATCTATTTGTACTAAAAGGACTTGCTGAAGGATTTGAGAATAATTTTGGAAAGAGCCACGTCTTGTGCATGAGAAAGAAAGAGTAAAGTTGTAAATTGGACTGACGTCGTATATATTGCCACCATTGATCTGATTTTAAACCATGAGGATAAAAGGAAATGTCATCAGGGAGGAAGTATGCATCATTTAGGCAGAGATCCCAGTGTGATAGTGGAGTAATAATAGAAATTGCCCTGTAGTCAGTCAGTTCCTACTGCACTAGTTTGAACATATTTCTGCTCAGAGATGACTTTCAATGCCTTCATTGAAGCGTGGATTCAAGCAAATTGGATGTTCAGCATACCAGCTGTACTACCGTAGTTCAGTGCTTTGTCTCTTGAATTTAGGTGCAGTTGTAGATGCTCAAATGCAAATTTATCACGTTTTGTGGCAGAAAAAGGTCAGTCGTGATCTCCTTAAGCAACATTTGTCTGTGTAAATGATCAATCTGGTTTGCTATGATAAATCTGATGTTAGAATTGATAAATAGTCTTAGAATGCTTTTGTTTCAGGATATTAAAGTCATGATTGCTCAAGCCTGACCTTGTAGCAGCTGCAGTGAAGCTTCAAATGTGTGAGAACTGAAGGAGAGTTTTATGCATCACAGTGCTATGCACAGCCCCATGACTGAAATGTAATTTAACTCATCAGTTCTTCCATTATGCTGTTGATGTTTTGGATATAGTTTCATTGCTTCATAATCAAAGGTAATCTTATTTGAATGCTCTTTTGAAGTTTGGAGCAGGGTGTGCTTTTTTTCTCCTGGCAAACATTTCATTCGTAAAAGCTGTGAATCTGAATTTTCAGTGGTGAGTAAGAACAAAACACTATAAAAAATAATTATATTTATTACCATCCTTTGAACAGAATAAAGATTTGAAACCTTTTGGATATTAAACTTTGTTGTTTTGATATCATATTTGTCAGTTGTATAAACAGGGCGTGACTGAATTATGTTGCATTTATCAGAGGTAATGGAGTTTTTCTCTAAATGCCTTGTTGAGTAGCTGCTCATTAATGCTGTCCCTTTAAGATATTAATTTATTTGATCTAATGTTTTGAATCCCAATAGATTTTGAAGCATTTGCTGGCATTGAAATTACCAGCAAGTTCAGTGTAGGACTCGTTAATTAACTGAATACAAACATATATTTAAATAAAAAATAAATATTTGCTCAAAGAAACTGATCGAGAATGATAGACAATGATTGAGACATTGAGATTTACTTAAAGGGAACTTTAAAATTATCTTAATGCATGCTGTTTTTTGGGAGCCAGAGATAAAGTACAATATAAGAACAGAGTTTGTTTTATATAGGCTCTCTATTGACTGAAGCTGCCATAAATCACAAACATCAATAAAGGTGTCGCCTGCATCATTAATTTTTAAAAATTTATTAGTTGGGAGGTTGACATGTATATTGACTAAAAATGTAACCTGACTAAAAAATGTGATGTGAGTGCACAGGGGCTTGATTAGCACTTTACTGGTACCATATTTATGATGGTTTAATGCATCTGAATATTGATTCATTTTCAGTGGAATATATGCTTGCCAAATAATCAGTTTGGATAGACTTGCTTGAATATTTTTGAGTGAGATTATTTTCAGTCTAATTCCAGACTTCCTTGATATAATATTCAGTTTACATAAGATCCCGGTAGTTTTCAGTAATTCTCTTTAAACTTAACCCCTACTCAATCTTTAGAAAACTAATACAAGCAAAAACATTGCCCCTAAGATCTTCTTTTCAATGTGATGCTATTTTGCTCGTGTGATCATATACTTTTGCTATATATGAAACTTCATTCTAAACTGGGCCTTTTTTCTCATTGTTCTCAGTATTCATTCTGTACAAATGAATAAAGCTTGTGTTTAATGTTTTTGCTGCACTTCAAAATAATGCAGTGGTCATAGTTCTTATAGTCTTACAAATGGTTTTCAACAGTTCAGAACAGTTTTGTTGAAATTTTAGAAAGTTATCAATGTCATTGTCTTAGCCATTATGTGATTTGTTATATTTTCACCCTGGACTCAAAAGAAGCACAGGTTGATTATCTATAGTCCTTTGGTCAACTCCACCATCTGATTTTTTTAATATCTGCCATGGGTTCTTCCTGCAGGCCGAAACCCATAATGCCTGGGGAGTGTGCTGTCTTCCAAAGTATGTACCAAAGTATGATAATCTCTCTGTGATGAGCCTTTTAGATTAATTCAATCATTGAATTTACTGAAAGATTATCTTACAAATAAGAATGTTCAGTTCAGTTCAGTTCTGCCAATGCAAAGGGAACTCAGGGTTTGGTTCGTAAGGCATGCGTCCAACTCTATGTCTGACAAGGAATTGCATTTTGGAGGAAAGCATGCCTGATGAGAAATGGCACTTTGGTAGGCAGGTTAGGGATGAATGCACCCTGTACCACAAAGCAACCCTCATCATCTTAGACTGACACTACCCAAGGTAGACCTGATGACATACAGGAAAAGTAATATGAAGGAATCTATGTCTTTAAATTTAATTTTTATGTTTTGAAGCTGTTCCTAATTAAAACAGAAACTAAACTGGAAAGGGAAACAGAACAGGTAAACGTAGAAAGAAAACTGACCCTCCCAGTTTCTAAGGAAACAAAAACAGAGATAAAAGCAGAAAGTGCTGGAAAAACTCCATGGGTCTAGCAGCATCTGTGGAGAGAGAAAGAGTTAATGTTTTGAGTCCAATATGATTATTCTTCAAAACTGAGGTTTGGAAACCAAACCTTCTGAGCAAACTGACCCTGGTCAAAAGATATATAAGGTCACAGATCAGTCCAAGCTGAACAGTGGCAGTTGATGAGCCCAGTGATGCACAACCAGCAAATTGAAGAAAGCCGAGTCCAGATCCAGAAGCTGTGAATAAATTGCTGCAGCTATTTCTGTTACTGGAAGATAGCATTGGTGGGTCTACCAAATCTAGACCAAGTTGGGTAGGTTATACAGACGAGTGTTATTTGTGGTGAAGACCGTGTCTGGGTAGTTGTACGCTGCTGTCAGCTGAGGATCAGACTAGCTCCTAGAAATAGTGGAGCTGAAATTCCTCGTGAGGAAGACAGAGTTTGAAGGACTTTGTGACTGAGTGTGATCACCAAAATCTGAGAGGACTGCTGAGTCAACTCAGAGGGGAGGATCTTCTAGTCGGCAGCGTGGTGGGGGGGTAGGGGTGCGCTTGCCGACGCATAAAATGAGGCGGGATGACATCGGGCGAAACTCAAAGAACAAAGAAAAGTACAGCACAGGAACAGGCCCTTCGGCCCTCCAAGCCTGCGCCGATCATATTGCCCGTCAACTAAAACATTTTGCACTTCCGGGGTCCGTATCCCTTTATTCCCACCCTATTCATGTATTTGTCAAGCTGCCTCTTAAACACCACTATCGTACCTGCTTCCACCACCTCCTCTGGCAGCGAATTCCAGACACTCACTACCCGCTGCGTAAAAAAAACTTGCCCCGCCCATCTCCTCTATAGTTTCCCCCTCTCACCTTAAATCTGTGTCCCCTAGTAATTGACTCTTCCACCCTGGGAAAAAGCTTCTGACTATCTACTCTGTCCATGCCACTCATAATTTTGTAAACTTCTATCAAGTTGCCCCTCAATCTCCGTCGCTCTAGTGAGAACAATCCGAGTTTCTCCAACCTCTCCTCATAGCTACTAACCTCCATACCAGGCAGCATCCTGGTAAACCTCCTCTGCACCCTCTCCAACGCCTCCATATCCTTCTGGTAATGTGGCGACCAGAATTGCACGCAATATTCCAAGTGTGGCCTAACCAAGGTTCTATACAGCTGCAGAATGACTTCCAGCTTTTATACTCAATACCCCTGCCAATGAAGGCAAGCATGCCATATGCCTTGACTACCTTATCCACCTGCGTTGCCACTTTCAGTGACCTGTGGACCTGTACACCCAGATCCCTCTGCCTGTCGATGCACTTAAGGGTTCTGCCATTTACTGTATAATTTCTGCCTGTATTAGACCTTCCAAAATGCATTACCTCGCATTTGTCCGGATTAAACTCCATCTGCCATTTCTCCGCCCAAGTCCCCAACCGATCTATATCCCGTTGTATCCTTTGACAATCCTCTTCACTATCTGCAATTCCTCTAACTTTAGTGTCATCTGCAAACTTACTAATTACCCCAGTTACATTTTCCTCCAAATCATTTATGTATACCACAAACAGCAAAGGCCCCAGCACTGATCCCTGCGGAACTCCACTAGTCACAGCTCTCCATTCAGAAAAGCACCCTTCCACTGCTACCCTCTGCCGTCTATGACCAAGCCAATTCTGTATCCATCCTGCCAGCTCACCTCTGATCCCGTGCGACTTTACCTTCTGTACCAGTCTGCCATGAGGGACCTTGTCAAAGGCCTTACTGAAATCCATGTATATAACATCCACTGCCCTTCCATCGTCGATCATCTTTGTCATTTCCTCGAAAAACTCGATCAAGTTAGTGAGACACGACCTCCCCTTCACAAAACCATGCGGCCTTTCACTAATACGCCCATTTGCTTCCAAATGGTAGTAAATCCTGTCACGAAGAATCTTCTCCAATAATTTCCCTACCACTGACATAAGGCTCACTGGCCTGTAATTTCCTGGATTATCCCTGCTATCCTTCTTAAACAATGGAACAACATTGGCCATTCTCCAGTCCTCTGGGACCTCACCGGCCTGTAATTTCCTGGATTATCCCTGCTATCCTTCTTAAACAATGGAACAACATTGGCTATTCTCCAGTCCTCTGGGACCTCACCCGGAGTCACTCCCGACATCACCCCGCCTATTGAGGCCATTTATAAACCAATTTAGGTAATTGACCGGGCTGCCCATCCAACCTTAGGGTTGGCAGGCAGGCCGGGAGCTCTGGCTGGCTTCAGAAAAAGCTTGAAACCTCATCCACTGGCGGGATGAGGTTTCATGAGGGTTTTAAAATATTTAATAAAGGTTCGAGTAAAAGTGATGAACATGCCCCAACTCATGTGACAGAGTCACATGAGGGGACATGTCAGGGAAATTTTTTAAACATTTGTGTTAAAAGTTTTAATTCCGAAGCGATCTCCCTGAGGCAGCACTTAGCCTCGGGGAGATCAGTGCGCTCTTCCGCGCACTCCCGGCTGAGGGAACCCCTCTTCCCACCCCCCCGCCCGCACAGGGAGCACATGGTGCTTCCTGGCGGACGTCACACTGGGCAGGCCTTAATTGGCCCGCCCATGTAAAATGGCGGCGCGTCCCTGTTCCTGCACTTCAACGGGAGGGGGGGGGGGGGGGCGGATTTTTCCCATAAGACCTGTCTTAGTTGTATCTGCCATTTAATGTGCAATTCATAGTTTATATTCAACCATAGTTTGCCTGTTAATTCATGTTTAGCTGATGTTAATTCTGGATATTAGTATATAAGATAGATAGTATTTAGTGTTTGCTTTGTTGACTCTTGTATAGTTAAAAAAAAATTATGTTTTAAACCGTGGAATCTTATGGCTTTATTCTTTTTGAAAATAACTGGAATTTTGAATTTTGTCTACTTTAAAAAAATAGTCATTGGTCTCTACCGAGATTATAACAGAAGATTGTTGAGATTTGTGACAGGGATTCCACTATATATTTTTTTGCTTGCACCTTGACATGTTGACAGGACCAGGTGAGGGTAACTACAGTGTTTCTGCTCATTCACATTGGTTGAGGAAAACATGGAGTTCAAATTTTCTAGCTTTAATCAACCTTGGTTCAATTGTAGTACAAGTTAAGTACAATGTAAAACTCCTGTACCCCGACTAATGCAGACCTGAGCCTGAGTGGTCTGACAAAATAGTTTGTTGTTTAAATGGAATGTATGGTTAGCAAAAAAGCTGTTAGAATTAGCTTTCTGCCAGGTATTGTTGGTGCTTTACAATCATTAGAGGAATGCATAATGGTTGTCTTCACACACGAGTCACTTATATAATAAACATCTTAGGAATCTTAATGTACACAAACAGTTGGTATATTTTGATTTGGTACAAATTGCTGTTGTCAGTAGATACTTAAGGAATATGCTTTTTCATACTCTATAATAAAGACCCTTGCTTTTTTGTGCTTATTATGCATTAGTTGCTATCCAGGCTTTCCCTAATTTTAGCAGGCTTATAATTCATCTCCTATAACTGTCATTCTATCTGTGTGTACCTAGAGTAATTCTAGAGAAACCTTTTTCTTTTTGTAGAGATGCACCTTTTGATTTCTTTTGTCGTTCTCTGAATCCATGTAATATATGAAAACATCAGCACATTAGTAGACAATAATAGGGATTTCTGAACATTCAAAAGGAAAATATTAGTAAAAGGAGAGAAGACAGCACTGGAGGTAAATAGATCCAACAGAAAACTCATAAGCATTTGCCCACTGGCTGTATAAGTCCCAAGAGAGATAACTAAACTTCTGAACTAGTTCTGGAATTGCAACAGAACTTGCTAAGAGGATAGCATTAAAATATATTGAAGATGTTAAGTTGTGGCCTGTGAAGGGTACATCGATTTCCCATGTAAGAAGTTTTAAGACTTCTTAAAAGGTGCACATTAGGTTGTATGCCTCCTCAAAATGACCCTACACTTACTGAAGCCAATGACCAAGTTTGGGATATTACAGTGGTCAAGTGCCTGGAATGGTAATAGGAATTGGCTGAGAAAGCATGATAGTGCTTCCCATTGTAAAGACAGTTTAGATGAAGAATAACTAGAGCATTCATTATCGTAGATACATTTGAGTTTCGACCCTTAAAGGAATGAAAATGGAGATTGGGAGGGAATTAGAAATAGAGGTAAGGAACTATTTGAGTAAATCACCAGTGGCAGGAAGATGTCTGCGATGAGGGAGACGAGTAGGGATCGTCTCTTGTGATCGAGACTTAGGCATTGAGACTACAAAAGATGGCACGGCCAAGGAATTGTTGGTGGGAATGTTTACTCGAGGGATGAGATTGAGTGGGGATGTTCAGTAATATGTTTCTAATAGAATTAGAAACTACTTTTCTTACTTGAAGATGAAATACGCTACTCCTGATATATAGTTTGTTACCAGTATTTTATATACATTTTGTTGGTGGGAGCAGGAGTAGGCCATTCCGCCCATCAAACCAGCTCCTGCTAACTTAAAAGTTTCCAGAGTTACAAACAAAAAGTGTGGTTTGCAAGCAATTATAATGATGAATCTTCCATAAATTGCGCCATCAGACCAATTTCATTGTGTAATCCGCATGAATGAAAAATAGTGAATTGGCATAAGAGGTAAAGCGAGTAAGAAAATGGGAGGATATGTAGGAGCATAGGACTTAGGAACAGGAGTAGGCCATTCAGCCCTTTGAGTCTGCTCTGCCATTCAGTAAGGTCATGGCTGACCTGGTTGTGCTCTCACTTTGCTGTCTGCTCCCCCATAACCCTTGACTCTCTTGTCAATCAGAAATCTGCCTAACTCTGCCTTGAATAAATTCAATGACCCAGCCTCCGCTGTTTTCTGGGGAAGAGAATTCCACATACTAATGATCCCTTGAGAGAAAAAAATTTCTCTTCATCTCTGTCTTAAATGATAGACCTCATTCTTAAACTGTGCCCCCTGGTTCTAGTCTCTCCCACAAGTGGGACCATCCTCCTGGTATCTACCCTATCAAATCCCCTCAGGATCTTAAATACAAACAGAAAATGCTGGAAAAACTCAGTAGGTTTGAGTTTTATGTTTCAACAAGATAACCTCTGATTCTTCTAAACTCCAATGTGTATATGCCCAACCTGTTCAACCTTTCTTCATAAGACAAGCCCCTCATCCCAGGAATGAGTCAAGTTGAACCTCTTTGTACTGCTTCTAATGCAATTATACCTTTTGTCAAAATAAGAGACCAAACTGTACACAGTATTCCAATGTGGTCTCACCAAGGCCCTATACAGCTACAGTAAAACTTCCCTACTTTTATATTCCTCTTGCAATAAATGCCACATTCCATTTGCCTTCCTAATTGCGGTACCTAATAGAATGTTATCATTTATTGTGAGGGGAATTGAATACAAAAGTAGGGAGGTTATGCTTCAGTTATACAGAGCGCTAGTGAGACAACATCTGGAGTACAGTGTACAGTAATGGTCACCTTATTTGAGGAAGGATGTAATGCATTGGAAGCAGTTTAGAGAAGGTTTACCAGACTCAGACTCATACCTGGAATTGGCAGGTTATCTTATGAGGCTAGGCTTGTATCAGCTGGAGTTTAGAAGAGTAAGAGGCGACTTGATTGAAACATATAAGATCCTATGGGGACTTGACAGTTGGATGTCGAGAGGATGTTTCCTCTTGTGGAAGAATCTAGAACTAGGGGTCACTGTTTGAAAATAAGGGTCACCCATTTAAAACAGAGATGAGGTGAAATTTTTTCTCTCAGAAGGTTGAGAGTCTTTGGAACTCTCTCCCTCAAAAGGCAGTGGAAGCAGAGTCTTTGAATATTTTTAAGGCAGAGGTGGATAGATTCTTGGTGAGCAAGGGGGTGATAGGTTATCGGGGGGTGGCGGCATGCAGATTTGAGGTTACTATTAGATCAGCCATGATCTTATTAAATGGTGGAGCAGGCTCAAGGGGCCGAATGGCCTGCTCCTGCTCCTTGTTCGTGTTCATGTACCTCATACTAACTTTTTGCGATTCATGCACCAGGACACCCAGATCCTACTGTATCATAGAGTTTTGCAATCTTTCACCATTTAAATAGTATACTGCTTTTCTATTTTGCCTGCCAAAGTGAACAAGTTTACATTTTCCCCACATTATACTCTATTTGCCAAATTTTTGCCCACTCACTTAACCTGTCGGTATTCCTTTGCAGAGTTAGTGCAATTCATGTGAAATAAAAATTTGTGTATGTATTTACCAACCACTATTCCTAGGAAGAGAAGTTATAATTGTTTGGAATTTTTTTCCCCAGTGCAAATGGAAATTCTGACTTATCTCGTGCTCTTTATGTCTTTTTTACTTGTTAGTTTGTTTTGGGTTGGTAATGTTACCTCCATGTGAAAGATAAACAGGTAACAGTGTAATACTTCAAATAATTCTGTTTGTTAAACTTGAACATTTTTAGTGGCTTAATGCATATTTTTCAAAAATTGAGGTGCATGATTATTTTTACTCTTCCCCTTAACATTTTTCTATTTATCTTGAGGTAAGGGTAACTCTTCACAAGAAACATAGTTGGTGCAGGTTGTGTGAGAATTCTGTGCTTCTGCTGCAGGGTAAATAGGTCTTGGGAGCCAAATGGCTCATGCTTTTTGGTAGATGAGTGCAAGTATGCACAATCAACCTTGACTACGACCTTCATGTAAAAAATACACGCGCGCGCGTACACACACACACAAAGCTTTACAAAGATTCATTAATGATCTAATTTCTTTTACGCCTGGACTGTGAGAGAGAAAGACCTATTAAATGACCAGAGTTGAAGAGAAACCCATGGGGGCACCATGATGTTCAGTGAAATGTGAAGTGATGTAAAAATGTCTAGAAGGTAGATTCTTTAGAATTTGGAATGTTGAGTCTGCAAATTTTATTGCCATGCACCATAGTAAAATACAAGCAATAAAAAGTGAGCCCAGTTACAACTTGCAAAGTATCCTTCCCCATTAGGATCAAAAAGATAGTGTGGGATTTACGGGTGAGCTGTTGGTTTACAGGAGGACGTGTTAAGTTTAGACTGGTGGTTCCTCTTTGAAGTACCTTAAAAGGATAACTGTGTCAGTCATGTTAAATAATACTTCTGGCAACAACACTAGCATAAGTGATGCAGCATCTCCATATTTGGGTACACAAAAAAGTACTGCTTCATAGTTGGCCTGTTCCAGGGTACATTATGTTGAGTGTAGTGTGCAAAGCTAGTACTTTAGCTGTATCAAGGGCACCTGTTCCTGTCTTTAGATTATGGTATAAACAAATGTGCCTTGAATTAGGATGAAGACAAAAGTTGGGCAATGTAGTAGGGTGTTGTTGAAAAATAATTTTGCCTTGCGTGCAAGGGATCTTACAATGAAAAGTTATATTTTTGCAATTAAACTATTATAATTTTTGAGGACTGGTTGCATTCAAATTCAATGTATATGCAGTGCATAGAAATGTAAATGCTCATCAGAAAATAATTTAAAGTTTACATATAGTAAGTTTGAATTGTGAAATTTGCTAAAATATAAGTGGCTGAATGGTGTGCTTGTTTTATATGACTTGTAAATTAAAGTGTATTATAAAAATTATATTTTTGCAATTAAACTATTGTAATTTTTGAGGACTGGTTGCATTCAAATTCAATGTATATACAGTGCATAGATGTGACTCATCACATTTATACATCGTATATGAACAGACATTGCCCTTTAGTTTAACAATAGCTGTTCTCTCATTATACCTTTCTACATTTTAGCTTTTGCCAGACCAGCTAGTGTTGCTCCTGGAATTGCTGTTTGCAGTGAAGTCCTTGTCTTCCCGAACATTGCAGTGGTTACAGAAGCATTATTGCCTCAGGGAGCAGGATGCAGAGGTAATTCATTTACTGGCCCAGTGAACTGTTTTGTCAACACTTGATAAACTATGCCAGAGTGAAAGATGCAGTTCAAATGCTTAAAACAGCAGCTGTATATTCATTTAAGCCAGAACAGACAAAATGCTCTGTAAGTAATCAACTCCCCTCTTTTTAAACCTAATGGAGAAGAAAGGTTTATGGAGTCCTGCAATTTTGTTGGCAGGGGCAAGTCAATTTCTATCTGACTTATACAAAAGCTTTATTTGACATCTTATGTTTCTTAATTGTGCTTCATGAGTTATGGTCCACTTAAAAAGCGTTTACAAATATTAATGCAGCAACTTTGTTTTCAGTAATGCAGATAGCTGCGTTATCTTTCATTTGTGGAAATAAACCCATTTTTTTTCTGAAAGAAAATCAGTTCAATGTATTGCTTACTAAATTGTCCTGCCCAGTAAAGACATGTCACATTCGGAACTTTAAACATGGACTGTATTCAGTATAGAATTTTCTGGAACTGCCTTTTCTTTTTAAAAATGGACATTAAAAGGTTGCTAAGATGGCTGCTGAGGGCCAGGTTACTTTTGCAATTTCAGCATAGACTCAGATGTATCTCAAGTCTCCAGAAATTTCCTAATTAAATGACCATAGGTGGAGTGCCTCCTTTGAACGGACATACCAAGAGAAAACCATTTGTGGAATTCACACTTCCTATTGTTTGTCGACTTAGCCAATATTCAAAGTCTATGGACTCCTTGACTCGCTGTCTCCGAGCTTGAAACTTAACAAAGAGAGCTGTAGAAAAACCAGTTAAATCATAAATAGGCATGAATGGCCATTGTGTAGCAATGACGTTGAACTTTAAAGCATTCTGGGTGGACAATAGAAGTATTGATCGTGTGGTCGCCTGATCAAAACTGTCTTCAGAAAACCAATTTTACTTAATCCAAGCACCAGGAAAAATAGTCTGCAAACAACCCAGCAAAAACAAGCCGCAGCAGCAAAGGTAGCAACATCCATGCCTTGAGACTGGAAACTGCAACATTGTAAGGTCTCTGAGCCTGTTCCTTTTCAAGTCCACCAGTATAGAAAACTACCTCTGGGTAATGAGACTACAAACAACTAATTTTGTGACCTGTTGATAAATCTACAGCGACTTTGATATACGATTTTGGTTATTGCATTTGCCTAGATTCACTTCGAGTGGAAGAGAACCCTTTTTTCACCAGGCCTGCACCAAGATGAGCCATTCACGCAACTTACAAACCATTCCTTTGTTTGCAACTTATAGAAGTGCACTATCTTCCTTAACTGTATTTTGCAGCGATTCTTTGTGTTTTTAATGTTGAAATTGTGCTGCAATAGAATACATGCTTTAAGTTGGTAATCAAGCGCAGCTGTCCCCAATTGGGGAAAGATTAGGGAATCATTCCTTGAGTAAATGAACCAGTTCACTCTGGGCGTCTGGGAGGAACTGGGAGAGTCTGTGCCTTTACTTTGCTGTCTTGTAAATAAACCTGTTTTAAGGTATGCTAGCTTCAGACTCATTCTTCTTCAACATAATTATTGGAATTAACATGGTAGCATTAAGCTTTGGTGATAGAGTTGCTCAAAAGAAGATTTTTGTCTCTGCCCTCTGAGTCAAAAACATATACTGCTGCTGACAAACTCAGTTACAGATTGGCAGAAGAGTGATGCAAAATATCAGGCTTTGAATATCCACCGATTTTTTTTTCGGAAGCGGAACCATATCAGCAATAGAAAAATGATATCAAAATGTGGACACGGGTTACTTCTTTGCCAGAAAGAAGTCATGGCTTTGGCTTTTTCATTACAGCAAAAGGTAAGATGAGGAGTAAAGTATTTTCAGAATTGGATGTGGATGACCCTTCTACCCTGGATATGTTTTACAAAAAGAATGACTTGCTGGAAGCATATGAAGCATGGTCAACCTTTGATAGATTTAAGAAAATGGGTGATCAATTCATGGAGGAGTATATTATGGACTTTGATAAGTGGTCTGAGAGACTGAAAAAGTTTAACCTTCAAATTCCAGAGTCTGTCTTGGCATTTAAGTTACTCAATTGCACACACATTTCCCGTGTAGATAGACTTTTGCTGTTTACAGGGTTCAATTCCATGGGAAAGATTCCTTCCTAGACCAAATGGCTGCTGCCCAAAAAAAAAAATTGGGATAATAGTCATTTCCAGCTACTTTCCTATCAAATGCAAGCAACTCTACGGTAAAGCAAAGGATGGAGGATACTATGGTGACTGAATTTCGAGATCGCCAAAATATTAAATGCAGATTCCAGTACAAAGATGGGGTCGCTGATAGGTTGTCTGAAAATGTTCACATTTTTAGCCAGTTTGAGAATTGAGACAAAAAGTAGATCTAGTATGGCAGCCATTGGTGCTTGAACCCGAGAAATGCACGGGGAATGTTTAATCAATGTTATCAGTGTGATTTTAAGTATCATTACGCAATCAATTGCCCACAGCAAAAGAATCGTGTTTTTGAAATAACACTTGCAACAGATAATTCTGAGGGTGAAAATGATAGAGGCGACTGCTGCGAAGGAATTGTGTTGATCACTGGGAGTTTGAATCCGGTGATGAGTATTTTGATGGCTGATTCATCAACTGCGCAATTTTAGAGAGTGTTTGCACTTCCACAGTGTGTGGGGTGGATTGGCTTAACTGTTACCTGGAATCCCTCGATGAGGCAGATTAGTGGAAGGTTAAGGAGCATGGAAGCTTCAACTGTTTTAGGTTGGGAGATGATGATACACTAATGTCTTCCAGAAGAGCAGCCCTCCCTTGCAAGATATCTGGGATCAGTCTCTTCATCAGTACTGATGTGGTTTCTATTGAGATACCTTTATTGTTAAGAAGATTTTTTTTATTCGTTCATGGAATGTGGGCGTTGCTGTTTAGGCCAGCATTTATTACCCATCCCTAATTGCCCCTGAGAAGGTGGTGGGAAGCTGCTTTCTTGAACCGTTGCAGCTCATGTGGTGTAAGTACACCCACAGTGTTGTCAGGGAGGGTGTTCCAGGATTTTGACTTAGTGACAGTGAAGGGACGGCAGACTTCCACGTGGTGGTGTTCCCATGTATCTGCTGCCCTTGTCCTAGATGGTAGTGGTCGTGAGTTTGGAAAGTGCTGTCTGAGGAGTCTTGGTGAGTTTCTGCAGTGCATCTTGTAGATGGTACATAGCTGCCACTATTTGTCAGTGGTGGAGGGTACGAATGTTTGTGGATGGGATGCTAATCAGGTGGGCTGCTTTGTCTTGGATGGTGTCAAGCTTCTTGAGTGTTGTTGGAGTTGTACTCATCCAGGCAATGGTGCTGAATGGCGCTGAACATTCCATCAGCAAACATCCCCACTTCTGATCTGATGGTGGAAGGAAGGTCATTAATGAAGCAGCTGAAGATTGTTGGACCTAGGACACTACCTGGAGGAACTCCTGTAGTAATGTCCTGGAACTGAGATGATTGACCTCCAACAACCAGAATCATCTTCCTTTGTGCTAGTTATGACTCCAACCAGCAGAGAGGTTGGAGGTTCATCTTCAATGAAGAAAGTACAGGTGAATCTAGACCTGAAGAATGACAGAGTGATTGTGTTCGGGAATACTGTGCATCTACATTTGACTCAGTCAGACCATTACTGCCTGCCATTAAGGAAGTCAAATATTTTTCGTCAAAGAGTTCAAGCAGTCTTGTTACGTCCTGGGGATAAAAGTTTGTTGGACAAGAAGATTATTTGGAAGTTGCATAGAGAATTTGCACATCCAGTGTCACAAAAAGTGAAAGCTCTACTGCGGGATGCTGGAGTGGTTGATAAAGAATATGACAACCTTATTGAGCAAGTCACAGCTCAATGTGACATTTGTGTTAAATATCGAAGGACACTGCCACGTCCTGTAGTGCATCTGCCACTGGCCAGGGAATTCAACAATGCAGTGGCAATGGACTTAAAAGTATGGGACAGGGATGAGGGTTTTTGTTTTTGCTACACTTTGTAGATATGGTGACTAAATTTAGCCTATGGTGATAAATGGTAAGGACAAATGGACCATTGTTGAAAGGGTCATGGAGAAATGGGTGGCCACCAGATTAGGAACACCAATGAAATTCCTGATGGATAATGGAGGGGAATTGGCAAATGATGAATTTTGGGACGTGTGAAAATATGAATATCAAACTCATGCATACTGTAGCCTGTTCAGCAAATAGTTTATGTGTGAGGAGTCATGCAGTGATAGACGATACGTTGCATAAGACACTGGCCAAACTACTGGATTGCAAGTTATAAACGGCGTTGGCATGGGTAGTACGTGCAAAGAATTCTTTACAAATGGTTGGAGGGCGTATAGCCCATGCCAGTTGGTGTACGGAAGAACTCCGAAGTTGTCTTTAGTGCTATCGGATGCTCCCCCTGCTCTTGAAGGAACTACTGTTAGCTCTGTTTTTTCTGCCCAATCAAATGCCTTGCATGTAGAGAGGAAAGCTTTCATCACATTATAAGAGAGAGGGGCAAAAGGAATAGAAAGGTGCGGGGAAAGTTCTAAGAAGTGAAGGAAAAGCTGTGATTATTCAGCATGGGAATCAAACAATAAAAACAAATTCTTCACGGGTCATCGGAATGAATTATGAATTTGCGAATGCTGACAATGTGATAGTGTCACAATTCACTGGGGATAGTGCACAATAATATCAAGCCCCATTGTTCCCTGAGCCGCAACAAATGTGAAAAGGTTGACCAAGCCACCAGATTGCCCAAATTCTACCTAACTGTTTAATTTAGGTTAACAGAATATGAGCACCAGGTTTGTAAACTTAATAAGTAAATAACTGTTTATTGAACAAACTGTTGTTAACCAGTGGCAAAAGAAAGAAATATGAACTGCTAATTTCTAACTCTATAAACTAAACTCTACCCCTTCTTAAATCCCTATATACACACATATAAGACGCACACAAGCATGGATTTTAAGGGTGTGATAAAACATTTCAGTACTACCAATTCTGGAGTACAGGATTCGATGGGTTGATTTTGATCGATGTCTTCCAAGTTCCTTTCAGTTCTTGTTGATGACACAAGGTGGTCTTCCAGCACTTTCAGTATTTAGTTCACTGTTTGAGCACTTGCCTTTCAATGTCTCTAACAGTGATTTTTCCCTTTGCCTCTTGACAGGGGTTTTCAGATAGAGAGCAGGTTATAGAGATATGAGGAGAAAAAAAACAGCTAGCTATTAATGTGGAATTACTGGAATCTTCCACACACAGGAGAAAGAGGTTTTAGGTCTCATTCCTTTCAGGCTATGAGCTATTCAGCTGCACTGTTCTCACACAAAAATCTGGTCACCTGGTCAGGAGTCAATTAAAATGCTGTTGTCAGTCAGCTCCCTTGGCCCAGGACTCCTTTCCGGCACCATCCTGTCTTTCATGGCACACTCTGTTCCAGGACTGCAACATTGTATATCTCTCATCCTGTTCCAGCGGACATACCGTTCAACCTGCAGCCATTCTAATTCTAATCCACAGTCCAACAGAAATAAAAAGATATGTTCTTTACAATAGAAGATGATGAAGCACCATGTGCATCACATACTCGTATTTTGTGGGGCAGAGCCCCAGGGACAAGATATAATGAATCAGGAGTTAGATATCAGTAGAAAATTTGATTGTGACAAAAGGAACAGGCTATTTTGTCTAGTGGTCAGCTGCCCAAAGTGGGTTCGCAGGTATCATGTCGTCCAGAAGAATGTAATAACTAGAAGGTTGCAACAACAGTGGGCGGACAGGAAAATCTACTGGAAAATTTAAGAATTAGGTGACTGTCCAGGATGATGGACATGTGAAGGCCATGGACTGGGAAAACTGAGTACGAGAATAGGAAATAAGGAAACGTAGCCCAAGTTTCAATAATGGGTCAGGTGATGAATCCTGGGTGAGGAAACATTCACATACAATGGATAGGGCCTCTGACAGGGTAAACAGTTGATCTGACAGTAGGAACCTGTAAAGACTTAAACAGGCAAGTTGGGGTCGCAGCCTGACTAGATGACAGGGTGAAGAATGCTGAACCATTTTGACAAAGTAGCAGAAGCAGAAGTCCCCACAACCAAGATGTTTTTCTAATGGCTGACAAGTTAGGTGATAAAGCCATGTGGGAGGCTAAACAGAGGGAGTTGGACAGTTGGAGGGAACTTGATGTTATTCAGAAGTCCCAAATAGGGGTCAGCTAGCATTATCATATAGGTGGGCTGCATGGAAAAGGTCCTACCGGTTGACACTTAAGACCAAGGTTAGGTTAGTGACCAGAGATCTGAAGAACGCTTAGCAGATAAAAACAATCAGAGTGGACTTGCTCACAGCAGGGAAGGTAATTTTGAAATTCTTTTTGGCTTTTTTAGGGCATTTTTATGGGAGTGTAAGTTGATGGATATAAAAGCTGCATTTCTGCAGGAGGATCACCTCCAGAGGGAAGCGTTTCTCAAACCTCCTAAGGAGGTGCCAGAGGTGGAAGGAAAACTTTGGAAGTTGAATAAGTGTGTATACGGTTTAAACAATAATTCTAGACTGTGGTACTCTTCAGTGCAATTGGTGTTGTTAAAATTGGGTTGCTCCAACTGAAGGCGGATCCTGCCGTGTTTTACTGGAACCATGGTGGCAAACTGGCAGGCGTTTTCTTGATGCATGTTGATGACTCCAATGGAGTGGCACTAGTGAGCTTCAAAACAGAGTTATTGACAGGATTAGGAGGTTAATGGGGCCTTTAAATATATTGGATTAGAAATAAATCAATATAGGTCTGATGTAACTTTGTACCAGCAGCCATAATTGGCAAGTGTGAGCCCTATTGCAGTCAGTCGGACTGGGTCTTCGCAAAAAGATGCTGATGCTCCCAAGGATGAGACTGAGCTGCTGTGAAGAATGGTTGGGCAATTAAACTAGCTGGGCACACATACAAGGCTGGATGCAAATTTTGATGTTCTTGAACTGAGTACTATAATGAAACCTCCCAAGGGCCAGGATATCTTACGGGCAAACAAAACAAAAAATTAAAGATGGAGAAATGTGTACTGAAGATTCCATCGTTGGGTGACCCTAAGAATATAAAATTGATTGTGTTCAGTGACGCCTCTCACGCAAATCTTGTTGATGGATTTTCAAGTGCAGTGGATTTTATAATATTTATAAATATTATAAACTATAATATAAATGGGAAGTGTTGTCCCTTGGCTTGAGAAGTCAAGAAAATAAGGCAAGTAGTAAAAATGCACCCTGGCTGCAGAGACTCTCACATTAGTAGAGGCAGTTGACATGGCATTCTTTTTATCTAAAACGTTAGGGGAAATACTACATGGGGAAAATGATGAAGGAAATGTCCCATTAGAATGTTATATTGACAATCTATCCCTTTGGGATGACATACATTCCACAAAGATTGTGAGTGAAAAAAGATTACCAATTGATATTGCAAATCTAAAACAAATCGTAGAGAAAAGGAAATCTCTAAGCTCCAGTGGGTTGATAGAAGCCATAAGTTATCAGACAGTTTCACCAAAAGGAATGCTTGCAGTGAAAAATTGTTGGAGGTATTAGAAGAAGGGAGACTCAGGATGTGAGTTTTTTTGAAAATGGGTGATTTATTTTTCTGTCTTCAGTTTTTTATTATTTTCTGAAAAAGAAATACACTTGTATTTTTATTTTCCTTTTAAAAAGAAGGGAACCTGTTAATGTTGAAATGGTGCTGCAATAGAATACATTCTTTAAGTTGGTAATTAAGTGCAGCTGTTCCCAATTGAAGGATTACGGAACCATTGCACCAGTATATCAACCAGTTCACTCTGGATATCTAGGAGGAACTGGGAGAGTCTGTGACTTTACTTTGCTGTCTTGGAAATAAACCTGTTTTAAGGTACAGGCTAGCTTCAGACTCATTCTTCCTCAACATAACAATTATTGGAATTATCGTGTAAGTGATGAGTGAGTGTCGTAGCGTTAGATTTTCAGGTTGAACGTGTGAATAAATAATCCTCTATTTAAACCCATGAAAAAGCTTGCTGCTGATTATTCAAATTGACCACACATTCCTCCTTTTCAAAAACGCACTGATTACGAACAGTAAGGGAAAGGAACAAAAGTTTCAGTTCTCTCTCTCATCCCTGTCGGTGGCAAAATGTTTTAAGCATACACTTCAAAAATGCTTCGGGTCATGAGGTCATGAAGGGTGTAATATAAATACAAATTAATTTGCATAGCATCACTTCCAGAAGCGCTATGCAGACTTGCTTTGATTCGCTGAGGGAAGGCAGTGGGTCATGGACATAGTGACTTATGGTTCTGCCTGCTCCTGGAAATCGAAGTGGTGCTCCGTGAACAAATTTCTTCCCCATGTTCTTTCTTGCTGTCACACATTGCACTGTTCGTTTCAATTTATCCATCATGTTCTTCTGTGCTGTTTCTGTAAGTTTACCACTATTCGTTTCTCATTTACGTTGCTTATGGCGCCTTTTCACTTTAATCACCTTACAGTTGAAACATTAGCTGTTTAATATTCATCAACCCAAATATCCAAATCCTCTTTATTTGGGCCACTTTTCTGTTTTTTTTTTACAAAAAGGAACTTGCATTTTGATACCATATTTTATTCTCTCAGAATATGCCTAAGTATTTACCAGCCAATTAGTCACTTTTGAAATGGAACTTATTGTTCTGGAGGCAAGCATGGCAGACAATTTACACACAACGTGGATCCACGTATAGCAAACGAGGTAATTGAGTGGCTGGTTTTGGTGATCTTGGTTGAGGGAAGAATGTTAGCCAGATGACTGGAAGAACTCCCAGTTTCTCTTCAGACTAGTGCCATGTGATCTTTTACATTCATCTGACTAGGCGGATGCAGTTTAAAAGCTCAATGTGAAGACAGCACCTCTGACAAGAAGAGTTTGGTCCTGTTACGAACTATCAAGCCAAGGCTATATGCTCAAATACCAGGAATGGGTCAAGGGGGAAAACAAGGTTTTGGGCTTAGCAATCAAAGGAATAGAACACAAGTTATGAAGGAAGCTTCCCTAACATACTGATCAGCAAGCCTGGAGTTCTGTGTCCAATTCTGGTACAGATTAAACTGTTCCAGGGAATAGGCACTGGAGTTGCAAAGGGAGGAACAAAATCGGGAATGTTTGTGCTGGAGAACAAACTAAATGGATATTTTACTGAAGTTCTCAGTATTCTCAGAATTATAGATAAACTGTTTGACACAACCACAAATTCTGTAACCAGGGCACTGATTCAAGTTCTAATAGAGGAAAAAGAGCAAAAGGTTTAGATTTAAATTTTAAATTTAAATACTTTTTCATGCGGTGAATGTATATAGGGCTGGATTTAATGTAGCTCTTCATAGCAGGAAACATGGTGGCCTGGCCTGGGCCCACTTAATTGCGGGAGAGGCCGCACATCAGTCTGTCAGTGGTGGAAAACCTCTTGCGATTAAGTTGGAAGTGGGAACAGAACCATGGGGGGGGAGTCTCGCCTTCTTGCGGCGCGTTGTCAATTAGGCTCATTATTGAGCCAATTGGCACCAATTATCCCTGGGCCCTTTGGAGTTTAGTGGTGGCTCAGAGATTAAATGCGAGTGGCCCAGCTTTTATGTGTCTCATGAAGGCTGCCCCAAACCCTGTTGCGTATACATGCAACCTTCTGAGGGGTTCAGTCTTTCAAAGGCACATGGTGCCCAATAGAGGGACTTGGCTTTGGGCAGGGGGTGGTTGCTGAAAGTAACCCCTACCCTTGCCTCTGACCTTCCTGACCCTCACCTCCCACTAACCCCCTCCCTGTAACTCTCTCACACATACACACACACCCCTCCCCCCCACCCTGCCACTCTCATTCAACTGTGGCCTTGGTCTCTTGGCGAGCCTTGGCCTCTCCCTGGGGCATTACTAGCAATAGCCACTGCTCCCGGTCGCGCTGTCTGTAATGGAGAGCTGCCGGCCTCTAATTAACCAGCAGCTATCGGTGGGCGGGATTTCTGCCCTTTTGGTTCTGTATCCCTGGGAAGGCCCAACAGTGGGCAATGGCAGTTAATCCTGTTGGGCCTCCCCCTCAGAAACGACACATGCTTCCCACCGGTTTTTCAAATGGGGCTGTAGCCAAATCAATTACCTTAAATTCTGCCCATAGTATCAGAGACGCTGGGCTAAATTTTCGTTGGACAAAGCAGGTGGGACTGGAGGTGGCATGCTGTCAATTTCATGCGAGTGTCCAGCATGTTAGTCTGCTGGTATGTGTCCTGTCTCCAGTGTATTTTCATGGAGACTGCTTTATGGGACTAACTGCCTGATGTGGGTAGCCAATTAGAGAGCCTAGTGAGGGCACTTGTCAGATGCCATCTGGAAATTTTCAGACAACAGGTGGACCCCGCAATCAGTGTATAAAGATGGCCTCTTCGCGGCAGATCTTGGGGCCAGTAATGCTTCATTTTATTTACCACCACTCCAATCTCCACCTCCAGAGCCATGATTTTTAGAGAGATGCAGTTACGGCCACAGACCACCCTGAAGAAGAGTTTCCCCTCCACTATGATGGCCTGGCAGCTGTGGCCACTTTTTATTTTTAAACTTTCTAAAGTCTTTAGAGGGCACCTCCATCTTGAGGAGCCTTCTCATTCTCCCATCTATATTGGCAGCGCCCACCTCTCCTGGTGGCTGCTGGAGCACTCGGGTGCTCCAACTGGCTCCCCTGGCTGTGGATCATTTCTTAATAGGATGGTGCTCCTAGAGGCAGCTTCTTTAATGGCCACCTCCTCCAAAATCTGCCTTGGGGTCCCTCCACTGGCATATCCGAGTTCCTGATCCGGATTTCGTTTCGATGGTGGGATAAGGACCCAAGAATGAAATACCAGCCTACTCTAACAGATACTGTCAGCAAATTTAGAAAGAAGCTTGTTTTGAAAGATATTCTCTTCTTCATCCTTGGGACGTAAGGATGGCATTTATTACCTTTTTGATACAATTGAGTGGGTCGCTAAACCACTTCCGAGGGTAGTTAAGAGTCAACAACATTGATGTGGGATTGAAGTCACCTACATGTCATACTGCATAAGGATGGCAGATTTCCTTCCCTAAAGCATGTTACTGCACCATTTGGGTTTTATGATAATCTGAGAGTTTCAATGTTACTTTTTAACCAACTTTTTATTGCCATATTTTTTATAAGTGAATTAAAATTCTCAACTGGCATAGTGGGATTTGAACCCAACTCATTATATCTGAATTGTTAGCCCAGGCCTCTGGATTACTGGTTCAGCAACACCTACTACACTACAGTACCATTTTGGGTATAGGAAATAAAGAAAAGGATGGGAACTGCAACATTCAAATGAAGCCCAGTTCTTGTATTTACCCTTCTGCAGGGGCTTCCCTCCCTCCCCACACCCTTGGAACCTATTTCATCTCATGGGTAGTCCTGAATAAGGGGGTACCATCTTAAAATGAGAGCTAGGCAACTCATGAATGAAATCATGAGACACTTTTTGACACAATGAGTAACTCTTTCGTGTTATCAACAGTCACAGATTGTAACTCTTTCGAGTACATTCACAGTTCTTGGTTTTCCGGGAGTGGGACATGAACCCACAACCCTCTGATTCAAAGGCGAGGGTGCTATGAACTGAGCCAAATCTAGATAATTCTCTCCCACAACATTGTTGATTCTTGGCCAATTGAATTTTTCAAGAGTATCAACAGATCTCAATTAGGTAAGGGTATCAATGTATGTGGATCAACGACTGGCAGATGGAGCTGAGATTCAGACCAGCCCTGATCTAATTGAATAGTAGAACATGTTCAAGGAGCTGAACCACCTACTCCTCCTTCCATGTCTCGATAACCTGTTAGTTGCTGAAATTGTAAGTGGTATTCCTTTTGCTTATCAAATGTTTCTGTCAGAATTGCGGCCAAGAGTAATGGAGTGAGGATATGGAGGGGAGTTGTTTTCACACAAACCAGTTAAGCAATCTGGTTCATTTGGAACTAGCAGGTTGCGGAAATCTTTGGGGACAGGAGCAACATCCTGTTATTATCTTGATAGCAAAGAAGCATAAGTTTTCACTTGAGGCAGTTAATTGTTATTTAGTTGAGAATATAGGGCAGTAGTATATTTTGGCAAATCGTGATAACTTTTCCATGATTTTCCATCCATTGAATCAATCTGTGATTTTCAGCTCTGACTTCAAATCAGAGCACCCAAAATATTTTATACAAGTTGAGTTTTTACAGAATCTTTTAACATTCTAACATTGTTTCCCATAAATGGACCACATCTGCATGCATTACAGAAGGTATCCCAAATTTGTCCTATCTTCACAAAGATGCCTACCTAAGGATTAAAAAAGACCCCACCTACAGTAGTTTTACTGAATTTAATATAATCTATAATAAAAACAGAAAATGCTGGAAAAACTCAGCAGGTTTGCAGCATCTATGGAGCGAGAGCAACAGATATAACGTTTCGAGTCCATGTGACTCTTCTTCAGAGCATAATGTAATCCATGCTATGCTACCAAATTTTCTTCAAAATACTTGGTGAAAGACCAGAAGTTTTCAGATTATAGTTAAATTAGATATTAAAGACAAAAATCAATTAATATTAAGGATATTATAAACATAAATTCATTGAGGGAGTTTAGAGTGGACCAGAAACTGAACTGGACTAGCCATATAAATACTGTGGCTACAAGAGCAGGTCAGAGGCTAGGAATCTTGCAGCGAGTAACTCACTTCCTGACTCCCCAAAGCCTCTACATCTACATGGCGAAGGTCAGGAGTGTGGGGGAATATTCTCCACTTGCGTGGATGAGTGCAGCTCCCACAACACTCAAGAAGCTTGACACCATCCAGGACAAAGCAGCTTGCTTGATTGGCACTCCTTCCACAAACATTCACTCCCTCCACCACCGACGCACAGCAGTCCGTACCATCTACAAGATGCACTGCAGCAACTCACCAAGGCTCCTTAGATAGCACCTTCCAAACCCATGACTGCTATCATCTAGAAGGACAAGGGCAGCAGACACATGGACACACCACCACCTGCAAGTTCCCTTCCAAGCCATTCACCATCCTGACTTGGAAACATATCGCCTCTCCTTTATTGTCGCTGGGTCAAAATCTTGGAACTCCGTCCTGAAAAGGACTGCGGGTGTAACTACACCACATGAACTGCAGCTGTTCAAGAAGGCAGCTCACCATCACCACCTCAAGGGCAATAAATGCTGGCCTTGTCAGCCATGCCCACATCCCATGAATGAATAAAAAAAAATCTTTGAATGAAAAGCTTTTTATTGAGTGTTTGAATCTGATAAATTGGTGTAAATTTCAATTTCATAACAAATGAAGATCTTCTGCATTTACATACTGTGCCTGTCAATGTACTTTCACATTTGACTGGGTTTGCTGATTGCTGTTGTATATGTTGAGCATTGAATATAGTAAAAATCCTAGGTCTGCTTCAGCTTCATCCTTAGCCATTTCAACGCTATTCATGCAGTAAGTATGTTTATCATAATTAATTTCCATCTTGCTTCATGTTCTGACTGCCCTTACATCTTTTTCAACAATTTCCCCACTGGTGGCCCCCAATTGTTCGTTCTTATAGAAGTCCCCTTGCCTCAAAATTCTAAAGTAATCCTTTTGATCAACCAGCTGGTTCACTCAGTTTGATGAGATTTTCACAAACACCCTTGTGTGTGAGCTGAGTGCCAGCAGCTTGCATTTGGATGTAATGAAAAGGTTTTTTTAAATTTGTTCATGTGATGGCGGCATTACTGGCAACGCCAGCATTTATTGCACATCACTCATTGCCCTTGAAAAGGTGGTGGTGAAAAGTTAGAGTAAATGTTGAGCCATTCTGTTTGTCAAATATCTCTCTAGATGTGACATATTTTCTGTTGCTCACAGTACGGATTTTGGCAAGAGAATAAAAATACAAGAAAGGAGGGGAGGAATAAACTTTCAAAAATCATTTTGCTGCTAATCAACTTATTATGTGTGATTGTAGTTTCATTGTTTGATTACCAACATTGGCTGAGTTTTTTTTCTTTTTATCTATGAAATATTGTTGCATGTCAGCTAACAAGGTTGCTGCATGATGATTTAGTGTCAGTAAACTTCAAAGGTGCTGCACAGAAGTTTCGAGATAAGAGAAGGCTGTTCTGTTATGAAAGCTCATCCCTCTGGTACATTAGCTTTCTCACCATAGCATCTAATTGTGTTTTAAATAAGCACAAGATTTTTGAACCTGTTGCCTTCCTTGATGGACTTTTCCAAACATTTATTAGTTTTTCCTGAAGTTTCAAGTTTCTTTTTTACATATTTAGATATACGTCCTCTAGGTCTGCTCTCTTGGTACATTTTGAAGTAATAACCCACATTTGCATTACTGACACAATTTTATATACTTTAAGAAGGTCTTCCCTTAGCTGCCTTCTTTTAGACAGTAAAGTTCAACCTCTAATCTTTTATCAGAGCTTATTCATTTTACACTTTGGAATCATTCCCATTGCTCTTTTCTATGTTAAGCTGCTTTATAAATGTAATTTGTTGGGCAAATAAAGAGAAATTAGAGAATCTTGCTTATGCTTCGGTGACCAAAACTAAATTATTTTATGTGCGGTCAAAACCCTACCTTTTGAAGGGTATATTCTAGTATCATTCTGTTAACTTTTAAAGTTTAATAAAGTTTTTGTGTACTTCATTAACATGTACCATCTCATGTGACATTTTCACATGAGGGGGACATGTTAATGATTTATTTATTGTTCTATTTTTAATCTTTCACAGCCTTTCAGCGATCTCCCTGAGGCACCACTTAGCCTCAGGGAGATGTGCACTCTTTCGCGTGCATGCGTGAAAGAGCGCACTCTCACAGTTGGGGAATCCCCCCCCCGCCTGCAAAGGAAGCGCATAACGCTTCCCGTTGGGCGGGCCTTAATTGATCCGCCCACGTAAAGTGGCGGCAGGGCCCATTTTGCCAGCAACGATCAGCTGCCCACCTGCCGCCGAGTCGGTCGGGCCCACCTGCCCGTCAAGGGCAAAATTCAGCCCCAAGTCTTTGAACAACCTAAAATCTATGTATGAGTGGATACAACTTTTCCAGAGCTTATGCAACTTCATACTTAAGAGTGGCATGGTTGAGTTGATCCTCCCGCAGCATGGCAATGTCAGCTATTGGAATGTCAAGTTGATGAGACCCATCAGTGACGGGATTATCTATTTCACTAGGATCATCTACTTCAGATCAAATCACTTTGAGTGGTTGCAACTGAGCTGGTTGGCTTAACTCTCACCATTCGAATTTTGGACAACTTGTACAATTGACAACAACAACACCAGCTTGCACTTATATCGTGCCCTTAAGGTAGTAAAATGTCCTAAGGCATTTCACAGGAGCAGTGACAAACAAAATTTGGCACCAAGCCACATAAGATACTAGAACAGATGACAAAAAGTTTGGTTGAAGAGGTAGGTTTTAAGGAGCACCTAAAAGGAGAAATTTAGGGAAAGCATTCTAGAGTTTAGGGCCTAGGCAGGTGAAAGCACTGTCGCTACTGAAGGAACGATTAAAATTGGAAATGTTTACAAGGTCAGAATTCGAGGGGTGCAGAGATCTTGGAGGGTTGTAGAGCTGGAGGAGGTTACAGAGATGGGAAAAATGAGACCAAGGAGGGATTTGAAAACAAAGATAAGAATTTTAAAGTTGACATTGCTGGACGAGGAAGCGGTGTAGGTCAACGAGCACAGGAGTGGTGGGTGAATGGGATTTGGTGTAAATTAAGGTATAGGCAGCAGGATAAATCCTTGGGGGAACACTAGCGGTAAGAGTAGGGGAGTGGGAAGAGAAGCCACTGCAGATCATTCCTGGCTATGACTGGATAGATAAGAATATAACCAGGCAAGGGCAGTCCTACTTGGCCAGATTATGGAGGAGAGTTGTTGATGATGGAGAAGGATGGCGTCATCATCCATGTCAAAAGCTGCATAAAGGTTGTGAAGGATGAGGAGGGATAGTTTACCTTTATCATAGTTACTTAGGCCGACATTTATGATTTTGATAAGAGCTGCTTTGGTACTGTGTATTGGGATTTGGACTCTATAGTAAACCGCAGAGTAAGAAAATTCTGATTGAGGAATAGCCTTATTGGCAAAAAGGTTCAATCACTAATTTAGAATACTAACTATGAAGGTTTATTGAACAAAGATTCCATTTACTTTCCAGTAGTCGGGGCATGGCACGATACACAAGTTCAACACATGTCTGTCAGTCTCTCTCAAGCTGAAAGCAGCTTCCTAACAAAGACATTCTCATAAGACAATTACTTTTAGCCCTAATACTGGATTTTTGCAGGTGGTTTTGCCTCATTTGGCCTAAGTATGTGCACCTGCAACACAACTAACAACTTCTAAGCAAACATTTGCAACTCTTGACCAAAGGGAAGAGTGTTCTTCGCTTCCACACAACAAATTGAGCCAATCAGCTTTGCAGCCTTGGTGTCCCTTCTAACAGCTAACTATAACCTGTTTTGACAAGAGGTCTTGGGACACCTGGTTCTCTGACCACCTGCCTTACCATAATTTTTTCTGAAAGCTACATCACAATATTTGACACTTAAAGAGACACCAACTTTAAGACTTTATATCAACATTTCCCAAAATTCATGAATTACCCCAACAATACATATAAATGAAGACTTTTTTTCATCACTAAGCTTATTTACAATACAATTTGATAACTTAAGCCTTATTAATTACACAAATGTGCCAATGTGGCATTGTCTAACATGTGGCAAGGGAGGAAACCAAACATGGAGTTCCAGGAAAGATGGGTGTGGATTTGGGAGGCGATACTCATTCAAAGACTTTGGAAAGGAGAGGGAGGTTGGAGATGGGATGGTGGTTTGCTAGGATGGTGAAGGGAGGTGGACAAGGGTTGGTTTTTTGAAGAGAGACATGATGATGACTGATTTGAAGGGGTGATGACAGTATCTGCGAACCATTAAAAAGGAGCCAGGAAGGGATGTTAAGTGGTCAACGGTTTAGTAGGAATAGGGTTGAGGGAGCAGGAGGTGAGTCTGAAGATTGATTTTGGTCGCGACACTTTTCTTGTAGTTGGCAAGCTGTAAATATCATGTTGGCTGTGCACCTTGATGGCCTAAACCCACATTGAGATTCGGGGATAAAAACAAAAATGCTGGAAAGACTCAGCAGGTCTGGCAGCATCTGTGGAGAAAGAAACAGAGTTAACATTTCAAGTCCATTTGACTCTTCATCAGAATTAAAGAGAAGCGGAAATGTGACCGCTTTGCGGAACACCTTCGCTCAGTCCACAAGTATAAACCAGACCTTCCCGTCGTTTGCCATTTTAACACACTGTCTTGCTCTCATGCCCACATATCCATCCTTGGCCTTGGCTGCAATGTTCCAGTGAAGCCCAACACAAACTGGAGGAACAGCACCTCATCTTCCGATTAGGCACTTTACAGCCTTCTGGACTTAACATTGAATTCAACAGCTTCAGACCATGAACTCTCCTCCATCTTGAACCTCCCTTTTAATCTAATTTTTACTTATTTAGTTATTTTTAACTTTTACAATTTTATTTTATTATTTTCATTTTTTAAAATCCTTTTTCCTGAAACGCCCTCCCCCGACAGGGCCATCCGTCACTTATTTCTATTTAGTACTTTCACAGAGCACTGCCTCCTATTCTGCTATCAATACCTTCTGCCAACGTACCTTAATGCCACTATCAGCACCTTCTTTACACTTTATTACTACCATTAACACTCTCTTTGTCTTGTGTCCATGACATTTTGTCATTTTCTCCTTAGTTGTCACCTATCCCTGACTACCTATCTTGCTCTACCCCCTCTTAAACAGCACAAAATCCATCATATTTCCACTCCTCTTTAGTTGTGGAGTCATATGGACTTGAAACGTTAACTCTGTTTCTCTCCCCACAGATGCTGCCAGACCTGCTGAGTTTTTCCAGCATTTTCTGTTTTTGTTTCAGATTTCCAGTATCTGCAATATTTTGCTTTTATCTTGAGATTTGGGGAGATCAGCAAGTGTAATAAGTTGATTCAGAATGGCTCTTCTCGCGATCTTTCCTGCAATGGAAAGCAGGGAGATGCCTCTGTAATTTCCACGTTGGATTTGCCCCCTTTTTTGAAGATTGCCACAATCATGGCATACTTAAGATCATTCGGGACTACTTCTTCATTCTAGATTGGTAGGATGAGGGCATGGAGCTGTAATGTTAGTTCCTGTCCTTTGTGCTTAAGCATTTCAGCGGGGATTCCATTACCTCCTCCTGCAACTTGTTCCTCACTTGTGTGATGGCTTTCATCACCTCCAAAGGTGTTGGCGGAGTTCTGAGCTCATTCCTAACTGGGTGTTGTGAAATGGAGTTGAAAACACACTTGTCAACAATTAATTCTTGATTGAAAATGTCTTCAAAATGCTCCCTCCAACAGGCATTGACAGCTTCCCTTTCCTTGATCAGATCTTCCCCGTCCTTCGAGAAGTTGGTAATTAAGTGCTTGGGCCATAAATGGTTTTTGTAACAGTGAAGAAGCCATGGATATCATTCATGTCAATGAGAAGTTGAATTTCCTTTGCCTTGTTGCCTCAGGAGAAGTTTGGCCCAGTGGACGAGGTGAAGGGAGAGAGGCATAAGAGGCAGTTGAATGAATGGTCTCAATTAATCACCCAGATTTGCACTAAGTGCAGTAGCAGGCGGGGAAAAGAATGTTTTACCTGCTGGCTGCAGTGGCAGCTTTTCATGCCGTATTGTCCAAATCCCACCTCTTTAATCATGCATTCCCAGGAAACGCACCGTTTTGATGGCGGGCAGACTCTCATGTGTCCACCACGCTGTCACCTCACCGCTTCATCACGTTGGGTGCCATATTTAAAGTGCAGCCACGTGCACACCTCTCAGTGTTTCCAGCCCAGGACTGCTGCTCAGAAGACAGGTCCCGAGAGGCAGGAAGACTGCACCCCACCCACCGCCCCTTCCCAGTTTAATGATGCGTCTCTCAAGCACCTGGAATACTGTGTGCAGTTTTGGTCTCCTTATTTAAGATACCTGCCTTTTGGATACCTGCTGTGATGTCCACTACCCCCACTCTGTCCGCAGGAGCCCACTTTGGCCGCAGGAGGTCTAGCAATCTCACCACTCCGGCTTGGTTGGCAATGGCAGTGGTGATCAGTGCCAATGCTGCACAGAAGAGAACATAACATAAGAAATAGGAACAGGAGTAGACCATTCGCCCCTCAAGCCTGCTCCGCCATTTAGTAAGATCACAGCTGATGATCTTGTGTTTTGATTTCCACATTCCCATCAACCCCAATAACCTTTGATTCCCTTGCCTAACAAGAATCTATCTACCTCTGCCTTAAAAATATTCAATGACCACGCCTCCACCACCTTCTGAGGCAGAGAATTTCAAAGTTGCACAACCCTCAAAGAAAAAAATTCTCCTCATCTCTGTCTTAAAAGGGCGACCCCTAATTTTAAAACAGTGCCCCCCACTTTTGAATTCACCCATAAGAGGAAACATCCTTTTGACGCCCACCTTGTCAAGGCTGTTCAGGATCTTGTATACTTCAATCAAATCACCCCTCACTCTTCTAAACTCCAGTGGAAACAAGCCCAACCTGTCCAACCTCTCCTCATAAGACAACCCACGCATTCCAGGTATCAATCTTGTAAACCTCCTTTAAACGGCCTCCAATGCATTTACATCCTTCCTTAAATAAGGAGACCAAAACTGCACACAGTATTCGAGGTGCAGTCTCACCAATGCCCCGTATAACTGAAGCATAACATCCTTACTTTTATGTTCAATCCCTCTCATAATAAAGGATAGCATTCCATTAGCTGCCTTAATTACTTGCTGCACCTGCATGCTAACATTTTGTGACTCATGTACTAGAACACCTAGGTCCCTTTGCACCTCAGAATTATGCAACCGTTCTCTATTTAAGTAATATTCTGCTTTTTTGTTCTTCCTGCCAAAGTGAGAAACTTCACATTTTCCCACTTTAACTACATTTGCCAGATCTTTGCCCACTCACTCAACCTATCTATATCCATTTGCAACCTCCTTATGTCATCTTCACAACATGCTTTCCTACCTATCTTTATTTTGTTTGCAAATTTAGCTACCATGTCTTTACTACCCTCGTCTAAGTCATTGATGTAAATCGTAAAAAGTTGAGGCCCCAGTACAGACCCCTGTGGGACTCCACTCGTCACATCTGCCAATCAGAAAAAGACCCATTTATACACTCTGCTTTCTGCCAGCCAACCAATCTTCTATCCTTGCTAGTATGTTACGTCCTACACCATGCGCTTTTGTTTTCTGTAATAATCTTTCATGTGGCACCTTATCAAATGCCTTCTGGAAATCCAAGTACAGTACGTCTACAGGCTCCCCTTTATCCACTGTGCGTGTTACTCCTTCAAAAAACTCCAGTAAATTGGTTAAACATGATTTTCCTTTCACAAAACCATGCTGACTCTTCCCTATTGCCTTGAGCCTTCTAAGTGGCCAGCTATAACCTCCTTAATGATCGATCTAATAACTTCCCCACGACAGACGTCACGCTTACTGGCCTATAGTTTCCTGTTTTCCGCCTCCCACCCTTCTCCCTCCCTTATATTTGCTACTTTTCAATTTGATGGAACCTTTCCAGAATCTAGTGAATTTTGAAAAATGAACACCACGGCATCGACTACCTCATTAGCCACCTCTTTTAAGACCCTAGGATGTAGTCCATCAGGACCCGGAGACTTGCTAGCCAGCAGCTCCATCAATTTGCTCAGTACCATTTCCCCAGAAATTTCAATTTCACCAAGTTCCTTTCTCCCATTCACCTGCTGATTTGCCGCTATTATTGGAATGTTTTTTATATCCTCTATAATGAACGCAGAAGCAAAATATTTGTTCATTTCTTCTGCCATTTCCTTCTTATCTACTATTAACTCCCCACTGTCACTCTCTAGAGGACCAACACGCACTTTACTTTTTTCTATTTTAAATACCTGCAGAAACACTTGCTATCCATTTTTACATTTCTAGCTAGCTTCCTCTCGTACTCTAATTTCTTTCTACTGATTAACCTTTTAGTCATTCTCTGCCGTTCTTTATATTCTGTACAATCATCTGCCTTGCTACTCATCTTTGCGGAGTTGTATGATTTTTCCTTAAGTTTGATGTTTTCCTTAACATATATAGTTAACTACGGATGGTGGGTCCTTCCCTTAGAATTTTTCTTTATAGTAAGAATGTACTTATTCTGAATAGTCTGAAACATCCCCTTAAATGTTCGCCACTGATTCTCCATTGATCTATCCTCTACCCTAGTTTCCCAATTCACTTCAGCTAGCTCAGCTTTCATCTCCACGTAGTTGCCCTTATTTAAGTTTAAGATACTAGTCTTAGACCCGCTCTTCTCTCTTTCCAGCTGGATGTAAAATTCAATCATATTGTGATCATTGATATCTAGGGGTGCCTTTACTCTGAGGTCATTAATTAATACTGTCAAGTTACACAATACCAAGTCTAGTATAGCCTGCTGTCTGGTTGGTTCCAGAACATGCTGCTGTAAGAAACTATCTCGAAAACATTCTAAGAACTCCTCATCCACGTTATTCCTACCAATCTGATTTTTCCATGTGTAGATTAAAATCACCCATGATTATTGCCATCCCTTTATCACAAGCATACAATATGTTCTCTTGAATACTTTGTCCTACACTTTGGCTACTGTTAGGGGGCTTGTAGACCACTCCCACGAATGACTTTTTTCCCCTACTATTCCTAATCTCCACCCAAACCGATTGTACATCCTGATCTCCTGAACCAGGGTTATCTCTAACTATTGCACCAATGCCCTCCTTTGTCCCTCCACCTTTACCTAGCTTCCTTTTCTTCTTGAATGTCATGTACCCTTCAATATTAAGAACCCAATTTTTGTCGTCCTGCAGCCATGGCTTTGTAATTGCTATCAGATCATATTTATTTACTTCAATGTGGGCCATCAATTAATCTACTTTGTCATAAATGTTACGTGCATTCAGATAAAGAGCCTTCAGTTTTGTCTTTTTTGTTACCTTTGTAACATCTAG
Source organism: Cetorhinus maximus (assembly GCF_964194155.1). Classification (NCBI taxonomy): domain Eukaryota; kingdom Metazoa; phylum Chordata; class Chondrichthyes; order Lamniformes; family Cetorhinidae; genus Cetorhinus; species Cetorhinus maximus. Next base: position 109,987,020 of record NC_135880.1, read on the forward strand.
ACTTGACTGTTGATGTATTCTTAGGTTTTTTCTCTCTGTCCCTTCCTGCCATTCTCTGACCCTCATTTCTCATATTATTATTTTGCTCTCCTGTCTTGACTCTACACTTTGAATTGCTACCTCTACCCATGCTTGAACCCATCCAATGCGGAAAGAGGATTAATGATCTCACCCGTGTCGCCAGGGTAGGGCAACCATTTCATCACTCTAACCTCACGCAGTCATGCCCATCACACATTCATTGGCATCTTGCTCACTGCCAGCTCATGAGACGTCCTCACTCTCACACACACCCTCACATCTCTACCTGGTCCCATCTTCTCCTCATCAGTCCTCACCATTTAGAGGCCACTTGCACAGATCAACTTGTGCCACCACACACACCCTGGGATACCCCCATTCCCCAGTACAGCCCTCGCCCTGCAGCCTCTTCCCTTGCCAGAGGCCACTTCTTCCCCCTTCCAGAAGCAAGCCCTAGCTCTGTAGTTGTTGAAAAGCCACCCCCGCCTTATGCCTGGTAGAGACCTGCCCATCAGCCCCCCTAAAAGTGATGTGGTGCTGCCTGTGAAGCCTGGCGCTGATCACTGTGAGTGCTGCCCGAAGCAAGGTAGGCAAACAAACCATGAAGTCCTGAGTGAAGTGCAGCCCGCTAAGTGCATGCCTTACATATGCTGTTGTGAAACATGTTGGCATGATTGTGCTTGGATGATCCAGCATGGGGGTGCTGATTGTGGCTCGCTGGGCTTATAATGATGTGCAGATGTATTACAATGAGGTTCCCGATATCCGATGGCGGGAAACGCGGCCCACCATTGACGAGCAGAGCGAACGATTGCATACTGGTTTCACATTGTCGTGAAACTGATTTTTGGCCTTCTTGCCATATTGTCCACTCATGCTGCCAAACATGCCTGATACCAACAGGCATGGAAAAGTCTGCCAAACGAAACTCATGAGCTCCTTGCATTTGTTGTTAGAGGTGAGAGTGGAGGGAGTTCAGGAGTGAGGTTTAAGAAGAAAATTTGTAATGGAGAATAGAAACCAGGTTATCTTTGCATTCTAGGATGCCCTGGGATAGTGACCAGGGTGAGAGAGTAATTGGTTTTAATAGGAACAAAAGCACCACAAGGGAAGCTGAGGATGTAACTAAATGACATACTTATCTCAGTCCATGACTGGCTGGTATAGGTGTACAATTTGACTGTATAAAACCTTTAATTCTCTATCTTGAAAGAGGAATTTAAGAAAATGAGAAAGGAGGGAAATCAAAAAAAAAAATAGACTTTAAAAAAAGATACTCTTGGAAAAATTACACTAAATATTAAGTTCTTGCTGGCAATTTTTGCTTTATAAAATCATTCCCATTGACTAGAATCCAATTAAACAGTAGCTAAAATAAGCTTAAATAAATACATGTAAACTAAGTTCAAAATCAGTGACTAGACTGTTGGAAAGCTGTAACATATTATTTGTTGATTATATTACGTCACAACAATTTGTTAAATTAATAAATGAACAGAGCCTTCAGTAAAGTCTTTAATACTTGTAATCAGCTGCTAGCTACTTCTTTAGTGTAGGTATTTGACGTTTTGTCAGTTTTGAACATCTTGTTTTTGCAAAATTTTATTTTCCAAAGGAGCTAATGCAGTATCCCTTCACTGCTAGTTGATGTGTATATGTGCAGTACAGTGTGAAATAAAGCAGCAATGCTGGACAACAGAAATGCAATCCTGCACCAGTTTTCTTTTGTTCATTATTAAAATCTTTTCAGAATTTTGGCAAAGATGAATTAATCTTGAGGCTGAAATGAACATCTTATAGTCAAGTGTCATATGATCATTGCTTCCAGCTGCTGAAATCAAATGTGAATCATGTTTTGTAAAACTCTAATTGTATCTGTTTTCTGATAAATCTTTGATTAGCCTCACCTAATTTATATAAAATCTTGGATTATGTTACAGGTGCGCCATCGCTGGTGTGAGCTGGTCATTAAACATAAACACACAGTGGCATATGGGGACTTGATACATTTTCTGGAACAGCATCAGGTACCCTGTTTAAATATATCTAAATAAGAAATAATACAAAAATAAATCTCTTTGAAGATAAATATCTTGTAAATTATAAATTTCAAAAAACAGCCAGTAGTTTTAAAGATATGACCCTCCCTCTGGGATTTTGTTTTCAAAGCGTTTCCACTTCACATGCTGTGGTATTGAAACAAACACTATTAATACTCCATTAAAGCTAATTAAATGTCAAGCCTATCTATTACTATATTCGTAGCCTATTACATTTAGGAAACAATCAAATTTTAAAATTGCCAACAGTTTTGTTCATCCTGTCTTTCATTTCTTCCATTCTATCTTCCTCTCCATTTTCTGTTTCTCACATTTCACTTATGTTTTTATGATTGTATATCATCCTGAAAAATATAATTTTGTAAACTCAGGATTTTGTTTACCAGTTTTCTTCCTCTGCCAATACACAAGGTCCATTTCGGTGATAGGACACACATTGGAAAGGTTGACCTCTAACTGGCTGAAAGTGTGTTCAAAATGCTTTTATTTAACTGAGTGCGGGAACTCAAAAGCTGGATATGATGATCAACCATGTAGTCCGAACAACGTTTGGCTTGATATTTCCAGTTTGGAAAATCAATTAATTATCAAGAAAGCACTTTTAGCATCCTTTAGTGAAAGTAAAAGTGCCCTTCGAAGTGAAGCAGTGACAGAAATAGTTGTCAACACCATACTGCTGGATGTGTTCTGAAGGACCAGACATTGCAAAAGAATGGGCATTTGTGCAAAATAATTGCCAATCCTGCATTTAGAATACCCCTTTTCTGCCTATAGGGTCAACCAGCATGGAGCTTTCTGCGGACTTAACTCCTTTATTTATATAGCATCTTTAATACAATAAAATGTCCTAAGATGCTTCACAGGAGTGTTATTTAAAAAAAATGACACTAAGCTACGTAAGTAGATAATAGGGCAGATGACCAAAAGCTTGGTCAAAGAGTTAGGTTTTAAATAAACTTAGTTTCAGTTCTATGGTTGCATCACATTTACCTACTGGTAAGCTTTTGATCAACTTGGATTGGTTTTTGTTAGTGTAGCCCAGGGCTCACAATTACTTTATTTTTGCAGTAATGTTATAGATTGGTATTTGTGCAAGAAAAGAATGAACTTGCATTTATATAACATCCTTTCATGTCCATAGGACATTTCAAAGCACTTTTCTATAAAGAGATTTTTTTTTGATGCTCATTCACTGTTGTTATTTACCCATAACATTTTTGTTACATGTCTTATTAAGTTGGAAGGTGGAAACATAAAACATTTCATGCAAGCTAAAACAATTAGTTAATCTTGAAGCAGAATACAAGAAGTTAATTTATCCTTTCAGACTTCAAATTTTCTCCTATAAAAATAAAAAGTCCTATATTTGGATCATATGGAATTATAGAATTTGCAGCATAGAAACATATCAGTTGGCACCTAAAGTCTTGCCATTGCTTTTGTCAACATGAGCCACCAAGTCAAACCCCACTCTTCTGTTCACATTCCATGCGACTCGATTAAACTGCGTGTACTGAGGTGCTGACTTGGGGGATCCAGTGATCAAAAGGAGGAAGACAAACTATGATAGTGTTCTGCTAAGAGCCCTGACATAGTGCTTTCAGGAGAAGGGGCAAGATGGTAAAAGGCTTCAGTATATTTCAGTATATTCTTTGCTAGCAGTTAGTTAATGAGAGAATAGGATGAAAAGGACAAGCAATGAAATTTGGCCCTGAACTGACTGACAACTTCCCTCCTACTTTTTCTCCTCTGACATATCAAATGTGACCTATATTCTGAGCATTTCCCTCCTTGGTAATCAGTGTGCGGGTGTGGTTCTATGGCTAGTATGGGCTGTCTTCCACTTTAAGAAGAGTATGAGATGTAAGAAGTTGCAGTTGTTAAGATGATATGGAAAAATTTCCAATTGTTCTGCGTTTCATAGAGAGCACGATAACGCCCTGCAGCACTCAGTTACATTAGATGGGAGGATTCTTTTGGACAAATACATGTAAAGGTATGAGTGAATTGGCACTTACATGTGAAAGCTGGGGATGTAAAGGTGTGATGATCTGGAAGCAGGAAGATTGGTAATTTTAATGTCTTTGGAATCTGTAAATGTTTTGAAGAAGTTTGAAAAGGGCTTAAAGTTTGCATCAATTTTAAAGAGATCAATTGTAATTTTATTTGTTAATAAGAAACACTGGCCCATTGTGATGTGATGAACCTTGACTTGGAACCAGTACCAACAGGAAGGAAATTAAGACAGAAGTCAGGCGGCCAGACACAAAAGGAGAACTGGAGAGTAAAGGCAATCAGCACACAGATGCAGACACAAAGACAAGGCAGACAGAGACAGAAAGATCACTAAATTTGTGTGACGAGTAGCCAGCAAAGCTCTACAAAAATAGTGTTTTTTTTGTTTGGCAGTAAAAAGGAAAATAGAATTCCAGAAGCTCTTTGGGGAACAATGTACAAGTGAGCTAAAAGGGACTGAATCCAAAAAAGTGGTGTGAATAGCTCAGCCATGCAAAAGGCATGAAAGTTTGTATCAGAGGACCAGATCGTGAATTGGGTGTTGTTGTTTAGTTGGTTGAAAAGGAACCCTGGAAGGCTACACCATCAGAACTGACGTAACCCAAATGAGAAGGGTTGGTAGATGTGTGGCGTGCAGGGTGCTAACCATATCCAGGGATGGAACACATCTGCCTTTGAATGCGACTCGAGGGCCAAACCGATTGAGTTGGAAAGACTGAGAGATTGAACGTCATGCCACATTTGTGCAGGGAGTGATGTGGGTACTTGTGGTTGTGGAAGATGCATCTTTGTTGTATCAACTATTTAAAGTGAAATTTACCTTTCGTTTGAAATATTATTTGCCTGTTAATTCATGTTTAATTTACGTTGGTTCTGATTTGTGTTAAAGTAAAAGCTACAAAAGTGGAATCTTGTTGGTAGTTTCTTCATTTGGGGGCCATTCAGTAAATTTGATTATTGCTGTGTTTGATTTCCCCACGGGGGCCCTAACAAAGGGCAAGTTGCTGCCTGATAAATGTTTATGGAATGAAATGTCTTTTGGAACCAGAATGTTTTCCTACATGAGAACTCCCTATAATGGCACTTATTATGTAGATCGGCCTTTTGACATGCTCAAATTGAGAGGAAAATTGCCAGACTTTAGTGACCACCCTGACAGTCCTAAGTTTTTAAAAAAACAGTTGTAATCAAAGGAACAATGGCACAGATTTTAAAATATTACAACACAGCATTTTGAGGATCACTCAAAAGAATGCCAGTAAGAATGTACTCTGTCTGGAATAAGACATCTGGCTGCTTTAATATTTATTGGGTAAATATTATTGACATGAAAGTTAGATTTATGTCTGATATGAGCTCATTTTAAAACAGCCTATGAACAATTCCTCATTCTGCATTAAGTGGTGTGAGACAGTTGACAAAATAAATTTTCTTCTAACAGGCACAAAACAAGAGTAGGGAGTTACACTTAGCACTCTTAATAACTAAAGAATCTAATTCGCAAAGGTAAATCCATTCACTCTGAAGTTTAGGCTTAATTCTGAAAAATATTTTATCTAATCTATCCTTGCCTAGAGAGATGCTACTATTTTCTTCCTGAGAATAAAACATCATAAATTTATGATATCACTTTTGAAAGATCAATTTTCATTGCATTGCAAAAACAGTGATATGAATGGCTTTATTTAATTACTGAACTATACCATTTGGTCATTTATTTAGCTGCAATTGGTTATTTATTTGCAGTAACTTCCCATTTTCCACCCTGCATAAACTCGAATTCATTCAAATTCTACTGCCTATATCCTAATTTGCACCGAGTCCCATTCACCGAACACTCCTGTGCTCACTGTTGCCAGTCTGGCAACGCCTAGATTTTGAAATTTTCATTCTTGTTTTCAAATCCCTCCATGGTCTCACCCTTCCTTATCTCCGTAACTTGCTCCAGCCCTACAGCCCTCCAATTCTGACCTCTTGTGCACCCCTGATTTTAACCGCTCTACCATTGGTGATGGTGCCTTCAGCTGCCTAGGCCTTAGCTCTGGAATTCCCTCTCTAAACCTGTCTGTTTCGCTCTCCTCCTTTAAATTGCTTCTTAAAACTTACCTCTGAACCAGTCTTTGGTCTTTTGTCCTAATATCCTTATAAGGGTGGTGGAGACATAGTGATATTGTCACTGGACTAGTGGTCCAGAGATCCAGGGCAATGCTCTGGGGACCCAGGTTCAAATCCCGCCATGCCAGATGGTGAAATTTGAATTAAAAAAACTGGAATTAAAAGTCTGATGACCACGAAACATTGCAGATTCTCATAAGGTATAAATTGTTGTTCCCTTTACATTCGGTATTCTTGCTAATGGTCCTGATGAATGCAAGACGAAAATCTTCGACAATAAAACTCCTGTTTCCAGCAATACTCAAATTCTGCATGACCAAACTACTATTTTAAATTTTGTTTGCATGTCTTTTGATATTATAAAGGCTATCCTCATGTATAGGCTATATTCATTCACTTCTATCTAGGTTGCACTGTTTTTATATGTTCTTTACTGGATGGTGTCACTCACAAGGCCAGCATTTATTGCCCATTCCTAATTGTCCTTGAGAAGATGGTAGTGATCCACCATCTTGTATATAACTGAGTGGCTTGTTAGGCCATTTACAGAGGGCAGTTGAGAGTCAGTTACGTTGCTATTGTCCTGGAGTGGTACGTATAGTCCAGACTGCTTGGGTATAGCAGATTTGCTTCTGTAAAGAGTGTCAGTGAACCAGATTTGCTATATAACAATTCAATAGTCAACTTTTCATTTCATTTTTTACAATTAATTTAATTCTCCAGCTGTCATGGTGGCATTTGAACTCATGCCTCCAGATCATTAATCCAGTAGAATAGTGGTTTGATAAAACTGAGTGTGGCTTGCTAGCCCATTTCAGAAGGCATTTAAGAGTCAACCACATTGCTGTGGATCTAGTCACATATTGGCCAGACCAAGGAATGATGGCAGATTTCCTTCCCTAAAAGACATTAGTGAACCAGATGGGTTTTTACGATAACCGTCAGTGGTTTCATGGTCACTATTACAGAGACTAGCTTTTTAATTCCAGAATTTATTACCTGAATTTAAATTCCGCCAGCTGCGGTGGTGGGATTTGAACCTGTGTCACCAGAGCATCAGCCTGGGCCTTTGGATTACTAGTCCAGTGACTTTACCACTATGCCACCACCTCCGGACGGATCACCCGGCATTGACCTAGACACTAGAAATGACAATAGCAAACCCAGGCCTGTCAACCCTACCAAGTGCTTCTTACCAACATCTGGGGGCTTGTGCGAAAATTGGGAGAGCTGTCCCACAAACTAGTCAAGCAACAACCTGACATAGTCATACTCACGGAATCAAACCTTCCAGATAATGTCCCAGACACCACCATTAACATCCATAGGTATGTCCTGTCCCACCAACAGGATAAACCCACTAGAGGCTATATCGACGCTCAATTTAGGTTCCACCAGAGCCATTCAGCTTCTGACCTCATTACAGCCTTGGTTCAAATATAGACAAAAGAGCTGAACTTCAGAGGTGAGAGTGACCTTGACATCAAGACAGCATTTGGCCAAGTGTGGCATCAAGGAGCCCTAACAAAACTGGAGACAATGGGAATCGAGGGAAAATGCCCTGCTGGTTGGAGTCATACCTAGCACAAAGGAAAGTAGTTGTGATTGTTGGAGGTCAATCATCTCAATCCTAGGACATCACTGCAGGCGTTCTCAGGGTAGTGTCCTAGGCCTAACCACCTTCAGCTGCTTCATCAATGACCTGTCCTCTATCATAGCGTCAGAAGTAGTTCACTGATGATTGCACAATATTCGCCACCATTCGTGACTCCTCAGATACTGAAGCAGTCTGTGCCCATGTGCAGCAAGATCTGGACAACATTCGGGCTTGGGCTGATAAGTGGCAAGTAATATTCGCGCCACACAAGTGCCAGGAAATGACCATCTCCAACAAGAGATAGTATAACCATCCCCCTTTGACATTTAATGGCATTACTATTGCTGAATCATCCACTAGCATCCTGGAGGTTACCATTGACCAGAAACTGAACTCAACCAGCCATATAAATACTGTGGCTACAAGAGCAGGCCTGAGGCTGGGAATTCTTGGGAGAGTAACTCGTCTCCTGACTCCCCAAAGCCTGTCCACCATCTACAAGGCACAAGTCAGGAGTGTGATAGAATACTCTCCACTTGCCTGGATGAGTACAGTTCCAACAACAGTCAAGAAGCTCAACATCATACAGGACAAAGCAGCCCACTTGATTGGCACCCCATCCACCACCTTAAACATTCATTCCCACCACCACCGCTGCACAGTGTACCATCTACAACTGCAGAAACTCACCAACGCTTCTTTAACATCACCTTTCAAACCCGAGAACTCTACCACCTAGAAGAACAAGGGCAGCAGATGCATGGAAACATCATCACCTATAGGTTCCCCTCCAAGCCACCCACCATCCTAACTTGGAAATATATTGCCGTTCCTTCACTGTTGCTGGGTCAAAATCCTGGAACTCCCTCCCTAACAGCACTGTGGGTGTACCTACAGTCCATTTGGACTGCAGCAGTTCAAGAAGGCGGCTCATCACCACCTTCTCAAGGGCAATTATGGATGGGCAAAAAAAAAATGCTGGCCTAGTCAACAACACCCAGATCACATGAAAGAATTAAAAAAAAAAAGTAGCATAACCATTTTCTTACCATATTTAGTTTGGAAGCCAGAGCTGAATTCTTTCTGCACCTTGTGAAACAGAACTACAGTATTCCATCTCTGGGCAGTTATGGATTTGTACAACAAAAATCAGCTATGGTAATGAAGGGTGGGATATTATGAGTATTCTATACTTTTCTATTAGATTTTTGATCATTTTACATGGTATTTTAGCTACTTGTTTGCTGCATAGATTAACTGTGATTAAAATCCAGTGAACTGAATGTTGCTGAACAATGAGGCAGTGCCAAGAGTTAAAAGAAGATAATGTACTCAGATTCAAAAAGGATGGCAATATAGATGCAAACAACTGCAGAACAATTGACCTGTCTTCATTATCATCGAAATCAATTGATCATCTGAAGTAAACATGTGCATTTAACTAGAACCATAGAATTTTACAAGACAGGAGGAGGCTTTTTGGCCTGTGCCAGATCTCCAGAAGAACTTCTGCATAGTTTCCCCAAGCACCTTCTATATCTTTCTTTTTGATGGTCCAACATATCTCAATTATTCAAAAAGCATTGTGCAAAGTCCCACATGGAAGCCTAATGGGTAAGTTGAAGACTGGGAGGTAGTTCAGGGTAAGTTTTAGAGCAAGAAACTTGCTGAAGAGAAAGCAATTCTTAAGCTAATTAAGCCGGGGATGGGGAAAGGGGACAATTGCTAAGTAATGGTACCCAAAGGAACATTTCTGGGATCACTATCATTTCTTATTTGGATTCTGAACTTGGCTGCAGAAACACAATACAAATACCTTAAATTTGTAGATGGTACCAAACTAGTAGGTACAAGAAGCTCACCAAGTACAAATTGAGATGGACAAAATGGGCAGCAGAAGGAATTTAACTTAATATAAAGTGCTGCCTATTTGGAGGAAAACTGGACATCAATTAATCTATAAATGGTGTTAACATAGCTAAGGATGAAAATAAAATGGATTTAACTGTGTTAGTAGACTTGATATCCAACATGTGCCACTGTCAAGCAGAATCAACACAGAGAAAAGAACATTGAAGTATAAAAACTAACTGAATTAAGATAGAAAACAAGATGTAAGAATAGTCCAATGCCATATCTCATCCCCACAAACAAATTCTAATGATTGTTAAACTTTGAATCCTGATAACGCAAAGACTCTCATCTGTTTATCAACATGTAATTCTACTCTGTTCTTTCTATCATATTGTGTATTTTATATTTTACCTGCAATGATTGATTGTAGAACTTTCCTCAATTTGACTCTTGGCCACAATGGATGGGCATTGATTTTTAAATAAATAAATAAACATTTGATGAATGAATATAGGCTAAAGCCCCGGGCCACACACAGTATTATTCTCTTCAGAGCAGAGATGGTTATGGGAAGATTTAATCAAGATGTTTAAAATTGTGAAGGGTTATTTTAAAGTATATAGCGAGAATCCAGATTGAAAATAATAAGCAAAAGAACCAAGGGGGAGATGAGAAATCTTTTATGCATGGAGTCGTTATGACCTAGAATGAAATGCTTGAAATGGTAGTGGAAACAGATTCAATAGTAATGTTCAATGGGGAAATGGGTATGTAAAAACAATTGCAGAGCTGTGGTTGAAGAGCAGCAGAGTGGACTAATTGGATTATTCTTTCAAAGAGACAACACAGATATAATGGCACGAATTCCACCCTTATGTTCTGGATGATTCAATGATTTTATGATTCTATTCTGCCCAGTTCTGGTCATTGAGGCACCAAAGCCAGAAATAAGAAGAGATATGAAGCTGATCCCTAGTTTGAGAGTACTAAGTTGATGAAAGAGAAGCCTTATAAAGAGGCAATTGAGAGATAATCTAGGGATAAAAGAGAAAACTGTATGGGAAAGATGACAGTGGAAAATTAGTTTAAACTAATTTACCCAAGTAGGTCAAAGAGAGGCAAATTCAGCCAGTTTAAATTTTCATCATTTCAAGTTCTTCATATACAGAGTGGTCTCTTTCTCTCTTTACAATTTCAGTTGAATGTTTTATCCTGCCTGAATTCAGCCCCTCACCACCCCCACGTTGCATTGTTTCCTCCCCTTGACCCATCAATATTCCGTGTCCCTTGTCAGTTCCTTATTGTCTCTACCAGTCTCACCCCCACATTTATGCTGTCCACCACCACTGCCCCCAGCCTCCATGTACCAAGAGATTCCTCCACCCATTCAACTACATCCATCTCCTCTAGCTTTTCCTCCACTCTCAGCTTTCTTCACTCCATCCAACTACCTCCTCCCTCTTCCTCTCCCCTTTGTTTTCCTCTGCCTCACTCACATTCTGTGCTTCGTTTTCTCCTAGTCCTATCCCTCCCTATCTTCCACGATCATTCTCTATCCTCTCACATCCTCAACTCAACCTGCCTATTATAGCTTATTCACCTATTTTCCACCTATGCACTTAGAAAGCGGCCCTTTGTATTTAAAGGTGTATTATAAACATTCTCCCTGACTTACCATCTCCACCCCTTTCATTTTTCTTTGTAACTTTTTTTGTGTCTATGTACACTACTTGAGTTAAGCTTCAGTGATCACTCATGTAAGTGGACTTCACACACCTTATGAACTAGACTGCCATTTTACATGGCGTTGCAAGCACAGAAACAGGCTATTTAGCCCACAGGTCCATGCTGATGTGGAGCATAATCCTGAGAAGTGTGAGGTGATGCATTTTGGGAGGACTAACACGGCAAGGGAATACACAATGAATGGTAGGATCCTAGGAAGTACAGAGGATCAGAGGGACCTTGGTGCATATGTCCATAGATTCCTGAAGGCAGCAGCACAGATAGATAAAGAGGTTGAGAAGGCATATGAGATACTTGCCTTTATTAGTCGAGCATAGAATATAAGAGCAGGGGGGTTATGTTGGAGCTGTATAAAATGCTAGTTAGGCCACAGCTGGAGTACTGTGTGCAGTTCTGGTCGCCACACTATATGAAGGATGTGACTGCACTGGAGAGGTTGCAGAGGAGATTCATCAGGATGTTTCCTGGGCTGGAGCGTTTCAGCTATGAAGAGAGACAGGACAGGCTAGGGTTGTTTTCCTTAAAGCAGAGAAGGCTGATAGAGGTATACAAATACCTTATAGAGGTATACAGAATTATGAGGGGCATAGATAGGGTAGATAGGAAGAAACTTTTCCCCTTAGTGGAGATGTCAGTAATCAGGGAGCATAGATTTAAGGTAAGGGGCAGGAGGTTTAGAGGGAATTTGAGGAAAATATTTTTCACCCAGTGGGTGGTTGGAACACACTGCTGAGGGGGTGGTAGAGGCAGGAACCCTCTCAACATTTAAGAAGTATTTAGATGAGCACTTGAAACGCCATAGCATATAGGGCTATGGGCAAGTGCTGGAAAATGGGATTAGAATAGATAAGTGCTTGATGGCCGGCATGGACACGATGGGCTGGAGCATAAATACCAGCATGGAACTGTGGGCTAAATGGCCTGTTTCTGTGCTGCACAACTCTATGACTGTATGACTATGACTCTATGAGCCAATCCCACCTATCTTCATCAATGTGACATTGGACAATAAGATTAGAGATTATGTAACCACATGTAAAATAAAAAGAGAAATATCAAATAAACTAATCAAACTCAAAGGGGATAAGTCCCTGATCTGGATGGATTAAATCCACAAAGAATCTAGGGATGTGATAGCTGAGGTACTATTACACATAGTTAATAATTTGTTAGAAAGGGTAGTGTCAGAGGACTGGTAAATAGCTAATGTTATACCTATATTTAAAAAAGGAGATAGAATCTTGTCAGGAAACTTGTCAGTAGAACAATTAGCTTAACATTGCTAGTTGGAAAAATAATGCAATTCCTACTCAAGGAAAACATAGAAAAACATTAAAAATATATATTAATGAATAGTCATGAATTTCAAAATGGAAATCTTGCTTCATCAATCCTATTGGATTCTTGAAGAGATAACAGAGAGTAGACAATGGTAATGTTGTAACTGTTATATATCCAGATTCCCATAAGTCCCTCAATAAGGTACCTTAGACAAATGAATAACAGCATAGCATGCTGAGTTAAGGGGACAAGTAGCAGAATTGAAAGCTAGCTGGCTGCAAGACAGAAATCTGAGAGCATTTTCTAACAAATGATTAGCTATGTGTAATAGAAACATAGAAAATAGGAGCAGGAGTAGGCCATTCGGCCCTTTGAGCCTGCTCCGCTATTCATTATGATCATGGCTGATCATCCAACTCAATAGCCTGCTCCCGCTTTCTCCCCAAATCCTTTGATCCCTTTCGCCCCAAGAGCTATATCTAACTCCTTCTTGAAAACATACAATGTTTTAGCCTCAACTACTTTCTATGGTAGCGAATTCCACAGGCTCACCACTCTCTAAGTGAAGAAATTTCTCCTCATCTCAGCCCTAAATGGTCCACCCTGTATCCTCAGACTGTGACCCCTGGTTCTGGACTCCCCCACCATTGAGAACAGTCTTCCTGCATCCACCCTGTCTAGTCCTGTTAGAATTTTGTAGGTTTCAATCAGATCCCCCCTCATTCTTCTGAACTCCAGTGAATATAATCCTAACCGACTCAATCTCTCCTCATTTGTCAGCCCCACCATCCCAGGAATCAGTCTGGTAAACCTTCGTTGCACTCCCTCTATAGCAAGAACATCCTTACTCAGATAAGGAGACCAAAACTGCACACAATATTCCAGGCGTGGGTTCACCAAGGCCCTGTATAATTGCAGCAAGACATCCCTGCTCCTGTACTCGAATCCTCTCGCTATGAAGGCCAACGTACCATTTGCCTTCTTTACCGCCTGCTGTACCTGCATGCTTACCTTCAGTGACTGGTGTACGAGGACACCCAGGTCTCATTGCACATTCCCTTCTCTCAATTTATAGCCATTCAGATAATAATCTGCCTTCCTGATTTTGCTATCAAAGTGGATAACCTCACATTTATCCACATTGTACTGCATCTGCCATGCATTTGCCCACTCACTAAGCTTGTCCAAATCACACTGAAGCATCTCTGCATCCTCCTCACAGATCACCCTCCCACCCATCTTTGTGTCATCTGCAAATTTGGAGGTATTACATTTAGTTTCCTCATCTAAATCATTAATATATATTGTGAATATCTGGGGTCCCAGCACCGATCCTTGTGGTACCCCACTAGTCACTGCCTGCCATTCGGAAAAAGACCCGTTTATTCCTACTCTTTGTCCCTGTCTGCCAACTAGTTTTCTATCCATCTCAATACACTACCCCACTCAATCCCATGTGCATGAATTTTACACGCTAATCTCTTATGTGGGACTTTGCCGAAAGCCTTCTGAAAGTCCAAATAAACCACATCAACTGGCACCCCCTCATCAACTCTACTAGTGACATCCTTGAAAAATCCCAGTAGATTTGTCAATCATGATTTCCCTTTTGTAAATCCATGATGACTGTTGGATTCTGCCACTGTTTTCCAAGTGCTCAGCTATTAAATCTTTTATAATGGACTCTAGAATTTTCCCCACTACCAATATCAGGCTGACTGGTCTATAATTCCCTGTTTTCTCTCTACCTGCCTTTTTAAATAGTAGGGTTACATTAGCTACCCTCCAATCTGTAGGAACTTTTCCAGAGTCTATAGAATCTTGGAAGCTGACCACCAATGCATCCACTATTTCTAGGGCCACTTCCTTAAGCACTCTGGGATGTAGATTATCAGGCCCTGGGGATTTATCGGCCTCCAATCCCATCAATTTCCCCAACACCATTTCCCTACTAATAGATTTCTTTCAGTTCCTCCCTCTCACTAAACTCTGTGTTCCCCAACATTTCTGGTATGTTATTAGTGTCGTCCTTCGTGAAGACAGAACCAAAGTATGTATTTAGTTGGTCAGCCATTTCTTTGTCCCCCATTATAAATTCCCCTGATTCTGACTGTAAGGGACCTACATTTGTCTTCACCAATTTTTTTCTCTTCACATACCTATAGAAACTTTTACAGTCAGTTTTTATGTTCCCTGCAAGCTTACTATCGTACTCTATTTTCCCCTTCTTAATCAATCCCTTGGTCCTCCTTTGCTGAATTCTAAACTGCTCCCAATCCTCAGGTCTGTTGTTTTTTATGGCCAATTTGTATGCCTCTTCCTCAGATCTAATACTATCTCTAATTTCCCTTGTAAGCCATGGTTTGGCCACCTTTCCTGTTTTACTTTTGCGCCAGATAAACAATTGTTGCAGTTCACCCATGCGCTCTTTGAGCGTTTGCTATTGTCTATCCACTGTCATCCCTTTAAGTAACGTTTCCGAATCCATCATAGCCAACTCGCACCTCATACCATCGTAGTTTCCTTTTTTAAGATTCAGGACCCTAGTCTCAGAATCAACTAAGTCACTGCCCATCTTGATGAAGAATTCTATCATATTATGGTCGCTCATCCCCAAGGGGCCTCACACAACTAGATTGCTAATTATTCCTTTCTCATTACACAATACTCAGTCTATGATGGCTGGTTCTCTAGTTGCTTCCTCAATGTATTGGTCCAGAAAACCATCCCGTATACACTCCAGGAATTCCTCCTCTACAGTATTATTACTAATTTGATTTGCCCAATCTATATGCAGATTAAAGTCACTCATAATTACAGATGTTCCTTTATTGCATGCATCTTTAATTTCCTGTTTAATGCCATTCCCAACATCACCACTACAGTTTGGGGGTCTATATACAACCCCCACTAACGTTTTTTGCCCCTTAGTTTATCTCAACTCTACCCATACAGATTCCACATCATCGGAGCTAATATCTTTCCTCACTGTTGCATTAATTTCTTCCTTAACCAGAAATGCAACTCCACCACCTTTTCCTTTTTGTCTGCCCTTCCTAAATACTGAATACCTCTGGATGTTCAGTTTCCATCCCTGGTCACCTTGCAGCCATGTCTCCGTAATCCTGACCATATCATACCTGTTTACATCTATTTGCGTGGTTAATTCATCCACTTTATTGCGAATGCTCCTCACATTAAGACACAAAGCCTTAAGGCTTGTCTTTTTAACATTACTTGTCCCGTTCCCGCTATTTTTCACTAAGGCCCTGTTTGACTCTTGCCCTTGGTTTCTTTGCCCATCACTTTTCTTATTCCCCTTTCTATCTTTTGTTCTTGTCCTTGATTCCCCCTCCTCTGATTCCTTGCATAGGTTCCCATCCCCGTGCCATTTTAGTTTAAGCCCTCCCCAACCACTCTAGCAAATATTCCCCCTGGGACATCAGTCCCGGTCCTGCCCAGGTGTAACCCGTCCAGTTTGTACTGGTCCCACCTCCCCGAGAACCGGTCCCACTGTCCCAGGATTCTGAAACCCTCCCCTCACACCATCTCTTCAGCCACGTATTAATCCATATATCCTGCCATTTCTACTCTGACTAGCACGTGGCACTGGTAGTAATCCTGAGATCACTACCTTTGAAGTCCTACTTTTCAACTTACTTCCTAACTCCCTATATTCTGCTTTTAGGAACTCATTCCTTTTTTTACCTATGTCATTTGTACCAATGTGCACCATGACCACTGGCTGTTTACCCTCCCCCTTCAGAATGTCCTGCTCTGAGACACCCTTGACCCTGGCACCAGGGAGGCAGCATACCATCCTGGAGTCTCATTTGCAGCGACAGAAACGCCTATCTACTCCACTTACAATTAAATCCCCTATAACTATTCATTCCCACACTTTTTAGTCCTCCCCTGTGCAGTAGAGCCAACCTTGGTGCAATGAATTTGGCTGTTGCTGCTTTCCCCTGAGAGGCCATTCCCCTCAACCGTATCCAAAGCGGTACATCTGTTTTGCAGGGGAATAGCCACAGGTACTTCTGGTATCACATCTCTAGATTCCTTTGATAGGCACAGATTTAATCTGTGAAAGTTAGCTGTTTAGAGTGACAGAAATGGGAAATGGGGTCCAGTAAAGATTTGAAGAAGTGTTGGGACCACTGTTGTTCATATTAATAATTTAGATTTCGAAATTGAACCATAATTCTGAAATTTGTAAACAACACCAAATTTTGGTGGATGCAGGTGGAGATAGTCAATACCAGGGAGACCAACAAATTACAGATCAACATTCATAAACTTAGAGTGTCATGTTTGCTTTTTTATGGCCTATTTCTGTGCTGTATATCTTATGTAACTCCATCAACATGTCTTATTTTTCCCTCATGTTTACCTAGCTTCATCTTATCTGCATTTATGCTATAAAAACAAAGTGCTGGAAATATTCAGCAGATCTGGCAGCATCTGTAGAGTGAGAAACAGAGTTAATATTTCAACTTGAATATGTCATTTCTTCAGAACTGAAGGAAGGTAGAAATGTGATGGGTTTTATGCCATTAAAAGGGGGGGGAGGAGCACAAGAACACGAGGGAAGGCCTGGGAGAGGATAGAGCATGGGAGAGATTAAATGACAAATATGTCGTGGAACAAAAGGTAAAGGGAGTGGTAATAGTTGTAGTGAAGAAGCAAAGCATTGGTCCAGAGCAAGTGTGAATGGCAGAATAATGAACAGCTCGCTCTGAAAAACATGAAAAACAACATTCAGACCAGCACATGGGGAAAAAAAAACAATCAAAATGGGGGATAGTGTACATGATCTGAAATTGTTGGACTCGATGTAGAACCCAGAAGACTGTAAAGTGCTATATCGGCAGATAAGGTGCTGTTCTTCGAGCTTGTGTTGAAATTCTCTGGAACACTGTAGCAGGCCGCGGACAGAAATGTGAGTGTGAGAGCAAGGTGGTAAATTAAAATGACAAGCAATTGAAAGCTCAGGATTCATGCTTGCAGTCCGAGCAGAGGGGTTCCTCACAACCATTACTCAATCTGCATTTGTTCTCCCCAGTGTAGAGGAGATTGCTTTGTGAGCAGTGAATACAATATACTAAATTGAAAGAAGTACAAGTAAATCGCTGATTCACCTGGAAGGACTGTTTGGGGCCTTGGACAGTGAGAAGAGAGGACATAAAAGGGCAGATGTTGCACCTTCTCCGATTGCACGGGAAGGGGTCAAGGTGTTGAGGATGATTGAGGAATTGACCATGGTGTCGCGGAGGGAATAATCGCTTTGGAATGTTTGCAGGGAGGGAAAGGTGTGTTTGGTGATGGCATTGTACTGGAGATGGCAGAAATGGCAGAGGATGGTCCTTTAAATGTGGAGGCTAGTGGGTTTGGAAGTGAGAACAAGAGGAACCCTATTGTGGTTCATTGAGGGCTGGGAAGGGGTGAGAGCAGAGATGCTGGAAATGGGTCAGACTTAATTGAGGGCCCTGTCAACCACAGTTGTGGGATAATTTTCAGTTGAGGAAAAAGGAAGACATATCTGAATTGCTGTCCTGGAACAGATGCGAAGGAGACAGAGAAACTGGGAGAATGGAACAGAATCCTTACAGGAGGCAGAGTGTGATGAAGTGTAGTTGAGGTAGCTGTGGGAGTTGGTGGGCTTATAATGAATATTACTTGACAGCCAATCCATAGAAATGGAGAGAGAGAAGACGAGGAATGAAAGGGAAGTGTTGGAGATGGACCCTGTGAAGGTAAGAGGAGGGTGGAAATTGGAAGCAAAGTTGATTAAGTTTCCAGTTCCGGGTGAGAGTAGGAAACGACACCAATACAGTCATCAATGTACTGGAAAAAGAGTTTGAGGAGGGGGCCTGAGTAGGACTGGAGCAAGGAATGTTCCACATACCCCACAAAAATAGAGGCATAACTAGGAGGAAGTGAGACAAATTAAAGGGGGAATTGTCCAAGGAGAGAGCAGTTCCATGCAGAGGAGGGTGGTGATGGGTGAGGACTGTTTAGGCCTTTGTTCAAGGCAGAAGCAGAGAGTCCTTGGTGAGGAATGGAGGTGTAAAGATATTGGACGTCCATAGTAAAGAGGAGGCAGTTAGGGCCAGGAATTTGTTGAAATGACATAAGGCATCAGAAGAGCCTGGGATGTAGGTGGCAAGAGACTGGACAAGGAGAGAAAAAAATGGCATCAAGATAAGAATTAGCTCAGTGAGGTAGGAACAGGCTGAAACGATGGGTCAACCAGGACAGTCCTGTTTATGGATTCTAGGAAGAAGGTAGAAGTGGGCTCTTTGAGGTTGTGAGACTTTGAGGTGGGAAGCTGTGGAGGGAAGATCTCCAGAGGAGATGAGGTTAGTGACAGTCCTGGAAACAATAGCTTGATATTTGGTGGTGGGGTCATGGTCGAGGGGGAGGTAGGATGAAACGTTTGAGATTTGGCGCTCAACTTCTGCAAGGTAGAGGTCGGTACACTGGACAATAACAGCACCACCCATATCGTAGGTTTGATAACAATGTCAGGATTAGGCCTGAGAGAACAGAGTGCAAAGAGAGACAGGTTAGAGTGAGTGGGGGGGAGCAGAGAACTTAAGATGGCAGATGTGTTGCTGTCAGCTCTTAATGAAAAGACCAAGTACAGGAGGTGTAACACCTGCCCTTTTACCTCCTCTTCCCTCACTCCCCAAGGTCCCAAACACTTGTTCCAGGTGAAGCAGTGATTTACTTGTACTTCTTTCAATTTAGTATACTGTACTCACTGCTCACAATGTGATCTGCTTTACATTGGGGAGACTAAACACAGATTGGTGACCTCTGCTCAGTCTGCAAGCATCATCCCAATTTTCTGGTTGCTTGCCGTTTTAATTCGCCACCTTACTCTCTCACCCACATTACTGTCCTTGGCCTTCTGCAGTGTCCCAATGAAACTCAATGCAAGCTCGAGGAACAGCACCTTATCTTCCGATTTACAGTCTTCTCGATTCAACATTAAGTTTCAAATCATGAACTCTGTCCCCCATTTTGATTCCTTTTTTTTTGCCATGTGCAGTCTGAATCTTGATTTTCATGTTTTTGCTTTCAGACAGAGCTGTTCATTATTCTGCCATTTACACTTACTCCGGACAAATAATTTGTTTCTTTAATACAACCATTACCACTCCTTTGCCTTTTGTTCCATGACACATTTGGCATTTAATCTCTCATGCCCTCTACCCTATCCCAGGCCTTCCCTTTTCTTTTGTTCTTGCTCCTCTCCTCCCTTTCAACAGCATGTAACCCATCATATTCTACCTTCCTTCAGTTCTGAACAAGTCTTATTCAACTCAAAGCATTAACTCTGTTTCTCTCTCTACAGATGCTGCCAGACCTGCTGAGTACTTTCAGCACTTCCTGTTTTTATTTCAGATTTCCAGCATCAGCAGTATTTTGTTTTTATTTAACTGCATCCATGCTAGTTGTCTTGACTACTCTCTTTGGTGGCGAGTTCCACATTCTGTCTCATGCTGCTGCTCCTACTGGGAGATCAGCCATCATGGTAAGTTATACTCGTCTGTCTTGCACTATCCCCATTGTGGCTCATTTGCAGCCACTCTGTGATGTTGATCATCCAACTGCGCCTAGGCTGATCCCTCTTTCTGCTGCCCTGCAGTTTGCCCTCTAGAAGAGATCTCTTAGCTTTTCAGCTTTGATCAAATGGCCAAAATACTGATTTTTTCTTCTTTAGATGTCACTTTTTAAAGTTCTTTTTGTTCTTAAAATTTCAAGCACGTCTTTTGGTCTCATAGTCGGTTATGGAATTTTTAGCATCTTAGCATCCACATTTTGAAGGCCTCTATTTTCTTCCATAGACCTCAATTTATTGTCCAGGTTTCTGAGGCATACAGGAAAGTAGATAGAATGTAGCATCTTATAAGTTTTTTACTCGTTACAATCTTGAGTTTTCTTGTTGTAAACATTTCCTTTAACTTCATAAAATTACTTCAGGCTGTCTTTTTCCTCCTAATTTTGGTATTGCATCTACCATCTTCTGTTATCATTTGTTCTAAATAGACAAACTTAACTACTTGTTCCAGTATGACACCATCCACTTTAATCTTCACTCTAGTTTCTTCCAATGTATTCCTTCTGACTATCATTGTTTTTGTCTTTTTATTTTTCATACTCAATCCATATTCGAAACTTCTACATTTTACTTGATCTATAATATTTTGTAGGGCCACTTCTGATTTTGCGTGTAGAGCTGTGTTGTCAGTGTACCGCAAGTTTATGTTCTTGCCTCCAATTTTTATCCTTGGAAATCCACCTAATTCTCTGCCTGTTTGTTCTGTATACAGATTGAATAATTTTGGCAGCAGTACACAGCCTTGTCGTACTCTTCTCTTCACTTGAAACATATCTGATTGTCCACCTTCTAGTTTGATGCGTGCTATTTGGTCCCAGTATAGCATCTGGATAAATCTCACATCTTTACTGTCAATGTCACATTTCAGCAGCATGTCCATTAGCTTTTGGTGACAAGCACAATCGAAAGCTATTTCATAGTCTATGAAGCATATATATATGTTCTTGTTTACTTTTAGATATTTATCAAAGGTTGTTCTTAGGTTAAATATTCCCTTTCTTGTTCCTACTCCAGATCTAAATCCTAACTGTATTTCACCAATTTCTGCTTCAAGTATGTTATTATTTATTTCTATTATGATTTTCAAGTTCACTTTAATGAGACAACTTGTTAAGCTTTTAGTTCTAAGTTGATTGCAGTCCATTGCTTTAGGTTTCTTAGGTAACTTAATGAATAATGAGTGTCTCAAGTCACTTGGAATGTATCCTTTGGTATCAATTTGATCACAACTTTCCATTACCAGTTCTCACATTCTAACTAACCCCTGGGTAAAGGTATTTCTCTTGAATTCCCTGATGTATTTATTAGGACGGTCTTATAATTAAGGATCTTACTTTCAGTTCCTTCACAAGTGGAAATATTTTCTTTATGTCTACCTTATCAAACTCTTTTATAGCCATATAGACCTCTATCAGGTCAGCCCTCAATTTTCTCTTTTCTAGAGAAAAGAGCCCTAGCCTGTTGAATCTTTCCCAATAAGTGCAAACATTTTTGTTCTGATATCATCCTAGTATATCTTCTTTGTACTTTGCCGTCCTTGCCTGGTCTGGCCTACGTGTGACTCCAGACCCACAGCAATGTGGTTGACTCTTAACCGCCCTCTGAAATGGCCTAGCAAGCCACTCAGTTCAGGGGCAATTAGGGATGGGCAACAAATGCTGGCCTTGACAGTGATGCCTACATGCCATGAAAGAATTTTAAAAATTGCTCTCCTAATGATATCCCTTCCACCTGCCCAGCTTCATTCCTTGCTTAAAAGTTCTCGTGAATGCATTTTAAGAATTTTGCATCCTCCATATCTTTCACGCTGAATTAATCCAAGTTAATATTAGGGTAGTTGAAATCCATCAAATTACAGCCCTATTGTTTCTTGGTTTCTCAGCAATTTGCTTACACATTTGTTTTTCTGTCTCCCTCTGACTGTGTGGGGGTCTATGGTATACCTCAACAGGGTGATTTCCCCATTGTTGTTCCTCAGTTCAACCCATACGGCTTTATTTAATGCCCCTTCTAGCATATCATCCCTCCTCCCAACTGTGATGACTTCTTTAGCCAATAATGCAAACCCCCTCTTTTTTTATCCTTCTGTCCAACCTGTCTGAAAACCCTGTAACAGGAAAGTTGAGCAGCCATTCCTGCCCTCCTTTAAGCAATGTTTCTATAATAGCTATGATATCAAACTTCTTATTTACTAAACTCCCTGCATTGAAGTACATTATCATTAAACAGCTTTTTTGTTGTCTATTTTCTAGCATTTGTTTCCTTGACCTGCCATGTTCACTCATTAATTTTCTGCCTTCTATTTCCAACTTTGCTTCTCTCTCTTCTGAATCTACACTCCGGTTCCCATTCCGCTGCCAAACTAGTTTAAACCCTTCCCAACAGCATTAACAAATCTGCCAGCCACATTATTGACCCCAACCCCATTGATGTGCAACCTGTTTGAGTTGTACAGGTCCCACCTCTCCCAAAACTAACCTGAATGCTCCAGGATTCTAAAGTCTTCACCCCTGTGCTATCTCTCTAGCTGTGCATTCAGCTGTACTATCCTCCTATTTCTGTACTCATTAGCACATGGCACTGGGAGTAGTCCAGAGAATACAACCTTTGAGGTCCTATTTTTGAATTTATTTCCTAGTTCCATAAAAATCTTCCTGCGGGATCTCATCCCTCTTTCTACCAATGTCATTGGTACCAATATGACACTGAGTGCTTTTGAATGAGGAACCTCACCTCTAGGAGCCTGCAAACTCACCAGGGTTTGCTTGTCATGCTCCCCACACAGTGAGACACCCCAACTGCCACTGGGCGAATGCCAGCAGTGATAGGATACGACCCTTAAGTGGGCACCGATTGGCCACTTAAGGGCCTCAATTGGCAGTAGGGCAGGAAGGCCATTCATGGCCCTCCCTGCCACAGATTTAATCGGGGTGGTGACAGGAAAGTGGTGGGGTCACCTGCCGCCACCCTCCTAAGCAATTAAATGCCTCCACCACCAGACTCACCACAAAGTAGGGCACAAGATTCTGCTGACTATAACTTAAAGGCTTTTGATAAGGTACCGCATCGTCGACTCATGACTAAGATCAGAACATGTGGATCAGAGGACAAGTAGCAGAATGGATCGCAAACTGATGACGAAATAGAAATGAGTAGGTGTTAAAGACAGCTCCTCAGATTGGCAAAGATAGGATGTGGTGTTCCACAAGGATCAGTGCTGGGACCACTGTTGTTTACCATTTACATAAGCAATTTGGCTCCAGGATTCGTAGTTACAAGTTCAAAATCAGGGGAGTATAGTTAATAGATGAGAACTGTGACAAAAACAGACAAAGACATTAATAAATTTGCGGAATGTGCAAATGAGTTTTAACATAAATAAGTGTGAGGTGGTACGTTTTTGTAGGAAGAATAAGGAAGCCACAAACCTCTTGTAAAATAAGTATGTAGAATGGGGTAGGGGTTCCAGGGATGCGGATACATAAATCACAAAAAGAAGCAAAGCAGGCTAATAAAACAATAAAACAAACAAGCACTGCGGTTTATTATTAGAAGGATAGAACTGAAGAGCAAAGAAGTTAAACTTGTATAGAACCTTGGATTGACAATATCAGAAGGAACAGGAGCTGAGTAGGTGTGGAGTGGGATAAATAGCACAGTGTTCTAGCAGGCCTGAGACCATTAAGAGCAGGAGCTGGATGACAGCAACTGAACAGGGCCAGAAATTGAAAGAGTTATGTCAGAGTGGGATCAGGACCAGTGCAGAGAGAAAGCTGCAGAACCTGAGAGAATGAAGGTTTTTAAAAATTTGTTCGTGGGATGCAGGTGTTGTTGGCTAGGCCAGCATTTCTATTGACTGTCCATGAGAAGGTGGTGGTGTGCTGCCGTCTTGAACTGTTGCAGTCCATGGGGAGAATTTTCTCCCCGTCGGGCGGACTGGTTGGGAGCGGGCGTGGTGGGTGCGGAGTCCATTGCTGCCCGTGATCGGCTGCGCGCCGCCATTTTACGTGGGCGGGCCAATTAAGGCGCAGAAATCTCCATGCCTCAGGGAGATTATATTGAAGTGGAAACATCAAAATAAAAAAAGTTAAAAATCATTCACGCTTGTCACATGAGCTGGGACATGTTTATCAAAAGTTTAAAAAATATTTAATAATTTAATACATCCTTCATGAAACCTCATCCCACCTGTGGATGAGGTTTCATGAAAAATGCGAAGGCCATCTGGGCTCTTTGCCTGCCCGCCAACCTCAAGGTTGGATGGGTAGCCCTGACAATTAGGTTAATTAGTGTATAAGTAGCCTTAACAGGCTTTTGACAGTTCAGCAGGCGTGCAGCTGACTCTGGTGCGTACCCGCCGAACGTAAGATCGGAATCTTTCCGACTCCGGTGGCCCGCCCCCACACGCCGAACAGAAGATTCTGCCCCATGTGTTGTAGGAATACCCACAGTGCGCTTAGGAAGTGAGTTTTAGGATTTTGACCCAGTGACATTGAAGGAATGGCGATGTAGTTCCAAGTCAGGATGTGTGTGACTTGGAGGGGAACTTGCAGGTGGTCGTGTTCCCATGCATCTGCTTCCCTTGTCCTTCTAGGTGGTAGAGGTCGCAGGTTTGGAAACTGTTGTCAAAGGAGCCATGGTGAGTTGTTGCAGTGCATCTTACAGATGTTACACACTGCTGCCACTGTGCATCGGTGGTGAAGGGAGTGAATGTTTAAGGTGGGGTGTGGTGTCAATCAAGTGGGCTGCTTTGACCTAGATGGTATCGAACTATGAGTGTTGTTGGAGCTGCATTCATTCAGGCAAGTGAAGAGTATTCAATTACACTCCTGACTTGTGTCTCGTAGATAGTGAATAGGCTTTGGGGAGTCAGGAGGTGAGGTACTTTCCGCAGAATTCTCAGCCTCTGACCTGCTCTTGTAGCCACAGTATTCATATGGCTGGTGCAGTTTCGTTTCTTATCAGCTCCCAGGATATTGATAGTGGGGTATTCAGTGATGATAGATCCATTGAACGTCATGGAGAGATGGTTAGATTTTCTGTTGTTGGAAATGGTCATTTCCTGACACTTGTCTGGCTTGTATGTTCCTTGCCACTTATCAACCCAAGCCTGAATATTGTCCAGGTCTTGCTGCATATGGGCACAGACTGCTTCAGTATCTGAGAGTCACAAATGGTTCTGAACATTGCACAACCATCAGCAACCATCTCTACTTCTGACCTAACGATGGAGGGAAGGCCATTGATGAAACAGCCTAAGATGGTTGGGCCTAGGACACTACCCTGAGGAACTCTTGCAATGATGTCCTGGGACTGAGATGATTGACCTCCAACAACCACAATCACCTTCCTTTGTGCTTGGTATGACTCCATCTAACAGGGAATTTTCCTCCTATTCCCAGTGACTGCAGTTTTGCTAGGGCTCCTTGATGCCACACTTGGTCAATTTTTTAAAAATTCATTTACGGGATGTGGGCTTTGCTGGCTGGACCAGCATTTATTGGCCATCAAATGTTGCCTTGATAGCAAGGGCAGTCACTTGTACGTCTTCTTGAGTTCAGCTCTTTTATCTATGTTTGGACCAATGCTGTAATGAGGTCAGGAGCTGAGTGGCCCTGGCAGAACCCAAACTGAGCAAGTGATCAGGTGTAAATGTTGAGATAGGGTTTTAAGATAAGGAACTGGAATAATTAGATGGTGTTTTTAAAAACTATGAAGTAGATATCGAGACAAAGTAATGATTTAATACTACTGCCATTTTACATGCAAGTTCCTGCCCACTATTTAGGTAAACATAGTAAATCCCAGGGGCCTAACAGAAAATACTGGAGACTGAATTTGTTTTATTGGGATATATTACAAATTGTCACAACAGGAACTAAATCTTAGATGTAAATGAAAATCTTGTATAACATATATTTGTGTAACTTGGTGAAACCGCTAACATGCTATGAGCAGCAAAAAGGAATCCAATAAAAAAGAATAATAGATGGAGCTCTCTGTTTCATCTTGGGTTCGGAGTCTAAACGGGGTTTCTTTAGGGTTTGCCTGTTACGCAGAGGATGCTACCATAGACTGTTATTTGTAAAAACCATTCTTGTTTATTTACATGTCTATAGACATATGCATGTACATACCTATATACTCTACACGAGATTGGACTTCTGCTTTCACCAGAGCTCAGTCTCTTAGCCATGTGACATTACATCATAGTTACACCAGTATCAGGTGCTCCTGATGTTAACCTTTCACACTACACTGCCTCCCCGCTGTCCCTGTGCTCCATGCAGCAGCTTCTCTTAATAAAAAGAGACAGGTTTGCAGGAGAAGACATTGGATGGGATGGTTGGGTGAGGCAAATGATAGGTACAGAAGTTAAAGTCCTAGTATGGGAGAGGGGCACCTGTGCAGCTGAGACATTGTAGAAAAAGCATAATGACATTACCATTACTGGTGTGATGTCCACACCAGCAGACACATAAATCAACATAAATGTGAGAGGGAGACTTGGAACGGTTAGGAAATGTTTAGGAATATTGGAGGTTGTTGGAAACTGATGATTGAGGGATGAAAAAGGCAGAGGCCCATAAATTGATGCAAATTGCAGAAGGATTATGTAAATAAATAGGAAAAAAGAATTAAATAATTAAAGTTTATCTGAAGTATGTTGCCACATTGGCACCCAGGCTAGAGACCTGGCAAGTTAACATCGGCAGCTACAAGACTACATTTGTAGGGGACAAAGCTTGAGGGACCTAATCAGAGGTCGGTTCAATCAGTAGAAAAAATAAGACAGGAAAGATGTGATTATAACAGAAATATGTGACAAACATGAGTGCCGTAACTGCTAAATAACAAGACGTGTGCACAGACACAAGTATATATGCTGTATAGGTAGCTATATATTTATTTCACAACCTGGTTTAAATATTTCAATGTGGCCCATGATTAAATGGTTCAATGTGACCTGGGTTTAAACGTTGAAAGTATACTCATATGTAGACCTTTTGTGTGAGTTTCATTTAGTCAATTCTGTATTTGCAATAAAAAAGAGGTCACAATAAATCAGTTTATTTTGTACTTTGGATTTTTAAAGTCCAGTTCCAAAAAGGAAACTATGCCACTGCATTCCTAAAGCTCTAATCAGCAATGAGTGAAAGAAATCATAACTGTGTTCTATATCAGATCAAAAACTCTTGAAAGAGTTGTGCAATACGATTTTAATCATACTGAGCATCAAAAGGAAAACATAAACTTGCAGTGCAAGAGTTCAGACATGTCCAGCACTATACTAAATCAGTAATTACACTGATTAAATTGCAAGCAAAAGAGGGAACTTTTTTTTTTACAGAGCCAGGTCTTTACAATTTAATTTTTGGCAAATTACACAATATGGAGATAGCTTTACAAAAGTAATGTGTCATTTCTCCTAGGCAATGGGAGTCTATCTCTATGGGGAGTTGATGGTTAATGAAGATGCTAGGCAGCAACAGCTGGTTCACAGGTGCTTCACCAAGCTTCAAGAAGAGATGGACCCATCCTTACAGAAGGTGGTAGCTGAAATGATATTTTAGCTAAGCGAAAACCAAAGAGGTAATTCCACAAAGGCATTCTAAAGCATTCCTTGGGTTGAAGAGATTTAAAGGTAAAGGAAATATACTAGTTGTTCTATTGTTCTAATTTAGGGATATATAAATTGTCATTTTACTGTAACCCATTCTGGAGTTGAATTGGTAGCATTTGTCATTTCAATGTTAATTTTTTTTCAAACCAGAATAAATTAGAGTGCCATTATGTTTTGTCTACATGTTAATATGAATATGTAATTGTTTGGAAATGAGCAAACTGTGCTTAAAAGTTTTAAAAAACTACTTAGTCAGAAATATCTTCTAAAAAAAACTCATAAATTGAACTGTGCCATTTCATTTAATGTTGTCATCTTTCATTGAGCCCCAAATCAGATGGGGTAGCAAAGAGGCTGTGTAGTGGGCAGGATAATGACTTGAGTTCTGATATTTGCTGCTGATGAAAATTAATTGAAGACCTTAATTACCAACGTCCCCATGCTGTTAAATAATAAATGGGGAGAAACGCCTGGCTTAAATATTTCTGCACAGCACATGCAGAACAACAACCCTCATTTCAATTGTCTTTAGATAATGTCTTTAATGCAGGTTCACAGTTACCTAAAATTGTGTCTTAATTTTTGAAGCAATTTCAGAATAATTCATCAAGCAAAGCAGGTTCGCTCTAAGTTGAAAGAGATCAGTCAGTGATAGAGAATTCACAGGGATAAAATGTTGCAAACTTGCCAGCTTATAAATAATTCCTGTGTTTTAATTTTGCTGTTTTCCCAGAGTCTCAGATCAAATACATCTACTTTCAGTCTTTCCTTCTCTCTATTTAATTGCCCTTCTACACCAAAAAATAGTATTCTCTTTAAGGTTACTATGTTCCACTTAGAAGTCAAATTAATATTGACAAATGAAAGGCTAACATAAGGGATTAATGTCTGAATCATTTTGGATTGTGCACTTCTGTACTGCTTTGCCTTTGGAAAATGTTGGATCTTTCGTATCACTGTTTGTGATAGACCAGAATTCTATTTTGTTAGAACATCTTTGTTGCTACACTTGATTAAATGCTGCCTTGATACCAAAGGCAGCCACTCTTACCTCAGTCTGGAATTCAGCTCTTTTTGTCCATGTTTGGATCAAGGTAAGGAGGTTGAAACATACGGTAATGAAGCAGGAATAGGCCACTTGGCCCCTCAAGCCTGCTGCGCCATTCAATAAGATCATGGCTGCTCTGATTGTAACCTCCTTCCCACCCCCTTGTTTATCAAGAATCTATCCAGCTCTGCCTTAAAAATATTCAAAGACTCTGCTTCCACTGCCTTTTGAGGAAGAGTGTTCCAAAGACTCATGACCCTCTGAGAGAAAAAAAATTCTCCTCATCTCTGTCTTAAATGAGTGACCCCTTATTTTTAAACCGTGACCCCTAGTTCTAGATTCTCCCACAAGAGGAAACATTCTCTCCACATCCACTCTGTCAAGACCCCTCAGGATCTTAAAGGTTTTGATCAAGTCACCTCTTATTCTTCTAAACTCCAGTGGATACAAACATAACCTGTGCAACCTTTCCTCATAAGACAACCCGCCTATAGAGATGTACTACCGAGAGGCTTCTTCAGTTGAACAATGAACTTTATTTACAGAGCTGCTGGATTAGCTGCATGCCTGTAGCAAGGCTACAATATATTCTCTGGACTAGGAAAACTGCCACTTATAAAATTCCCCATGCTCGGTGTTGATTGGCTGTTCTGACCACATGACCCTTGCACAGTAAGGCTGGCCTTAAAGCAATAATCACCACATCCCTCCCCCTTAAATTCCTTGTCTTACATTCCTTATTTACACAAATTACTTTACACAGGTGAATAGAAAACAATATCAAAAATCTTAGAAATAATTACACTTGCACTCTGTCATGAGTTCAGATTATGCACTTATATACATAAGTCCAGTAATTACAAATCAAATTGTTAAGGGGGTTTTCTGTTCTGCATAGAGTGGCATAATTCTCTAGCCTGAGACTCTCCTACAGGATCAACACTAACAGGAAGTGCGATAATGGATACCTCTTTTGACATAGGCAGTTCATTACTATTTGATTCAATGGAGACATTAGTTATGTCTATAACAGGTTGATCAGGTACTTCAGTGCTTACAGATTTGATAACATTCCATGGTGGCAACACTGACTGTGGAAGCGTCTTCCTGCTCCTCAGATGATCCACATGTTTACGAACAATCCGGCCTTCCACGTCTACTTGGTATGAAAGGGATCCGGTCTCAGAGACAATAATTCCTGGGATCCAACTTAGACCACTACCGAAGTTTCTTACATAAACAGCTTCATCTGCCATATATTTCCGGGCTCTACTATCCAAATTGTGGCTTGTTTTCTAATTATCTTGGCTCCTTTCTACCCTCCCTGGCTAATTTGGAAATACGAGGCTCAGTCTCGTTCTGAGACGACACTTCATAAGCAGTTCTGCTGGTGGAACTCCCATTGTTGCATGTGGAGTCGTGCAGTAGCTAAGAAGGAAGCGTGAGATTTTGGTTTCCAAGGTTTCTCCCGACAATTTTTTTAGTCCTGACTTGAAAGTTTGTTGGTACACGTGGCTCATATCCAACTTAATGTAGGATTGACCTCCTGCCAACTTTGCGTACAAGTCTTCAATTCTTGGAATTGGATATTTATCCAACTTGGTGACCCGATTAACTGTTAGCTTATAATTGCCACAAATGCGTGCAGTCTTGTGCGGTTTCAGTACAGGGACAATAGGTTCTGTCCAATCTGAAAATTGAACTGGTCTGTATGATGCCCTAGTTCCTCCAACCTATTTAACTCAGCATCCATTTTTTCTCTTAAGGCATGTGGTACCGGTCTTGCCTTAAAAAATTAGGGAGTTGCCTCTGGATCAATATAAATCTTGGCTAGCAAGCCTTTGATTTTTCCTAATTTGTTGTGAAAGACAAGGTCGTATTTTTTTAAACAATTCTAGCAGTCCTCCCTGCCCGTACTTGAAAAATCTCAGACTAATTTAATTTGATTTCTTTTAGCCAATCACGGTCCAGAAGGCTTGGTCCTTCCCTGGTCACTATTATTACTGGGAGCTGGGCTGACTGCTGCCCATATCTCACAGGTACCATGGCGGTGCCTTTTACTTTTATGGCTTCTCCCGTGTAAGTTTTAAACTGGGCAGAAGTTCCAGGTTTAGGGGTTGGGTACCTTTTCTCAGGTACTGAAATGCACACTCACCCATTACTGTGGCTGATGCCCATCTCCACTCCATAACTAGAAGCTTCTGGTTTACATGGAGTGTGACAGTAATAGGGTTTGCCTTGACTGATTTAAGATTAAAAAGGGAGTGAATCAGCTATTTCAGGTTCTTTCACGTTATGTACTTCTAACATCTTTGCTGGCTGGCTACTTGGCAGTCTGGACTTGGTTCTGCACTGCTTTATTAAATGTCGTCTTTTGCGATGGTAATAACACTTGGTCTCCTTAAATCTACATGTTTCAGGAGTGTGGTTACCCCCACGTTGGTAACATTTCAACTTCGCGATTGCTGTATGATTGCCTCCGGTATATTTTTCTGATTTCTGGATGATTGGGAATGATTCCTGCTTCACGACTGCTTCAGCAGTTTCTGGCTGCAGATTCCTGCCCTAACTGGTAAACTGCGCCATTTTGCAAGCTCTGTAGCTCCTGAGAATATTTTTCAGAGCTTTCCATGGCCAGCACTATATCCATTGTTCGTTTAAAATTTATATTGACTTCTGCCAGCAATCGTCACTGCACGCCACAAACTAACCAATCCTGTGACATGTCGATCAAGGTCACGCTGAAATCACAATGCTCTGACAATTGCTTCAATTTAGCAATATAAATCACGACCGATTCACCTGGGACCCTCACCGTCATATTAAATTTGAATCTTTGCTTAATGACTGATAGTTTGGACTGAAAATGGCCCTTCACTAAATCCATGAGCTCACTGAACAATTTGGAGTCGGGCGTGCTTGGGGCTGTGAGACTGCGAATAAGGTTGTAGGTTTGACTCCCACAGACGCTCGAGAGAATTGCTTTGCACTTTGCCTCCTCCCCTATTTCATTGGCCTGGAAATAAAACCCAAGGCGCTCGATTTATTGACTCCAGTCCTCCGTGGAGGAGTCAAATGGGTTGATCCTCCCAAAGAGAGGCATCCTGGTGAGTGCATTTATATTTGTTCATTTCTTTCCTTCTTTAAAACGAAATACTCACAGTTGTAGGGCAAGAGGTAGTGGCAGGATCATTTATCTTCGTCGCCAGATGTAGACATGTACTATCGAGAGGCATCTTTAGTTGAACAATTAACTATATTTACAGAGCTGCTGGATTAGCTGCATGCCTCTAACAAGTCTACAATACCTTCCCTAGACTAGGAAAACTCCCGCCCCTTATAAGGTTCCCCGCACTTGGTGTTGATTGGCTGTTCTGACCATCTGACCCTTACTCAGTAAGGCCAGCCTTAAAGCAACAGTCACCACACCGCCCATTCCTGGTATTAGCCTAGTAAACCTTCTCTAAACTGCTTCTAATGATTTTACATCTTTCTTTAAATATGGAGACCAACATTGTACACAGTACTCCAGATATGATCTCACTAGTGCCCTGTACAACTCAAGCATAACCTCCCTACTTTTATATTCAATTCCACTCACAATAAATGATAACATTCTATTAGCTTTCCTAATTACTTTCTGTACCTGCATACTAGCCTTTTGTGATTCATGCACTAGGACACCCAGATCCCTCTGAATTTGAGCTGTGCAATCTCTCACCGTTTAGATAATAAGCTTCTTTTTTATTCTTCTTTCCAAAATGGACAATTTCACATTTGCCCACATTATACCCCATTTGCCAGATCTTTGCCTACTAACTTAACCCCCTATGTCACTTTGTAGCCACCTTGCGTCCTCTTCACAATTTATTTTCCTACCTATCTTTGTGTCATCAGCAAATTCAGCAACCATATCATCTGCCCCTTCATCCAAGTCATTTATATAAATTGTAATAATTGAGGCCCCAGCACTGATCCAGGTGATCCTGGCAGAACCATAACTTCTGGAATTGTTGGTCAGCTTGAGTACAGCAATGACCTTTGCCTCCTGCCGTGACTTTGGGATGTTTCCAAATTTCATGGTATTAATGTACCATTTCATCAACCCTTGTGACCCAGTTAAAGAAGAAATTCTGGGGAGATACCATCTACACAGCCAGCATCCCATTCTTCATTTCAGTGAAACCTTCCTTCACTTCATTTGTGCTGGTGACAGTCGGCTCTTTTGGAGGGATTGATGTCATTTTCTTGTGTGATTGACGATGGATCTCATTCTTGATGCTTTTCTCAGGCAATCCTTTTGTACTTTCCCCACTCTTGGAGACTATTGAACTGAAGCGAACTTTAGAAGTCCGGTATTCCATTGACTCTAAGGCGTCGTAGTAAGGCCCAGGCCTGGTGTTTGGAGTGTGTAAAGGCCAGATCTTCAATACGTTCAATCCACCGCTGGTGTTTGGCTGCGTCCAGAGACTCTAGCAAGACCTTCGCGTGCTGTGAACTGCCTGATAGTTTGTACTGCTAGAACAGACCCTGGGTCTTTTTTGTTCAGCAATGACTGTATTCATCCTGGAGGCCCTGTGGATTGCTTTTCTTGGCGCCGGCAGTAACAAGGCCAGTGGATCGCAGAAAGCATTTCTGTGCTCCAACAAGTTTGGATCATGACTTTTTTGATGGCTTCTCTGCAACAGCCCCAGTCAACTTTGGCCAGATTTCTTTTTTTAAATTCATTTTATGTGATGTGGACATCGCTGGCTAGGCCAGCATTTATTGCCCATCCCTAGTTGCCCTTGAGAAGGTAGTTGTGAGCTGCCTTCTTGAACTGCTGCAGTCCCTGTGGTATAAGTACACCCACAGAGCTGTTAGGGAGGGAGTTCCAGGATTTTGACCCAGCGACAGTGAAGGAACGGTGATATATTTCCAAGTCAGGATGGTGAGTGACTTGGAGGGGAGCTTCCAGGTGGTGACGTTCCCATGTACCTGCTGCCCTTGTCCTTCTAGATGATAGTGGTCGTGGGCTTGGAAGGCGCTGCCTAAGGAGCTTTGGTGAGTTTCTGCAGTGCATCTTGTAGATGGTACACACTGCTGCTACTGTTTGTCAGTGGCGGAGGGAGTGAATGTTTGTGGAAGGGATGCCAATCAAGCAGGTTGCTTTGTTTTTTATTTACTCATTTTTGGGATGTGGGCTTCACTGGCTGGGCCAGCATTTATTGCTCATCCCTGGTTGTCCTTGAGAAGGTGGTGGTGAGCTGCCTTCTTGAATCACTGCAGTCCATGTAGTGTATGTACACCCACTGTGCTGTAGGAAGGGAGTTCCAGGATTTTGACCCAGTGATGCTGTCATTCCTGCCTCTTAACTAAGTGGTGGTGTCATTCTTCTTGAGTGTTGTTGGAGCTTTCACTGTGGGGTTTGTCTCAACAGAATCAGCGGGCTTTCAATGTCAGCATGGGTGATGTCGATTAAGGGGAAAGTTAGGGAGTATTTTGTGGGATATGTGAAGCGTGGTCTGGCTTTGATCTTTGGAAATGGCAGTGAGGTGTTGGTTGCAATCATGATGCTTCAATGTACGTTGAGCGGAGTCAGTGGATGTTTTTTTTCTTGTATCTTAACATTACTCACTGACTGTGTATCTACAACCACACCACCTGGGGTAAAAACGATTTTATAAAAGTGGTGAAAAATGTGTTTTTCCAGGACACCTTCCTTTTCATGCTACTAGTTGCCATCTGGTAAGCTTAATGATCCTGTTTGACTGTTAGTGAATGGATGAGTAGATGAATGGGTAGTTGGGTGAGGTAGGTAAGTGGATAATGGGGGTAAGTGGATAGGGGGGATAGTTGAGTGGAGGGTTAAGTGGGTTCGGGGGATAAGCAGGTGGGGGAGTAGGGTGGATAGGTGGGTAAGTGGGAACAGGGAGGGGTAGTCGGATGGCCGGGGTGGGGGATGGTCATGAAGGAGTCGGGTGGTTGCGGGGGGTAGTCTTGTTGAGAGGGTAGATTGCGGGGGTATTCGGGTGGTCAGGAGGGTAGTTGGGTCAGGTCAGGAGGGCAGTCAGGTCAGGGAGAGGGTTAGTTGTGTAGTTACCCAGATGTTAGACTAGGTTTAAATCTGTTAAGTATTAAGTGTTGGAGACTTTTACGTAGGGTCCCAAGGAGTAGGGGAATTGCCCAATGGAAGTTGAAATTTCCCAGGCAGTTCCCACGTAGCTCCGCGTGTCAGGACTTCCACAGGGTCCCGATGCGCATCTTTGGTTAAATATCTAGTCCCCGACAATCCGGAGACCAGATCAGCTGTACAGATGATTTTAAATTTCACTCAGTTAAAAGACAGAAGTTTTTAAATTTTCTGTTGTGTATGTTTTAGAATGGCCAGCGGTCCGTTTGTAAGAGCTTTATTTGAGGTTGTAATGTCTCACTGTGATTTAGGGCAGAATTTTGCCCTTGGTGGGTGGGCGGGCCCCACTGGCTCAGCGGTGGGCGGACAGCCGGCCCCCATCGTTGAAACGGGGCCTGCCACCATTTTGAGTGGGTGGGCCAATTAAGGCCCGCCCAGCGGCCTGCCCGACGGGAAACGCTATGCTCTTCCTGTGCGGGGCGTGGAGGGAATCCCCATCTGTCAAAGCGCGCTCTTTCGTACATGCATGCGAAAGAGCGCACTGCTCCCTGAGACCAAGTGCTGTCTCAGGGAGATTTGTGACAGGTAAAAAAAACTCCAAAAATAGAAAAATATTAAAATTATTAACATGTCCCCCTCACGTGACAATGTCACACGAGATGGGACATGTTAATAAGAAACACATAAACCTTATGAAACTTTTTAAAAACGGACATGAAACCTCATCCCGCCAGTGGATGAGGTTTTATGTATTATCAGAGGCCCACTGGGGCTCCTGGCCTGCCCACCAGCCTTAAGCTTGGACAGGTAGGGTGTTTAACAATCTTAATTAGCCTGTCAATGGCCTTAATTGGCCATTGACGGGTCGGCGGGCGGACAGCTGATTTCGCTGTCTGTCCGCCTTCCTGAAAATTTAAAGGGACCGGGATGAAGCCGGGGGTTTCCCGCAACGTCATCCCATGTCATTTTCCCATCGGCGAGCGGGCCCCACCCCCAAATCGCCGGCAGGAAAATCCTGGCCTTAGTGTAAATATTTAGTTTAAAATTTTTAAATAGCTCATTGCTTTTTTATTTATTCGTTCATGGGATGTGGGCATTGCTGGCTTGGCCAGCATTTATTGCCCATCCTTAATTACCCTTGTTCAGAGGGCATTTAAGAGTCAACCACATTGCTGTGGGTCTGGAGTCACAGGTAAAGTCAGCAGATTTCCTTCCCCAAAGGACATTGGTGAACTAGATGTGTTTGTACATCAGTCGGCAGTGGTTTCGTGGTCATATCAGACTTTTAATTCCAGATTTTTATTGGATTCAAAATTCATCACCTGCCGTGGTTGGATTCAAACCCTTGCCCTCAGAGCATTATCCTGGGCCTCTGAATGACTAGTTTAGTGACAATACCACTATGCCATTGCTTCATTACTCTAGTTATTATATAACTTGTGAATCTCCTCTCATAGCAGATTTACTTTCTGTGCAGAGTGATTATGTGCAATCTTTTTGGTAAGGGAAGAGTCTGTAATTATTTTTGTACAGATGGAAAGGTGAATTCAAGAAACAAGAGCTTATTGTATCTTCACACTGTATTTTTGTGCATAGTAAATGGAGCACTTTTGGTTACAGAAGGTTTACCAAACTGTATGATGGAGATTGTTTACTATTAAGATTGCAACACCTGACTGGAGATGTGTAAATGTAAAACAAATGGAATAAAATAGACACTTAAGTTTAAAACATAGGATTAAAATTTTGAATTGGAGTGTTCTTATATAAATTCATTAAACATTTGTTTAATGGTTTCGGTAAAATCGTCCTGTATCCTAATCTGAAATTTCTGTTTGCAGAAGGAGATGCAGTAAATAGGAACATAGAGCCCCTTGAGCCTGCTCCATCATCATTTATACCATGGCTAATCTGTACTTCAACTCCATTTACACAAATTTGTTCAATATTCCTTGACACTTAGCTACAAAAATTACCAATCTCAGTACCGAGTCTTGCAATTGACCCAGTATTCACAGCCTATCAAGGGAGAGAATTCTAGGTTTCCACTAGCCCTGCTTCCTGATTTCTCTCCTAAATAGCCTAGCTTTAATTTTAAGATTATTCCCTTTGTTTAGGTTTCCCTGACCATGAAAATAGTTTCTCTGTATCTACTCTAATGAATCCCTTTATCATTTTAAAGACCTGTAAATTTAATGATAGTTATATGACCTGTGATAATTTTCATCAATTATTTAAGCCAAGCAAGGTGATATAGAAAGCATAATGCTTTCAGCATGTGTTCTTTGGGGGAAAAGCTGGTGGTTAAAAAGCAGCAACTCCACAGAAAAGTTCTGAATAGTAGAACAAAGCTCATACCAGAAGTCCCATTTTCACATTACAGATTGATAGGAAGCATAATTCTTTGTAGTTCAGCAGTCCAATACACTTTAGACTGATTAACCTGACACCCACACCTAAATACCAAATAATGTCAATATTGTCCACTGTCACTAACTCCATATAGTAGAAAGTAAAGTGAGAACTGCAATCTCCTGTATTTCCCAGTGGTGCTAAGTGACCTTCCTAAGTTAATAACTTGGAACACATGTACACTATCTTTTAACTGGAAAGATTTAAGAAACAAAGATTTGCTTTTTGCAAAATAAATTGCAGGAAGTAGAGAGACAAAGAAAAGACAAGGTACAAAGTTAGGGTTCTCAGGTCATTTAAAAGCGCTTTAAAATTAGTTAATTTGAAGTTTAGTTACAATTTCTATAGCTCAATGTGGTAGTCATTTTATGCACAGTAAGGTCCTACAAGCAACAATAAGATTAATGGTCAATTAATATTTGTTTATTGGTGATGTTGTGAGAGGAAATCCATGAAGATCAGTTCAGATTCATGTCTAGAAGAAGCGCCACCATTTTTGTTTTGAAACAAGTGATGGAGAGACATCAGGAAGGCAATGCAACATGAAGATTGTGTTCACCAATCTAGAGAAGGCTCATAACCGGATGCCTAGGGAGGAAGTCTAGGGATGTGCTTGAATTCGTGGA
Source organism: Cetorhinus maximus (assembly GCF_964194155.1). Classification (NCBI taxonomy): domain Eukaryota; kingdom Metazoa; phylum Chordata; class Chondrichthyes; order Lamniformes; family Cetorhinidae; genus Cetorhinus; species Cetorhinus maximus. The sequence goes on from NC_135880.1 coordinate 110,025,162, forward strand.
GTCCTTGAGAACTATTGCAGGACATTACAAGGAGTGCCAGACAAAACTAAGAAGCAGTGTGGGGATGATGAGAGTTTCAAAGCCAAAGTTGGATTGCACCAAAGATCAGCACTATGTCTCTTCCGCTTCCTGATTGTCATGGATGTTCTAAACAAGCAAGTGAGACAGCAAATGCTATGGTCAATGATTGCAGGTGACATTGAGCTATGTGGTGGGGATGATGAGAACATGACTGAGTATCTATAGAACTGGAGTAAAGCACTGCAAAACGGATATAAAGATCAGTAGACCAGAGACCTAATATACGGACTGTCAGCTTGAACCTAGGGAAGAGGATCAGAGTGAAGGTGTAAAGATTATGGATGAAGACCTGGAGAAAGTGGGTAGCGTCAAGTACCTGGGATCAGTGGTGACAGAAGATGGAAGTAAGGGAATGGAAATTAAGAAATTGATTAATTCTGGATGGAGTAATTGGAAGAATTGCAATGGAGTGTTCTGTGATAGAAGCATATTGCTGAAACTGAAAGGAAGAATCTACAAGACAGTTGTGAGACTGGTCTTGCTATATAGTGTAGAAACTTCGGCAACGTCAAGAAGAAAGGAACATTGGTTGAATACTGATGAGATGCGGATGCTGAGATAATGTGTGGAGTGATGAGATAGAACAAAATCTGGAACCAGTGCATCAGGGGCTCAGTGAAAATTGTGGAAGCATCGAAGAAAGTAGCCAAGAAGAGATCGGTCGAGATGGTCTGGGCATCTCATGCAGAGAGAGAGAGAGGATATGTGATGAGGTGAGTGTTGGAAATGGGACTGCCAGGAAGAAGGAGAAGAAGTCATCCTAAGACCAGATAGAAAGACGGGATGACGAAAGACTTAATTAAACACAGTGGGATTGGACGAGGAAGGGTGACTGACAAGGTGACTGACAGAGAAGGGTGATCGATGCAGTGGGCAACCCTGAGTAAAATGAGAGAAGCTGAAAGAAGAAGGTGGTGATGTTGAGAGAGTAATGTTGGCAGGGATATGTGAGAACTTAGTGCTCCGAATAGTGCCATAGGAATTTGAAGTCTACTAGGTAGAAAGAATAGCACCTGAATTTGAAGTGTGGCACTATCTCATAATGCACACCTTCCTTAATGCTGCACTGAAGGTATCAGTTTGCATTGAATGCTTAAATTCTGCTGGCTCAGGCAATGTTACCAACTGAACCAAGCTGTCACTAGACTTATTTGGTAGCAATTCAAAAACAGTCCACTATATGGACAAATAGAAAAATATTCAAAGAAAAGAAATTTATATAGTTTTTTTTCATGATTGTTAGATGTCTCAAAGTGCTTTACAGCCAATGAAGTACTTTTCAAGTTTACTCTGTTGTATTTAGGAAATGTGACAGAAAATTTGTGCACAGCGAGCTCTCATAAACAGCCAAATGATAATGACCAGATAATCTGTTTTTATGATGTTGATTGAGGGATAAATATTGGCCATGTCATCAGGGATAACTGTCTGCTCTTCTTCGAAATCGTGGCCATTGGATCTTATACATCAACCCAGGCAAGTCGATAGGGCCACAGCTTAACATCTCATCCGAAAGACAGAGCAGCACTCACTCAGTACTGCACTAGAGTGTCAGCTTGATTTTTGTGCTGAAGCCCTGAAGTGAGTCTTGAACCAGAACCTTGTGACTCAGAGGCACAAGTGCTACCAACTGAGCCATGGCTGACATTGTGAGAGGACTAAGGCACACCAATCCACTTGGCTCATGATGTGAAGTGAATCAGACTGTGATGAGCATGAATCTTGGGAATGTTTTGCTGCTTTGTTAAAATGCTGAGACAATGGCTTCATCAGTCTTTCAGGCAGTTAGTATGCTGTAATTATGACAGGAGCTGTTTATAAGTAGCTTGGTGACAAGTGGCTAGAAAATTAGGGCACTAGCACAAACTTAGTAATTAGGCCTCAGGCAGCTCCATTATCAAGACTTCATCCTTAAATCACGAAAAGTCTTCTATAATTTCTAACATAGCATGCAGGTGCAGCAAGTGATTAGGAAGGCAAATTGAATGTTGTTGTTTATTGCAAAGGGAATGGAATATAAAGGTAGGAAAGTGTTGGTGAGACCACATCTGGATACTGTGTACAGTTTTGGTCTCCTTATTTATAAAGGATATAAATGCTTTAGAAGCAGTTCAGAGAAGGCTCACTTGACAGATACCTGGGATGGTTATCTTATGAGGAAAGGTTGGACTTGTATCCATTGGCATTTAGAAGAATGAGAAGTAATCTTATTAAAACATATAAGATCCTGAGGGGCCTTGACAGGGTGGATGCTGAAAGGATGTTTCCCCTTGTGAGAGAGTCTGGAATTAGGGGGACACAGTTTAAAAATAAGGGAAGGGGAGTTCCATTTAAGATGGAGATGAGAAGAAGTGTTGTCTTTCAGAAGGATGAGAGTCTTTGCATTCTTTTCCCTGGAGACCAGTGTAGGCAGGGTCGTTGAATATTTTTAAGGTAGGGGTAGATAGATTCTTGACTAACAAGGAAGTCAAAGGTTATCGTGGGTGGGCGGGAATGTGAAGTTGGGGCCACGATCAGATCAACCATGATCTTACTGAATGGTGGAGTAGGCACGAGGGGCCAAATGGCCTACTTCTCCTAATTCGTATGTTCGTATATTTAATTATGGCTAAAAAAATCTTTCTAATTTAATCCCAGTTTCTTAAAAAAATACTATAACTTGAACAGGAACTGTAATAACAGTTTAAATAAAACTTTGTTATTCAACCGCCTCTGAATTCTGCTAAATCTGCTTGAAACCACCAGCTTAATTTCCCTGGTAGCACATTGCATAGTTTGGGAACGTATTATTCTTCCCTAACAATGTGCCTTCATCCTGCTCCCTATAACACCAATGTGATGATGTACCATGTTAGATTTGTGTGGTTCATACAATTAAGCTGCCCTTCCTCATGTAGTGTAGCATCCATTTGAGAGCAGAGAATTATTACGAAAGTTTGGGATAGATACGAATTCCACAGGTGAAAGCAGCATGTGCAAACACACTGTCACCTAGTACTGTAGTCCCATAATTACTCATTTGGGCGGATAAAACAGGCTGAGACAGGCACTCAGTATATAAAACTTGAGCTCTGAGCGTTTTTTAATGGATGCGCTGAGTTGTAATTTTTTAATCCCTTTATTGAAAAAAATGGAGAAAAATTATGATTTACCAATGAACTTGAATGTAGCTTTTGGGAAAGTTATATGACATAAACTCCTTCATTAAAATGTTGCTGATTACCCAGATGTAGTGAGTGATCTATTTGTGGCTTAGTACCAGAAATGATCCTTTACCTTTGACCTTCAAAGGCTATTCTAACTTTCTGTTACACGAATACAGCCAGTTAATATCTCTGTTCTTCACACTTTCAAGCAGGATTATGCAGAACTGAAAACTGTGTCAGTGCAGGACTCTTAGCACTGGGAACTTACTACTGGCAACAACTGCTGCGAAAACTCACTTCTTTTGCAAGCCTTCACAGCTGTCAATGTGAGAAGATCTTCATTTTTTTCCCCTTGTGGGTTGCATTTGAAGATTCTGCTTTTGGACTGCATGCTGATGTATATCATTGCCTTTGTAGATATTTAAAATTAAATTATTAATGCAGATTCCTTACAGTCATAGTTTTGAAATATCCAACTCTACACTGAAATGTTCCTAATCAATTTTAGCAATGCGTTATGCAGAATGGACAGTATCCATTTTTGCCACTATTTCATTTATAACCCAGTACCAATTTAGATAAAACAGGCTACAGGTGAAAATACAAAGCTAAAATGTGCTGGATTGCTAAGTATGCAAAATATACAGTACCTTATTGAATGTTTAAGTGGTTTAATATAACTCACCTAATTTGTGCTCTGGAACTGAAGTATTTCATCCTACAAATTTTATGGCATGAATGGATCTAAATCAGGCATATGACAAATATGTTGCTTTTTAAATTCTGGTTGCATATACTTTATTTCAACTTTTGGAATCCAATCTATATAAATGGTCATATTTTTAATTTTTTAAAAATTAAAATATAACCTATAATATGACCAACAGATTCTGGTAAATTGTAGCTGGAAAATTGAGAATGATGCTAAACCGACAATGAATGACCTTCAGCAAGTCAAGATTCTTTTTTCTGTAGGCAGCAAAAAAAAGATTTTAATCACCAGCTGCCTTTTTAGGAGATAGAGAGATGTAGCAGGAAAAACTGGTTTAGTTTTAGATATTATGAGCTCTAGACACACAGTAGTGTCACTTTTCCATTTTTCTTCCTGATATTTGAGATTTGCTGCTCAATATATAGAGTTTCTAATGCTTTACTGAGCTAGTAATGAGTTCCAACATTTAACTATTTGTGTGCCATTGGATTATTATAGAGAGTAGGGAATGGGGTATAAGAAATCGAGAAGAACGGTGAGCATAGGTGCCAATGCCAAGTCTTATCAGCGATGACTGTAACAGTGCACCTTGTGGAGGAGCGGGATGTCTCTGATAGCACATTACAGATGCACATGTTTAACTGAGCATGTATGAATGCAAGAGGTTGCTGTCCAATTTACTCCATTGTAATGATGAACATTGTTAGCCTCAGCATTGCTCTTACGGCAAAATCTGGTCCATTGCATTTACAATGTTGTGAGTGGCTGGAATTTCCAAAGACTTGTTACTCTAGTGCTACAATTATACTACATCAGTAGAATTGATGTGAAGTGGTTTTACTTCACACTAACGATAAAGGTGTAGTATGAATCAAGAGTCAGACTGATATAAGCAAAAAGATAAAAGCAAAATACTGCAGATGCTGGAAATCTGAAACAAAAACAAAAATAGCTGGAAAGATTCAGCAGGCCTGACAGCATCTGCTGAGAGGAAGACAGTTAACGTTTCGAGTCCATATGACTCTTCATCAGAACAAAAGAAAAATAGAAATGAGGTGAAATATAAGCTGTTTGAGGGGGGTGGGACAGGTAGAGCTGGATAGAAGGCCAGTGATGGGTGGAGGCAAAGAAGAGATTGCCAAAGATGTCATAGACAAAAGGACAAAGGGGTGTTGACAGTGGTGATATTAGATAAGGAATGTGCTAATGGTGACATTAAGGGTAGAAAGCAGGACGAGCAAGTGACAGATGGTCCTAGTGGGGGTGGGGTAGGGGGAAAGGATAGATAAAGGCTAAAAGTTGGAGATAAAACAATGGATGGAAATAAATTTTAAAATAATAATAGAAATAGGTGGGAAAAGAAAAATATATATATTAAAAAATATATAAATTATTAGAAAAAAGGGGGATCGGAAAGGGGGTGGGGATGGAGGAGAGTTCATGATCTGAAGTTGTTGAACTCAATATTAAGTCCGGAAGGCTGTAAAATGCCTAATCGGAAGATGAGGTACTGTTCCTCCAGTTTGCATTGAGCTTCACTGGAACATTGCAGCAGGCCAAGGACGGACACGTGGGCATGAGAGCAGGGTGGTGTATTGAAATGGCAAGCGACAAGGAGGTCTGGGTCATGCTTGCGGACAGACCGAAGGTGTTCCACAAAGCAATCACCTAGTCTGTGTTTGGTCTCTCCAGTGTAGAGGAGACTGCATTGGGAGCAGCGAATGCAGTAGACTAAATTGAGGGAAGTGTTAGTGAAGTGCTGCTTCACTTGAAAGGAGTGTTTGGGCCCTTGGACAGTGAGGAGAGGGGAAGTAAAGGGGCAGGTGTTGCACCTTCTGCGGTTGCATGGGAAGGTGCCGTGGGAGGGGGTTGAGGTGTAGGGGGTGTTGGAGGAGTGGACCAGGGTGTCCCGGAGGGAACGGTCCCTACGGAATGCCAACGGTGGGGGGGGTGATGGGAGGATGTGTTTGGTGGTGGTATCATGCTGGAGTTGGCGGAAATGGCGGAGGATGATCCTTTGAATGCGGAGGCTGGTGGGGTGATAAGTTAGGACAAGGGGGACCCTATCATGGTTCTGGGAGGGAGAGGAAGGTGTGAGGACGGATGCGCGGGAGATGGGCCGGACACGGTTGAGGGCCCTGTCGACCACCGTGGGTGGAAAACCTCAGTTAAGAAAGAAGGAAGGCATGTCAGAGGAACTGTTTTGGAACGTGGCATCATCAGAACAGATGCGATGGAGGCGAAGGAACTGAATGGAATGGAGTCCTGACCTGCCTCTGAACCACAGTGATACTCTGCCTTGTTCCAGTATCAGGTTGGGTCCTAATTCCAAATTTACTGTACAGTTTGATACAATCCCCAGAGACCAGTAACTTTTAAAAAGAAATTCAAGCTTACAATGAATGGCTAAAAGATGATATGATAAGATATCACGTTTTAAGGCTTTTACTATAAAACAGACTAAAAGCACTGTTAGCCAAGCATTACTGTTGTAGGCAACTTATACTTTAAACTATAGAGCAGAACTTTCCCCTTTAATTTTAACGTAACCGAGAAACCCATTTCACAAATATATTTTACACTGTCACTTAAGTAGCCATTTGATTTTCCTGGACCCAGTCCAAAGTGATTCTTAAGCTCTGAAGGTTTACTTCCATACCTTTCCTTTCCCAACCTGGTAACTTTTAACCCCAGAACTGTCTTTCACTGAGGGTTTTTCACAAGCTAGGTGAATCTTCCAGCCTATTTTAAATCCTCACGAATTTGGTCTTTTGAATCCAAGCGTGAGCTCTACCCCCATTCCTGCATGGTGAACCATAGAGACTCCAAGCCTCTAGTTGCTCCCTCGCTCATAGATCCTGGTAGATTTTTTGTGCCTGAGAGTTTTCAGGGATATCTTCACTCTCAAAGCCCATCTCTGTGGCAGTATGAATCACATGGGCCTTGTATCCAGGTAGAAATGCTGATTAGTTATCCTTGAGACTCCAATTCTCTTCATCTTGGAAGTAAATGGATATTTTAAAGCATAACTACTTAGAACCCAACATTCTCAATACTTTCCTGGGACTTTGGAGACTAGCAGTCTAATCACTATAAAAACAGATGCTGCTGCCATTGTCTCCAAGTATGAACACTTACATCTGCTTTCCAGCAAACAACCTGTGCCTCCCTTCAATTTTTAGCAGCCACGACACCAAGGCCTTTTGTCAGGCAGACTTCAGAACAGGTCACATGACCCCCTTCATTGGATTCTAAATTAAAGACACAGTTCCAAAACATAATCTTGTAAACATAATTTTTGTAGCAAGTGTTTTATCTTTGAAGCAATGTCACAGTTGGAGCATAAATGTTGTTTAAGAGTTTCATTAACTTTGTAATGTTATGTTGAATTGCTCTGAATGGGTAACTTTAACAAAATAAAAGGCCAGCGTAACATCAAAAAAATGCTTGTACATTCCTTAGGCTTGAAGTTGGGAGGTTGGTCTATGTGTCATGCTTTCTCAAAGCTGTATGGCTCCAGTTTATCAGTCTCTGTTTGGTGGCCCCAGAATTGGAAGATTATTTTGTAAATTGGAAACCAACTTAGTTGCACATGCTTAACAAAATTGCTTAATTTTGATAATTGCACATATGAAATATTCAGAACTGTGATTTCCTTAATGCCTAATGTTCTACCATCTTGAATTCAATGCAGTGCATTTATTTGCTGGGATAAATAAGCTTACGAGCTTGTGCCAGATAGGAAGATTGAGCAAAAACTACAACATCACTGCCATCCAGCTAACCAAGCCAGGTATTTTTACCTGCGTCAGTATCCCAAATGTAGACTATGTATCAGTGGCACTAATACAATGTAAAAATGTCTAAGTAGGGTGGTGCAGGTTTGATATTTCCACCATGCCAAGTTTCTGATTTCATCTGAGTAGAGAAAGTCATCAGGTGAATTTTTGCTCAGCTGCTCTTGTGCATCTTCTAACAATGGTACAAAGTACACAATTACAGAGGCTTTGGAAGTAGATGATCCAATTAGTGTACTGATTCTGATCCTGTAAGGGGACAGAAATAAAACTTTTAAAAAAGGGATTGCGCACTAATGAAAATAAATCAAGCTATAATCCAATAGACGGCTGGCTGCTGTTTGAACAGAATGTTCCTGATCATTCAGATTTGAACATTATCACACTAGTAATGTTTCAAATATTAGCACACAAGTGATATTTTTAAAAGTTTTATAATTACAGTTGGATTTCCCATGGTGTTGCTCACAGTAATTAATTAAATTGGTGCTGCATTGAAATTTGCCTGTCCCCTTAAGACAAAAAGATTAATTGTCATAAGTAAATGAGGCCTGAGGTCACTAGGAATTTAATTGGTTTTTGGTTAGGGAGCTTTTCCAGTTAGAATGTACACATCTGGTTCAGGCAGCACTTCAGAAGCACTCAGCATTTTAAGATTATTTGGCATCTGTAAGTTTGACATCTGTGTGCCCAACAGAAAGTCTTGATGAATCACATCTTCCTTGATCAATATCAGAAAGACCAACACCACTGTTGTGTTCCTCCATCACAGCTTCACTTATTTCCCACTGTTCCTTCCTCATTCCAGGGCATGTACTCAGGTTGAGCAAAACCATTTTTAATCATAGCACTATCTTTGTTAAGCACTACCTGAGTTAAACTTTAAACTCCACATCATATCTATTGCTAAAACTGTTTCTTTGCACCTTCACAATATTACTTGCTTCCACATTTACCTCATCCTAATATGGTGGTAAATTTTTAAATGCTCTTTGTTACCTCCTGATTCAACTACTGCAAATAGTTCCTTGTTCACAACCTATTCTCCATGGATTGCAACCTATGCAAACCTTTGCTGTACATATCGTCCCCTGCTAGCTCTCTCCTCCCCTCAGCCCCTCGCCATCATTGCAGACCTACAATGGCTCCTTGCCTCTCAAGGATTAAATTAAAAATCCTGATCCACATCTTTAAATTCCTCCATGGCCTTGCGCCATCCTATTTCTGCAGTCTTCTGCTAGGAGTGTCAACTCGGTTGGACATGCTCCTGGATGTTTAATCATGTAAGATTTGATTACTTGACATTTGACCAAAGTTATTGCATTTACCTAATAAAAGTTGAGTCCCGTGTAATTGAGTGTCTTTGCATATTTTCAATATTGTTTTTAGAAAAGAAACAAGAATATCTATTTTGCCTTTATATAAGAATATCTAGAATTCAGTTAAGTGGAGAGATTAGAGAAGCTAGAATTATTCTCTTTAAAGCAGGGAAGGTTAAGGGGAGATTTAATAGAGGTGCTCAGAAGTACGAGGAGCTTTAATAAAGTGTATAGGGCGAAACTGCTTGCAATGGCAGAAAGGTCAGTAATCAGACACTGACGCGATATGTTAACTCTGTCTTCCTCTCCACAGATGCTGTCAGACCTGCTGAGATTTTCCAACTGTTTTTGTTTTTGTCGTAGCACAAATTTAAGGTAATTTACAAAAGCACAAGAAGAGAGATGTTTTACTATTGTATCTGCTTCCACCAAGTTTTCAGACAGTCCATTTCAGAAAATAACAACTGCATTAAAATAAAAATCTCCTAATTTCCCCTCTGGCTCTTTTGCCAATTTAATCTATTTTCATCATTTCTAACGAGAACCTTCCAAACTTCTCTAGGCTCTACACGTAACTGTAATCCTTCACTTCGAACATTATTCTGATAAATCTTTCCCTGTCTCCATAGCCTTAACAACCTTCCTAAAGTGTGGTGCCCAGAATTGGGCACAATACTCCACTGAGGCCTAATGAATGACTTATAAAGGTTTAACGTTACATACTTGCTTTTGTATTCCATGTCTCTATTTATAAAGCCAAGGATTATATATATATATATATATAATATATAAATGACTTGGATATTGGAATAGAGAGTAATTTGCCAATGCTGAAGCATTTGCGACAATCTTTAGCCAGAAGTGTCGAGTGGACAATCCATCTCGGCCTCCTCCAGAGATCCCCAGCATCACAGGTGCCTGTCTTCAGCCAATTCGATTCATTCCAAGTGATATCAAGATACGACTGAAGGCGCTGGATACTGCAAAGTCTATGGGTCCTGACAATATTCCGGCAATAGTACTGAAGACTTGTGCTCCAGAACTTGCTGCACCCCTAGCTCTTCTGGTACAGCTACAACACTGGCATCTATCCGGCAATGTGGAAAATTGCCCAGGTATGTCTTTACACAAAAAGCAGGACAAATCCAACCCGGCCAATTACCGCTCCTTCAGTCTACTCTCCATCATCAGTAAAGTGATGGAAGGAGTCATCAACAGTGCTGTAAAACGGCACTTGCTTAAATATAACCTGTTCACTGACACTCAGTTTGGGTTCCGTCAGGATCACTCAGCTCCTGATCTCATTACAGCCTAGGTTCAAACATGGACAAAAGAGCTGAACTCTAAAGGTGAGGCGAGAGCGACTGCCCTTGACATCAAGGCCGCATTTGACCGAGGTTGGCATCGGAGTGCGGCAAGGAGCCCTAGCAAAACTGGAGCCAATAAGAATCGGGGAAAGCCCTCCACTGGTTGGATTCATACCAAGCAAAAAGGAAGATGGTTGTGATTATTGGAGGTCAATCACCTCAGTTCCAGGACATCACTGCAGGAGTTCCTCAGGTTAGTGTCCTCGGCCCAACCATCTTCAGCTGCTTCATCAATGACATTCCTTCTATCATGAGGTCAGAATGGGGATGTTCGCTGATGATTGCACAATGTTCAACACCATTTGTGACTCCTCAGATACTGAAGCAGTCCATTTCCAAATGCAGCAAGACCTGGACAATATCCAGACTTGGGCTGACAAGTGGCAAGTAACATTTGCGCCACACAAGTGCCAGGCAATGACCATTTCCAACAAGAGAGAATCTAACCATTGCCCCTTGACATTCAATGGCATTACCATCACTGAATCCTTTACTATATCAATATCCTGAGGATTACCATTGACCAAAAACTGAACTGGACTAGCCATATAAATAGTATGGCTACAGGAGCAGGTTAGAGGCTAGAAACCCTGCAGCGAGTAACTCACATAAGCATAAGTCAGGTGTGTGATGGAACACTCTCCACTTGCCTGGATGAATGCAGCTCCAACAACACTCAAGAAGCCTGACACCATCCAGGACAAAGCAGCCCGCTTGATTGGCACCCCTTCCACAAACATTCACTCCCTCCACCACCGACGCACAGTGACAGCAGTGTGTACCATCTACAAGATGCACTGCAGAAATTCACCGAAGCTCCTTAGGCAGTACCTTCCAAACCCAAGACCACTACCAATCTAGAAGGACAAGGGCAGCAGGTACATGGGAACACCATGACCTGGAAGTTCCCCTCCAAGCCACTCACCATTCTGACTTGGAAATATATCGCCGTTCTTTCGCTGTCGCTGGGTCCAAGCCCTGCAAATCCCACCTCAACAGCATTGTGGGTGTACCTATACCACAGGGACTGCAGCAGTTCTAGAAGGCAGCTCACCACCACAACTTCGGGGGCAGTTAGGGTTGGGCAATAAATGCTGGCCTAGCCAGCGATGCCCACATCCTGTAAATGATTAAAAAAAGATACTAAACTTGGATGTATGGGAAACAGTGAGGATGATAACAATTGATTGCAACAGGACATAGGCTAGTAGAATGGGCAGACCAGTGATAGATGGAGGTGAGTTGTTACATTTTGACAGAAAGATGGAGAGCCAATATATATTTAATGGCACAGTTATAAAGAACATGCAGGAACAGAGGGAACTGAGGGTTCATGTGTATAGTTCTTTGAAGATGGCAGGAAAAACTGAAAGAGTAGTCAGCGAAGCATATAGGATCTTGGGCTTCATAAATACAGGCATTGAGTACAAAAGCAGGGAAGTTGTGCTGAACCTTTATAAAGCTTTGGTTAGGCCAGAATTAGAGTGTTGTGTCCAGTTCTGGTCACCACACTTTGAGAAGGATGTGAGGGACCTTAGGAGGGTGCAGAAGAGATTTACCAGAATGCTTCCAGGGATGAGGGAAGTTAGCTACAAAGCTAGGTAGGAGAAGCTAGGAATGTTGTTCTTGGAGTAAAGGAGGTTAATGGGAGCTCTGAGAGGTACAAGATTATGACAGGTTTAGACAAGGTAGACAAAGAAAAATTTTTCTCATTAGCTGTTCATACAAAGACTAGGGGGCACAGATTAAAGGTTCTGGACAAGCAGTACAGGGGGGATGTGAGGAAGAACTTTTTTACGCAGCAAGTGGTAATGATCTGAGATTCGTTGCCCATGAGAGTGGTGGAAGCAAAGATGATCAATGATTTCAAAAGAAAATTGGATGGCCACTTGAGGGAAATAAACTTGGCAGGGCTAGAGGCAGGTAGAGCGGGGGAATGAGACCGATGCATTGCTCTACAGAGAGTCGGATTAGCCTCCTTTTGTGCCGTAATGACTCACTAACTCTCAATGTTTTTTTAAACAGATTTCTCAACTTATCCTGTCACTTTTTGTCCTATAAAGTTTTTTTTTTAACCTACTTTCCTACTCTTTCTGCTCAGTATCATTTAAGTTTCCAGCACAAGTTAAAATATTTTATTTCCAGATTATGCTCTTCATTCAAGTGAAAGCGGAGAATCCAAAGCTTAGGCCTTTTCCGAACCAAAACCCTACCAGGAAATTCAGAAGAAATAAATGGCAACCCTAGAAAATATATTTTATATATTTCTTTGTGAATCTAACATGGAATAGAATTGTTTATAAGTCTGTACATTTGTTGCAGTGTAGCTGCCCATTATGCTGCTGCATTGGAGGACATTTTCATTGTAGATGTAGACATAGTATCAGTGATACCATTTGGATTCAATAACACTAAAACCTTTCATCTTCTTTAAGGAAATGGTTACTTTCTGGATTGCAGTAAAATAAAGTTGCCTTGTACTGTTATTTCAGTTCCAAAATTGCTATTTTAAGATGATGAGGGAGGCTTTGATCTGTTTGTTCAAATCTACGGAAAGTCATGTCCATTTAAGACAATAATTCATTGTCTGAAGTAAGTGGCTCAGTGCTTACTGCTGAACCTGACTTTAGATTAGCAATACATGGAACTTCGTATATGAAGGTTTTCTGTAATATTTTTAAGGGTGTATGATTTCTTTTGGATTTGTAAATATTTGAAACAGAGAGTATGAGAGTTTTAATTCAACATTTGTTTTGTATGTTTGAAATGTTTTTTTGAACTTCAAGTTTGTGCTTTAAATCTTAATCTTTTAAACGATTCAAAAAACAGGTTTCTTTTCTAGTTTAAAATGTGAGTACAGGCTGTATTTGCAATTACAATAAGTTACTTGGACAATTATTCTGATACTGTAGGAAACTTTAGTTCAATATTATCTGTAAGCATTTGCTTTGTGGATGTTTCTTTCAGGAATTAAATACTTTACAGATTGAATTGCACATTCATTTCCTATGTGTCATTTCCAAAACCAATGATGGCTGACTAAAGTATATTCTCCATGAAAATGTAACCAATTGTGAGAATATACATATCTTGTGTACATTACATTAATTTTGGAATATAGTGCAAGTATTGATATTTCAGTAAATTTAAGAATAATTAGCTAATTTCTGTATTTTAAACTACATTTAATACAACAAATACTATAAGTTTAATTAACATTTTTGTTTGTGTGCTTTCTGCATATAAACAATCATTAATTCATAATGAGGTTGTTTTGTCAACTTTTTCCAAAATCATGCAATATGATTTGAAGCATATGGTTTTCAAAAACATGAAACCTTTTATAACAAGAAGTTTCCTTTGTTCATGCATAATACACTTACAGGGAGGATGTTGGGGGTGCCGCAGGGGATGCCCAAGAGAGAATCTGCAAATTTCCTTTCATGTTGTGGCTGAGTGGGTTCCTGGCATACTGATTTGTGACATGAGATAAAAATCACATTGCCAGGGATTACCACATAGTCACTGCCTTGACTACTGTTGTGAAAATCACAGTAAGTGTATGAAACATTAACTAAAACCTGGTAGGACTTAAAGGTGTTTGTTTGCAAACAAAGAGAAGGAAGAAATGCATCTTCATCAAAATGCCTGCCTACAGATTAATCCAACAATCGAATATGACCTTTCTGGTGAGGTGCAGAGCTTAGCTGATTGGTGAACAGTGATGATTTTTGCTTTGTTCACAGTGGCTAAGTTCTGCACCAAAGAGAGGGAATGATGACCAGGGCTGTAGAAATTGTGGAATACTTCAATGAGATCTGCAGTGAATTGTTATGATATGGATCAAATACTCTGTCCTGATAAAACATAACTATTTCAATTTCTGTGGACATATGAAAACAAACAGATAATAGACCATCTTATTTTATTCTCCTTTGCTTTTCTGCATATTTTGCCCCTCACTTCTGAAAGGAAAAGAGAGAACCCTGTGGAAAGGTGCTGGTCACTCATCTCTATATTGTCAACATGGTCATTCTCCACATGTGAATTTCAATAATGAAACCATAATGGTGGCAGAACAACCAAGCTTCGTCTATTAAATCCTCACATATGTTTACCTCCAGGGAGTGTTACTGAATAATGTTCAGCAGTAGGAATTCTGGCCCCTCTTGATGAAAGTTGGATCCAAGTCACACTCCTTCTGACAGACTTGGTAATCCAAGATTCCTTAGATATTGAAGCTGTCTGTGTCCGCATGCACCAAGAACTGGATAATATTCAGGCTTAGTCTGACAAAGGACAAGTAACATTTGCGTCACAAAATGACCATCTCCAACAAGAGAGAATCTAACCACTTATGCTTGACATTCATTGGCATTACCATTGCTGAATACCATCAACATCCTGGCAGTCATCATTTACCCAGAAAATTAACTGGACCAGCTACATAGCACTGTGACTATAAGAGCAAATCAGAAGCTGGGTATTTTGCAGCAAGTAACTTGCTTCCTGACTCATCAAAGCCTTTCCACCATCTACAAGGCATAAGTCAGGACCTGATGAAATTCTGAGCACTTGCCTGGATGAGTGCAGCTCCAACAACATCTGAAGCTCACTTGATTGGCATCCCATCCACCAATTTAACATACATCATGGCTGCAATATGTAGCATCTACAAGAGGTACTGCAGCACCTCAACAAGGCTCTTTTGACTCCAAACTCATGATCTCTGCCACCTAGAACATGGGCAGCAGGCGAATGGGAATACCACCACCTGCAAGTCATCCTCCAAACCACACATCACCCTAACTTGGAAATATATCGCCATTCCTTCACTGTCACTCGGTCAAAATCCTGGATTTGCCTTCGTAACAGCACTGGGGGTGTACCTACATCACACGGACTGCAGCGGTTCAAGAAGATGGCTCACCACCACTTTTGAACGGCAATTAGGAATGGTAATAAATGCTAGCCTTGCCAGCGACGACCATATCTCATGAATGTTAACAAAAATGCTCTTAAGGTCAGATTTGGTAAGTTGGGCATGTTTTTATAGGAATAAATCGTCAGGAAAACAGGATCTTAAATTGTGTGGATTCAGACTCAGTTGTTTGATTTGAAACAGACTAATAGCTTATAACACAAAACAAGACCAATTGACCAATTTTGTAATTGCTACAGCAATTCAAAACTAAAGCCATTTCCTTGTTCTCTCCCCACAATCCTGTTCAAATGTTTCGATGCTCTATCCTCAAAAGTTGCAATAGCTGCCTCAACTATTACTCCCATGATCTCTAATTTGAGCCAAATTCTGATTCCAACAGTTTGCTCATAGCAGCTGTTAAAATAACTGGTCTGTAGTTACCTGGTACATCCTTCTCACCATTCTTGGGCAGAGTTTACAGGTTGTGCATGTCAGACACCTGGCTGACCAAAACAAAATTAACTGCAAACAAATCAGAACAAAGGTTTCAGCCTTGGCTCTGTATAGCAATTTTGCCTCAGAGTTACAACAAACTTTGGATGATAAAAGCACTATAATCAAATCTAGATGTAATGTGAAAATAGTCCTGCAAATAGCATTTAATATAGACAAAGGTAATGTTATGCTATTGGATGAGGCTAATACCAAGCATGTGTATACAAACATACAAATTAGGAATAGGATTAGGTCATTAGCCCCTCGAGCCTGATCCGCCATTTGATATGATCATGGCTGATCTGATTGTGGCCTCAACTGTACTTTCCTGTCTACCTTGTATACCCGTTGACTCATTCACTATTTTCCAATCTGATGAGACCTTTCCAGACTTTAGGGAATTTTGGAAAATTACTTCCAATATATCAACTGTCTCAGCAGCCACTTCTTTTAAGGCCCTGGGATGAATTCTATCAGGACCTGGGGGCTTGTCAGCCGTTAGTTCTAACAATTTTCTCAGCACTCTTTCCTGGTAATTGTAATTGTTTTAAATTCCTCCCTCCTTTTCATCTCTTGATTTACAATATTTCTGCAATATTATTTGTGTCTTCCACAGTGAAGATAGACACAAAGTATATGTTCAACGCTTCCACCATTTCCTTGTTTCCTACTATTAATTTCCCAAACGCTAGAGGATCCATGCTCACTTTAGTTACTCTTTTCCTTTTTGAATGCTTATAGAAACTCTTGCTACTCATTTTTATATTTCTAGCTAGCTTTCTCTCATACTCTAATTTGTCCCTCCTTATTTTTGAGTCATTCTTAGTCATACCATGCAGTGTTTCAAAATGAAGACTGTTGAGTGAGAATCGTCGTCATCGGCACCCTTCCATCTACGTAACATGATGAACATGCAGCAAATCAAATCCGTCAGGAATGGGGTAGCTTCATATGGTGCACTTTTGTTGATAGCTGAAGAGACTAATCGTGAGAGGCAGGTTCTTCCAGAAATTCTGCGTATGAAGTGGCTGTCCGATGTTGTTGTGGGTTATTGTTTTCTGTGTTTGTGCATGTTATCAAGCTGCTGTAGCCACTGATAGACATGGTGGATACTGGCCCACAGGTGATGTGCTATTTCTTCTGTTGTCATCTAGTGTCTCCCATGTGTGAGAATCGACGTTTAGGGCCTTCATGTCACGCTTGCAAGCATGGTTGAGGCAGAGCCTTGGATGTGCTATTGGTCATCTGGCTCCAGCTACCTCGCCATACAGAAAATCCTTGGGTATGTGACAGTCTTCCATCACAATATCACAGTATAATTACAGTGCAAAAGGAGGCCATTTGGCCCATCGAGTCTGCACTGGCTCTCTGAAAGAGCATTCCACCTTTTCCCACTCCCCTGCCTTATCCCCATAACCTTGCGCATTCTCTCTTTTCAGATGGCAATCCAATTCCCTTTCGACTACCTCAATCGAACCTGCCTCCACCACCCTTTCAGGGAGCTAGTTCCAGACCCCAACCACCCTCTGGGTGAAAATTTCCTCAGATTACATTTACTCCTTTTGCCAAATATTTTGAATCTGTGACTCTAGTTCTTGATGCTATCTTGAGTGGGAACAGTTTCACACTATTTACCCTGTCCATACCCCTCAGGATCTTGAATACCTCTATCAAGTCTCCTCTCAGCCTTCTTTTCTCCAAGGAAAACAATTCCAATCTTTCCCATCCATCCTCATAGCTACAGTTCTTCATCCTGGGAATCATTCTTGTGAATCTCCTCTGTATTCTCTCCAATGCCTTTGCATCCTTCCTCAAGTATGGCGTCTAGAACTGGATGCAGTACTCCAGATGAGGCCTAACTAATGTCTTCTACAAGTTCAACATGACCTCCTTACTCTTGTACTGAATAACCCTATTAATAAACCCTAAGATACTATACGTTTTATTAACTGCTCTCTCAACATGCCCTGTTACCCTCAATGATCTATGTATGTATACACCAAGGTCCCTCTGTTCCTGCACGTCCTTTAGAGGCACTCCCTAAATTTATACTGTCTTACCATATCTTTCCTGCCGAAATGAATTACCCCACACTTCTCTGCATTGAACTTCATCTGCCCAAACCAATGAAACTGCCTCTGCTTAATGAATGCCAACATACTTGGGAGCTTTGCCTTTGAGAGGCATTCATGATTTTGTCTTTTCATGATATACCCAATGTGCCGCGAACAGCAAAGATGAAAGTTATTGAGCTACCTTTCTTGATAGCTGTAAGTTGTCCATGTTTCACAGCCATACAACAAGGTGCTGAGAACACAAGCTCATGCACCAGCATCTTGGCCCTCTATCCAGCTATACCCTCCCCCCCCCCCCCCCCCCTCCCCCACCTTAAACAAGCTTATATTTCACCTCTTTTCTATTTTTACTTAGTTCTGTTGAAGAGTCATACGGACTCGAAACGTTAACTGTGTTCCTCTCCGCAGATGCTGTCAGACCTGCTGAGTTTTTCCAGGTATTTTTGTTTTTGTTATAGAATATGCTGTTTGACCTATTATGCAGTTAAACTCCTTCCATATCTGCAGGGGAGGCAAAGGTCAGGAGCATGGAGAAGAAGGTACCAAACAGAGTGTGGGCTAGGACACGGCCCTGCTTCACTCCAATTCTTCACTCGGAAACCATCGGAAGTGGTGCTGTCAAACAGTACAGTGCAGTGCATGTTGCCATAGAGGGAATGGATGAGACTGAGGAGCTTTTGTGGACAGCTAATTTTCCCCAAAATCTTGTAGTGTCCAGTCCTGTTGACAGTGTTGAATGCTTTATTAAGATCTGCAAAAATAAGGTAAAAATGTATATCCTGTTCCCTACACTACTATTGAGAAGATCATGTCCACTGTAGATCTATCAGCACAAACTACACTGCTTCTAGATACACTCAGTCTGCAAGTAGACAAAATCTTTTAAGTGTGACCCTAGCAAAGGCCTTCCCAGTGCCACCAAGGATAGAGATGCCCCTGTAGTTGTTGTAATCACCTCTATCACCTTTGTTTTTGTATAATGTGATTTTTGGTTCATGCATGTCCTGTGGAATCGATCCTACCTTCCAGCAGAGAAGTGTTTCTCACATGTCGGTGTAGACCCGATGGGCCAAAGGGCCTCTTCTGCACTGTGATTCTGTGAGAAGGTCATGGAGGTGTGGCAGCAGGTGGGACTTTCCGAGCAGTTCGGCTGGAATTCCATCCTTGCCGGCTGCTTTTCTGCTTGCTAAGCAACCAGTGGTCTTTTCGAGCTCAAGTGATGAGGGTTCTTCGTCTAACTCAACCATGACAGGAAGCTGCGGGATGGGCCATAAATGCTGGCCTATCCAGCAGCACCGACATCTCATAAATGAATAAAAAAGAAATTGGATGAGTTCTTGGCTGAAGCTGTTATCACTGCATAAATACAGTAGTTGTGATGTTGGGTGATGTACTTGTTTGGATTATCTTTGGAGTTGGGGATGGAGTTTTTCCAGTTTGTTTTTTTGTTCCTCTTAAGAGATTTCATGGCTGCTGTTTGGTGGAGCATTGATGATCATAATACAACATGATGGTATGGAATGGGCTTGATGGTCAGTGGGGCTTTTCTTAACCATAATTTTTAGATGGTCACAGTGCTGTACATATCAAGTCATATCAAGTGTAATCTGAATTTACATCTAGACCTTCTAAAATATTTGTGTTTGTGTCTTTCTGTGTGTATATATGACACACACCCACACTGGTTTCTTAATAAAATATAAAGTAAATAGAGTCATCATGGCACAGAAGGCTATTCAGCCCATAGAATGGTTTTTAACTCAAATTATTATTATATTTGCCTGGGGAAACCCCTATGATACACTGCACATTGAATGAAACCAAATTAGTACTGATCTATGTCTTTTTTAGGAAATATTGTTTTAAAAACAGGTAAAATTATTTAAAGATACGCCTATGAATCAGCTTCACTGTTTAAATTTAAAGTATGCAATTTGAAATCAACCAGTCTTGTCCAGTGAAAAAAATGCAGAGGCAAAGGAATTGTTGGTATTTTAAATCTAACATAATCATTGTTTGCAAATTGCAACAAGAAAGTTTAAAAGATAATTTGATTTCTACAGTAATATGTGTTCTCCACAAGAAAATAACTTGCCTGCAAAATTTCCCTTGTACTTATATGCTTTACCATTGCCTATACTATTTTTAAGAAAAGGGTGAGGAAATTTAACTTGCTGTTTGGAGTAACTTTGTTTTGGACTGCTGCTGTGTCAGTGCAAAGTGGTTTGGATAATGTAGACAAAGAAAAGCTGTTCCCAATATCTCATGATACAAGGTCAAGGGGGCACAGATTTAAGGTGTTGGGCAAGGGTTGGAAGATGATGTGAGGAAGAACATTTTTTATGCGGAATTCGCTGCCTATGAGGGTAGTGGAAGTGGAGACAAATGATTTCAAAAGGAAATTGAATAGCCACTTGAGGGAATAAACTTGCAGCACTATGAGAATAGAGCAAGGGAATGGAACTAACTAGATTGCTCTACAGAGAGCAAGCCTGGACTCGATCTACCAAATGGCCTCCTTCTGTGCCTTTATGACTATGATTTCTTGTGTGTGGCTGTCATAAATCCTTCTAGGCACTTCTGATGTTAGGAGAAGCTAGGTTCAGCCTTATGCATTCTCCTGGTGTTATAAACAAAACTGCCAGAGGAGGAGAGATCTGTGCATGTATATAAGCACATGTACATGGAACCCTTCCTGAAGGGCAGAGTTGTAGCCCGCAGTATAACTCAGGCCTTGCCAGTGCACTTTACAATCTGCAGCTATCTGTCTAGACTAGCAGTACAATATAACTTCAACTTTATAGAACACGCATCGGTATCAACATAAATTTGAAAAGATCCATTAGTTTGTTCCATAGTATGAGCCACTATGTCAGATACTGACTGAAGTTGTAGAGGGAGATGGGTGAGCAGCGTGAGTGCTTTGAGTAGAATCTCCACTTCCATGTTCCCTCTCACCATTATCCCTCTCATGACCCAGCTGCATTTCACAACTACCACTCTTCAGGGATGCACTTTGATAGCAATTAGTGTGGCAATGCCTCCACTTATTTAAGGTGGCAGACATTTTGCATGGAGATACCAAGAGGGGCATGTACTTGTTTGATTTTCCATGGAGCTGGCCGCTCTATCCATAGAAGAACACATCATCACAAGGTCCTGTGACATCAATCCTTTTAAGTTTGAGGCAGATGCCACCATTCTCTCTGCAATCATGGTGAGTGTGCTTGAAAGACTTGGTGCATTGCACATTCTCTGCTCTGCTCAATGATTCTCTTCTTAATGAGGTACAGCATCTCTGTTCAGCTGAACAGAGTTTGGAGAGGGTTGTGCACTCTCTCACAGACTCTACACTACCATCTCTGCCTTGGTCACTTGTGAAGCGTGAGTCCCCAAGTGAAAACACAACTAACTGCTGCATGATACACGAGTCCTGTGATGGTGCACCATCAAAAATTCAGTCCCTCTGAGGAATCATCATCCACGACATCCACTGACATCTGTTGTACATAGGAAGATCCTATCGGAGATAACAGATATTACTACTGACAAGGTGCAAATGTTGTAACTGATCATTATAAAGAAGGTCATATTGCAATCACTGTTGAAACCAAGACAGCATGATTGAGTGCTGAAGGACATGTGGGTCAACAATATATATTTGTATCACCATGTGGCTGGGAGATCTCTGTCTCTCTCTCCCCGAGGGCAGGAAGCCAAAACCTACTGATTTTCAGCACATCATCTTTTGCATTTGTCATCTGTGAGATGGATGAATGCCCACCTCTGGTTCTCTTTTCTTGGTGTTTAGTGCTGTCTTCTGCAAAGAGAGAAATAACAGATCCATGGGTAAATATAATGGGAGTTCGTGCAGTGAGGGTGAGTATCAAGGTAAGGCTTGAAATACATAAAGCTGACGGTGAGTGGCAGATGAAAAAATGGGGATATGAGGAAATGCATAGAAGGGGAACAGTCAGTCTGCTTGCAAGGTAAGTGGGTGTGAGGAGTATTGTGATGAAGTAAACTTGACAAAGCAGAATTGAGGGGTGGGTGGGTGGGTGGTGGTGATGCACAAGCAGGGAATGGTGAATCTGCACACACCTTTCCTGACCTGGTTAGGTCATTAAAATACTGCCAGCACTAAATCCCTAAGTGTGGGACAGGCCTCCTGCTGTTGACCTCCAAAGCCAACTCCAGCAACGCCCTCTTGCTATCAACAGCAGGTTTCTTCTCTCTCTCTCTCTCTCTCCTCCCCCCCCCCCCCCCCCCCCCCTGCCATTGCTGGAGAATAGTATCTCCCAACAGCTGCTCATGACTGCAGCAGCACAGCAACGTGAGGTGTCATTGAACAGCAGCTTAGCCTTTTCCCATCTGGAATCGATTGTCAGACCTTGGCTTCTTCTGCTTCCAACTCCATCTTCAGCAAATTCCACCTTTGGATGGTCCTTTTAAATATGAGAGTTGAGATTGTGTTCTCATCATGACCACTGCCGTGCATCGGATGTCAAACTAAGAAATAAAGCTGAGTTTAAAAAGCCACTAACATCACTGAACATCCAGGTATCGTACATGACATCAGACCATCTCAACATGTCTCTGAGTTAATATCAGGACCGTATAACTCACATTTAGTGGCACTCTTCTCCTTTCTGGTGGCCTGAATGAGGTCAGGAACTCATCATTTGGATTTGTGGGTTCAAATGATGAGTTTCTGATCTCATTTAGTCCATCAGAAGGATGCAGAGCATAAATGAGGTGCTTCTCATAGAGAGCACTTGTGCACCTTGTTAATGTTTAAACCAAACTGAACAAGCACATCCCCATATGCACTTTCTGTACCTATTTTCTTGGCTGGGGAATGATGTTAAGATGAAGGCGGAGCCAAAGGGATTAAATTAATTTTTTTTTAAATTGGAGGTCGTATTTTTACCCTCCATGGTAGTTATACTGCAATATTTACAATTGTTATTATCTTCCATATCCTTTATTTGTTCAACCCAGCCCTGATGTGGACCTGATCTCTTGTGCCTACTGAACTGATATCAGTTACTATATTACTTACTGGCTCAGTTCAGCAGGAACAGGAGTTGGGCCCTTAAACTACGCTGTTCAGAAGGATTGAGTGCATTCATGAAAATCATAGCGCAAGGAAGAGAAAATATCAGCCAACCAAGTCTATTTGTGATTCATGCTGAGTCCTGTGGCTAAGCTGTTGTTTAAGCTAGTCCCTGTTTCTATGGTATTGATGTAATAAACCTCCCTCTTTGTAATTATTAGAAACATTACAACTGTGGTGAATGAACAAGATGGCAGTAGAGGTAACTGAATTGGGCTTATTTTGTACTTTTCAAAATCTAAGTTCTTGGTATTTGTATTATGGAATTTTGTACTCCGCACCTTAATGATCTTTCAAACATAGTAATATACACTTGGAAAGAATGCCTTAACTCTATATATACTTGATGGAACTGTCAATTGGTTAAATACAGACAAATATCTCTGCGTGGTCTTCTGCCTGATTGCATCTGAGAGCTTGTGATTCACAGCGACAACTTTACCATTCACTTGTGTTTTTGGAAAAGTTGGTAAAACTATGGTACAGCTATTGAAATATTTGGTCTTTGTGTTATCCAGTGTTCATCTCATATCCCTTGATGTCATTAATATCTAAAATCGATCTCTGTCTTGAACATACTCAATAACTGAGCCTCAACACCCCTCCAGGGTAGAGAATTTCCTCCTCATCTCAGTCCTAAATGGCCTACCCCTTATTCTGAGACTGTGTCCCCTAGTTCTAGACCCCTCCAGCCAGTGGAAACATGCTTCCTGCATCTATTCTCTAGCCGTGTAAGAATTTTGTATGCTTCAATGAGATCACCTCGCATTCTTCTGAACTCTAGAGGATATAGGCCCAGTCTCCTCAATCTCTCATAGGACAATCCTGCCACCCCAGGAACCAGTCTGGTGAACCTTTGTAGTACTCCTTCTATGGCAAGTATATTCTTCTGTGGGTAAGGAGATCAAAACTGTACACAGTACTCCAGGTGCAGTCTCACCAAGGCGCTCTACCCCCAGCAAGACTTCTTTACTCCTGTACTCAAATCCTGTTGCAATAAAGGCCAACATACCATTTGACTTTCTAATTACTTACTGCACCTGCATGTTACCTTTCAGTAATTCATGAACAAAGACACCCAGGTCCCTTTGGACATTAACACTTCCCAATCTCTCGCTATTTTACACAAGTGCGGGTTTCCGGTTTGTCAATGGCATTGAAATTGAAAATCAAAAGCACATAATTTATAATTTGCTCCTCAAATAAAATAAGTAGAACGTAAATTGTGGTTGGACTAGGGTTTGAATATTCAGAAAGTGTTTTATTGTTGCTGAAGTATAGTTTTTTTTTGAACTGGTGCTACTGGTAGGCATCAAAAATAACTCGAGTGTATATACCTCTCACAAGCTGAACTTTGTTCATTGTTTAATCAAAATAGTGTTAATTTTCTACTGTTTAAATTGCAAGTTGAAATGAATGATTAGTTTCTGACTAGGCAGGGGAACAAATGGCTGGCTTTCAGTAGTAAAAGATCTTTAATTGGTTCTTTTAATCACTGCTTTTTTGTTGCAATAAAGAAGACAGATGATTGTCACAGCTGGGAACCAACACTTTAGGTGCTTGGGACTTGTTGAATGGTAGAAAAATGGAGGGATTATGCTACAGCTAAAATAATTAAATGACACCATATTACATCACTCATAAGTGAATGTGTATAAAGAGACTATAGAAATCAGTCTGCTGCATCAGTTGGAATAGATCTCGGGATCAAAATAATTTATGATCTTTATTCATAACAGCAATCTCTACTGTGGTATCTCTGAAAATGTTGCACCTCATACAGAAATCTTGTTTGGAAACTGCTTTTTAAACATGACAGGAGATCAGACTGCAGAATAAATATACTGAATCTAACTGTTGTGAAATGTATTTTCTAACTCTTACTTCTGATTGTAAATTTACAGCAGCACATGATATTGATCATGGGATCTTCACTGACTTGTGAACTATAACCCTCGAGTTCTTTTCCTGCTAAGCTGCCTTGAGTGCACAACACTCCTCAGGTTATAATTGTAGCCTGTAAAGAAAAAAAAACACACTGGAGATCTGATTAAAATACTAAATGAAAGTGGACAAGCACTGAAATGCTCTACAGAAAAAGAAAGATTACTTGAATTCATAATGATTTTTCTATTCCAAATGTGTTTATTAGCCAAGAGTTGAATATGTTATAGCTGGTTAATGAATGTACTAGTAATGTACAGTTGGTTGGATTGGTTGACCAAACTTCCATATTGGCATTTTATTTTAAGCAAGTACATTTTTTTAATTCATTCATGGGATGTGGGTGCCACTGACATCACCAGCATTTATTGCCCATCTATAATTCTCTTTGAGATGGTGATGATGAACCACCTTCTTGAACTTCTGCAGTTTAGCTGATTTTAGCTGGGGAGTTCCAGAATTTTGATTCAACAATAATGAAGGACTGGCGATATATTTCCAAGTCAGGGTGGCATGTGACTTGGAAGGGAACTAGCAAATGCTGGTGTTCCAAGACCACTGCTGTCCTTCTCCTTCTAGGCTGTAAGGATGCAGAGTTAGGAGGTGCTGTTGAAGCCTTGGCAAGTTGCTGGAGTGTATCTTTGTAGATGATATACACTGCAGGCATTGCACTGGTGATGGAGTGAGTGAATGTTTAAGGTTGTGAGTGGGGTGCTGATCAAGCGGGCTACTTTGTCCTTGCTGGCGTTGAGCTTCTTGAATGCTGTTGGAGCTGCAGTCATCCAGATGAGTGGAGACCATTCTATCAAAAACTTGACTTCTACCTTGTTGATGGTGGATGGCTTTGGGGAGCCAGGAGATGACTCAAGAGGAGCTCTTTTGTCCATGTTTGGCCCAGTCTGTAATGAAGTCAGGAGCTGAATGGCCCTGGCGGAACCGAAACTGAGCATCGGTGAGCAGATTATTGTTGTGTTAGTGCTGCTTGATAGCACTGTCGAAGACTCTACCCATCACTTTGCTGATGATCGAGAATAGACTGATGGGGCAGTAATTGGCTGGATTAGATTGTCCTGTTTCTGTGTGTATACGACTTATCTGGGTGAGTTTCCACATTGTCTGGTAGATAGAAGTGTTGTGGCTCTACTGGTACAGCTTGGCTAGAGGCACATCTAGTTCTGGAGCACAAGTCTTCATTACTACTGCCAGGATGTTGTAAGGGGTCATAGCCTTTGCTGTATCCAGTGCCTCCAACCATTTCTTGCTATCACTTGGAGTGAATCAAAGTGGCTGAAGACTGGCATCTGTGATGCTGGGGACCTCAGTAGGAGGCCAAGATTTATCATCCACTCAGCA
Organism: Cetorhinus maximus; assembly: GCF_964194155.1. Taxonomy (NCBI): domain Eukaryota; kingdom Metazoa; phylum Chordata; class Chondrichthyes; order Lamniformes; family Cetorhinidae; genus Cetorhinus; species Cetorhinus maximus. The sequence continues at coordinate 110,051,491 of NC_135880.1, forward strand.
CCCTGATTGCAAATGCTTCTGCTGTGACTTTTGCACTGACATGCTGAGCTGTCCCATCATTGAGGATGGGGATATTTGTCCAGTCTGCTCTTCCAGTTAGTTGTCCACCACCATTCACAACTAGATGTGGTAGGACTGCAGAACTTTAATCTCATCCATTGGTTGTGGGATCACTTACCTCCATTGCATGCTGCTTCCTCTGTTTGGCATGCATGTACTGCTTTGTTGTAGATTCACCAGGTTATTGTCTAATTTTTAGGAATGCCTGATGCTACTCCTTGCATGGTCTCTTGCAGTTCTTATTTAACCAGCGTTGATCCCCTGGCTTGATGATTATAGTAGAGCAAGGGATATCCCGAGCATTGAGGTTACAAATTGTGGTTGAATACAGTTCTGCCGCTGCTAATGGTCACAGTACCTCATTGGTGTCCTGTTTGAGCTGCTGGATCTGCTCTGAATATATTTCACTAGCACGGTGGTAGGGCCGTATAATTCAATGGACGGTATTCTGTGTGAAGAGGGGCTCGTCTCCACAAGGACTATGTGGTGGTCACTCCTATCAAAACTGTCATGGACAGATGCATCTGAAATAGGTAGATTGGTGAGGGGTGAAGTAAGTAGGTTTTTCTCTCCCCTCACCACCTGCTACAGGTGCAGTCAAGCATCTATATCCTTCAGGACTCAGCTAGCTCAGTCAGTAGTGGTGCTACAGAGCCACTCTTGGTTATAGACGTTGAAGTCCCCTACCCAGAGTACATTCTGTGCCTTTGCTACCCTCCAGTACTCCTTCCATGTGGTGCTCAACATGGAGGAGTACTGATTCATCGGGTGAGGGAGGGTGGTAGGTGGTAATCAGCAGGTTTCCTTACCCATGTTTGACCTAATGCCATGAGACTTCATGGGGTCCAGATTCACTGTTGAAGACTCCCAGGAGCGCTCCCCGTCTGTATGCACTGTACCTTCACCTCTGCTGGTGGGTCTGTCCTGCAGTTTGGACAGGACATATCCAGGGATGGTGATGAGGGTGATTGGGACATTTAAGGTATAATTCGATGAGTATGACTATGGCAGGCTGTTGCTTGACTAGTCTGGGACAACTCTCCCAATTTTGGCATAAGGTGGGTGATGGTTGCGTAGTGGTAATGTCCCTGGGCTGGAATCCAGAGGCCCAGTCTAATATTCGGGGGACACAGGTTCAAATCCCACCACAGCAGCTGGTGGAATTTAAATTCAATTAATAAAATCTGGAATTGAAAGCTAGTCTCAGTCATTCATGTGAAAACCCATCTGATTCCCTAATGTCCTTTAGGGAAGGAAATCTGTTGTCCTTACCTGGTCTGGCCTACATTTGACTCTAGACCCGCAGCAACCTTAACTGCCCTCTGAAATGGCCCAGTAAGCCAGCCAGTTCAAGGGAAATTAAGGATGGGAAACAAATGCTGGCCTTTCCAGTGATACCCACATTCCACGAAAGAATAAATTTAAAAATAACTAGCTTCAGCTGTTAGTAAGGAAGACTTTGCAGGGTCCACCCGGCTTGGTGTGCCACTGCTGTTTACAGTGCCTAGGTCGATGCCGGATAGTCCATCCAGTTCTGTTTCTTTCCTCTAGCAGTTTTGGACCACATTGTTTGGGTTTGGGGTCATATGTAGGCCAGGTCAGGTAAGGATGGCAAATTTCCTTCCCTGAAGGACATGAGTAAACCAGAAGGGTTTTACGATAATCTATTAGTTTTATGGTCACCAGTACTAGCTTTTAATTCAAGATTTATTAATTAATTGAATTTAAATTCCACCAGCTGTCAAGGTGTAATTTGAACCTGTGTCCCCAGAGCATTAGCCTGGGCCTCTGGATTACTCTGTAGTAACATTGCTACTATGCCACCATCCCTATTGCACCTGGGCTTTAGTGCGGTATGGTGGCACCTAAACTAAACATCGGTGAGCAGGTTGTTGCTGAGTAGCTGCTGATGCCATCTTCTATCACTTTGCTAATGATTGAGGATAGGCTGATAGTGGTAATTGGATTTGTCCTGCTAGGCAATATTTCACTTTGTCGGGCACATGCCAGAGTTTCAGCTGTACTGGCACAGCTAGATGAAGGACATGGTTAGTTTTCAGCACCACAGCTGGGATGTTGTTCTGGCCCATAGCCTTTGTTGTATCCAGTGCACTGAGCTGTTTCCTGCGATCACACGAAGCAAATGGAATTCTTTGGACATGTACTTAGTAGACAGAAACTAGAACATCTGGTAGTGACTGGTAAATGGAGAAGCATAACAAGAGTGAAGCGGAGGAGAAAATACACTGACTAGTTTAAGAACAGGTATAATATTTGAAAACAACACCAAGGTGTTGGCTGCTATCAAGGACTGTGAAAGTAGGAGAGCCATGATCAACTTAGTACCAACTCACCCAGTATCCACCATGGGCAGACATCAGGGCCCATGCTGAGATGAGATCATAGAATCTCACAGTGCACAAGAGGCCCATCAGGTCTGCACCAACACGTGAGAAACACCTGACCTACCTATCTAATCCCATTTACCAGCACTTGGCCCATAGCCTTGAATGTTATGATGTGCCAAGTGCTCATCCAGGTACTTTTTAAAGGATGAGGCAACCCGCCTCCACCACCCTCCCAGGCAGCCATTCCAGACCGTCCCCACCCTCTGGGTAAAAAAGTTTTTCCTCACATCCCCCCAAACCTCCTGCCCCTCACATTGAACTTGTGTCCCCTCGTGACTGACCCTTCAACTAAGGGGAACAGCTGCTCCCTATCCACTCTGTCCATGCCCCTTGTAATCTTGTACACCTCGATCAGGCCGCCCCTCAGTCTTCTCTGCTCCAATGAAAACAACCCAAGTCAATCCAACCTCTCTTTATAACATCCTGGCAACATCCTGGTGAATCTCCTCTACACCCCCTCCAGTGCAATCACATCCTTCCTATAATGTGGCGACCAGAACTGCACACAGTACTGCGGCTGTGGCCTCACCAAGGTTCTATACAACTCCAACATGACCTCCCTACTTTTGTAATCCATGCCTCGGTTGATAAAGGCAAGTATCCCATATGCCTTTTTCACCACCCCACTAACATGCCCCTCCGCCTTCAGAGATCTATGGACACAGATCCTCAGAACTTCCTCGTGTCATGCCGTTCATTGAATACTTCCTTGTCAAATTACTCCTTCCAAAGTGTATCACCTCACATTTTTCAGGGTTAAATTCCATCTGCCACTTATCTGCCCATTTGACCATCCCGTCTATATCTTCCTGTAGCCCAAGACCTCAACCTCACTGTTAATCACCCAATCTTTGTGTCATCCGCAAACTTACTAATCTTACCCCCCACATAGTCATCTATGTTCTTTATATAAATGACGAATAATAGGGGATCCAGCACAGATCCTGGTGATACGCCACTGGACACTGGCTTCCAGTCACTAAAGCAGCCTTCTGTCATCACCCTCTGAGTCCTACAACTAAGCCAATTTTGAATCCGCCTTATCAAATTACCCTGTATCCCATGTGGGACCTTGTCAAAGGCTTTGCTGAAATCCATATAAACTACATCAACTGCACGACCCTCATCTACACACCTGGTCACCTCCTCAAAAAATTTGTTAGGCATAACCTCCCTCTGACAAAGCCATGCTGACTATCCCTTATCAAACCTTGCCTCTCCAAGTGGAGATAGATTCTCTCCTTCAGAATTTTCTCTAATAGTTTCCCTACCACTGACATGAGACTCACTAGTCTGTAATTCCCTGGTTTATCTCTACAACCCTTCTTAGATAGCGGAACCACATTAGCTATTCTCCAGTCCTCTGGCACCTCCCCCGTGGCCAGAGAGGAATTAAAAATTTGGGTCAGAGCCCTTGCGATCTCCACCCTTGCTTCCCTCAGCAGTCTGGGACACGAATCATCTGGATCTGGAGATTTGTCCACTTTTAAGGCTGCCAACACCTCCAATACCTTGCCACTCCCTATATCAATTTGCTCAAGAACCTCACAGTCTCTCTCCCTGAGATCCATACCTTCATCCTCATTCTCTTGGGTGAAGACGGATGTGAGATAAAAGTGTCCATTGAAGAATTCACTATTTAAAAAAAAAATTCTCATTGATAAAAAAAAACAATTCATTAGATTTAACTTCCCTTAATACCTTATAAAAACAAATATTGGAATTCCTGGTCCCAAACTTGCAGCTGTCACTGAAACTATGAACTGAGAGGCGTGGAATTCATGCAGCACGAATCCAGTAATGATAACCCTCAGGCTTATGTCAACAGACAGACTGAAATAGCAAACACTGTTTTACTTTTTTAACACTTCAGGTTTTGCACCCCCACCCCCCCCGCCCTCGCCCAAATATTTAAAGGGCAGTATCAACCCTTGCTGATGAAAATCTGACATAACTGGAGGCAGCTGCTGTTTGTTTGGGCAGTGAAGAGGGGTAATGAAATAATTTGATATTAAAACATGCATTCACAGCTTTAAAAATAGGCAAATGTAGAATGAGGATTAACAGCTTTAAAGGAGACCAGTGCAGCCATGAGAGCTATTTCTAAGCATGATGGGAAATATAGCCAATGCATAGGCATGCTGGGTATGGTACTGTAGGATCCCAACTATCAATCACAAATCATAAAACTTAATGACCTTCACAGATTGGGTAAACAAAATGTTAGAATGATAAGACATAAACTGGGAGGCATTAGAACTGAGAAATTTGCCAGCCTCCCAGTGAGAGAGCAGAGACATCTGCAGCCTAAAATAATTCTGTTCATTAGGTGTAGTGAAATGTGATTAACTAAAAGACATAAATATGTACACAGCCTTTGTATCAGAGAGACGCACTGTAGAACCAGGCTGTGTCCTCCCAGTATATACTTGAATAAAACCTTGAGTGGTCTCATCTTTATACCACAGCAGCAGTTGCCTCCATGAACCACTGATGTACAATTTGGAACCCACCCCCAATCAATCTTGCTTTCATTAAGTGCATTAATTAATTATTAGTTTCCTGGAATGTCTAGTGTATTATCCTCTTCCTCTACTATGAAGATTAACACAAAATAATTTTTTCAACAAGTTTCTCATCTGCAATATCATCTGCATCCATTTTTAAAATGGCCCATTACCCTTGACTAAACTTTATCTTTTAAATAATTGGAAAAAACTGAGTTAATCTTGATTATATTTCATCTTGTCAGCTTTTTTTGTCTTCCTTTGCTGTTCATCTTTCCGTGTCTTCTGGTCTAATGCTATGTGATCACTTTTATGTGGTCTCTCACCTCTTTTGTCAATTATGGCTTTTACTTTCCCCTTTGGGCTAAATACTGATCCTGTATTGAGCTGAATTTTTTTTTAACACACCGCCTATTGTTCATCTGTAGTTTTATACAGTTTGCTGTCATCAGTCTCTGACTTATTCCTTTAAAGTTAGCTGTACCAAAATCGTCAGAACATTCAAAAATTCTGTCCTTTCAGCAGAACACTGAAGCTTTCTTTCATTGTTGCTTTCAATGACTGGGTAAATTGAAACTGCTGAACCATTTAGTTTCTTTTGCAGCTTCCTTTGAAAGGCCAGTATTTTTTGCAACTCATTACATATACTGACAATTGTAGCTTTCAGTAGAAATGTATACTTTTATTCTTTAAAATTTGGAGTTATGGTCAGTTAGTTCACATCAATGATAGGGATGTTGGATGTAGTCATTTTTTTGCTGTTCAGAAAATCATATTCGTTTCTAACCCTTCAAAGGTGCATGTAAATGCCTAAATGAGGACAGCCTAAATAACACTGAATGAAAAACATTATTGTATGGCCCCATGTTGCCTTCGAGCATACAAGGTAAATGTCAAGCAGTGTAAAATGGCAGTAAAAATATCTGCAGTTTATTCAAGTCGGGCTGCGTCAGACACTAGGAATGTGAAAGCAGATGTCTCCTTTTAAAGAAGCAGAGTTTCAATGGATCTCTTTTACACTACTGCTTTGTAAAAACAAAGAGATTGCTAATTTCTCTCTTTTTTTCATGGAATTGAATACAAAAGAGTTTAGGTCAAGAAATAAAATCTTGCGCTGATACCAAGTTTTATTTTCTGAACTGAAGATATTGAGTCATTTGTGTGTGAACATAGTGCTGTCACCTGATTTTGATTTGGCATATAATTGCTTGGCTTTGCTACAAGTCATTTTCTCTGCCAAACTCCACCAGATTCAGAAGTATATGTTTCTTAATTAGAACAAGACACTGAAAAGAGCTTAATAATGTTTGTAATAAATTCTGGGGAAAATTGTCCATAAAATGCAGTAATGTGTGCATTGATGCATAGATTTTCCGATGTTTATTTCAAACATGAATGAACTGGAAACAGTCACTAAAATCATTAAATATAGTGCATTGCTTAATGCAAGAGATGATTTGATTGCACTCTTTCAGATTGGGTTTCTAGTAACTGCTGTTGCAGGAGTTCAATAGTGCTCTGCACCTTATCATCTTCTGATGTTCCACGTCTTTTGTTCTTTAGTCTATGCGCAGTACTAGCCAGCAATTCTGAAATTCCACCAGTGGCAGCTCCAGCTAACATGAACTGTAACAGAGAAGGCATAAAATTATAGGTAGCATCTTATATTAAAAGAGAGAAATTAAAAACAATGTTTTAGCAATTATAAATTTTATTTTGAACTGGCATATTAAAGCAAAATAAAGTTTTTTTTTAACCCTGTGGAAGGTTTTATTTTAAAATCCAAAGGACAGTCAAGTCTGGTAGAAGGAAGTAAAATTTTAGAAACATGATTTAACTACAAAGGGCCCCTAAACTGCTTGCAGTTGAGAACTGCCAGTTGAATTAGTTTACTGGCCTTTTCTAGTGTGGCATTCTGGTGTTATATTTTTTGTTCCTGCTGGATGTATACACTTCCAACAAAATTGGGTTACAGCAAGGAGCGCAGCAAGAGGTGTCAACAGTCTGCAAATTTAAAAACCAAGGCACTTGCAAAAATCAATATATGTACCAGGATTTGGTAATCAGGTCATTTAAGCAGTATATTTTTTTGATTAAATCTTACGCCACTTTAAGCTTTTCAGTGACCTCAGATATTCAGGACTGCTTTCGAGTTTTTATGGCTTCATATACATCAAAAGGTTAACTCAGATCTATGCAATCAGATTTTGTTGTTCATATTCTTTGTTTTCAGTTGTTTTCGATAATCAGAAAACTGGAGATGAAAGGTTGTGAATCAAACTTAAAATTGTAAAATGGCATAGAATAATGTAAAATCTATAGTGCATGGCAGCATGGAGTTTTCTGCACACGTGTTATACTTAAGTGAAAACAATCAATAAAGATCCAATGTGGTACTTCAAAAGAAAATAAAACACTGATTTGTGGTTACTGTGTACGTCTCATTACAATGTGATGAGTTTAGAAACAAAGGTAATAGAACTTGTTTCCTTAAAGACTTTGTCAAAACAGTGCAAGATTTTAAATTAATATTCTTTTTTGTCCATTAACAAAAAAAGGATGAAAATAAATAAGCACTTTTTTTTATCTTAAAAGGGTTGTAATGAGTCAAATCCAGTAAATTGAAAAGAGGAATTTATCTGCAATTGAAGGCTGATAATGTATTAGCATTCATAAATTACAAACAAAGCAACTTCAGATACTTACAAGTTGCACAGACTCTTTTGCTATTCTGTGTCCACCAGCTGAAAATAATAAAAAGCTCACAAGGAGGTGATTGATTAGGTCTTTAAGGTGACTCTGTTCTGTGTAGAGATTCCCAGTGAATAAAGCAGTCCGCAGATCCTCGAGATTCAACGTTGACTTGTTGCTTAGTATCTTTATTTGACTGTACACAGATTTCACATTTTCCTGAGGAATATCAAAAAAATTAATGACAAATTATTTTTCCCTATATAAATATACATATTAAAAATTATAACAGTGACTATACTTCAAAAGGACTTGATTGGCTGTATAGTGTTATGGGCTGTCTTCAAGTGTGAAAAGTGCTTTAATAAAGACAAGCCCTTATTTATACACATAAACTTACAGTGCCTTGAGGGAAAGCTTCACTAGAACAGAGGAAAAATGGAAAACTTGGAACTATTCAGCACTACCAGGTTAACTACATAGGGTGCTGGGCCAGAGCCTGCCTTTACATAATGGAAGGAGATGGAGCAGATGTGGTCAGCATTTATACTGAGAAAAGAGCAGAAAGCTTCTCCAGGAGTTCACTTAGACAGTGCAGTCAAGGATCAATAAAATCCCATCATAGTGCAATTTCACCTGAACTGATGAGATGTCCGATTACACTCAACATTTCACAACATCTTTCTTATTAAGCTGAAAGGTTATTGCTAGAAGGCAGTGGCAGAGGAATCGGTATTATGTTTTCTCTCAGAAACCTAACTTTCCACAACAGTATGATTAATGATCTACAATGAATGATTTATTAGTTTTTTATATTGAAAGAGAGATTAAAGTGAAATTTAAAACAAGTGACAAGCTGTGTCTTAAATTGTGATCACATAGTGTAGATGCTGATGGATTATTGCATATTAATTATAATTAAGATCAAACCTATTACCTAAAATAAATCATGCTATTCTCGATTGTCTTTCCCATGTCCAGCTCTATGGGATTGCCCTTAAATGATTCCACCCCTTCGCATCTGAACTGCAGCCAGCATATCTCCAGAAATAGCATCTCTTTCCTTTCCCACATCAACTTTAAGGCCTCTCCAATAATCTAATAGCCTTCCCTCTTCCGTATGCTGCCCTCCTCGTGGTATCACCCGTTCATGGGATCTGATTCCATATGCATGTTGACGATGTCCATCTCTACCTCTGCACCATTCCTCTTAGCTTCACAGTCACCTCCCGTGAGCTGGGACAACCCTTCCAACATTAAACCTTAGCTGAGTCACAGCTTCCTGCAGCCGGTCAGCAGAAACACTAAGATAATGTTTCCAGTGCCGGCAACATTCTTCTCTTTGGCCTCTCACAGGCTGAATGAGATTCTGAAACATTTGAACCCAAGTTTAATTCCCAAACTCATCAGCTCCATTTTCAAGACCATTAATTTCTATTGACAACAATGTCTACCTCAGCCCCCCTCTGCTGAAACTCTTATCCATGCATCTGGAACTTCAGATTTTAATGCTCTCTTTGTTGACAGTCCTTCATTCACACTCCATAAACTCCGAATTTGTACAAAATGAAGCTAATTTTCCATACTTCACTACCTCAAAGTTCTTCGGTTATTCCCATCCTACAGCAACCTGCACTAGCTCACTATTCTCCAATTCATTAATTAATTACCATAAAATTAATTGGGCAGAACTTAGGAAATAGGAGGAGTAAGCCGTTTGGTCCCTTGAGCCCGCTCTACCATTCAATGAGATCATGGCTGATCCTCAATGCCATTTTCCTGCACTATCCCCATATCCCTTGATGCCTTTACTATGTAGGAATCTATTGGTCTCTGTCTCAGATATACTCAATGACTGGCATTCTCTACCCCAGAGGGTTGTGGAGACTCAAAAGATTCACCACCCTCTGAGTACAGAAATTCTTCCTCATTTCAGTCCTAAAGAATCTACCTCTTATTCCGAGACTGCCCCCGGTTCTAGACCCAGCCAGGGAAAACATCCTTCCTGCATGTACCCTGTCGAGCCCTGCAAGAATTTTGTGTGCTTTAATGAGATCATCTCTCATTCTTCTAAACTCAAGAGGATATAGGCATAGTCTCCTCAATCTCTCCTCATAGGACAATCCTGCCACCCCTGGAATTAGTCTGGTGAACCTTCATTGCACTCCCTCTATGGTAAGTATATCCTTTCTTAGGTAAGGAGTCCAAAACTGTATACAATACTTAAGGTACAATCTTACTACCTTACAAGGCTCTGTACAATTGCAGCAAGACTTCTTTACCCTTGTATTCAAATTCTCTTGCAATAAAGGCCAACATACCATTTAGGTAGAAGTAGATAAACAGAATAAGGGAATGGTGTTCCTACAATGTGTACAAGATTCCTTTCTAACCTAGTACAGTATGTAATAAGCGCCACCAGAAAATATTTGCTACTATATCTTAAAATGGTGAATGAATCAGAGTAAATAAGAGAAATAAAAGCAGGGGAACATCTAGGCAATAGTGACTGTAATGTAATGCTGTTAAGGCTAACAATTGAGAAGGACATAAGCAAGATAAAGAACAGGTTAATACATTGGAGAAAAACTGTTTTTGAGGGGCTGAGGATAGAACTTCAGAAAATAAAATGGACAACAATAATAGCAAACGATGTCAAACAAGAACATAAGAAATAGGAGCAGGAGTGGACCACATGGGCTATTGAGCCTGCTCCGCTATTCAATATAATCATGGCTGATCTTGGGTTCCAACTCCCCTTTCCTGCCCGCCCCCCCCATATCCCTTGATTCCCTGAGACACCAAAAGTCTGTCTATCTCAGACTTAAATGCTTTCAACAATGGGACATCCACAACCCACTGGGGTAGACCATTCCAAATATTCACAGCTCTTTGAAGTAATTTCTCATCTCAGTTCTAAATGATCGGTCTTTTATCCTGAGACTGTGCCCGTGTTTCAGATTCCCCAACCAGCGGAAACAATCTCTCAGCGTCCACCCTATCAAGCCCCTTCAGAATCTTGTATGTTTCAAGAGATGGCTCTCATTCTTCTAACCTCCAGAGAATATAGACCCAATTTACTCAGCCTCTTAACATAGGACAGCCCCCTCGTCCCAGGATCAATTTAGTGAACCTACTCTGTACCACCTCCAATGCAAGTATATCCTTTCTTAAATGTCAATGCCAAAATTACACACAATACTCCCCGATGTGGTCTCACCAAAGCCCTGTACAATTGTAGCAAGACTTCTTTATTCCTGTACCCCAATCTCCTTGCAAAAAAGGCCAACATGGCATTTGCCTTCCTAATTGCATGACGTAGTTGCATGCGAACTTTCTGCTTTCCTTGTACGAGCACACCCATGTCTCTTTGAACATTAACAGTTACAAGTTTCTCACCTTTAAAAAACATTCTGCTTTTCTAGTCTTACAACCAAAGTGGATAACTACACACTTCCCTACATTATACTCCATCTGCCACCTTGTTACCCACTCACTCAACCTGTCTATATCTCTTTGCAGCTTTTCCATGTCCTCCCCACAGTTTACCTTCCCACCTAAGCTTTGTATCATCAGCAAACTTGGATACATTACTCTTTGTCTCTTCATCTAAGTCATTAATATAGATTGTAAATAGCTGAGGCCCTAGCACTGACCCTTGCGGTACTCTACTGTTCACTGCTTGCCAACTTGAAAATGCTCCATTTATGCCCACTCTTTGCTTGCTGTCTGTTAACCAATCCTCTATCCATGCTAATATATTACCCCAACTTCATGAACCCCTATCTTGCATATTAACCTTTTGTGTGGCACCTTATCGAATGCCTTCTGGAAATCTAGGTATCGTACATCTCTGGTTCCCCTTTGTCTACCCTGCCAGTTACATCCTCAAAGAACTCTAATAAATTTGTCAAGCAGGATTTCCCTTTTAATCATATAATGCTGTTCTAAGTACATTCTTCAGACTTCCTTAATAATAGATTCCAGCATTTTCCCAATGACTGATGTTAGGCCAACCGGCCTGTAGGTCACAGTTTCCGCTCCCCCTCCTTTCTGATTACACAATGTTCAGCACCATTCGCGACTCCTCAGAAACTGAATCAGTCCATGCTACAGGCCAGTTAGCCTAACATCAGTCGTTGGGAAAATGCTGGAATCTATTATTAAGGAAGTCTTAAGAATGCACTTAGAACGGCATTATATGATTAGAAAAGGAAATCCTGCTTGACAAATTTATTAGAGTTCTTTGAGGTTGTAACTAGCAGGATAGACAAATGAGAACCAGAGATGTACGATACTTGAATTTCCAGAAGGCATTCAATAAGGTGCCACACAAAAGATTAATCGGCAAAATATGCTTGAGTGCAGGAGGACCTGGACAATATCCAGACTTGGGCTGACAAGTGCCAGGCAATGGCCATTTCCAACAAGAGATAATCTAACCATCGCCCCTTGACATTCAATGGCATTACCGTCGCTGAATCCCTCACTATCAACATTCTGGGGATTACCATTGACCAGAAACTGAACTGGACTAGCAATATAAATACTGTGGCTACAAGAGCAGGTCAGAAGCTAGGAATCCTACGGCGAGTAACTTAGCTCCTGACTCCCCAAAGCCTGTCCACCATCTACAAGGCACATGTCAGGAGTGTGATGGAATACTCGCCACTTGCCTGGATGAGTGCAGCTCCCACAACACTCAAGAAGCTGAACACCATCCAGGACAAAGCAGCCGCTTGATTGGCACCCCTTCCACAAACATTCACCCCCTCCACCACTGACGCACAGTAGCAGCAGTGTGTATTATCTACAAGATGCACTGCAGCAACTCATCAAGCCTCCTTAGACAGCACCTTCCGAACCCACAACCACTACCTTCTGGAAGAACAAGGGCAGCAGATGCATGGGAACACCACCACCTGGAAGTTCCCCTCCAAGCCACTCACCATTCTGACTTGGAACTATATTGCTGTTCCTTCACTGTCGCTGGGTCAAAATCCTGGGACTTCCTCTCTAACATCACTGTGGGTGTACCTACACCACATGGACTGCAGCGGTTCAAGAATGCAGCTCACCACCACCTTCTCAAGGGAAATCAGGAATGGGCAATAAATGCTGGCCTAGCCAACGACACCACATCCCATGAATGCAACATTTGTTAACTTCCAAACTGATGGGATCATTACTGAATCTAAGGAATTTTGGAAAAGCATAATTAGCACACCCACTTTCTCTGCAGCTACCTCCTTTAGAACCTTAAGAGTATGGGCTATCAGGACCTGGGGATGTCATATTTTAGTTTCTTAAGTTTGTCCAATACTTTTTCTCTGCTTACATTAATTCCTTAATTTGCTCACTCTTTTTACCCCTAGGTTATTGTCTATTTCTGGTGTGGAAAGTGTGTCTTCTACTGTGATGAGAGACACAAAATATTTGTTCAATGACTCCACCATTTCCTCAATCCCCGTGATAAGTTCTCCTGTCTCTGCTTCTAAGGAACCAACATTTATTTTAGCTATTCTTTTCCTTTTTATATACTTATAAAAGCTCTTACAATCCATTTTTATATTTCTGGCTATTTTAAGCTCATATTCTATTTTTTTCCCTTGTAATCAACTTTTTGGTGGTCCTTTGCTGGTTTCTAAATTTCCCACTGTCCTTCCCCAGGGAGATTTAAAAATCCAAACAGAGGTAAATTATTTAGGTCTACTCGCCGTTACATAAACATGGTTATAAGGTGGTCAAAGTTGGGAAATAAATATTTCAAAGTACACAATTGGCCGTAATTTCCGAGCTCCCCAGCACGGGTGGCGGGGAGGGTGGTGTCCCAAACGTGTGCTGAGGAATCCCCTTCGGACATTCACAGGTAAGGTTTAAACGGCAATTGCCCAGAAGTGCAAACTTCCCCAGGCAATTGCCCTGCACTGGGAACTATCTGAAAATGCAATTAAGTTGCAAACTTCAAATGGTTCTGACTGGGTTACACCAAGAGTTACCCAGAAAAAGTTAGAAGAATGAAAACCACTTGTAAATTCTGGATAACTGTTGTACAGACCCAGACCCCACAGAGGCCCCCCCCACGGTGGAATTCCCAAATTTTTTCTGCCTCCACACTGGAATTTTGTATTCATTTTGTTTAATACAGTCGCATAATGATGTTGCCTGCTGAATCTATAGTTACCCCACACCTTTCAACTTTGCCTATTTCTACACAATAGTCAGTATACCTACAACACCCATTTTGTTTTCCAATGTCCAGTATCTCGATCACATTCATAATGAACTTCGCAATAGCGTACTGCTCCTTTGCATATTTTACAGGGCCCTGGCTGCTTCCTCCAACTCAACTGCTTCTTTGAGTTTAACATCATATGTAAATTTTACTGATTTGCATTTAGTTTCTAAAATTCAAGTTCTTAATGTGGATTAGGAATATTAAGTATTCTGGCACCATTCTCTGGGACACTCAGTTAAAAACCTCTCCCACCCCAACATGACTTCCTTAACACGTATTTGCAGCTTTCTTTCCCACAGTCAATTTCTTACCCACACCAGGCTTTACCCTGAATTTCCACTCCTTTCAATTTCAGTAACAGACTTTTGTTTAAGAAAACTTATCAGAAGGCTTTTGCAAATCTAAGCACACAACATTGCAATCCTTTCCAGTTTTACTTGGAATATCACTTTCACAAGAAGGGTTGTCAAGCAGGATCTTTCCTTCAGTTGGCCGGCATTTACTGGATGATACCGATATTGTGCAAATTTTCTCTTGAGAATTATTTTAATAGGTATGGATGCAAGGTACATGAATCTGTCATTGGTACAAGCTGCAACCATTCTTCTAAATCCCTGGGAAGGTGCAAGGAAACATGAAAATGGAAAAAAAAGGAAAGTGGTAGAAATTATTGATTCAATCTATTGCACTTGATGGAAACGCACCAGTAAATTACTCTCTTGTTGGTTTTCCATATGTGGCTCAAAGAAGAACATCAAAAGCCAAAGCAGCATCTCTGAGATATCGTCTGCTGTCATCAATTGCTGTAGGGCAACATTCACCCAGTCTCCAAAGTGAACCAGTAAAAACCAGTTCTCAAATAGATTTGCAGAGGTTCTGCAACACAAGTCAGAAAAATTGAAAATTAGCATTAAAATAAAGAACTAAAATCTGCAGTTTATTCCAATCCTTTCCCAAAGTTAAACCAAATATTACACTATTTCCCCTACCAAGAAAAAGTATCCTTCTTTATAATGCCCCATGTGTAACTTTCATCAGCACTCTTGCAGCTATTAAATATACTGGACAGCTGTGTTCATCTGGCATTACTGTTGTCACCACATAGGAATCTTGCAGGTCGCTATTAATTCCCTTGAACCATACAATGTTGTAAACAGCTGTTTGCATAGAACAGCTTGATGATAACTTGTTATATATCATTTCCGCAAGAAAATGCTTGTATAACTGTAAAGCTGAACACCTACTAGAGAGCACAGGGGCTGTTGCCTGAGGCAGTTTAGGGGATTAGATCAAAAGATATGACTGTAGTTAAGCAATGGGAAACATATTAAGAAATAATTCATAATTCTCAATGAATATACGTTCCTTTGAAGAATAAAAACTCAGCTGGAAAAGTGTTATAGCCATTGCTAATTAGAGATAGTCTTAGATTAAAAGAAGCAGTTTACAATGTGGCCAAAAAGATTAGTAAGTCTGAAGATGGGAAGGTTTTTAAAAAGTCGGCAAGAAATTGAAAAAGAGGGAGAAAATAGAACATGAGCACCAGCTAGCGAGAAGTATAAAAATGGAATGTACGAGCATTTTTATTAACTTACAGGGCCTGGGTGCCAATGGCAACAAGGAATAAGAAATGGCAGAGACGTTAAACAAATATTTTGAGTCTGCCTTCATAGTAGACGACACAAAGAACCTACAGCAAATTGTGCAGAACTAAGAGTCTAACGGGAGTGAGTTCAAGAAGTAGTACTGGAAAAATTAAGACTAAAAGCTGACAAATCCCCTAAACCTAATGGCCTACACCCTAGGATTTTAAAAGAGTTGGCTTCGGAGAGAGAGGAGTACATTGGTTTTGATCTTCCAGAATTTCCAATTTCTTGGAAGATAGCAAATGTAACCCCACTGTTCAAGAATGTCCAAGAAGAGTCTGCAAAGAGATATATACAGTTTCAGTGAGTGAGCAAAAGGTCGAGTACATATATTGTAGGGAAGGGCAAGGTTATTTGATTGCAAGAATAGAAAAACAGGACATTTTTTAAATGGTGAGAAACTATTATATGTTACTGTTCAGAGGCATTTGGGTGTCCTTGTATATGAAACACAAAGTTAACATACAAGTACAGCAAACAGTTATTACCTCTAGGTTATTGTCTATTTCTGGTGTGGAAAGTGTGTCTTCTACTGTGATGAGAGACACAAAATATTTGTTCAATGACTCCACCATTTCCTCAATCCCCGTGATAAGTTCTCCTGTCTCTGCTTCTAAGGAACCAACATTTATTTTAGCTATTCTTTTCCTTTTTATATACTTATAAAAGCTCTTACAATCCATTTTTATATTTCTGGCTATTTTAAGCTCATATTCTATTTTTTTCCCTTGTAATCAACTTTTTGGTGGTCCTTTGCTGGTTTCTAAATTTCCCACTGTCCTTCCCCAGGGAGATTTAAAAATCCAAACAGAGGTAAATTATTTAGGTCTACTCGCCATTACATAAACATGGTTATAAGGTGGTCAAAGTTGGGAAATAAATATTTCAAAGTACACAATTGGCCGTAATTTCCGAGCTCCCCAGCACGGGAGGCGGGTGGCGGGGAGGGTGGTGTCCCAAACGTGTGCCAAATGGCCTTGATTGCAAGGGGGTTGAAGTACAAGAGCAAGAAGTCTTGCTGAAATTGTACGGGTCTTTGATGACACCACACCTGGAATACTGTGTACAGCTTTGGTCTCAGTACCTAAGGTGGATATACTTGTCTTAGAGGAAATGCAATGAAGGTTTACTAGATTGATTCTTGAAATGAGGAGAAATTGAGTAGAATGGGCTTATACTCTCTGGAATTTAAAAGGGCAACAAATGATCTCACTGAAACATATAAGATTCCGACAGGGCCTAACAGGTTAGATGCTGAAAAGCTGTTTTGCCCTGGCTAGAGAGTTTAGATAAAGGGCTGCAGTCTCAAGATAAAGGGTTGGACTTTTAAGCTTGAGATCTGAAGAAAGTAGTTCACTCAGAGAATTGTGAATCTTTGTAATTCTCAAACCTAGCGAGCTGTGGATGCTCAGTCGTTGAGTTTATTCAGGAACGAGATCAACAGATCTTTTGGCCCCAAGATGACAGGGTGGGAAAAGTGGAGCTGAATTGGAAGTTCAGCCAAGATCTTATTGAATGGCTAGATTAGGCAAATGGCTTATCCCTTCAATGGCCTATTTCTTATGTATTTTCAGATCTGCAGGAAGAATATTTTCCAGAGGTAGGTAAAAGCTTTAACCTCCTCAGGCAATGCCATAGTTGAACAGCATACCAAAATACACCACTTATGCTCATGAAGAATGGCCTTTTAAACAAAGCACTTGGAGGAACAAGTTGGATAAACTCTTTCTGCGCTGCTCATCTCCCTTTGCTGATGAATTATCTCTCAGGCACTCTAACTGATTCAGGCTTTTGAATGCCGCCCATTTTTTTGCATCTTGGTTTGGTATAATGGCTCAGTGCCAAGGCCAGGTCAAATCAGTCCTCAATTTTCTGGTACCCTAAATACCCATCTTTGGATGCTGTGAATGGCATTACATAAAATGCAGGTGCTTTTAAATTTAAAAGAAACACCAACGGCAGGATTTTATGCGTTGGCGAGTAGGGGCGTGGCCCGCTCGCCGACGTGTAAAATTAGGCATGGTGACGTCAAGCGGAACTCCCAACGTCACCGTGCCCCATTTAAATGTTCAGGAAGGCGGGGGCGCAGCGAAATCAGCTGCGAGGCCATTGACAGGGTCAATTAAGTAATTAAAGGACCTGGACCAGGCCAGGAGCCCCGGCGCAAATTAGAAAAAGCATGAAACCTCATCCACGGGCGGGTAGGTTTTAAAAACTTTTAATAAAGTTTTTGTAAAAATTATGGACATGTCCCAACTCATGTGACATTGTCACATGAGGGGACATGTTAGGGAAATTTTATTTTTCTATTTTTAGGTTTTTAACATTTAGAGCCGATCTCCCTGAGGCTGCACTTAGCCTCAGGGAGATGAATGCGCTCTTTTGTGTGCATGCGCAAAAGAGCGCACTCTCGATTTTGGGATCCTCCTCTTCCCCCCCCCCCCCCCCCCCCGCCCACACAGGAAGCGCATAGCACTTCTGTGCTGACATCACGTTGGGCTGGCCTTAATTGGCCCGCCCATGTAAAATAGCGCCGCGCCTCCGATCAGGAGCGCCGATCGGAAGCATGCCTGTGCTCCCCTGCCCTTCAACTTTGCCCCCGACGGGGAGAAAATTCAGCCCCAAGTGAGTCAAGAGGGGAATTCCAAAGGTATTGTAAGATACAAAGCATGAGGGGAGGGCCTCATTTTGTTAGCTGGGGGTACAGCTAAGTGCCAACATGAGCTTGAATGCAGATCTTCTGGATCATGCTGAGGAGGAGCAAAGGGTGCTTTCGTTTTTCTTCAAAGTCTCAAAGTAGGGTAAGATTGTGGCATACAAGATATCTGAGTTCCAAGAATTCTTCCCAATTGAAAACATCTTGTGTATGCAATGGATCCCTTTAGTGCGATTCATACACAATTGTGGGGTGGGTTTTTGGTTACAAGTTAAACTTCTTCAGGAAGAGAAGGAAAAGGGCACCCATCTCCATGAGAGAAAATCAACCTCACAGTGAACATGCCTCACTCCAAAGCTCCTCATAAAGGGTTTGGATTTAACAATTAGCAACAAGTGATAAGCAGCACTGAATAAAGATGCGTAGGACATTAAGATGGCAGGAATTTTGCAAGCTGTCCTGCATAAAACTCCACCACGTTGATGACAGATGTTCACTAGAAAGTTGATGAGGAAAATCAGCCTTGGAAGCACATTTACTGGACATATTACATGAAGACCAGGTAAATAAATGTATTCAGGGTTTGGTGCCAACCTATGGTTGTACAGGGGCAACTTTCTCAGAGCTGCTCCCGCTCTACTTCCGTAACTGCTGAAGATGAAGCAGCAGAGCAGGACCAGATCCAAGGAAATTGCGAGCCATAAAATCTCCCTGTAGGAATTTCTCAGTAGTTTGTTTTGGAGATTTTTGAACATGATGGTGGGTTTCTGCATGTGTTAGACTCTTGGATGATATAAAAAAAGAGTAACTGTGCTACACCATGAATCAAAGAATGCAATAGCACAGAAGGTAACTCAAGCCACCGCATCTCTTGGACTATCCAATTACTCCCATTTTCCTATGCTTTTCCCATACTCCTGTTTTTTCATATATGCATCTAGTTCCATTTTAAAATAACAATTTAAGAGGAGGAAAGAAAGTTTGGCAGTTTTCTCTTAGGGCAAGATTTTATGAACCACGGGCAGGCGCATGCCCGACCCGATCGGGCGTAAAATAGTGCTTGATGACTTTGGGTGAGCTTCCTGACATTATCACGTACTTGCACGATATTTCGGTCGGCAGGTGCACGAGAGTCAGTAGCGCCCGCCGACAATTAAGAGGCCCATTAAGGTCATTAATCAATTAATTTAAAGCTATTTTTCAATGCCCATCCAAACTTACGGTTGGCGGGCGGGCAAATCGGCCAAGCGGCCTTTGGATTTTTTAGGAAACCTCATCCACGGGCGGGATGAGGTTTCCAACATTAATGAAAAAAATAATTTTTATAACTTTTAAATTCATGTGTGAGTCCTATGTGGGAACATGTTTTGCACATTTTCAGAGTATTTTTGATTTTAATATTCTTCAGCTCCCTGCCCTCAGGAAGCTTTCAGTGCGCGCTCCCCCATGCAGGTACAGACTTTTGCGTTCGCTCATCTCCCGCCCCCACCCCAGCAGCGCTGAGTTTCTCAACACACCTTTCACCCTGGCTAGCTGTTAATTGGCCAGCCAGCGTGAAGTCGCAGTCGGGGCCTGATCATGGGCTGCGGACTGTTGCCCGGCCACTCCTGGCCCGCCCGACCACCCAAAAATCCTGCCCTTAATTACTGAAAACAGCATATTTTTTAGATTTATAATAATCCTATGTCAAAGTTACCCGGTATCAAAATGGCTACAACACTATATACTTTCATCACAGTGCACAAGTTGAAATTTTTACTAACACATGGCCACATCAAGGACCATAAAATTTCCTGGAACTCCCAATGTGTATGAGCTAAGCACATTCAAATAAACCATGGATTCTAAAAAAATGTTTGTTCATAAAAAGGAGGTTGGGTTGGGAAGAAATAATAGGGCAGATTTGCCTGGTCCTCTACCCCAGCCTTTTTTAAAAATTCATTCACGGGATATGGGCTTCGCTGGCTGGGCCAGCATTTGTTGCTCATCCCTAGTTGCCCTTGAGGTTGTGGTGGTGAGCTGCCTTTTTGAACCACTACAGCCCATATGGTGTTCGTACACTCAAAGTGCTGTTAGGAAGGGAGTTCCAGGATTTTGACAGCAACAGTGAAGGAACGTTGATATATTTCCAAGTCAGGATGGTGAGTGACTTGGAGGGGAACTTCCAGGTGGTGGTGTTCCAATTTATCTGCTGCCCTTGGCCTTCTAGATGGTAGTGGTCATGGTTTTGGTATGTGCTATCTAAGGAGCCTTGGTGAATTCCTGCAATGCATCTTGTAGATGGTACACACTGCTGCTATTGTGCGTTGGTGGTGGAGGGAGTGAATGTTTGTGGATGTGGTGCCAATCAAGCGAGCTGCTTTGTCCTACACGGTTTCAAGCTTCTCGAGTGTTGTGGGAACTGCGCTCATCCAGGCAAGTGGGGAGTATTCCTGACTGGTGCCTTGTCGATGGTGGACAGACTTTGAGGAATTAGGAGGTGAGCTACTCGGCGCAGGATTCCAAGCGTCTGACCTGCTCCTGTAACCAGTGTTAATAGCTAGTCCAGTTCAGTTTCTGGTCAATGGTAACCCCCAGGATGTTGATAGTGGGGGATTCAGTGATGGTAATGCCATGAACGTCAAGGGGCAATGGTTAGATTCTCTTTTATTGGAGATGGTCATTGCCTGGCACTTGTGTGGCGTGAATGTTACTTGCCAATTGTCAGCCCAAGCCTGGATATTGTCCAGGTCTTGCTACGTTTGGACATGGATCTGTATCTGAGGAGTCATGAATGGTGCTGAACATTGTGCAATCATCAGCAAACATCCAAACTTCAGACCTTGTGATGAAAGGAAGGTCATTGATGAAGCAGCTGAAGATGGTTGGGCCGAGGACACTACCCTGAGGAACTCCTGCAGTGATATCCTTGAACTGAGATGACTGACCTCCAACAATGACAACCATTTTCCTTTGTGCTAGGTATGACTCCAACCAATGGAGGGTTTCCCCCTGATTCCCACTGACTCCAGTTTTGCTAGGGCTCCTTGACGCCACACTTAGTTAAATGCGGCCTTGATTTCAAGGGCAGTCACTCTCACCTCACCTCAGGAGTTTAGCTCTTTTGTCTATGTTTGAACCAAGGCTATAATTACGTCAGGAGCTGAGTGGCCCTGGTGAAACCCAAACTGGGCGTCAGTGAGCAGGTTATTTCTAAGCAAGTGTCACTTGATAGCACTGTTGATGACCTCTTCCATTACTTTGCTGATGATTGAGAGTAGACTGATTGGGCGGTAATTGGCCGGGTTGGATTTGTCCTGCTTTTTGTGTACAGGACTACCTGGGCAATTTTCCACATAGCCAGGTAGATGTCAGTGTTGTAGCTGTACTGGAACAGCTTGGCTATGGGAGCGGCATGTTCTGGAGCACAAGTCTTCAGAACTATTGCTGGAAAATTGTCAGGGCCCATAGCCTTTGCGGTATCCAATGCCTGTTTTTTGATATCACGTGGAGTGAATTGAATTGGCTAAAGACTGGCATTTGTGATGCAATGGACCTCCGGAGGAGGCCGAGATGGTTCATCCACTCACCACTTCTAGCTGAAGATTGTAGCAAATGCTTTAGCCTTATCTTTTGCACTGATGTGCTGGACTCCCCTATCATTGAGGCAGGGAATATTTGTGGAGCCTCCTCCTCCAGTGAGTTGTTTAATTGTACACCACCAATCATGACTGGATGTGGCAGGACTGCAGTGCTTAGATCTGATCCATTGGTTATGGGATTGCTTAGCTCTGGCTATCACTTGTTGCGTGTGCTACTTGGCACGCACATTGTCCTGCGTTATAGCTTCACCAAGTTGACACCTCATTTTTAGGTATGCCTGATGCTGCTCCTGGCACACCCTCCTGCACTCTTCATTGAACCAGTGTTGATATACTGGCTTGGTGGTAATGGTAGAGTGGGGGATATGCCAGGCCATGAGGTTACAGATTGTGCTCGAGTACAATTCTGCTGCTACTGCTGATAGCCCACAGCCCCTCATGGATGCCCAGTCCTGAGTTGCTAGGTCTGTTCAAAATTTATCCAATTTAGCAAGGTGGTAGTGCCACACAACACGATGGAGGGTATCCTCAATGTAAAGGCGGGACATCGTCCCCACAAGGGCTGTGCAGTGGTCACTCCTGCCAATACCATCATGGACAGATGCAGCCGCGGCAAGCCTACTGGCTCATCTGAGCGCAGTGAACACAAGAAAACTGGGTGGATAGGAATGCTCTGCTATTAGGGAGCCCACACAATTCTTTGTTAGTTTGTGGAAAAGATGGCCTGGAGGAAAATATGCCCTGTTGTTTGCGATTTTAGTTAAGTATATTCGTCAAATTTCTTTTACTTCAGTAGGCAACTTTTTATCATGAATGAAGCTACTGAAATGGAAATTTCTCTCTGCAAAGTAAATGGTGACAAATTTCTATCAATCTAAAAACAATGGATCCGCAAATGTAGTTTTAAAGCAATATGTGCCTGTATGAACTTAGCTCAGCCAAGTCAAACAGAGCGTATCTATTTTTTTTCCTGACTACTGCCTTTTAAACCTAACTAAATAACAGTTTCACCAAGACAACAGTCTACAGTTGACACTATAAACAAAGCTTATTTTGTGTCACAGGTTGCATTCATTGGAAATGCAAGAACATTTGAAAAATAATCCTGAACAATTTGTTAATGTGAGAGAGTGACTAGCATTGGACTAAGATGTATCAAGATTAGAGGTGGTTTCAAAACTGATGCGTACGTGCCCTGCTACCAAAAAATCAATCATCATAGACACACATGAAATAGTAGGCAACTTGCACTTCTGCCTGGGAGTTAATGGTGAGGATGAACTGGGTGGGAGGAGGATTGGGCTTGTATTTTATTTAAATATAAAACTCAAGGAATATAGATTGGAGAGCAGAATTCAGAAAATAAATATTTTGAGAATATTTTAGCATTCTACTTGAAATTTATACTCACGCTGTGGCTGGAACTCTCTGGTGTTCAGCTCCCACCAGTATGGGGTCATGGGTTTGTGAAAGGGAAGCCGTATTCGACAAATTTACCAGAGTTCTTTGAAGATGTAACAAGCAAGGATAATAGGGCACCAGTAGATGTAGCGTATTTGGATTTTCAAAAAGCATTCTTTACGTTGGCACATAAAAGGTTACTACACAAGATAAGAGCTCATGGTGTTGGAGGTGATATATTAGCATCGATAGTGGATTGGTTAACAGGAAGCAGAGGGTAGGGATAAATGGATTATTTTCAACTCGACAAACTGTAACTACTGGAGTGCCACAGGATCAATGCTAAGGCCATAACTATTAACAATTTATATTAATGACTTGGGTGAAGGGACCAACTTAACTATATTGTAGCCAAATTTTCTGACTATACAAAAATATGTAGGAAAGCGCGTTGTAAGTGGGATACAAAAAAGAACATGCAAAGTGATATAGAGAAAGTGAGTGAGCAAAAATTTGGCAGATGGAGTATAATGTGGGAAAACGCAAGATTGCCCACTTTGGTGGGAAGAATGGAAAAGCAAATATTATTTAAGTGGAGGGAGATTGCAAAAAGCTATAGCATAGAATGATTTGAGTGTCATTGTACATAAATCACAAAAACTTACAATGCCTGTACAGCAAATAATTAGGAAGGCAAATGGCATGTTGGCCTTTATGGCAAGGAGGGTGGAGCATAAAAGTAGGAAAGTCTTGCTATAACTGTTCAGGGCATTGTTGAGACCACACCTAGTGTATTGTGTGCCGTTTTGGTTCATAATGTAAGGAGGGATATACTTGCATTGGAGGTGGTTCAAAGAAGGTTCACTAGGCTGTTTCCTGGAATGAAGAGGTTGTCTAATGTGGAAAGGTTAAGAAGGTTAAGCCTATGCTCACTGGGGTTTAGCAGAATGAGAGATGATCTTTTTGAAACATATAAAATTCTGAAGGGGCTTCATAGGGCAGATGCTGAGAGGATGTTTCCCCTTGTAGGGTAATCTCGAACTACAGGGCCCAGTTTAAAAATAAGGCAGTCTCCCACTTAAGACAGAGATGAGGAAGAATTTCTTCTCTCAAAGAGTCATTAATATTTGGAATTCTCTTCCACAGACAGTGGAGAGTGGGTCATTGAATATATTCAAGGCTGAGTTAGACAGATTTTTGATCAACAAGGGAGTCAAGGGTTATGGAGGGCAGGCAGGAAAGTGGAGTTAAGATTAGCCATGATCTTATTGAATGGCAGAGCAGGCTTGAGGAGCCAGATGATCCACTCCTGTTCCTATTTCTTATGCTTCTATCCACAATGCATTGCAAGATTGCTATGTAATTACAATGTCCAACTGTGAAAATATTCATTATTATAAGTTGGATTCCTCCACAACTCATCAGTATGTTGGCTAGAGTACTTTTCAAAGGACTGTGTAAACAAACTACTGAGATTTGGAAGAGTAGATTTCTCCTTTAAATCTCTTATACCAACTACATTACAAGCACTCATTATTCACTAGATCTCCCAACAACAACTTACATTCTTATAGCACTTTTAACGTAATGACACATTCCAAGGTGCTTCACAGGAACATTATAAAACAAGTATGGCGCTGAGTCATAACGAGATATTAGGTCAGATGACCAAAAGCTTGGTCAAAGAGGTAGGTTTTAAGAAGTAACTTAAAGAAGGAAAACGAGATAGAGAGGCGGAGAGTAGGGAAGGAATTCCACAGCTTGGGGCCTAGGCAACTGAAGGCACAGCCATCAATAGTGGATGTCATCAATTGGAAATGCACAAGAGGCCAAAATTAGAGGAGCACAGTTATCTCAGAGCTTAGAGTTTGGAGGAGATTACAGGGATAGGAAGGTGCAAGGTATTGGGGGAATTTGAAAACAAGGATGAGAACTTTAAACTCAAGACGTTGCTTAACCGGGAGCCAATGCAGGCCAACGAGCGCAGGAGTGATAGGGAAATGGGACTTGCTGCAGGTTAAGATACTCAGAGTTTTTGGTGACCTCAAGTTTACAGAGGGTAGAGTGTGAGAGACCAGCCAGGTGTGCGTTGGAATAGTCAATTATAGAGGTAAGAAAGGTATGGATGAAGGTTGCAGTAGCAGACAAATGGACACATGAACGAAGTTACAGGAGGCAAAAACAGGCGGTCTTAGAGATTGCATGAATATGGAGTTTGAAAGCTTATCTCAGGCAGAAGATGAAAACACAAATCTCCCTGAATTCCATTATTATTTTGGTACCATCTCAAGACCTCACTTGGACATTGTGTTAAAGCTCTCTTCCAGAATCACCAATGTTAGTAATGAAGTGACACATAATAACCATAATTGTAAGTTTTCATAAAGCTATCTAATTAAAAATCATAAATGCTTAGAGAGAAGTTAGTTACCTTGAATACTGTAGGAATATACAAAAGATAATTGCAGCTTCACACCCTTTTTAATACAATACTGGCTCTAACTGATGAAGACTGAATCATGCAGTCAAAAGGATCAAATTCTATAATGTGGTAACATTTCACAGCAATTTTCAAATGAAAAGGAGTGAAAATATAAAATGTTTATATTAAGGTCTCAAATCACAGCCTGGAGCAGTTCACATGTCACAGGGGATGTGTAAGATTAAGGAACTGTCTTTTTAATTAAATAAACACAGTCTTTAACCATCAGTGTATTATTACAACACAGGTAACTGGCGACACGGGACAAATGTTCACGGAGAACAAAGATCTCTTGTGCTGACTCAAGGATAGAAATAAGACATTTTTCAAAAATGTTTCAAAAGCTCTCATTTGTTGAAAATAATTTATAGCAAAGCTAAAAACTCACCGTGTGACTTCTTTATCCTGTACAATCCCCTTCAAAATTTGAATAATACTTATTAGGTGCTGGGACCAGGCAGTTGATGGCATCTCTGAAGAAAAATTATTTTAAAAAAAGAATGGTTATATGTAACACAAAAAAGATCATGGATGAATGCAACTATTTAACTTACATTAATAATTTGGATTTCTACGGAAGCCAAAAATAGAATATTCTAGAATGCTTTAGGGAGGGAGGACTGAACAGGGACAAGATGTTCGATAATAGTCCAGAAATTGAAGAGAGCACTTTTTGAAGGAAGAGCTTGCCAGGCTAGGTGTTGAGGTTTCCAAGCAAGAAAAAATAACTAACAACACCATCCACTGGTAGAGTAATAATTCAGAGTCAGAGAAATGTACAGTGTAGGTTCAGACAACTTACAATTATACAGCATCTTTAATGTAGTAAAATGTCTCAGGGTGCTTCACAGGAGCATTATCAACCTAATTCAACAGAGACCCACATAAGGAGATAAGGATAGGTGACCAAAAGCCTCGTTAAAGAGGTAAGTTTTAAAGAAGTGCCTTACAGAGGTGAAGAAGTTTAAGGAGGGAATTCCAGAGCTTAGGGCCTGGGCAGCTGAAGGCACAGCTGCCAGTGGTGGAACGATGAAAATTGGGATGCATAAGAAGCCAGAATTAAAGGAGCACAGAGATCTCAGAGAGTTGTAGGCTGGAAGAAGTTACAGACATAGGGAGGAATAAGACCATGGCATAGAGCGGGAGAAAATTTTTGAAGCAAGTAAGAGATGCAAAGTTGGGTGACAATTGCTTGTTCAAAGACCTTGCAGAGAGAAAGGATAAGTTAGAGATGATTGGAAATTTGAGGAGAAGTACTGAGGGCAAGGTTTTTAGAGAGGGACATGGTAATGACAGTTTTCAAAATGTCGTTGCATAGGCATATATTGGCATTTACCACATGAACAAGCAGAAACGGTGAAGTGAAGGGAATGTGGGCTGAGCTGGGTGAAGGGGAGGAACAGGTCGCATCAATAACTGAGTTAGTAGCCTTTGGGGTCAAAATGCCTATAAGCTTCTTATATTTCAGAGATGTAGACAAAGGCTACTGGGAAGGAAGATCTAAGGAGGTGGCTGCAAGTGCAGAAGAGGAGTTAAGATTTTCAGGATGGTTTTGCCTTCTATTATGATACTAGAGCAGGAGGATTTGGTCATAGAGGTTGAGTAGTGATATTATTTGATATACTCAACGCAGATCTGCTGACGGACAGTGTGACAATGTGTGCACATGTTCAAAAGACTGAAGCCCACAACCTCAAAACTGGAGAAAAGAATTGGTGGTCTTTGAACTGGTGGTGAAAA
Organism: Cetorhinus maximus; assembly: GCF_964194155.1. Taxonomy (NCBI): domain Eukaryota; kingdom Metazoa; phylum Chordata; class Chondrichthyes; order Lamniformes; family Cetorhinidae; genus Cetorhinus; species Cetorhinus maximus. Next base: position 110,078,901 of record NC_135880.1, read on the forward strand.
GGACATCAAAGTGGAGGTGAAGCAGCTGTGCAACAAATTAATAGGGACTTTGATGTTGGTGCAGGTGACACAGCAGAGCTGGGGAGAATGAAAGCTGAAGTGGCCTTCATTTAATAATTTGGTGAACAGGCTTTAAGTAGGGTCTAAAAGGTGGAGATGCAGAGAAGTTTAGGGAGGGAATTCCACAGCTTAGGCACTAAGCAACTGAAAGGATGGCAGGCGATGGTGAAGGAAACTTCACCATGTGAAAGAGGCCAAAATTGGTGGGTTGTAGGGTTGGAGGAGATTACAGGGATAATGAGGAACAAGGCCATGGAGGGGTTTGGAAAAAATAATGAGAATTTTAACAGAAAGATGTTGCCAGAATGGAAGCCAAGGCAAGCGGGCAAGCATAGGGGTGATAAGTGATGACATTTGGTGCAAGTTACAATATGGGCATCAGAGCTTTGAATGATGCGTAAGTTTACCAAAGGTGCAAGGTGGGAAGCTGGCCAGGAGACCATTGAAACAGCTGAGTCTAGAATTACCAAAGGTACAACTGAATGTTTCAGCAGCAGATAAGCTGAGGCAGAGATGGGCAATGGTTTGGAGGTGGAAGTAGGCAGTTCAGGTGATGGAAAGAATAGGGGGCTAGACATTCAGCTTCAGCTTCAGAAGTAATTTACAACAACAATGTTGCGGACAGTCTGGTTCAGCCTCGAACTGTTGCCAGGGAGGGGGAGTTTGTGGTGCAGACCGAAGACAATGACTTCAAGTCTTCCCAATGTTTAGTTAGAGGAAATCTCTGCTCATCCAGTACTCGATGCCAAACAAATGGTATGGCATTAAGTAGATTCCCAGTTAAACCCATGGATAGCATAAATACATCATGTGGGGAAATCAAGCAATAGAATAATTGCCATAAAGGGTCACAAAAATTCACATGGTAAATAAAAAAAACACACAAATTAAGAAACTCCATGTAAAAATGGGCCTAAAGCTATTACATAGAACTACATAGGATATACAGCACAGAAACAGGCCATTCAGCCCAATCAGCCCACGCCAGCATTTATGTTCCACTTGAGCCTTCTCCCATCCTTCCACTTCTAAATTTATCATCAATACCTGATATTCCTTTCTCCTGCATATACTTGTCCATCTTCCCCATTAATGCATGAATTTCCTTGAATGAATTTCTTTGAATAAATTTCCTTGCTATGCTTTTTAGGTGTACTTCTGGCACTATTGATACGCTTGACGTCCTTAATTCATTGGGATAATTCTGACTGAGCATTCTATATGCATGCAATCGCTAAGTATTGACTTATAACCAAGTGTGCAATTTTCAGCCCTGAATATCACAAGGGTTAGTTTTGTATTCAGGTTTTTTGGTTTAATGATGACAACAGCAACAACTACTGCTACTTGTATTCATTTATTTATTTATATAGCATTGTTAACATAGTAAAATACCCCAAGGCACTTCATAGGAATGTTATCAAACAACATTTGACACCAAGCCACTTAAGGAGATATTAGGGCAGATGACCAAAAGTTCAGACAGGCAGACAAAAGAATACTTTTGTTTAGTTTACATCTGTTTAAATGTCAGATCCTTCTAATTTATTTCTAAATAGTACTGCCCTAATATCTCATGATGTGGCCTGGTCTCAAATTTTGTTTGATAACATTCCTGTGAAGTGCCTTGGGGTATTTTACTATGTTAACAGTGCTATATAAATATACTTCAATTTTTTTGTTAGCTTAATAAGCGCATTAAAAGGGAAAAGTAAAGAAAGGGTGTAGACCCTTAAGGAAGTAGTCTTCCATTAGGCACATTAGTGTGAGCAATTATATTAAATTGTAAATATAAAATATGGAAATTAAATGATTAACATCTAAATACAAAATCTATCTTTTAAAAAAAACTGAACAATAGATGAGGAAATTCTAGGGATTCCGCCAGGCCTGCTAGATGTTGTCAGATTAGAAACCATTTTTATTTAGGACTCTATGCTAACAAAGGATATGATTTTATCTAATATAAAAGCAAAATACTGCTGGAAATCTGCAATAACAGAAAATGCTGGAAAAACTCAGCAGGTCTGGGAGCATCTGCGGAGAGAGAGAAACACAGTTAACGTTTTGAGTCCATATGACTCTTCTTCAGAGCACAGTTTAGTGGTCTATATACAATTTGTCATGATGATGTAAGCATCTGGTAGATGAAACTTCACACGTGGTTCTCTATGCACTTGAAGACTTGTTAAATTCGGATTGCCTACCAATAATTTGATGGCCTGTTCCTGTAATTTGGCGAATAGTGTTGTGTGAATTGCTAGATTTTTTTCCAAATAGAGAGGATAGAGAATCTTAACAGTGTAGGAGGTCATTCAGCCGGTCATGCCCATGCCAACATTTTGAAAGAGCTATCTGGTTAGTTCCACTCCCCTGCTCTTTGCTCATAGGCCTGCAAATCTTTTCTTTTTAAGTAAAGTGAAGTGAAGAAATCTAAGATATGCTGATTTAAACACTAAAATATAGATTCTCTTCTATACTTTCGTGGGATACGGGTGTGTGTTGACTCTTGAACAGAGTGGTTTTCTAGGCCATTGCAGAGGGCAATTAAGAGTCAACCACATTGCTGTGGGCCTGGAGTCACATGTGGGCCAAATGGGGTAAGGATGGTAGATTTCATTCGTGAACAATCGATGATAGTTGTCATAGATGACAGCCTCACTACTGAGGCTAGTTTTATATTACAGATTTATTATTTGAATTTAAATTCCACCAGCTGCCGTGGTGGGATTTGAACTCACGTCCCCAGAGGATAGACTGGGCCACTGGATTACTAGTCCAGTGACATTACCACTGCGTCACCATCTCCCCTTCAATCTTGCTGAAAATCAAGCAAAGGGTTGGACACAAAGTAAAACGACAGTTTTAAAACAGTGTAAATTATCCGGCAACAATAACTAAATTAAATCAGCAACCTAGATAAAATATATCACCAAATCATACATTTTTGTCAAAATTTCAATAAGATGTAATTTTAATTTTTTTTTTATTGAATACGCCTCTTTCTTCAAGTTTGATATTATTGATATGGGCCATTTTGAAAATTTGACATCAACAAAGTAATTGTGGGGACTAGTGAAAAGAGAGAAAGAGAAGAATTATTTTCACCCAACCCACTATCAAATCCGCCAGTGGAATCCATCCGAGCACTATGCCTTCTTACCCTCTCCTTGATATTCAACATCAACAACTACAGCATTCTCTGTGATCCATTTCCAAATGATTACCTATTCCTGGTTCATCTCCTAATTATATCAATAGAGCCAGCACTTTATCTAGTAATCATTTCTCCTCTTGCCTATCATTGACTTTTCAAAGTACAGGAGGCCATTTAGCCCACCGCACTTGTACCAGCTAACAAAAAGCTATCCATTTAGTCATGTTTCCCTGTCCTTCTAATTTTTTTAGATAAATATTTTCCTTTTTTAAAATCAATTATGGATTGTGTTTCCCCAGTGGCTCCTAAGACAAGTTTCTGATCTCTGATATCACCCTGGTGAATCCCGTCTGCACTCCTTCCAGGGCCTTGACATCCTTCCCAAATTAATGCATTGCCTAAGGTTCTGTCATTGGCCTTCTCCTTTTCCTCATTTACAGAAAGTTCTACTTATACATCACCCCTCAACTTTATCAGATCCTTGTCTTCCAGTGCATCAAATTGAAAATCATTGACCTCGCTTACAAGTCCTTCCATTGTCTCATTCCACAGTGCCCCTGCAACTTCCTCTAACCACGCCTGTCTGATCCACACCTCTGAATCCTTTGTAACTTTCTATCCTGATATTCCTCAGTTGATAGCATATTTTTCAACCATCCAGCCCTTACTCTTGAACTCCAAGCCTAAATCTAGTTGCCTTGCACTTTCCTCCCCCGCTTTTAAAATCTTCTTCAAAATTTTTTTAACCATGCCTACAATCAGCTCTCCAAATTCTTCTACCGTCACACAGTTTGATCTCTGCTTGTGGAGTGCTTGAAACATTTTGTGGTGTTAAAGATTGCTATACAAATGCAAGCTGTTGCCATCATTAATGCCCTTGGAAGCAAATATGAATACTCCCAAAGTCTCACGCCTGCACTTAATGGCCTCCGTGCCCAGTCATGCTTTTTGGATGCTCCCAACAATACTGCATAAAATAATCTCAGTAGCTTAATTCAATTTGCACTAGATATCTTCACAAGGTTCTGCATAAATCATATATATTAAGACTAAATCATCAACTATATCTGCAGTTGTAATTTTCTAAACAGAAAGAAAAGAATGCGACCCCTTTTATGATGGAAACTAGGTGGTCAATCTCAATAGTTACAGTTATTCTTTAATTGGCTTGATTTGGTACAGATCACCCTGGCATGTGATTATAATTATAAAGTTATTCGCAATACAGCAAGCAAGAGTTATAAGCATTGCAAACAGAAGCTGAAAGCTGACTGTTCACAGGAATCTTCCACAAAGTGTACGCTTAGATCTGGTCAAGATTGTTGGGGAAATACCAAAATCAGATAAAATGTAGTCTAAAATAAAACTGCCTGGATGGAACTCAGGCTACCAACTTCTTTTCTATCGCGAGGTGGTTGTTAGGTTTTGAGTTTTTTACTCGGGTATATTTAGGCTGTGATTCTCCTTAAATTTTCAAGCAGCAGCAAATTTCAAACGATTTGGGAGGAATTTTAACAAGCCCTTGGAGACAAATTTGGAAGTAGGGTGTCTGAGCGAAATTAGAGAAAAATGTTTTGGGCTGACTTCTTGCACCCAACAGCTTTTCCCAGGGGTGAGCTGAGTCCGATGTTAGCAATCTGCCTGGCAGCAATGGGAAGCCAACTGAGGCAGATAATTAGGCAATTCATTGTAACCTTCCACCTACATTGCAATTTTCCCAGTACTTTGGCAACTCAGAGGCAGCAGTGCACAGTGGGAGTCGGAGGTTCAAGGCCTTCTAACCTTTAATAGCAAAAAATGCCCAGGCTGATGCATTTTACATGGCAAAGGCTTGCCATTGCGTGGGAAAGTCCTGGAGTCTGATGTCTCCAATGTGCTTGAGGTGTTGCAGTGGCAGCCGCTCCCATCAGATTGAGCACGCCTCCATTGTATTCCTCCCCCTCCTATTGCATTCTCCTCAGCAGCAAACTCACTGCAGACACAGTGAAGGCTGCCCGCCACTCTTGCAATGGGATGTGCTGAATTAACCTCCCACATACTCAGGCCACTCGCCATCCCTGATTGGGTAGCAATCCTGGAGGCGGGCTGTTAGCTGATTGCCTTCTAAAAGATTGAACTGAAAGCATGCTACTGTTGCAAATGGGGTCAGGGCCCAAAAATGGTCTCAATGGCCAAAGTCTTTCTGACTACCAACTGAGTTTATTGAACAATGATTAGATAACCAAACAGAAATATATAAATATATCAGCCTGTGCAAGGTTCTCATACAAAAAAGTTTGCAAATTCTATGGGGTGTGGGCTTCGCTGGCTGGGCCAGCATTTATTGCCCATCCCTAGTTGCCCTTGATGAGCTGCCTTCTCAACCCGTTGCAGTCCATGTGGTGTGGGTACACCCATAGTGCTGTTAGGAAGGGAGTTCCAGGATTTTGACCCAGTGACAATGAAGGAACGGTGATATATTTCCAAGTCAGGATGGTGAGTGACTTGGAGGGGAACTTCCAGGTGGTGGGGTCCCATCTATCTACCGGCCTTGTCCTTCTAGATGGTGGTGGTTGTGGGTTTGGAAGATGCTGTTGAAGGAGCCTTGGTGAATTCCTTCAGAGCATCTTGTAGATGGTACACACTGCTGCTAATGTGCATCGGTGGTGGATGGAGTGAATGTTTGTGGATGTGGTGCCAATCAAGCGGGCTGCTTTGTTCAACTTCTTGAGTGTTGTGGGAGCTGCACTCATCCAGGCAGGTGGGGAGGATTCCATCACACTGTTGACTTGTGCCTTGTAGAAGGTGGACAGGCTTTGGGGAGTCAGGAGGTGGGTTGCTCGTCGCACTATTCCTAGCCTCTGACCTGCTCTTGTAGCCACAGTATTTATACGGCTAGTCCAAGTTCAGTTTCTGGCCAATGGTAACCCCAAGGATTTTGATAGTGTGGGATTCAGGGGTGGTAATGCCATTGAACATCATGGGGCAATGGTTGGATTCTCTCTTGTTGGAGGTGGTCATTCGTTGCCTGACACTTGTGTGGTGTGAATGTTACTTGCCACTTGTCAGCCCAAGCCTGGATATTGTCCAGGTCTTGCTGCATTTAGACGTGGACTACTTCAGTATCTGAGGAGTCGCAAAAGGTGCTGAACATTGTGCAATCATCAGCGAACATCCCCACTTCTGAAGGTCATTGAAGAAGCTGCTGAAGATGGTTGGACCAAGGACACTACGCTGAGGAACTCCTGCAGTGATGTCCTGGAGCTGAAATGATTGACCTCCAACAACCACAACCATCTTCCTTTGTGCTAGGAATGACTCCAACCAATGGAGAGTTTTCCCCCTGATTCCCACTGACTCCAGTTTTGCTAGGGCTCCTTGAAGCCACACTCTGTCAAATGCTGCCTTGATGTCAAGGACAGTCACTCTCACCTCACTTCTGGAGTTTAGCTCTTTTGTCCATGTTTGAATCAAGGCTGTAATGAGGTCAGGCTAAGTGGCCCTGGCGGAACTCAAATTGGGTTTCAGTGAGCAGATTACTGCTAAGCAAATGCCACTTGATAACACTGTTGATGACTCCTTCCATTACTTTACTGATGATGGAGAGTAGACTGATAGGGCGGTAATTGGCCGGGTTAGATTTGTCCTGCTTTTTGTGTACAGGGCATTCCTGGGCAATTTGCCACATAGCCGGGTAGTTGCCAGTGTTGTAGCTGTACTGGAATAGCTTGGCTAGGGGCGCGGGCAAGTTCTGGAGCAAAAGTCTTCAGTACAGAATATTGTAACGACCCATAGCCTTTGCAGTATCCAATGCCTTCAGCCGTTTCTTGATATCACGTGGTGTGAATCGAATTGGCTGAAGGCTGGCATCTGTGACGCCGGGGACCTCCGGAGGGGTAAAAGCACAGCTTTTCCTTCATATTCTCATAATTTATGGAAATCTGGTTGGATTATTCTAACCAGAGGCTTTATTCTAACTATCCTCTCTTCACAGGATCTCAATCTAAGGCAGCAAAAGAGATCAAGACAAAAAAGCAGCCTTACAGATGGACCTCGAAATTTCATTGTATCCACATGCCAATATTCATATAGTACATTTTAATTAGGTTAAAGTCATTATTAAAATAGCAAAGGAATTCCATATGCTAAACTTCACATTGTGTAACTTCAAGGCTCTAATAAAATGTTATAATCTTCCCTGGCTTCCCTTAGTCACACTAAATGATATACAAGTGGGAACATATCTGTCCTATTTTCCTCAATGCTCCTCTGCACTGACAGACATCCTCAGTGATTTATCTCCATCTCAGCTGTCATTGTTCTCTCTCCTGTGTTCACTTCCTGCCTGCCCTGCATCCACTTCTCCCTCCTTATAAACTCTCCTAACCATATACACGGTCATCCCTTTCTTCCTTCCATCTCCTGTGGCTCCGTTATGCCTGTGGCCTCAAACTCAGGTGAAACCATTTCAGACCACGTCCTTTTATAACTCAGCATCCACATCCTCGAACCCCCTTAAAACTGAATTTTCTTCTGCCCTGGAATAAAGTTCTCACCAAGTGGCTCACAACTGCACTGTCGATCTGCCAACTATTACGCTTTTGGACCTCTGATTGTCATAGTAGTTCTACAGCTAGTGATTTGATCATTCACTCTTTGACCTCCCTAGTTGATGCCCCCATCGCAAGCAGAACCTTAACATCTCCCTTCTAGATTCTTCTTTCGAAGTTGTTCTCCATCGCTCTGCCTCCTCCATTCTAATTCCAAAGTGCAATTCTGAGCATTTTCAGCTCAAAACAGATTTAGCCAACCCTTGGAAGAGTCATATTGGACTCGAAATGTTAACTGTTGCTCTCTCCACAGGTGCTACCAGACCTACTGAGCTTTTCCAGCACTTCGTTTTTATTTTAGATCTCCAGCATCCTCAGTATTTTGCTTTTATTTTACTGGTCAAACATGTTTGGAGTGAAGTAATTTCTTGTCACTCAGTCCTAAATGATCGGCCCTTTATCCTGAGGCTGTGCCTCCATGTTTTAGATCCCCCAGCCAGCGGAAACAATCTCTCAGCATCTACCCTATCAAGCCCCTTCAGGTTTCAATGAGATTGCCTCTCATTCTTCTAAATTCCAGAGAAGATAAGCCGAATTTACTCAGCCTCGCATCTTAGGACAACCTCCCCCCTCAACCCAGGGACCAATTTCGTGAACCTCTGTTGTACCCCCTCCAATGCAAGCATATCCTTGCTTAAAAGTGGAGGCCAAAACGGCACACAGTGTTCCATATGTGGTCTCACCAGAACCCTGTACAACAGTACCAAGGCTTCTTTATTCCTATATTCCAATCCCCTTGTAATAAAGGCCAACATGACATTTGCCTTCCTAATTGCTTGCTGGACCTACATGCTAAATTTGTGTTTCTTATATGAGTACACCCAAGTCTCTTTGAACATCAACACTTAACAAGTTTCTCACCTTTTTCAAAATACTCTGCTTTTCTATTCTTACGACCAAAGTGAATAACTTTTCACTTCCCTACATTATACTCCATCTGCCTTCTTGTTGCCCACATACTTAACCTGTCTGTATCTCTTTGCAGCCTCTCTGTGTCCTCTCCGCCTAGCTTGCTATCACCAGCAAACTTAGATACATTACTCTCTGTACTTTATCTAAGTCATTAATATAGACTGTAAATAACTGAAGCCCTGGCACTGATCCTTGCGGCACTCCACTATTCACTGCCCATCAACTTGAGAAAGTTGCGTTTATACCCACTCTCCTCTTTCTATCCATTTAACAATCCTCTATTCAAGTTAATATATTACCCCTATATTATGAGGCCTTATCTAGTCCATTGGCCTTTTATGTGGCACCTTCTCAAATGCCTTTTGGAAATCCAGGTATACGCCACCTACTGGCTCCCCTTTATAAATGCTACTAGTTACATCCTCAAAAATTTTATCTAATACTACCCTCAACACCCTCCCTAACAGCACTGTGGGTGTACCTACACCACATGGACTGCAGCGGTTCAAGAAGGCCATTCACCACCACCTTCTCAAGGGCAATTAGGGATGGGCAATAAATGAATGAATAGAAAAAAACTCTAATAAATTTGTCAAACAGATTTCCCATAGTAAAAGCTTGTTGACTTGTTCTATGCACACTATGCTTTTCTAAATGCAATGTTAAGAATTTCTTAATAATAGATTCCAGCATTTTCCCAACACATTGATGTTCGGCTAAGTGGCCTGTTGTTTCTGTTTTCTCGCACCCTCCTTTCTTGAAAAGCAATGACGGGACTGTTCCCAAATCCAAGGAATTCTGGAAAATCATAGCTGGCGCTTCCACTATCTCTGCAGCTCTCTCTTTTAGAACCCTAAAGTGCTTTTTTTGAATTGTTCATGGGATGTGGAGATCACTAACTAGGCAAACATTTATTGCCCATCCCTAATTGCCCATGAGGTGACGGTGGTGTGCTGCCTTCTTGAACCGCTGCACTATCAGGTCCCAGCAATCAGGTTTTAGTTGCTTAAGTTTCTCCAATACTTTTTCTCTGCTGACATTTATTTCCTCTTTTTAGCCTCTGGGTTACTGTCTATTTCTGGTATGAAACTTGTGTCTTCCACTGTGTAAACAGACATAAAATATTTGTTCAAAGGCTCTGCCATTTCCTCATTTCCCATGATAATTTCTCCTGCCTCTGCTTCTAAGGGGCCAATGTTTACTTTAGCTACTCTCTTCTATTTTACATACTCATAAAAGTTCTCATAATCTGTTTTTATATTTCTGGCTAGTTTATTCTCATATTCCATTTTTATCAACTTTTTGGTAGCTCTTTGCTGGTTTCTAAAATGCTCCCAATCCTCAGACTTGCTACTGTTTTTTTTGCAATATTGTAAGCCTCTTCTTTTAATCTAATACTATCCTTAACTTGCTGAGTGACCCACGAATGGGTCATTTCTTGCTGTGTTTTTGTATTTTAATAGAATATATTTTTGTTGAACATTTTGAATTGTTTCTTTAAATGTTTTCCACTGTTCATTTAGCTCCATACCCTTTAGTCTATTTACCCAATTAACCTTAGCCAGTTCTCCCCTCATACCCATGTACTGTAAATTGGTTTTAAGTTTAATATCTTGCTTGTCATTGAAGTATGTCACTTTCAAACTTAACATGGAGTTCAATAGTAATATGGTCACTATTTGCAAGTGGATCTTTTACTATGACATTACAAATTAACCCTACTTCATTGCACAATACTAGATCTAAGTTAGCGTTATCCCTAGATCGTTCCATAACATATTGCTCCAAGAAACTGTCACAAAAAACATTCTATAAACTGATCTTCCAGACCACTCTTGAAATTTGATTGTTCCAGTCTATATGAAGATTAAAGTCCCCCACAACTATTACAATGTCCTTGTTACAAGCTCCAATAATTTCATGTTTAATGCTCTGTCCAACAGTATAACTACTGTTGGGGGCCTATAAAGTGCTCCCACCAGTGTTTTCTGACTCTTGCTATTCCTCATTTCCACACATACTGATTCTACTTCATGATCTTCTGAGGCCATATCCCTTCTCACTTAATATCATCCTTTACTACCAGGGCTACCCCTCCTTCTTTGCCATTCTGTCTGTCCAAAATATTGTGTACACTGGAATATTTATTTCCCAACCTTGTAATCATGTCTCTGTGATGGCAATTAGACCTAATAATTTACTGCTATTTGTGCCACCAGCTCATCTATCTTATTGTAGATGTTTTGTGTATTCATATCATTATACTGTTCCAATGCTTGACTTTTCCTTTTGGATTTCTAAGGGCAGAATTTTCTGCCTGTCGGGTAGGCGGAGCTGGAACAGCCGCGGGCCAACCCGATCGGCACCTGTGATTGGGTCCGCGCCGCCATTTTTCACAGGTGGGCCAATTAAAGCCTGTTGAACGTATTTGCCGACTCCCGTGAATAGCGGGAGTGTGTGGGCGGCAGCGGGCATGCACAAACCGCCGGGTCCAATGGCGACCCGGCAGTCTGTTTAAAGGAAGGCCTGGCAGCCTCCTGTAGGCTGCTCACAATGGCCACTTCCATGTCACACTGCAGGGGGCTGGCTGAGCAGGACACGCTTGAGGGAAGGGCAAAGGAGCAGGGCAAGCTGCAGGGTAGGCCAGTGGGGGGCCAATGTGCCCCTCGCTTTTCTGATGACTGCCTTGCTGCCCTCCTTGAGGAGGTGGCTGCATGGCGGGAGGTGTTGGTCCCCCAGGATAGGAGGAGGCAGCCCCCCTCCCACATGACCAAACGTGCATGGGAGGAGGTGGCGGAGGTGGTGAGCTCCTGTGACGTGGTGCAGTGCACCTGGATCCAGTGCTGTAAGTGCTTCAACGACTTGTTGCGCTCTGGAAGGGTGAGTACCATGTTGGCATTGGGCATTTAACCCAACAGGTAGCCTTAGCCTTTGAGGCCCCCCACTAAGTCTTACTGTCGTGACTGCATTGAATTATGTTGAGCATTTCTCGTATGCTGGGTGGGCAAGCAGATAGTGCCCATATTTAGATCAGCCTGAGTGGTTCATGAGGAGATGAGTTCTCCCCCGCACCATGTGTTACTCTTAGTCGCACTTGACTAGTCTGGGGGCAACCTGCAGGAGATGCAGCTAGGCGCATACTCAGAACTCCAACACATGTCCTATTCACGGTGATGAGATGGTGGAAGGGGAGCCTCAAGGTGTCGTGGCCAAGAACCATCTGCTGCCCTCGATGCTGCACATAGTTGCACATCCTTGCTATGGGAGCAAAGACCGTGTGGTTCCTAAAGTGATGTACGCAGAATGTGTCCAAGGTGGCCGTTGGGGGGGGGGGGGGCTGGGAGCAGGCGTACTATCTTTGTGAGAGTGATCAGCAGTAGCAGGGAGAGGCGGCACTGGAGGCCTGATATGGGCCACTGTGGTTGGGGTGCGGCGTGCGCATGCAGAGTCCATGTGCAAATTGCCACAATGAATGGTCTTCTGTGTTTCTCAGGAGAAGGATGCTCATGTGTTTGAGCGTTTGAGGACTGGAGGCAGCCAGGCTCACCTGATGATGTTAAGCCTCTTCGAACAGGAAGCTCTGTAGCTTGAGAGGCGCCATGCGCCCAGGTGAACTAGTGCCGGTAAGGCTGGGGTGGAACGGCCAGGTATTTGAGGCCAACAGTGAGATCTGCCATGTCCTCCCAACATCCATAGCACTGATGATTGTTTAATTTGTTATTGTTGTAACATCGGTCTCAGAGTGATAGAGTCAGGAGTGTGGAGCACAGAAAAAGGTCCTTCGGCCCTTCGAGGATGCGCGCGTCAAACACGTTCCTAAATCTACTAATCCCATTTCCCAGCACTATGCCCATGGCCTTGTATGCCATGGCATCACAACTGCACATCCAAATACTTATTACATGTTAGGAGGGTTTCTGTGTCCACCATCCTTTCAGGCAGTGCGTTCCACATTCCCAACACACACACTGTGCAAAAGTTGTTCATCACATCATCTGTCAACCTCATGCCTCTTACCTTAAATATATGCCACCTGGTTACTCATCCCTCCGCCAAGGGGAAAAGTTACTTTCTGTCGACACTATCTATGCCCCTCATAAGTTTAAAAACCTCAATCATGTCACCCCTCAATCTCCTCTGCTCCAGGGGAAATAACCCCAGTCTATGCTATGTCTCCTCATAAGTCAAACTCTCCAGCCCAGCCAGCATCCTAGTCAACGACCTCTGCACTCTCTCCAATCCAATCACATCCCTCCCGTGAAGCACATTTCACAACTGCACGCAGAACTATAGCTGTGGCCTAGGCAGCGTTTTCTGCACTTGGAACATTACTTCCCTGCTCCTATATTCTATTCCTCGGCTAATAAAGGCAAGTATGGCATTTACCTGCTACCTTAAGGGACCTGTCAACATGCACACCAAGGTCCCTCTGATCCTCCTTACTTTCCACGGTCCTACCATTCATCGTGTATTCCTGTGCCTTGTTTGTCCTGCCCAAGTGCATCACCTCAACTTATCCACATAACATTCCATTTGGCATTCATTAGCCCATCTATATCCACCTGTAATGTAAAGCTATCCTCACTATGTGCCACCCCACCAATGTTCGTGTCCATTGGTTCTGGAAGGTTGAGCGCATAATGAGCCAGGGGGAAAAGGGATGAAGTGTGTCACTGTGTGCACGCTAACTGATCCACTGCCCTTGTTGTTCATTTCAGCATCATCAGAGCCTGTCTGCCAGAAGAAATTCCTGATGCCCCCTCTCACATCTGAGGGCCCTCAAGTGTCACCTGTGTCACACCATTTCTGCGAGGCAGGCACCAGCGCAGATACTAGCACCTCGGTAGGCATTGCAACATTGGCTAGTGTCCTGGGGTAAAGTGGAGACGGCACTTCACAATCGCTGGAGGAGCTGGCAGAGTGTGCCGATGGCGCCAGCAGTCGGAGGACTGCAGGGGACCAGGCACATGCTCAGTCGGTCTGTGATGATGTGCCTCTGGAGTCGGCCGCGACGCAGCAGCTGCAGGAAATGCGGCCGGGTGTGCGGGAGCATCTGGGAGTGTTGCATGAGGCTGTGCTTCGCTTGGTGTCCGTGGTGGAGGAGTCCACGCGGAGCATCACTGATGCAATGAGCCTCATGTCAGAGCGTCATGCTTCCTCCATGGAGAGAGTGGCGACTCTCATGGAGAGGTGCCTCCAGGAGAACAATCAGGTTCTCCTGGGGTTACGCTCGGACCTGCAAGCCCTCACAGTGCCAGTGGCCACAGCTGGTCATTGCCAATGTGGGAAATGGAGTGGGTTTCAAGCTTCCCAGCTTGATGCCCATCTATGCAGGGAGGTGAGCACGGAGGTCTGGGGCAACCACACGCTGGCGCAGCAGCTGCCTGTCGTATCTGCTGGCTCCTCTCACGGCACTCCAGATGAGCACACCAGCTGCTCCGCCCCTCTCCCAGTGACCGCTTCATAGGGTGAGGCTGCGACGACTGGGGAGATGCCAGCTGTGGAACTGGCAGATCCCTCCCAGATGTCCAGCACAGGCTCCACAGGCCAGAGGACAAGGTCATCAAGGCAAACAGGACAGCAGAGTCAGCAGGCTGTCTCAGATGCCACGCCGAGCGATGGGGCAACTTAGCACCTGCAAACGAAAGCATAAGGCATCTTAGGCACACCACGGGTTTCTCGCTGGTGCTTTTGTGTTGGCCCGAGATTAGGTACTTATAATTTTTTTCTGCTGGCTTAACGTTTTGTTTTGGATTTGTGAGAACTTCTGATGGTTAAAATAAATTCCAGATATGTTACCATGGCTGGGGGTGGCTCCTTTGTTCTGCATGTGTATGTTTCAGATAAATGTCATGAGTGTTTGTTTGGACATTCAAGTTTATGTCCAAAGCCCTTAGTTGCTGATGATGACCTGGCAGATTTAGAACTTAGGTGCTAAGTATGGAAGCGCCAGGCAAGGCTGGTCCTGCTGATCCATTTGTGTTGACCTAGCTGCAGGTTCATTGGATTAAAGCCTCTCTGATGTCCCTGCCTCCTTGGTGTAGTCCCGGGTCAGCGTCTAGCCCCTCAGCATTCCCCTGTGCTTCCTCATCCTCAGAATCAGTGCTAGACTCATCGTGTGCAGCCGCATCCACTGCGTCAACGTCTTCATCGTCCACGGCATCCTCCCTTTCCAGTGCAAGATTGTGTAGAGCGCAGCGTGCAACTACTATCATCGACACACAATCTGGGGGGTACTGGAGTGCGCCCCCTGAGCGGTCCAGGCATCGGAAGTGCATCTTGAGAAGACCGATGGCTCTCTCCACCACAGCACTTGTGGAGGTGTGGCTCCTATTGTACCACTGCTCAGCTTGGTAGAGAGGCGTCATGAGCCACCTTCTGAGGGCATAGCCCTTGTCACCCAGCAGCCGCCCATCAAGCTGAGCCAGAGCACTGAAGAGCGCCAGCACCTGGGAGTGTCTGAGGATGTAGGCTTCGTGGGAGCTGCCTGGGTACCTTGCACATACTTGTAGAATCAGCATCCTGTGATCACACATTATCTGCACGTTCATGGAGTGAAAGCCCTTCCTGTTGACGAAGGCACCGAGCTCACCTGCTGGTGCCTTGATGGCCTCTGGCTCGCTGTTCCTGGCTTGCCTGGTCCCAGCAGAAGTGGATGAAGATCAATGCACGCCTGAACAGAGCGTCTGTGACCTGCTTGACACAAGTGTGGACAGCTAATTGGGGGACACCACAAAGATCACCCACCAAGCCCTGGAAGGAGCCAGAGGCATAGAAGTTGAGGGCAACTGTGACCATCAGAGCCACTGGCATGGGGTGTCCACCCACACAGTTAGGAGAGATCTCAGGGCCAATCATCGACAGATGTAGTTGACTGCCTCCCTTGACACTCGGAGCCTCCTTTGGCACTGCACCTCAATCATATTGAGGTAGCTGCTTCGCCGCCTGTATACCCTGGCAGCAGGATAGTGGCACCTTTTGCGGCCCCTTCCACCTTGGATGACCTCTTGGCCCTGCGCCCCTTGTGCCTGCACCTGTACGCCCAAAGTGGCTCCCCTGGAGGCCAAATGTGCACTCCTGGTCTCCTCATTCTTGCCCTCCCTTCCTCCTCAGAGGAGCTGCCTCCAGTGTACATGTCAGATCCCATACCCAGGCTAAAGGGAGGCCTCTGGAAAGCTGCAGGCCCCATAAAGATTACTGACTGCAGAGTGCTGACCTGAAGGTTCAAAGTACACTGGAACGTGGCTGGAATTCATTCTGAACTGCTGCAGATCACACAGGCAAGTTTAAAAAACTTTCTCCAATAAGTACTTCATAGGCCAGATTCACAACCCCACTGAGCCTTCTTATCCCACCCGTGGATGAGGTTCATTAAAAAGTCTCTTACCCACCTAACCGTTGCGCCTATGCGCCAACCTGAAGATCGCACGGGCGCCTGATTGACGAATTAAGGACCTTAACTAGCCCATTAATTAATGGCCGGCGCGTCAAACTTCATCGCGTGCCCGCCCAGCGAAATATCGCGATGGCGCGCGGTGATGTCAGGACGCTCGCCCAACGTCACCACGCGTCATTTTACACGCTGACGTGCGGGGCCGCCCCCCCACACGTCAAACAGAAAATTCTGTCCTAAGTCTCCCTTCACCTGGACCCCTCACCCCCACTCTGTTATTTGCCTTGTGTATAATTACCCACAGACTTTTAGCAGGCTTGTCAGCAGAGATTTCTGATTTTCTGGTGTCTGCTTGAATTCAGCACCCCTTTGAGGGATCTGTGGCAACAGCAGGGAAGTTGTTCAACCAATCAGATTGAATAATCCTCACAAATAGCAAAGTAGGCAGTAAAAAAGAGGAAATATAAATCACATTTAAATCATTGTATAGGAAGCAAAATAAAGATTTAGGCATACACATAGGAAGGGAAGACATAAAGCAAAATACAAAAACTGTAAAAAAATTATTTTTAATTTTTTTGAAATCTGCAACATTATATTCCTTGAGGGAATGAAACTCCACAATTGTTAAATTACAATTTCAGGGACAGAGAGATTTCCAGCAGTAATTATGACTTACTACACTCAGTTACTTCCAATTCAATAGGGCTTAAGGTTTTCATTGTTCTTTAGTGTGTCACGAATGTGTAATTATGATATTACAGAATTTAAGAACATCTGCTTTAAAGGCACATTTCGGTTTTCAAATCTTTACATTGTGTTATGGACCACGATGGGAGAGTGTGCAGTTAATTCTAGCCCCACCTCCCCACAGGTCTCAACAATAGTTTAAATGTTTAATTCACTCACAAAACTGGCCAATTGTTTACCCTTTGACACTGTTATTCCCAGAATAAAAAGACTAACCATGCTTCTTTCAGAAAACACAAAACAAATTTTGATTTATTATAAAACAAACTACTTTTTAAAAACGTTAATAAACTCATTAACATACAAGTTGTAGTTTAGAAGTGTAACGATTTACCGTCTTTTTAAAAAACTGATATTCGGACCCCCATACGCTCACAAACAAACACAATACCGGACAAAACAAACACAGTTCAGTGCAGAGGCTTGAGTATGGGAAAGTTTCTTTCAAAAGGATAAAATTCAAAAAGATCTTGACGCTGCTGATCTATCAGAATTCTGGTCATAATAGATCTGGAAGTTCTTTCAGACGGATTTGGTGGTGAAACTGTCCATGGTGCCTCTTACTTATCACTACTTGCAAACTTACAAAAAAAAAGGTGAGTTATTCCAATGAGATGTTTCTGAGGAAAGCTTAACACAAAGGTGGGCAGAGAGAGGGAAAGAGATTGTCTTTTCCTTGTGGCCTGCTTCTTCTAAGGCACCTCCACACTCAATCTCTGACTGAGAGTTTTAAAGACTTAAGATGTTCAAAAGAATACTTCTCTTAGGCCAGGTGCTTTTAACCAATCAGCAAGAGCCTTTAGCCTGGCAACAGCAGTTCTTCGTTAACTTAGATATACAAAGTATCTCTCCCTCTCCAGGTGTTCCCTGCCGGACATCTATCTTGACCCATGGTTTCTTGAAGAATGGCATAGTCACAGCCCCGAATTAACATTGTAAACTGTTAAAAATAACTCTGGGAAGAATATCCAAAATTCAATGTACTTCAAATTTTCCCAAACCGGGTTCCTCACAATTACAAAATGGAAGTATGGACAGACGACAAGGCACTTTTTGGCGTTTATTCAACCCCTCGTCAGACTCATATCTCTAGAGCTGGCTATGAAGAATCATTGAAAATGCAAAGACCCCTCCAGGGATGTCAATTAAATGCTAAATGAAAACCCTTTTCCTTCTGAGGGAACAGGAGACAGCAAGGGGCCTCAAAGGACCTCCACATAACTAACTTCTTTCCCTGGTGGATCAATGCTTCATCAAAGTTAACATAGCAGCTATGTTAAGTTTTGGAACTGTACAAAGTATGCCTGAGAACAGCCATTTTGTGTGCAGAACAGAAAGAACACTGAGAAACAACTTTAGAGGAGGTTCTTGGCCAAGAGAAGACATAGAGGAAGGTATTGAGAAATCAACTGCTGTTCTGCCAAAAGAGTCCAGGAAATCTGCAAGTGCCAAAACCGCAGCATCAGTGAGAAATAGGAAACCTTCCCTCTTTCCCGAAAGCCTGCTGACCTGTTGAGTTCACCTGAAAAGGCAAACCTCCGAATAGTTGACTGCAGAAGCCATCGCAGCTGTTAAATCAAACCTCAAGTTTCAACTCCTTCACTTCAAAAGGAGGAATGGGACTGCAATCATATCTCATAGAGACAGATTTGAACTCTCATTTTAAAGTATTTTTTTAATCTTTATCTGCTTTTAATCTTTGTATCTGTATTTTAGTTAATAACTTTATCACTTTTACCTAAGTAACTTTCAACAGTAGTTTTTGTAATAAACTAAAGGTTATTTTGTTTAAGACTAAAGCTTTTCTTCTGGGCTATTTTTAAATTGAACCATGCATAAATTGAAAGGGGGCTACATTCACACACAATTTCTCAGCTCAAGGGCCATTTTACAGAAACCCCTTTCACATGGTTGTGCCAAGTGTGATAATAGTGGGTGGTCAGTCTAAGTTAATGCCTTAACAATGCTAAATGTGCACATTCCATCGTTGAAGACTGCAACATCACACCCTGTGGAGAACCAGAGTATTATTGACAGCAACACGCAGATTTCCGCTTTTAACTGCGCATGTGCGGATATCAGAGTTGCTGTCTGGTTTGCCCAGTAATAACAGTGCACACCGACAGTCTCGCTGTCATTAGTACAGCAAAATCCAAGCCAATTTTTCCTGCCTGCCCTGGAGTTAGAAATGCTTTTATGTCCAACATAGTCAAGTTACAGAAGAACAGCTTAAGTCACCACATTCTCTGTGGAACCATTCACCATGTAACCAAGCTTTTGTTTCAAAAGTTCAGCGAATGTATGCATGCAATTCTGAATGTCACACTTTGGCCACTGCACATGTCTATATCGCATCTCCATTGAATCCGTGCCGGTGTTTAAGATTTTCTTCTGTAAATTTGACTATAGGTAATTAGCTATAGTCCATGAGGGACCAAAGGCATCTCTCTCTATTAGAGAGAGAGAGGGAGGGAGGGACACACACACAGAGACACAGTGGTTATATAGCTTGACAAACACCACTCCACATCAAGCATTGAGAAAGACAAGGAAACATCCCTTCATGAACTACCACAGCTGATACGGGGATTGAACCCACGCCATTGGCGTCATTCTGCACCACACTCTGGGCATCTAGCCAAATTATGCAACAGCTTGCACAGATTGTCTTTTAAACACTTTACTTCATTAGGATGAGGAATGATCTAATTTATGTATTTAAAATGATAACATGCATCTGATAGGATAGATATAGAAAATATTTCCTTGCGTGGATGAATGCAGAACGAGGGATGAAAATCTTAAAATTTGTGCTAGAACATTTAGGAGTAAAATATCAAGCACTTTTTCTCACAAATGGCAGTAGATTAATTGAAATTTTCAAAACCAAGATTGATAAATTTTGTTTTAAGTAAGGGCATCAAGGAATATGATCAAAGGTGGGTGAATGGAACAGATCAGCTATAGTTTAATTGAATAGCAGAATAGGCTCAAAGGGCTGAATGGCCTACTCCTGTTCTTGTGTAAAGATAAAAGTGTCTATAGTGTCTCAGGTCAGTGCTTTTGTATGTAACATTACATGTCTTGAACATTCCTAAAAAGTCTCGCTTAAGTTAAGGCAAACAAACTTATGAAGGACAACGATAAAGCAAATCAAACAGACAAGGGAGGACATGGAGAGAGAAAAAATAAATCAGAATTAGTCACCTTTAACTTCTTGTATATATTCTTTACCAAATTTGATAAATATTATTTGGTCCAATAAATACTTCTGAACAAGCATAAAAGCCCACTCAAACACTTCCTAGATTTATGTTTTCATACCTCGCATGCACAGCTTGCACTTACAGATGTTTGGACATACAAAGGATTAATGAATATAAGAGAAGGCTTTCATGCATTGCATCACATTTCAAAAACTATTATTGAACCACCACAGCTTATTTCAGTGCCATCTTGCAAAGTTTAACCTTACAAGGAAAGGTCACCAGTTCAATACAATTGCCCATAAATCATTTTAAAGAGTGTGCCTATATAAACAGTGTGTCTTGTCAGAATACACGAAAGAAATCAAGAGACATTAACATCCATTCAATAACATCCAAATATTCTGGATCAGAACATACAAGAGCAACATTACCTGGAACAATACAGAACTAACTCCCTACATATTGCCACAGAAAGGAAATAGAGAATAAAATATCACTGGTCATTATGGCTATATAGGCACACATCTAAGAAAGAAAAGTCTGTGATCCAGCTCTTTTAAAATTGTTGAGGAAATCATGAAAATCATTAGAATGAAATCCTGTAAGATATAATCCTGTATTCTATAGGTGGTCTTCTATAAGAATTGAAAATTATTATAATTCACAACACGGAGACAATACTCCACTGAGGAACAGTAGTATGATAAAGGTGGACTTACAAAATGCATATTTCTGTATTTTAAGTTGTGGTATTGCACATCAAATATTAGGAATAATACTCAGCATTTATGTATCATTAGGCTGCAGGAAGCCCCTCCCATGAAATTACATATACAGGTATGTATCACACGTGCTTCTCGTATCAAATCAAGTAAATATTCAAATTACTCAGATTAACTTCACTGGTTGGATCATACAATATTAATGTGCATAACAAAGAACTCACTGGGACTGAAACATCATTATTAGTGTTTTGTGCCACCAGGAAAATATAGAAAATGAAGACTAAATAACCTTGCATGCAGTAGCTATAATCGCTTTGCCAGTAGAACTGACAGATACTGGGGAGAAATCTACCACCTCCGCCTGAGAAAATAATGAGACACATAACGGACCTAAAGCAGTGAAGAAAGCACAGGGAGGTGGAGGGGAGCGGGGCGGTTTGGCAGCGGTGGGTAGCATTTAAGAGGAGAAAAAGAAAAAGGGACAATGTCTTTTGTACATTTTTTCTTTAACCAACTGGGTGGTAATCTGAAGTACAATAAAATCAACAAAATGAACAATGGAGAAGTTCTATAATGGGCATGCGATTCGCTGCACCCAATTACTGTCAGGAGCTGAAGACAAAACCCTATTCCTTTATATTCAATTTGCAACTCTATAATTCCTCACGTGGCTGCATTGTTATAACTCACTACACGATTTTTTTTTTTGTTTGTATGGCTGCAGAAGCAGTTACAGTTTGATGACAAGGTTAGCAATCGATTCAATGGCTTCAGCTGATGCAGTGTGAATAGTTGTGATGCCATTAGGAATGGATATCTCATGGCAGAGTTTCAGCACATGGGTGATGGTCTGACTAGGATGGCCACAGTCATCTGACCTGTTCCTCATGTTCCACTTGTGGAGCAAGCGGCCACATCTTCCCTGGCTAGTCCTCAAGCTTTTGGGGATTGTCCAGATTTTCTGTGGAAGATGGAAACCTGGGACTTCACCACATGCGTCAGTTACCAGGTTGCAGTGGTAATGTTTGCAATCAACCAGGAGGTGTGCCATCGAGAGGTGGAGCTGTCATCAGTCTGTAGGGTGTGGAGCATGCTCCAGCACGAGATTTCAGATGAATGCATGGAGTTTTTTGAGATCCTGTGTCAATGGGAGAGCTTTGTCAGCTGTTAGCTGGCAGTGTCCTTTGAGGACGATGTTTTCCCTGCAGACATCAGGAGGTTCAAAGCTGTGTTGGTTTCAACATCGCAGAAATAATCCTCATTCCAAGAGGTGGATTTGTGTGGTAGCTCCTGAGCTAGGTTAAGTACGTAAGATCTGTACCATGTAACGGTTAGATCAGAGTCTACCTGCCTATGGCTAAAAAATCTTAATGAAAGAGTTTAGATGCATCATGTTCTTTCATATTCTATCTAGACAAGGACAAATTTTGCTGTAACGGGACTCATGAAACAATAATTAATCTTTCTTTGAAATAGTTTTAAACATTCCAAACAATGCTAAAATTGTGGAATCAATTACAGCAGTAAGGAGGGATGACATCTTAGAAGGCTCCTCAAATGAAGCCATATGGGTAGAACTGAAAAACAAAAAAGGAGCAATTACATTGCTGGGAGTGTACTATAGGCCCCCAAACAGTCAGAGAGAAATAGAAGAGCAGATATGTAGGCAAATTTCAGAGAAGTGTAAAAATAATAGGGTAGTAATAGTGGGGGATTTCAACTTCCCCAACATTAACTGGGTTAGTCATAGTGTGATATGTTTAGAGGGAGCGGAATTCTTAAAATGTATCCAGGAGAGCTTTTTAAGCCAGTACGTAGAAGGTCCTACAAGAGATGTCCTGGACTTAATTTTAGGGAATGAAGCCGGGCAAGTGGTAGAGGTATCAGTGGGGGAGCATAGAACCATAGAATACTACAGCACAGAAAACAGGCCATTCGGCCCTTCTAGTCTGTGCCAAAATATTATTCCGCTAGTCCCATTGACCTGCACCTAGTCCATAACCCTCCAGACCTCTCCCATCCATGTATCTATCTAATTTATTCTTAAAACTTAAGAGTGAGCCCGTATTTACCACGTCAGATGGTAGCTCATTCCACACTCTCACCACTCTGAGTAAAGAAGTTCCCCCTAATGTTCCCCCTAAACCTTTCCCCTTTCACCCTAAAGCCACGTCCTCTCGTGTTTATTTCTCCTAATCTAAGTCTCCTAATCTAATCTAAAGAGCCTACTCGCATTTACTCCGTCTATACCCATCACAATTTTGTAAACTTCTATCAAATCTCCCCTCATTCTTCTACACTCCAAAGAATAAAGTCCTAACCTGTTTAATCTTTCACTGTAACTCAACTCCTTAAGACTCGCCAACATCCTAGTAAATCTTCTCTGCATTCTCTCAATCTTACTGATATCCTTCCTGTAGTCAGGCGACCAGAACTGCACACAATACTCCAAAGTTGGCCTCACCAATGTCTTATACAACCTCACCATAACATTCCAACTCCTATACTCAATACTTTGATTTATGAAGGCCAGTATGCCAAAAGCTTTCTTTACAACCTTGTCTACCTGTGACGCCACTTTCAGGGAATTATGTATCTGAACTCCCAGATCCCTTTGTTCCTCCGCACTCCTCAGTGCCCTACCATTTACTGTGTATGTCCTACCTTGGTTTGACCTTCCAAAATGTAACACCTCACACTTTTCCGCATTAAATTCCATCGGCCATTTTCTGGCCCATTTTTCCAGTTGGTCCAGATCTCTCTGCAAGCTTTGAAAGCCTTCCTCGCTGTCCACAACGCCTCCAATCTTAGTGTCTTCAGCAAACTTGCTGATCCAATTCACCACATTATCATCCAAATCATTGATATAGACAACAAACAACAATGGTCCCAGTACAGATCCCTGAGGCACACCACTAGTAACAGACCTCCAGTCTGAGAAGCAATCATCCACTACCGCTCTCTGTCTTCTCCCACACAGCCAATTTCGAATCCAGTTTACAACCTCTCCATGGATACCAAGTGTCTGAACCTTCTGAACTAACCTCCCATGTGGGACCTTGTCAAAGGCCTTACTAAAGTCCATGTAGACAACATCCACAGCCTTTCCTTCATCTACTTTCTTGGTTACCTCCTCAAAAAACTCTACAAGGTTCGTTAAACACAACCTACCACGCACAAAGCCATGCTGACTATCCTTAATCAGCCCTTGGCTGTCCAAATAATTATATATCCGATCTCTCAGATCTATCTGCATATTGCAGATAGTGATCATAACTCCGGTACGTTCAAGGTTGTTATGAAAAAGGACACAGATGGACCAGAAATCAGAGTCCTTAATTAGGGAAGACCGATTTTAATAAGATCAGATATGATTTGGCCAGAGTGGACTGGGAGCAGCTACTTTTAGGTAAATCTGTATCAGAGCAGTGGGACTCATTCAAGAAGGAAACAGGGCCAACATATTCCAGTAAAGACAAAGGGCGGGACCAACAAATCCAGGGAACCCTGGATGTCGAAGGATATACAGGATTGGATAAAGATAAAAAGGGAGGCTTATGGCAAATACTGAGGGCTCAAAACAGCGGAAGCCCTAGAGGAGCATAGAATGTGTAGTGGGGGGAAAATTTAAAAAGGAAATTCGGAGAGCAAAAAGGGGGCATGAAAAAACATTAGCAGGTAAAATAAAGGAAAATCCAAAGTTATTTTACAAGTACATTAAGAGTAAGAGGATAACTAGGGAAAGAGTAGGGCCCATTAAGGACCATAGTGGTAATTTGTGTGTGGAGCCGGAAGACATAGGTAGGGTTCTAAATGAATACTTTGTGTCGATGTTCATAAGTGAGAGGGACAACGTGGGTATGGAAATCAGGCAGAAGGATTGTGATACAATTAAAGAAATTAGCATAGAAAGGGAGGAGGTTCCAAGTGGTCTGGCAGACTTAAAAGTAGATAAATCTCCAGGCCCAGATGAAATGTATCCCAGGCTGTTGAGTGAGGCAAGGGAGGAAATAGCAGGGGCGCTGGCAATAATTTTCAATACCTCTCTGGCCATAGGAGAGGTGCCAGAGGACTGGAGGGCAGCCAGTGTGGTACCATTATTCAAGAAGGGAGGAAGGGATAAACCAGGAACTACAGGCCAGCCAGTCTAACCTCAGTGGCGGGGAAACTATTGGAAGCAATTCTGAGGGACAGAATTAATCTACACTTGGAGAGGCAGGGGTTAATCAAGGACAGTCAGCATGGTTTTGTTAAGGGGAGGTCATGACTGACCAATTTGATTGAATTTTTCGAAGAGGTGGCCAGGTGTGTAGATGAGGGCAATGCATTTGATGTAGTCTACTTGGACTTCAGCAAGGCTTTTGATAAGGTCCTACATGGGAGACTGATAACGATGGTAAGAGCCCATGGGATCCAAGGCAATTTGGCAAATTGGATCCAGAATTGGCCGAGTGGGAGGAAGCAGGCCGTGATGATCAAGGGGTGTTTTTGTGACTGGATGCCTGTGTCCAGTGGGGTTCCACAGTGATCGGTGTTGGGTCACTTGCTGTTTGTGGTATATATAAATGATTTAGACTTGAATGTAGGAGGGTTGATCAGCAAGTTCGCCGGTGACACAAAAATTGGTGGGGTGGTAAATACTGAGGAGGATAGCCTTAGATTACAGGAGGATATGTCAGGAGAGCTGGTCAGATGGGCTGATCATTGGCAATGGAATTTAATCCGGATAAGCGTGAGGTGATGCAATTGGGCAGGGCAAGCAAGGCACGGGAATGCATGATGAATGGTAGGACCCTGGGAAGTACCAAGAATCAGAGGGACCTTGGTATGCATGTCCACCGGTCCCTTAAGGTAGCGGGACATGTAGATAAGGTGGTTAAGAAAGCACATGGGATACTTGCCTTTATTAGCTGAGGCATAAAATATCAGAGCAGGGAGGTTATGCTGGAACTGTATAAATCACTGGTTAGGCCACAGCTAGAGTATTGCGTGCAGTTCTAGAATCCACATTATAGGAAGGATGTGATTGCACTAGAGAGAGTACAGAGGAGATTTACCAGGATGTTGCCTGGGCTGGAGAGTTTTAGTTATGAGGAGAGATTGGATAGACTGGGGTTATTTTCCTTGGAGCAGAGGAGATTGAGAAGGGACATGATTGAGGGACATAGATAAGGTAGACAGGAAGGAACTTTTCCCTTTGGTGGAGGGATCAATAACCAGGCGACAGATTTAAGGTGAGGGGCAGGAGGTTTAGAGGGGATGTGAGGAAGAATTTTTTCACCCAGAGGGTGGTGGGAATCTGGAACTCACTGCCTGAAAGGGTTGTAGAGGCAGAAACCCTCATAACATTTACGAAGTATTTGGATGTGCACTTGCGATGCCATGGCATACAAGGCAATGGGCCTAGTGCTGGAAAATGGGATTAAAATAGTTAGGTACTTGTTTGACCGGCGCAGACTCGATGGACCGAAGGGCCTTTTTCTGTGCTATAGACCTCTATGACTCTATTCTGCTTTTTTCTAATTTTGAACAGCATTTCAGAAAACATAATAATCAAAATATTTAAAGATTTTTAATAAGAAATCAAAATTTACCTGAAGGATGCACTAGTAGTGCCATCACAAGAGATTGGTGATTATATGGAAAGTAGAGCTTCAATGGCATCTGGAGGGAATGTAAAAAAGCAGATTCAAAAAAACAACGATTACTGACTAGATCTATGCACTAAGTATGAAGACAAAGATTATACAGGTTAAATTTGTATTTCAGTACATCTCTCATTAAATAGCCATAATTCCAATGGAAATAGCAAGCCAACAACCAGGCAAATAGAAATAACTGGTATGGTGCAAAAGAAAAGTTCTTTTGAAACTTTAGAGCTAACAAATCAGAAGTATTTACCTCAGAAACTTTACATTGTAAAAACAATATTTAGCTGTGTTGTGTGTATGTTGCACCTAACTTTAATGCGGGCAGCAATGGCTCTGAGAGTGGGCCGGAAGCCCTGGGGCAATCTTGCCTCTGCCATTTCTGGGAGCCCCAGCCTGACTCTGTGTCCATTAGGCAATTAACTGACTGGTGTCAAAGCTCCAGGCCTTTTAAGGATAGAAATTCCATCTCCATGAGCTGCCAACCAATTGGAGGGAAGGCGCCTCCTCAGTCCCAGCAGCGCCACCGGGAGTAGTGAACAAGTGGGACTGCACCCGGCCAGGAGCAGCAACATGGGTGCCGCATTGGAACCCAGGTGAGTGGGATTATGTTTGAAGGGGCCAGTCAGACAGGTATTGGCAAGGCAGAGAGGAGGAGTCATTGGTGACAGTGGACGGGATTCTGCAGGGGTGACTTTTGCCACCGTGGTAGGGGATGGGAGCCTCAGTGGGCCACAGGGTACCCAATTAGAAAAATCCGCCCCAACCCCACCCACCCACCTAAGCCCACAGGGAGATCGTCAGAATGCCAGCAGCGATGGGAAGACGCCTTTAAGATGCCTCTGGGCAGGAAGGCCGTCCTCGACCTTCCCTGCCACTGAGATAATTGCATAGTGTGTGGTACTCTGCCCCCCGCTTTCCCTCACAATTCCACAGCGCCCCGCCTCGCAACCCACTCTCATGAGCCATGTTAAATTCTGTGCACTGCCTCAGTGACTACAAGAAAAAATGATCCTAAGGGATTTAAACTGAAAAACATAAACTAAAATGGCTGCTGTAATACAGAAAACGTTGGTCTTTGTTCTTTATTCAGCGTCAGCCATGGTTCAGTTGGTAGCACACTCAGCTGAGTTGGAAGATTCTGGGTTTGGACTTGATCACAAAAATCAAGACTGCCACTCCAGCGCAGTAGTGAGTGCTGCACTGTCAAAGTCTTTTGGATGAAACATTAAACCCATGACCTATCTGCCCTCTCAAGATGACATAAGAGAACTCATGGCACTCTTTCGAAAAACAGTAGAAAAGTTATCCCCGGTGTCCTGGCCAATACTTATCCATCATTCAAGATCACAAAAACAGATTATCTGGTCATTATCACATTGCTGTTTGTGGAAGCTTACTGTGTGAAACTTTGATGCCATGTTTACTATATTACAAAGATGACCACACTTCAAAAGTACTTCTTTGGCTGTAAAGTTGACTGTGGCACATAGGAAACGTCCAGTGCTCATGTAAAGTGCTATATAAATGCAAGTCTTTTTTTCTTTTCACTTTTGCTACTAAACCAATTATTTATGGAATTTTACAGCATATGAAGTCATCATTGATCCCACTGTGTCTGTCCCAGCTTGGTCCGAGCTACTCAATGACTCGCATTCCCCTACCTTTAATATTTTCTCCCAACTTTCATTGCATTGATTCCTTTCTAGTATATATTAATGACCTGGATTTGGGTATAGGGGGAATCATTTTAAAGTTTTCACATGACAAAACTGACATGTCAAAATAGTAAACAATGAAAAGATAGTAGCAGACTTCAAGGGGACATAGAAAAACTGGTGAAAAGGACAGACACATTGTAGATTAAATTTAATGCTGAGAAGTGTGAAATGATGCAATTTGATAGGAAAAACAAGGAGGCAATAGAACCTAAATGGCACTATTTTAAGGAGGGTGCAAGAACATAGAGATCAGGAGGTTCACATACTTTGAAGGAGGCAGCACAAGTTGATAAGGCTGTTAAAATAAGTCTACAGAATTCATGTGTTAATAAATAGAGGCATAAGAGCATAAAACCAAGGAAGTTATATTAAATTGATAATAATTGCTTTGGCCTCAATTAGAGTGTTGTACTTCCTTTAGGTAGGAAGTAGAACCATAGAAAAGTTACGGTGCAGAAAGAGGCCATTCAGCCCATAGTGTCTGTGCCAGCCAAAAAGAGAAAAAAAGAAACTAGCCACTCAGTTTAATCCCACTTTCCAGAACCTGGTCCGTAGACTTGCAGGTTACAGCACTTTAGGTGCAGATCCAGGTACCTTTTAAATGACTTGAGCATTTCAGCCTCAACCACCAACTTAGGTAGTGAATTCCAGACACCCACAACCCTCTAGATGAAAAAGCTTTTCCTCATGTCCCCTCTAATCCTTCTACCAATCCTTAAATCTATGCCTCCTGGTAATTGACCCCACAGCTAGGGAAACAGGTCTTTCCTGTCTACCCTATCTAGGCCCCTCGTAATTTTGTACACCTCAATTAGGTCACCCCTTAGCCTCCTCTCTTCTAAGGAAAACAACCCTAGTCTATTCAAATAAGATAAAAGCAAAAAACTATGGATGCTGGAAATCCAAAACAAAAACACCTGGAAAAACTCAGCAGGTCTGGCAGCATCTGCGGAGAGGAACACAGTTAACGTTTCAAGTCCGAATGACCCTTCAACAGAACTAAGTAAAAATAGAAGAGAGGTGAAATATAAGTTGGTTTAAGCGGGTGGGGGGGGGCAAGTTGAGCTGGATAGAGGGCCAGTGATAGGTGGAGATAACCAAAAGATGTCACAGAGAAAAGGACAAAGAGGTGTTGAAGGTGGTGATATTATCTAAGGAATGTGCTAATTAAGGGTAGAAAGCAGGACAAGCAAGGTACAGATAGCCCTAGTGGGGGTGGGGTGAAGGAATCGAAAAAGGCTAAAAGGTAGAGATAAAACAGTGGATGGAAATACATTTAAAAATAATGGAAATAGGTGGGAAAAGAAAAATCTATATAAATTATTGGAAAAAAAGGGGGGGGGGATCGGAAAGGGGGTGGGGATGGAGGAGAGAGTTCATGATCTAAAATTGTTGAACTCAATATTCAGTCCAGAAGGCTGTAGGCAGGTCAAGAAGAATGAAGGGGGATTGTTTACCTTTGTTACAGTCACATAGGATGTCATTTATAACCTGTAAGAGCTGTTTCAGTTCTGTGGCGGAGCGGAAATCTGTTTGCAGAAATTCAAACATGGAGTTGCTGGAAAGATGGGCATGGATTTGGGAGGTGACAACACTTTGAGAGGAAAGGGGAATTGATAATGGGACGGTAGTTTGCAAGGGCAGAGTGGTCAAGTGTTTTTTATCAGGAGGCGCAAGAATGGCAGATTTGATGACAAGGGGGACAATTGATATTTATGTTGATATAATGATATCAAATACAATATTTGAGGAGAAACAGCTGTTACCAATAACAGCTAGCATGAGCCAACAGTTTGGTGGGGAAAGGTTGAGGAGAAGAGGTGTATCTCAGAGCCATGATAAGCTTGAACAGGGCAGGAGGGAAACAGGAGAGAAACTAATAGAAGATGCAAGTTCAGGATCCAGTAACATAAATAATGACCATGACGACTGGACTGAAGTATCAGAGATCTTATAGACTCCTTAAAGCAAGGGATTTTGAATTTATGAATGCTGTCTGTAACTCAACTCATAAATTGCTTTCAAAAGCAAGCTGCTCTTTTCAATTAGAAACTGAAGAACTCACCTGAGGTTGCACCTGTAGCAGTGCTTGAACAAAACACTGTGTAAACACTTGTATAATGGTAATAATTTTAGGATGCCCATCAGAATCTAGTAGGGTGGCCCTTACAGTTTAAAGAAACAAAAAAAGCACAATTAGCATACATTACTGCCAATCATCCAGTGTTAAACAATGCATTCATGCAAAACAAAATATCTGTTTGTATCTAGGGCTATCTGATCATGCTGATCAAGGGTAATAATATCTCACTGTAATTCATACAGCTGGCTGCTCTTTAAATTCAGCTGCTTACATCTTGAGACAAGGAATCTTCTCAAATCCTGCCTTTTTTTAATCATGTGCACTCTTGGTGCAAGTTTTACAATAGAATTGAAAGAGTGAATTTCCAACGTTTAGTATGTTTCAAATCAAAATTCACTTCCTTTTGGCAAATAAGTGCATTTTACATGTTTTTCTAACTAATTTAACTCAATACAGATTATTCAGTATGACAAGTACATTGTGCTTCTTTGCATTAGATTGCATGAAAGCAACAAACAGCTGTGCAGCTGAAAACTAACTGTTCACTCTCTTTATAACAAACCATGTAGTGAATCATACTTATCCAGACATCTGTTCTATCTTTATCCTGATAATTTGGTTGGATCATTCATCTTTTTAATATTATAGACATGAGAATATACAATAGTGCCAAAGATAAAATGATAGGCCTTTCAGGGTGCCCTCATTTCTTCTGCTATGTACAGTTATGAATATAAATCACACAGTAAAATCAACACCTTCTCCCCATCATCATTTAGCAATATAAAGCTTGCACTATATCATGGGGGGAGGCGGTGGCATAATGGTATTCACTGGACTGGTAATCCAGAGATGCAGGGGACCTGGGTTCAAATCCCATCATGGCAGTATTTGAATTCAACAAAAATCTGGAATTATAAGTATAACAATGACCATGAATCGATTATCGTAAACACCAAACTGTCACAAATGTCTTTTAGGTAAGGAAATCTGCCATCCTCACCCGTGACTCTTAAATATCCTCTGAAATGGTACCAAACCACTAAAAAGCCAATAAAAAGGAATGAAACCTGGCATCGACCTGGGCACCAGAAACGACAATGGCAAACTCAGCCCTGGCTCGCAGTCTAATCATAGGCACCGTTGATAGGTGGCGGCACAGTGGTATACAGTCATTACATAGTGTTGGGAGGGAGTTGCCCTGGGAGTCCTCAACATTGTCTCCGGACCCCATGAAACCACCTACAACCCGCCCCCAGGAAACCTCCGCCTGATTACCATGTACGTGCCACACCCCCCTCAGCTGATTGATCAGTACTCCTCCATGTTGAACACCACTTGGAGGAAGCACTGAGGGTGGCAAGGGCGCAGAATGTATTCTGGGTGGGGGACTTCAATGTCCATCCTCTAATTCCATCAAGGCTCAGCCAGACCGAGCTGGGTCTGCAGCAGGTGGTGAGGGAACCAACAAGTGGAAAAAACATACTTGACCTGATATACACCAACCTGCCTGCCACAGATGCATCTGTCCACAACATTATCGGTAGGAGTGACCACTGCACAGTCCTTGTGGAGATAAAGTGCCATCTTCACATTGAGGATATCCTTCATTGTATTGTGTCGCACTACCACCGTGCTAAATGGGATAGATTTCAAAAAGATCTAGCAACTCAAGACTGGGCATCCATGAGGCGCTGTGGGCCATCAGCAGCAGCAGAATTGTACTCAACCACAATCTGTAACCTCATGGCCCGGCATACCCCCCACTCTACCATTACAACCAAGCCAGGGGATCAACCCTGGTTCAATGAAGAGTGCAGGGGGGTATGCCAAGAGCAGCACCAGAAATAGCTAAAAATAAGGTGTCAATCTGGTGACAACACAGGACTACTTGCGTGCCAAACACCACAAGACAGAGCTAAGCGATTCCACAACCAACGGATCAGGCCTAAGTTCTGCAATCCTGCCACAACCAGTTGTGAATGGTAGTGGACAATTAAACTGGAGGAGGAGGCTCCAAAAATATTCCCATTGTCAATGATGGAGGAGCCCAGTACATCAGTGTAAAAGATAAAGCTTAAGCATTCACAACAATCTTCCACTAGAAGTGCCGAGTGGATGATCCATCTCGGCCTCCTCCCAAGGTACCCAGCGTCATAGATGCCAACCTTCAGCCAATTCAATTCACTCCACGTAATATCAAGAAATGGCTAATGGCACTGGATACTGCAACTGTTATGGGCCCTGACAATATTCCGGCAATAATAGTGAAGAGTTTTGCTCCAGGACTTGCTGCCCCCCTAGGCAAGCTGTTCCAATACAGCTACAACAGTTGCATCCACCTGGCAATGTGGAAAATTGCCCAGGTATGTCCTGTACACAAAAAGCATGACAAATCCAACCAGGCCAATTACCACCCCATTTGCCTACTCTCGATCATCAATGATGGAAGGGGTCATCAACAGTGCTATAAAGCGGCACTTTCTTAGCAATAACCTGCTTACTGATGCCCAGTTTGGGTTCCGCCAGGGTCACTCAGCTTCTGACCTCATTACAGCCTTTGTTCAAACATGGACAAAAGAGCTGAACTCCAGATGTGAGGTGAGAGTGACTGCCCTTGTCACCAAGGCCACATTTGACCGAGTGTTTCATCAAGGAACTCTAGCGAAACTAGAGTCAATGGGAATCAGGGGGAAAACTCTCCACTAGTTGGGGTCATACCTAGCACAAAGGAAGATGGTTGTGGTTCTTGGAGGTCAATCATCTCAGTTTGAGGACATACTGCAGAAGTTCCTCAGTGCCCTAGGCCAAACCATCTTCAGCTGCTTCATCAATGGCCTTCCTTCCATCATGAGGTCAGAAGTAAGGATGTTCGCTGATGATTGCATAATGTTTAGCACCATTCGCAACTCCTCAGATACTGAAGCGGTCCATGCAGCAGGACCTGGACAATATCCAGGCTTGGGCTGACAAGTGGCAAGTAACATTCGTGCCACACAAGCACCAGGCAATGGCCATTGCCAACAATAAAGAATCTAACCATCACCCCTTGACATTCAATGGCATTACCATCACTGAATCCTCCATGATCAACATCCTGGGAGCTACCCCATTGACCAGAAACTGAACTGGGCTAGCCATGTAAATACTGTGGTTATAAGAGCAGGTCAGAGGCTAGAAATCCTGCGACGAGTAACTCAGCTCCTGACTCCCCAAAGCCTGTCCATCATCTACAAGGCACAAGTCAGGAGTGTGATGGAATACTCTCCACTTGCCTGGATGAGTGCAGCTCCAACAACACTCAAGAAGCTTGACACCATCCAGGAAAAAGCTTGATTGGCACCAAATCCACAAACATTCATTTCCTCCGCCTCTGACGAACAGTGGCAGCAGTGTGTACCATCTACCAAATGCACGGCAGAATCTCAGCAAGGCTCCTTAGGCAGCGCCTTCCAAACTGATGACCACTGCCATCTAGAAGGATAAGGGTAGCAGATACATGGGAACTCCACCACCTGGAAGTTCCCCTCCAACCACACACCATCCTGACTTGGAATTATATCGCTGTTCCTACACTGTTGCTGGGTCAAAAGCCTGGAACTCCCTCCCTAACAGCACTTTGGGCATACCTACGCCACAGGGACTGCTGCAGTTCAAGAAGGCAGCTCACCATCACTTTCGCGAGGGCAATTAGGGATGGGCGTTAAATGCTAGCCTAGTCAGCGATGCCCACATCTCATGAATGAATTTAAAAAATACAAATTAATTTAAGCGTTAATGGAAAGGCAAAATAGTGCAGATGGTAGAAATCCAAAATAAGAACAGGAAATGCCAGGAACACTCAGCAAGTCTGGCAGCAACTGTGAAAAGAGAAACAGAATTAATATTTCAAGTCTGTGACCTCTCATTGTGATTAATCATATTTATTAACAACTATATTTTAAAACTTACACCAAGAGCTACACATAAAGTAATAGGTAAATAGTTTCTTTTGTGGTGTGAAACTGTCTGTCTTCTACTCTTGTATGAACTATTTAAAATAAAACACACAAGCAGCAGCACGTTTTCTTTTTAAAGTGGCTGCAATCCTTTATGTGTTTCAAAAGGATGGAGTACTCTTTTCAATTGGCACTTCATTTTTTGCAAGACTTGCTACATAATAAAGATTTTTTTTCTTTATTGTTTCATGGGATGTGGGCCTTGCTGGCAAGGGCCTTCTCAGGGGCAATTAGGGATGGCCAATAAATGCTGGCCTAGCCAGCGTCGCCCACATCTCAGGAAAGAATAAAAAAAATTGTTGCCTATTCCTAATTGCCCTTGAACCGAGTGGCTTGCTTGGCCATTTCAGAGAGCAGTTAAGAGTCAACCACGTTGCTGTGGGTCTAGACTCACATGTGGGCCAGACCAAGTAAGGATGGCAGATTTCCTTCCTAAAGGGCATTAGTGAACAAGATTTTTTTTACGACAATTGATAATAGCTTCATTTATTACTGAGACTACTTTCAGACCCTGATTTTATTAATTGAAATTAAATTCCACTGGCTGTCATGGTGGGCTCATAGACTCAGACATCTACAGCACAGGAGGCCATTCGGCCCATCGTGTCCACTCCGATCAACAAATATCTGACTACACTAATCCCATTTTCCAGCACTTGGTCCATAGCCCTGGAGGCTATGGCAATGCAAGAAATATCTAAATACTTTTTAAATGTTACAAGTTTCTGACTCAACCAACCTTTCAGGCAGTGAGTTCCAGACTCCCACCATTCTCTGTGTGAAAGAATTTCTCCTCAACTCCCCTCTTATCCTTCTACCTCTTACCTTAAATCTATGTCCCCTGGTTATTGACACCTCTACTAATGGAAAAAGTGCCTTCCTATCCACTCTATCTATGCCCTTCATAATCTTATACACTTCTATCAGGTTCCCCCCTCAACCTTCGTTGCTCCAAGGAAAACAACCCCAGCCTATCCAATCTTTCCTCAAATCTCAGACCCTCCAGCCCAGGCAGCATCGTGGTAAATCTCCTCTGCACCCTCTCCAGTGCAAACACATCCTTCCTATAATGTGGTGACCAGAACTGCACGCAGTATTCCAGTTGTGGCCTAACCAGCGTTTTATATAGTTCCAGCATAACACCCTGGTCTTGTATTCTATGCCTCAGCTAATAAAGGCAAGTACCATATGCCTTCTTAACCACCTTATCTACCTGCTCTGCTACCTTCAGGAATTTATGAATATGCACACCAAGGTCCCTCTGATCTTCAGTACTTTCCAGGGTCCCACCATTCATAGTGTAATCCCTTGCGTTATTAGCCCTCCCCAAGTGCATTACCTCACGCTTTTCCGGGTTAAATTCCATTTACCACTGCTCTGCCCACCTGACCAGTCCATTGATATCCTCCTGCAGTTTACGGTTATCCTCCTCACTATTTACCACCCTACCAATTTTCGTGTCATCCGCGAACTTCTTAACTGTACCCCTTACATTTAAGTCCAAATCATTTAAGTATACCACAAACAGCAAAGGCCCCAGCACCGAGCCCTGTGGAACCCCACTTAAAACAGGGTTCCAGTCACAGAAACATCCCTCTACCATCACCCTCTGCTTCCTGCCTCTCAGCCAATTTTGGATCCAACATGCCACTTTGCCTTGGATCCCATGGGCCCTTACTTTCTTGGCAGTCTGCCATAAGAGACCTTATCAAAAGCCTTGCTAAAGTCCATGTAGACCACATCAAATGCATTACACTCATCAACACCCCTGGCTACCTCCTTAAAAAATTTGATCAAATTTGTCAAACATGACCTTCCCTTAACAAATCCATGCTGACTATCCCCGATTAATCTGTGTCTCTCCAAGTGCAGATATATTGTCCCTCAGAATTCTTTCTAGTAACTTCCCCACCACTGAGGTCAGACTGACTGGCCTGTAATTTCCTGGTCTGTCCCTTCCTCCCTTTTTTAATAATGGGACAACATTAGTAGTCCTCCAATCCTCTGGCACCTCACATGTAGCCAGATTGAATTTGAAAATTACTGCCAGGGCCCCTGATATCTCTTCCCTTGCCTCCTTCAACAGCCTGGGATACATCTCATCCAGGCCTGTGGATTTATCCACTTTTAAGGCCACTAAACCCACTAGTACCTCTTCTCTCTCTTTGTTAATTTCCTCTAACATTTCACAGTCCTCCACCCTGATGTCTATATCTGTGCTGTCCTTTTCCACTGTGAAGGCCGGCGCAAAGTATTCATTCAGGACTATACCCACGACTTCTGGGTCCACAAACAAATTACCTCTATGGTCCCTAATTGGCCCTACTCTTTCCCTAGTTATTCTCTTGCTCTTTGGGTATTTAAAAAAACCCCTTTGGGTTTTTCTTTATTCTTTGTTCCTTTTCCCACCAATGTTTTTTTCATACATTCTCTTAGCTTTCCAAATTTCCTTAGGTTCCCCTCTGCACTTCTTATACTCCTCTAAGGACTTTGCCGTACTGAGTCCTCAGTATCTGCCTTAAGCTTCTCTTTTTTTCTTAATCCTAACTTTTATGTCCCTTGATTTCCAGGGTTCTCCAGACTTGGTCCTCCCCTTTGTCTTTATGGAAACATATTTGCCCTGTACTCTTGCTATTTCCTCTTTGAATGCCTCCCACTGCTCTGACACAGTTTTATCTGCAAGTAGCTGCTCCCAGTCCATTTGGGCCAAATTGCATCTCTTTGAGCCCATCTCTTTGGGATTTGAACCCACACCCTCAGAGCATTAGCCTGGGTCTCTGATTACTACTTCAGTGACATTAACGCTACATCACTGTCTGATAATAAATTAAAGCCAAGTAACGATGAAGAGATAGTGCTAGAGCACAGAGGTACATAATTTAAAACCATATTTCCAGAAAGGACCAATGACAAATCTCAATACAAGTTAAGATAAAATGGAAACTGTATTGATTCTAACTTACTAGCATTATATGTGATTATTCTGTGTTTTGGGCACTAGATGGTAATTTTAGTGCTAGACTGCCTTGCAAGCCCAGCTACCCGTGCAAAGTGAAGAGTTAAATCTCTGATATATGCAAATACTCAGCACAGTTGGTGTAAAGATGGCATTAATATGCTGAAAATAATAAAAGCATGGCTTGTTATGACCAGCACTAAACAACTTAACTGATTTCTTCTCCACCGATGCTGCCAGACCTGCTGAGTTTTTCCAGGTAATTCTGTTTTT
Source organism: Cetorhinus maximus (assembly GCF_964194155.1). Classification (NCBI taxonomy): domain Eukaryota; kingdom Metazoa; phylum Chordata; class Chondrichthyes; order Lamniformes; family Cetorhinidae; genus Cetorhinus; species Cetorhinus maximus. The sequence continues at coordinate 110,116,375 of NC_135880.1, forward strand.
ACTTTTGTTTATTACCACTGTTATGTAACATTTCTATTCCAATTGAAGTTTATTTTTAAAGTGGATAATTATTTGATATTATTGGTTGAGTTTCGTTTCTCAGATTCTTTCTGTACACAGTGATGCACCTATCATACTACTACATTTTATGCTCCAAATATTTCTTCTTGCCATTCACCTATTATTCTGGGTTTATCTCAGGATTCATTGGCTTCTTACTCCAGAAGAGATCTTGCTGAAGACAATGGTCTTTTGTTCAAAATGCCTTTATTTACATAGTAACTATTTACAAAGGTTAAATAAGACTGAAACATAGCTGAAGAGACGGAGATGCTTCACCCTCCTCTCAGTGAGTGACATTGCTCCTTATGCATATGCTCAATAGCTATCATTAAGTTAACCCTTTACTCTACAGCCCACCGAAAGAACAGAAATATAGCATCAAAACCTTTTTAATTAAGTTTAACCTATATTTTATATAATTCTCTAGTTGCAGATGACGAATTAGTTCTGAGGAGTACATGCTTCAAACTAGACTTAGCTATTTTTTAAAAAATTCATTCATGGGATGTGGGCTTCGCTGGCTGGGCCAGCATTTATTGCTCATCGTAGTTGCCCTTGAGAATGTGGTGAGCTGCCTTGAACTGCTGCAGTCCATGTGGTGTGGGTACACCCACAGTGCTGTTAGGAGGAGAGTTCGAGGATTTTGAGCCAGCGACAGTGAATGAACAGCGATATATTTCCAAGTCAGGATGGTGAGTGACTTGGAGGAGAACTTCTAGGTGGTGGTGTTCCCATCTATCTGCTGCCCTTGTCATTCCAGATGGTAGCAGTTGTGGGTTTGGAAGGTGCTGTCGAAGGAGCCTTGGTGAATTCCTGCAGTGCGTCTTGTAGATGGTACACACTGCTGCTACCGTGAGTCGGTGGTGGAGGGAGTAAATGTTTGTGAATGTGGTGCCAATCAAGCAGGCTGCTTTGTCCTGGGTGGTGCCAAGCTTCTTGAGTGTTGTGGGAGCTGTACTCGTCCAGGCAAGTGGGGAGTATTCCATCACATTCCTGACTTGTGCCTTGTAGAACGTGGACAGGCTTTGGGGAGTCAGGAGGCGAGTTACTCGTCACATTATTCCTAGCTTCTGACCTGCTCTTGTAGCCACAGTATTTATATTATCAGTCCAGTTCAGTGTCTAGTCAATGTAATCTGGATGTTGATAGTGGAGGATTCAATGATGGTAATGCCATTGAACATCAAGGGGTGATGGTTAGATTCTCTTTTGTTGGAGATGGTCATTGCCTGACATTTGTATGGTGCGAACGTTACTTGCAGTGTTAATGATACCAGCCATGAAACAATTGTTCCTTTATAAAATAATGGATAAGGTCCCCAATTAAGTTATATAATGTGCTCCATTGAAATCTATCACCATGATCCAAATGGCAACTTTGACTTTGATGGTAGCACAATATAATAAAGACAGCAGTGCAACTTGTTTTAAGATACTGATCAACCTAGAGAGATTGGTTCTGCTGGTACAAATAAAAGCTGAGGCTACAATATAAACATGGGCAGAATTTAATTCTTCCCCACCCCTACCCAGAGTTGAGCTCAAAGAGGGGTGGGGGAGGCGCTGTTTAATTAGGTGGGGAGGTGCAGGGTGGAGACCTTTCCATCTTCCTGATTCCTTTTGATCAAGTCCTGGACAGAAAGGGTCGAGGACGGCCTTCCTAAGGAAAGTCAATTGAGGCCCTTAAAGTGACCACTTAAGGGCCTCATCCCACTACCACTCATATTCAACTAGCCCACGGATGAAGTGCCCCACCTACCATTAAAACTAACTCCACTCCTGACCCAAACACTAGGGCTTCCCCCGACTGGCCCGGTGAGCCTGCCTTACCTACCTCCACTCCAGGCTCCAGCAATGATCCTGAAGCATAGGCCTATTACAGCACCCCTCCCAGTGGCATGGGCAGTACTGGAGAGCTGATGGTCTCTGACTGACTGGCAGCTCCCTGGGGGTGCAGTGGGGGATGGAGGGGCAGCTGTGGATGGTGGGGACTTCCATTGTGAAGATGCCAAGGACCTCGCTGTTAATCAGATAGGTTCCTGATTGACACTAAATCAGATCCAGGGCAGCCATGTGGCCGTGGATGGGTTGCCACTGGCTCTCGAGCTGGTGAACGGCTGGGAGCATTAGATTCCACCCCATGTTTTCTCTGGCCATGTCAAATGACAAGTGTGATTCATTGTTTCCTGGCTAACCTGTGGCAGTCGAGATCTCTTTGGATCGACAGATCAAACTCAGATTTCAAGTAATAAAAGCAGAAAATGCTAGAAATATTCAGCTGGTCAGTCAGCATCTTGTGGTGAGAGAAACAGAGTGAACATTTCAGGTCACTAGATGAAATTGCCCAGCCTCTCGAAGGTGGTCAGGATGGGTTCCAGGCTCTGCATCAAGCCATTGAGCCAAACTGGAGGCACAATCTTCCATTCCACTGGTCATAACCTATAAGCCTTGAGGCAGGCTTTCCACTGAACCAAGCATATTACCATAGATCGCAGTGTATAAGTCAACCTTTAAAGCCTCCAAAAATCCTTCAAAAAACAGGGGTTGACTTATATGCCAAATACAAAATGTGAACTGCCGGTGTGTGTGGTCACCATTTTGAAATGTTAAAAAAAGAACTGGTAATTCATATTAATGTGGCACGGTTTATTGAATGAATTAATACCTCAAAGCTGCCTTCAACCACAATCAAAGCTTATTAAACCTGTCTTTGACATCCGATGCAATGAGTACATCAAATTCATAGAGTCACTTTGGCTGTTGCATCATCGTAAGGATCTCACTCTGAATCAGATGTAGCGCTTTCGGTTTTATAACCCTTCCTCTTCATCCATTGAATTGGGTATTCCACATTTTTTGAATGATCTGATGACAGTTTGTGCATTAATAGCATCCCACGAAATGATGATGAAACCACATAAAACATCAAGTGGGGCAGCACGCATATTTCCACTCTTGTGAAGGTTTCTTCTTTGTCAACATCCACCTATTCCATTCAGTGCCAACATGATCCTTGAATGGCATGTTGAGGCACACATCCAAAGGTTGAACTATGGATGTTAGACTCCTGGTATAACTACAATGTTATTTCTTCACAGACACCTCTTGATCTCATCGGTTATATGGGGTCTACACATGTCTCACATTAATAAGCTGCATTCTTTGTGTGGACCACTGGGATGTCTATTCCACACATTATCGATCCACAACTTCACTCTATCCTCATCCATCCATTGCACAAAAACTCCTACAGGGAACTTGGTGTTTGGCATGATTCTACACTTGAAAATTAGCATTGGCTTTAATTTTGTTCCATCGGCCATGCAGGCTAGTACCATTGTGAATTGTGCCATCTTGTGTCCTGTGGTTTTCACTGGAACTGTTTTTTCAAAACCTTTCCATTCCACAATTTGGTTGCTGGGCACATCAAAATTCATGGGTGTTTAATCCATGTTGCCAATGTGACATAATGGACATTCATGTTTTTGCTGTGATCTGATGATGAATCGTTGGAAACTAGTCATTTTGGCATCGAGATCTTTGGTAGTCTCTGAGCGATGATGCAACACTAGACATTTTTGTTCCATAAAGCAGCTACAAAAACTTAACTTGCTCTGAAATCTTTAACTGGACTTAGGGTTTAATTTAGTCCACTTAAATATACATATACAGACTGCATTTCTGGTGACAATGAAACTATTCTGACAATTTGCGAGGGCCCATTCCGATACATGCTTCTCAAGTTCAGGTCAGTGGCTGGTCCCTGTTCTCATGGCGCATTTAGTCTTGGGAAAATTCTTCAGGGGGATTCCTTCTTTCATTCTCACACCAGTTTTTCACTAACATCAAATACCCTCAATACAGCAGTTATTGGACAAGTTAGCAAATGTTACGACTTTTGGCTTGAAACCAGTTCTATACTTCATTTGTTTTGTTGGAAGACTCATTTTTATATATAGATTGACATGTGCGGTCTGCTCTGTGTGGGCATTTCTTAAACTCCCATGTATCACCTGCTTGATCTTTTACACCCAGTTATAAGGTATCAGTAAATAAAATATGCATTTGTGGGGTGAAAAATTGAGGCCGACTACTAATATGAGTATAGCATGTTGTGGCTGAAAAGAGGGTCAATTTATACACTGAGTTGACTTATACACCATAATCTATGTATTTGTCAAGAAAAGCAGCCTTCTTCTGAAGCTTATCTACATGGTCATTATCTGAGTCCTCCATAGCAAAAGTAGTCTGTGAATTTGCCCTCCAGCAAAGCGGTGCTTGTGGTCTACTTTCCAACTGGTGTGGCTGTTGTCCACTTGTGTTGGCCTGCACCAGTGAGGACCCGCACTCTAAGCTAGCCTCTAGGTTCCACATGCTTTAAGTCTCTGAGCTGGTATCTGCAACAGTGACAGCAAATGATGCAGTGCCTACTTCCTCATCTCTTCGCCCTGGGTGAGGGAGGTGAGATGGCTCTTTCTCCTCTTCCAGATCCTCTAGCGGATCAAGGTGGATATTGCACCTCGGTGCCTGCAATGATAAAGCTAGACTGGTTAGGGTACAATGCAATAGCCACAACAGAAGGATGTGAGAGATAAGACCATACAGAGTTTTTGAGTAAGGATGGGTTTGCAAATTAGGGGTCAGGAACAATTTTGGATATGCAAGGAAGCTGGAGTGGCTGTATATCTCCATGTGAGATGTCCCCTGCCTTGCTAATACCTATGCCGTCTGCCACTTCCCTACTGATAACCGCGAGCACCACCTCCTCAAGGACAGTGATCTCATGGAGCTGTGCATCCCCTCCTCCAGTCAATTCCTGCTGCCTCCTATCATATGCTATCTTGTCCGGAAGACAAAGAGTAGTCATTGTGAATGAGTATGTTAGCAGGTGTGCGTGATGCCTTATTTGTTTGAAGAAATGTGTCTGTGGTGTGAGCAATGTCTATGAAGGATGCAATAGTGTGGGATGTGTAAGGGCATAGTTAGATGGTGAATTAAGTATGTGGAGGTTATGATGGCTGATGGTGGTGTAGATATTGAGAAATGTGTTTGAGAGTTGAGATCTTACCTTGATCAACTGCTTAGAATATAAAAGTAAGGAAGGGATACTGAACTTTTACATGATCTTATGCAGGGTTGGAATCATGTATGCAGCTTTGGGAAGGATACAAAAGCAATGGACAATGTACACCAGGATGTTACAAGAGTGTGTTTATGAAAAGAGACTTGAGAAGTTGGGTTTTTTCCACTAGTGTTGAGAAGCTAAAGCAGTAATCTGTTAGGGGGAAGGAAGATTTGAATAAGTAAATACACACAAACACAGAAATGTTACAGCACAGGAGTTGCCATTCAGCCATCATGTCTGCACCAGCTTTCCAATGAGCAGTTTACTTTGTACCATTCTCCTATCTTTTCCTGTAACCCTGCATATTCTTACCTTTTAGATATCCTACCTAATTTCCTTTTGAATTCTTCAACTGAACCTGCCTCCACCATACCCTCAGATGGCGCATTCCAGACCTTAACCACTCGCTGCATGAAAAAGATTTTCCTCATGTTGCTTTTGCTTCTTTTACCAATTACTTTAGATCTGTGCCCTCTCGATCTCTTCATGAATGGGAACAGTTTCTCCCTATCTATTCTGTCCAGACCCTCATGACCTTGAATACCTCTATCAAATCTCCTCTCAGCCTTCTTTTCTCCAAGGAAAACAGCCTTAACTTCTTCAATCTGTTTTGGCACAGAAGGTGGTAAATGCTGAGTTTCTTAAATCCCAGAGGGCAACTTGAAACACCTGCCACAACTGTTTTGCAATTTGTATTTTATTTCAAGATGTGTGCCTTGAATTCAGTAGTAATAAGTCAACCCAGTCTTAGGGGTTTTTTACAAAGCTGAATTAAACATTAATAAAAGAAAAGATTTTAAGCACATACATAGGTCTACGCACTACTACCATAATAACTCCTAACTTCCCTAATTAATCTGGCTCCCAATTACACCTCCGTTAAGGCAACAGTAAAACAAAATAGGCAAAGCACACAATACCCTGGACAGTGATATTCAAAGTGACTTTTCTTAGCTTCGGTTCCTGTAGACAGCAACTTGATGCATAGAGGCTGGAGGCGTTTCACACTTGTGTTAGATCTTAGAATGCCTTCTCTCTTACACATGACCTCATCTCCTTTGCACATGTTTCTCCATTTTTAATGTAAATTCCATTGTTCCAATATGTTTTTTCAAGAGTAATTTGACAAGGAAGTATTCAATGAATGGCATGACACTGGGAAGTTTTGAGGAACAAAGGGACTTTGGCGCGTGTGTCCATAGATCTCTGAAGGTGGAGGGGCATGTTAGTGGGGTGGTGAAAAAGGCATACGGGACACTTGCCTTTATCAATCGAGACATAGATTACAAAAATAGGAAGTTCATGTTGGAGTTGTATAGAACATTGGTGAGGCCACAGCTGGTGTACTGTGTGCAGTTCTGGTTGCCACATTATAGGAAGGATGTGATTGCACTGGAGGGGGTGCAAAGGAGATTTACCAGGATGTTGCCTGTGATGAAACATTTAAGTTATGAAGAGAGGTTGGATAGACTTGGGCTGTTTTCATTGGAGCAGAGAAGGCTGAGGGGCGACCTGATCAAGGTGTACAAGATTATGAGGGACATGGATAGGGTGGATAGGGAGCAACTGTTCCCCTTAGTTGAAGGGTCATTCACATGGGGACACAAGTTCAAGGTGAGGGGCAGGAGGTTTGGGGGGGATGTGAGGAAAAACTTTTTTACCCAGAGGGTGGTGACGGTCTGGAATTCGCAGCCTGGGAGGGTGGTGAGGCGGGTTGCGCACTTGGCATGTCATAACATTCAAGGCTATGGGCCAAGTGCTGGTAAATGGGATTAGGTGTGTAGGTCAGGTGTTTCTCACGTGTCGGTGCAGGCTCGATGGGCCGAAAGGCCTCTTCTGCACTGTGAGATTCTGTGAACTTTACTTTTCTCATAATATAAATCTTTCATAGTACTCATATTATCGGTAACCTTTGGGAAAAGTAAACACACTGTTTGGCTTAGCTTCTTATGGCTAGGTGTAACGTCTTACCATCTCTTTGAAATTCAAACTAACCTAATTTATTTTAAAATGCAAATGTTTCTCACAGCTCACATTCTACAACTTAAGCCATGTTTACTTATTTAGTATTTCAAACCTAGCTTCCCTTTTGATAATTCAAAAGCTCCAGACCAGCTGTCTCCAATTCAATTAAATCCGCCCCCCGCACACATCCACACAGAGAAAATAATCCAAACCCCACTATTAACCTACCTTTACAATAAATCACAATAATGTTGTGAAAATTATTATATTTTCATGACAAATCTATCTTCATAACTGAAGTTCATCATCGCTGGAACCATTCTTGTGAATATTTTCTACACTCCCTCCAATGTTGTCACAAGCTTCCTAAAGTGCGGTGCCCAGAACCGGATGCAATACTCCAGCTGAGGCCAAACTAATGTCCTATACAATTTCAACATAAACTCCTTGCTCTTGTACTTTATGTCCCTGTTAATAAAGCCTACGATACTGTATGCTTTATTATATGCTCTCTCAACCTGTCCTGTCACCTTCAATGACTTTTGCATATATACACCGCGGACCCTCTGCTCCTGCACCTCTTTTAGAATTGTGCCTGTTATTTTATATTGTCTCTCCATGTTCTTCCTACCAAAATGAATCTCTTCACATTTCTCCGCATTGAACTTCGACTGCAACCTGTCCACCTATTCCACCAACATGCTTATATCCTCTATGTTGGTCTACACTATTCTCCTCGCAGTTCACAATGCTTCCAAACTTTGTATCGTCCGCAAACTTTGAAATTGTGCCCTGTACACCAAGGCCTAGATCATTTATATCAAGAAAATCAAAGGTCCCAATACTGACCCTTGGGAAACTCCACTACAAACCTTCCTTCAGCTCGAAAAACGTAACCACTAATCTCTGTTTCCTGTCACTCTGCCAATTCTGTATCCTTCTGCTACTCTTCTTTTTATTCCATGAGCTATAATGTTGCTCACAAGTCTGTTGTGTGGCACTACATCAAAAATTATGAGGCTGATAGAGAGGTGATAACAAAAGGATCTACATTTATGGTCACAAAACAAATTAAAGGGAAAATTAGAATATTTTCATCCACAGGATGGTTAGAATGTAGAATTCTTTGTCATAAACCATGGAATATAAAATTTTTTAAAGTGAATTTGATAGTTACAGATCACAGGAGTGAGCAGAAAACTTATTTATCATTCGAAGTGATGGTGACCATCAGAGGTGTTTGATAGGATTCCATTGGGTACACAGGCAACTGCCAAGGCCGATCTGCACCTGGAAGGTTCTGCTGCAAATAAGACAGGATACTGCAGACAATTGAGTTTTGGGATAGCTGCTGGTTTGAGATTTCCACTCTTTGCGTTTTCTTTTTGCATCTGATATGTGCTTGCTTTCGAAGAAGGCTGCATCCTTTTTCATTTGATCACGCCACATGCAGCGATCTGGGCAAGCTTCCCCCAGGACTCAGGGTTGATATCAAAACTCCTAAGCAAAGCCTTGAGGGTGTCCTTGTAGCACTCCCTTTGATCGCCATGAGACCGCATCCCAGACACAAGCTCTGCACACAACATTTTCTTTGGTCAGCCAGTGTCAGTTATTCTGGCTACATGACCAGCCCAACTCAACTGTGACTTACTCAATATGGTGTGGATTCTTGGCATCCCAGCTCAAGTAACTCAGTGTCTGGTGTTTTTCTGCCATCTGATCTTCAGAAGCTTCCAAAGGTAGCTCAAGTGAAAGTGGTTGAGCTTCTTGGCATGACTCTGGTACACAGTTCTAGTCTTGCATGCATAGAGCAGAGTGGACAGAAATATTGCTCTACAGACTTCAGTTTGGTAGACAGACTTACCCTCTTCACTCCCAGACTGATGTTCGAAGTCTTCCAACACACACGTCTCATCAAGATATAGACAGCTCGAGAGAGTGTGCTGTCAGAACCTGCTGCTGACAGGTTTTGGACATGAACTGAAACCTTGGGCTCAAGATCAGTTTTCCTGGAGCAGACTGGTACACTACTTGAGAGATGAGTACGATTTAACTACACTAAGCCCTCACAAAGTTGTGGTTGTGTTCTTGAAAAATCCTGACTTTAAGTGAATCATAGGTTCCCATGGGAATCAGTGTTAAAGCCAGGGTTAGGTTCCTTTGGACATTTCTTGCTTGGGAAAAAAAACAATGCACAAGTTGAAATACTGCACCATATATGTGCAGCACTGTGCATTTCTTGTTGAAATAACTTGCAAAATAACATACATCACTAAATATAAAGGAAATACAATATACAAATTAAATTCTTTTGAAGTATTACAGTACTCATCTTAGTATATAGTACTTAAAGATAGACCAGGCCCCATCTAGTGGCAGACGTTGGTCAGTGGAGGTAATAGCTGAAGTCCTGGCTACCTGCACTGAGCAACTTTGGCCACTAGTTGGAGCCCAAGTCTTAGTGCGAGTTCAGAAGTGAAGCTAGGAGCGGAGAAAGAAATAAGGAGCCACTGAAGAAAAAATCCAGAGGACTCAGGGAAGAACAGGGGCTGGTGGGCAAGCGTGGGGGAAGCCAGCAAGGGTGGGGGAAGTGGGAAAGAGTTGGCAAGGCCAGAAGAGGTGGGGGAGGGGCAAGAGGAAGAGGAATTGAGGGTGAGGGTAGAAGCGCTGTGGGAAGAGTGTCATGTCAGTAGACAGGCCATAGAAGAGGAAGTCTGTGGCAAACAATGTTAAAGTGAAACTGGCAGCATTAAACAGATATACTGACATAATTTTATTAACTAAAGTGAAACAACGTTAAGCGAGTCAACGTTAAACAAGGATCGATCTCCCATTCCTGACTCAAGTGACTTAATACTCAAGAGATTTCTAGAGAGATAGAATTGAAAAATAGAGAAGTTATGCTAAACTTATATCAAGCCTTGGCAAGAACACTCGGAGTACTGTGCGCAGTTCTGGTCTCCATATTATAAAAAAGGATGGTGCCAGAACAGCAAGGTTATACCTATCAGGAAAGTATGAACAGGCTGGGATTCTTTTCTCTTGACGGATAACCTAATAGGTTTAAAATGATGTAAGACTTTGATAGAGTAGAGAGTCTTCTTACTTGGGTGAAACAGCAAAACTAGAGACCATCAATATAAGCCAAACACCAAGAAATCAAATGTAAACTTCAGAAAAAAACTTCTTTACCCAAAGAGTGGTGAGAATGTGAAACTTGCTACCACAAGTAGTTGTTGAGGCAAATAGCATAGATGCATTTAAGGGGAAGCTAGAAATGCATATGAGGGAGAAGGGAATAGAGTGTATGCTGATATTTAGATATGAAAGGTGGGAGAAGGTTTGAGTGGAGCATAAATGCCAACATGGACCGGTTAGGACAAATGGCCTGTTCCTGTGCTGTATATTCAATGTAATTTGTCTTAGTTCCTTTGAATTTTAGCAATCTCTCTTTACATTCACCTAGTTTGGTGTAATTAATAAATTTAAAACACCAACTGTAGGAGCCCCTATCACACTATTCAGCAATTAAAACAATAAGGGACAGAAAATAGACAGATTCCTGGGAACTCCACCAGTTACTGTCCCAACAGAAAGCTTTGCTCATTTAACATTTCCTTCCAATTTTATGCCAAACTCATGTTCACACTAGCTAACTAATTTACCATTAATTTAATGAGCCCCAAATTATCTTTAATGCTGTCGATGAACAATTTTATTCCCTTATGTTCCAGAGCAAATTATTATATACCAATAAAAAGCTATAGTTCGATTAACTCCAGTCACATCACCTATTACTTGTGTGAATTATTCCTTCCAGCCTTTTCATTCTATGAACAATGATATTGTACCCTAAAGTTCTCTAGAACATTCTCTCACCATTGTTGTTAGATAATACCCTATTTATACTCCACTTTTTTTGCATATGAAAAACAGCCTATCCACTGATCCTTGGCTACAGCTTCTGTGCTAATGGAGCTCAAATTATTAATCAAAAATATTCAATTATTGCCTTCTTACATTAAAGACAATGGAAGCATTAAGTAATTTTGTGCAACAAATTGATTGTTGGCACTAGCTTCTCTTTTTTCTCCTGCTCATGAAAGGCACCATAAAACAAAGCTCCACAGAAAAGTTACGGTCAAAAATATGACATTATGATCCATGACTGGATTCAGTAAATGCTTTAGTTAGTAAAGTTCAATCTGAATCCAAGTGATACAAACCAGGAATTCCAACTTGGGTGACTTTAAGGAAGGTATAATTTGTTTCACTTTCTCGAGTTGGCCAAGATTCTACTCTTGAACACTATCCAATGGTTCCTCCTCGATATATGTACGTATGGATGCTGGATGAAGGCAGTATTGAGCTTAGCTACAACACTGATAATTTGCCAATACTACCTTGGTATATGCATGGAGAGTGACCTCGTGTGAGGCACCTGAGAATCAATTTTTCAGAAAGGATGGGACAGCAGTAAAAAGAAAAAGTGACAATGTAGCGACATTGTGATAAAAATTAGCAGAAACCAACAATAAAGAAATAATCAGAATTGACCTGCACATTAAATAAAGCAGTCAAATTCAGATACTATGAAGGGCTTATTTCTGTACAAGACCAATAAAAATTTCACTATGAATTAAATTTTGTTGCCAGCAGTATTGATTGCATCATCAATAACTCGCAGAAAAGATGTGCATGTTAAAACTTAATCTGATTTAAGGATGCAACACATTTTTATATAAGCACGATTTGTAGGATATAGAGTTTTGAATTTAGATATGGTATCCACTTGATAAAATGGATCAGATAAGGTGCAATATTTTTCTCCAAAACACAGTTAAGAATTTATACTCAGTGTTTCACTTCCTCAGGACACCCAAAGTGCTTTACAACCAATGCATTAGTTTGAATTTAAAGTCCAGTCACCACTGGCAACTAATTTCTGCGCAGCAAGCTGTTACAAGAAAGAAACGACCGACCAGATAACCTACTCTCGATGGTGTTGGTTGAAGCTCTAATGGCAGGGCACCTGGAGAAGTCTGCTCTTTTTCAAATACTGTCATCAGACGTGAAGAGGCAGAGTGTGTCATCAGTGTACACTTGGAAGTTGAAACCAAGGGTTAAATTTTTGTTGCCAAGTGCGCAGTCGAGAAAATTCTCCCAACTCAGGAGAAGCTTCCCAGAATGTTCGGTTTTCATTCTGGGAGGTGCTAACTGGAGTCAGGTCCGCCATTGCCAGAAATAGCGAGGTGACAGCCACAGGGGCTGCCAGGTGCTGAGGCGGGTTGGTTATACGGTCCACCTCAGTGCTTTGAGACTTTGTCCCAGTTTTAATAAAACTGTGAAAAAAAAAAGCAGCCTTCTATCCCTGGACCCTCACACTCCTCAAGCCCCATGCATGCCAACTCATGCCACCTCATGCCCTCCACCCACCCCCATGGTCCCCCATATCCTCCATACCAACCTATGCTCCTCCTACTATCCATGCCAACCTATGTCCTTCTACCCACCCCATAGCCCTTTACAGCCCCTATGCCAACTTAGTACCAACTTATGCCACCTCAACCACCACTCTTTGCCCTTGCATGCTCCATGCCAATTCACCCAGTATCCACCATGGGCAGGCCTCAGAAGTCATGCTGAAATGGATAAAATATAGTTCTAAATATCTATTCCAGACTTCACTATATTAAAAAAAACTCTTGGATTAAAGCCCATTCAATATGTTTAAATCCCTTCAAGTACTTAATCCCTTATAATATCAAACATTTGTATTCATAGCCTTACATCACCTTGGAGCTGCCAATCAAACTGTGAACTTATAGCCCCCCACTACCCCTTCCACAACTATGATAATGATAGGCTGTGGAAGCAGTTATGCAGCACTAATACTACAATGAAAACCCTCAGGCTATGTCAATAAACATCTATTGTAATTGCAAGTACTGATTTTTATCAACTACAGGATAGTTTACATCACAATTTACAGCAGGGGATTTAATTCACTTGACAGTTCCATAGACCTTAGCCACTTTTTACATGCATCCATCTCTACTCTTAATCCCAAAGGGGCACCTAAACCTCTCCAAAGAACTCAGGAAGGTTTAGACCTTTTCCTCAAATTTGTAAATCCTATGAGTCAAGTTTCAGAAACTGCGATGATGAAAATTACTTCTAACTGAAGGTAGCTGCATTTTAAATGTGCTGCCTCCTCAGTGAACTGCAGATGCATGAAATATATCCTGACCCAGTTCTTTACCCAGCCCCCCCACCACCCCCACGAAAATGGTGGGTTCTGGGTTCGGGGGTAGGACTTCTGGAATTGGGGCTCCGGCGCCATTTTGGCTAAGGTGTGGAGCCCACCGACTTTATGAAAATTTGGGCTCATGTCTGTGGACGGTGTTGCTAAGGGACAGGATAAAAATAAGCTAGAGAAGAGAGCCAAGGTTAGATCCCTAAGTGTCTCCAGAGATAATGATGTGAGAGTTGGAAAGGAAGCCATTACCAAAATTGATTTAGGGAAATTTGGAAAATCATAGCCAGTGCATCACTATCTCTGCAGCTACCTCTTTTAGAACCCTAGGCTGTAATGGTGATAAATCACTTGTGGGAGTAATTTACACTGTAGGACAGAGTATATAGGAAAAAATAATAGGGGTTTGTAATAAAGGTACTACAATAATCATGGGTGATTTTAATCTTCATATAGATTGGGCGAATCAGATTGGTAAAGGTAGCCTGGAAAATGAGTTCACAGAGTGCATTCAAAACAATTTCTTAGAGCAGTACATTCCGGTGCTGACCAAGGATCAGGTTATTTTAGACCTGGTAGTGTCCAATGAAACAGGATTAATCAATATCTCATAGTAAAGGAGCCTTGAAACAACAGTCATCTTAACATGATAGAATTTCACATTCAGTTTGAGGGTGAGAAGTGTGGGTCTACGAATAAAGTCTTAAATTTAATTAAGGCAATTAGAGGGGTATGAAGAAAGAGTTGGCTAAAGTGAACTGAGAAAATAGATTAAAAGGTAGAACAGTACAGGAACAGTGGAAGATATTTAAGGATTTTTTTTTACTCTCAGTAAAGATATATTCCATTAAGAAAGGAAGACTTTATGAGAAGGATGCATCATAATTGGCTAACCTAAGTAAGTTAAGGATAGATAAGTTAAGGAAAGAAAAAGCATACAACACTGCAAACATTAGTGGTAGGTCAGAAGATTGGACAGGTTTCAGAAACCAGCACAAAATGGCTAAAAAAAAGAGGGAGAAATTAGAGTATGAGAGAAAACTAGCTAGAAATATAAAAACAGATAGTAAGAGTTTCTACAAGTATTTAAAAAAAGAGTAACTGAAGTGAACATCGATTCGTTAGAGGGTGAGACTAGGGAATTAATAATGGGAAACAAGGAAACAACGGAAGTGTTGAACAGGTATTTGGTGTCTTCACTGTAGAAGGCACAAAAACATCCCAACGATAGTTGAAAATCAAAAGTTACAAGGGAGGAAGGAACTTAAAACAATCACCATCACTAGGGAAAACGTACTGGGAAAACTATTAGATCTAAAACCTGACAAGCCCCCCTGACCTGATGGCCTGCATCCTAGGGTCTTAAAAGAAGTAGCTGCAGAGATAATAAATGCATTAGTTGCGATCTTCCAAAATTCCCTAGATTCTGGAATGGTCCCAGCGGATTAGAAAATCGCAAATGTGACACCGCTATTCAGGGGGAAGTTAGAAACCAGGAAACTATAGGCCAGTTAGCTTAACATCTGTGGTAGAATCCATTATTAATGAGGTAATAGAAGGACATTTAGAAAATCATAATAAAATGAGGCAGAGTCAACATGGTTTTTTGAAAGGGAAACCATGCTTGACTATTTTTTATTTGAGTTTTTGAGGGAGTAACAAGTAAGGTGAATAAAAGGGAACCTGTAGCTATGGTGTACTTGGATTTCCAAAAGGAATTTTTAAGGTGCCACACCAAAGATTACTTCATGAAATAAGAGCTCATGGTGTAGGGGTTAACATATTAGCATGGATAGAGGATTAGTTAGCTAATAGGAAGCAGAGACTAGGGATAAATGGGTCATTTTCAGGTTGCCATGCTGTAACTGGTGGAGTGCCACAGGGATCAGTTGAGGCCTCAACTATTTGCAATCGATATCAATGATTGGATGAAGGGACTGAATGCATGGCAGCTAAATTTGCCAATGACACCAAGATAGGGAGGAAAGTAAGTTGTCAACAGGAGGTAGTAAGTCTGCAAAGGGATTTAGATAGATTAAGTGAATGGCCAAGAAATTGGCGGATGGAGTATAATGTGGGAAAATGTAAACTTGTCCACTTTGGCAAGAAAATTATTTAAATGGAGAGAGACTGCAGAACTCTACAGTACAGAGGGATCTGGGTGTCCTCGTACATGAATCCCAAATAGCATGCAGGTGCAGCATGTGTTTAGGGAGGCAAATGGAATGTTGGCATTTATTGCAAGGGGAATAGAGTAAAGGAGTAGGAAAGTGTTGTGTTAGGAAATAGAGATCGTTTAACTAAGTTATATTTGTATTTTTTGAGTGTTAGAAATAAATTTTAGCTTTAATGTTAAAGTTTGATCTGTATTTCTGTATCTGTGTGTTAAGAAAAGTTCAAATTGAGTTTTAGTTTCACTTTTAAAAGGTGCTTGCATTTCCAATGAGGTTTTTGCGACTGCTGCAGCTAAGGTAAACAATCAAGAGTAGAAGAATGGAGTTGTTGACTAGCAACAGGGGTCCAGAGCAGCAGGTCCCTCCCACAGACACACACACACAAGAGAAATAGCAGTTTGATTTTGGAAGCTGTTGGAGTTCAATTGTTTTGAAGACAGCTGCTAAGCAGAAGCCACCAAGAAGGGACAGATAGCCAGTCCCAAGCTAAAGAAAAAACACCAAAATCCAGGGGAGTGGAACAGGGGAAAGTCCCAAGCAGACCTTCTAGTCAAGGGAATGACAGAAACCTAGAAAAGGTCCTGTTAATAAAATTATGAGTGAGGGGCAGAGAGAAAGGCTCCAAGCTTCAGATTTAAAGAGACAAAAGCTGCAGAAAGCAGATATAAAGTGAGAACAGCTTGCAAGAGGCAAGAAGGTCCAAAGAGACAACTGAAAGTCTGTAATTCTTTGACATAGGCATGTGAAGCAGTGGTACTGTTGACAGCTGAGTCGGTGAGAGAGTACGTGTGGAAGACAGTTTGAGTGCATGTGGTGACCCAGGGAAGAGGAACATCGGAAGGAGAGTTTGAAACCCTGGAGGTGAGCCCTTGCGGAAGTTGTCTGAAAGAAAGCATCAGTTTAGGAGAAGGCTCAAAGTGAGTTCTTGGAAAGTGGAGATTGGAAGCCCTCATGTGAAAGATGGAGTTCAGTGAGACTGCTTGGCTCATGGTGTGACAAGATTCTGTGGGGGAGTTGAGGAGAGATCCTTGGCATCTGGTTGAGGTAGCATCAGTCACTTGGTTTCAAAGTGTGGTGTGTCTGACCACAGGGTGCTTGTTGGTTTACATGGACTGTGTACTTACTGTGAACATTAGAGTATAATTAGAGTGGCTTGTGTTATCCTTACAAATCTGTATATATCTGTAAAGGTATATTTGTGGGTGAAGGAGTATTGTAATATAGTTCATCCCTTATTGTTAAATAAATGTTTTATTCTTTTGTTAATAGTTCATTAGCTGACTCCGGTGACTGTTCAGTGGCCACTCTCCACGTATTTAAACGAACAAATAGAAGTTAGGATCTATCAAGCTGGGTTCCACTCTGGGATCAGGCTTGCCCAGGGGTAACCTCAGCTGGGATCATAACAGTTGCTACAATTGTACAGGGCCTTAGTGAGACCACATCTGGAGTGCGGTTTGCAGTATTGGGTCTCCCAACTTAAGGAAGGCTATAAGTGCACTGGAAGCAAGTCAAAGAATGTTCACTTGACTGATTCCTGAGTTGGACAGGTTGGACCTAACCAATTAGAATTTAGAAGAATGAAAGGTGATCTTATTAAAACATACAAGTTCCTGAGGGGACTTGACAGGGTGGATGATGAAAGGATATTTCCCCTTGCGTGGGAGTCTAGAACTATGGGACTCAGTTTAGAAATTAGGGGTCTCCCATGTAAGAATAAATTATTTTCTCAGCGGGTCATTGGTCAGTGGAATACTCTTCCCCAGAAAGCAGTGAAGGCTGGCTCATTGAATACACATAAGATTGAGTTAGGGGCTATGGGGTGGAGGGGGGGGGGTGGCAGACAGCAAAGTTGGGTTGAGACCACAATCAGATCAGGCATGATCTTATCGAATGGCAAAGCAAGCTTGAGGGGCCGAATTGCCTACTCCTGCTCCTAATTCTTGTGTTCTTGTCTATATAGGCTATCAGGTCCTGGGCATCTAGCTTCCATGAAGCTGAACAACAGAGCAGAAACGTTGAAGGAGGAAGACAGTACAGTCAACTACACAAAATGCCACAAAAAGGTCAAGGAGGACAAGAAGGAATAATGCACCATGGTCACTGTGGCAGAGGATGCTATTCATGACTTTAACTAGGGGCATTTTAGTGCTGCAAGGAGGGCAGAAGTCAGACTAAAGGGATAGAAAAAAAAACTGTAGATTTTAACACTTGAGACCATGGAGAAGAAAAGGCGGCTATATACGAGATGATAGAGAAGAGGTTTTTATTTTTAGGGAGGGGATGGTAACAGCAGTTTTAAAAAAGGGAGCAACAGTACCAAGACAGGAACAATGCAAGAAGAAAGACCACGTAGGTCAACTATCATGGGAGGACAGTACTCTGAGAGGTCTAACCAAGGTTTGACAAAGGTTTAACATAACTTCCCCAATTTTAATTTCTATCCCTCTAGAAATAAAGCTTAGTGCTTGGTTTGCATTTTTATGGCTTTGCTAACCTGTGGTGGAACTTTTAGTGATTGATGTATTTGTACTCGTAGATCCCTTTGTTCCTCTACTATGGTGGATTATAATCCTCGCCCATTTTTGGGACAATCCCAGATCAGCAAAGCCTATCAGATGGTTGCTCTCAATTTTAGGTTGAGAAAGGCAAATCCTAAAGAGGCTAAAGGGTCCAAAGGACTGATCCATCTCTCCACAAAGGAGGCCAGCTGAGATTATTACAATCCTCTGGATAGCCTAGGTTTAAGACAGATTATAATATCCCAGATAATATTAGGGTCTGAGCTACTTCTTAGTAATGTACTCCCCCATCAAAGAGGATATGGAGTCAAGTTCACGAGTTAGCAATACAGAAGACTATGTGAGACAATATAAATTCTAATATATATAAAAGCTTGTTAAGAACTGAACATGCAACTCAAAGTCAGGTGGAAACAGCCACTCACAATGTTAAATAGGTTCTAGGAAGGAGGCGATCTTATTTCTAGTAGATAACCCAGTTTTAAATTTCAATTATTGTTACAGTAAAACCTTTTAAGTAGGATATCCATCAATTATTAAAGTAGAATTTATCATAATTCCCTGAGTGAAGACTACAGTTAGCTCATTATCTTTACTGAGCCTCAGCAGTTGAACCTTTACCTCATGATGAGAGACACCTAAGAGAGTTAAGGAATCTGAGAATCTCATATTTGTTCGCAATATTTATACTGTTTTTTGAGGCTGCATTGCTAATTCCTTACGTATAGGGATGTATTTTAATTGTAATTATGTTCAGCCTCTTTATGTTCCAGATTTAAGAAAATAGGAACATAGGAGCAGGAGTAGGCCATTCAATCCCTCGAGCCTGCTCTGCCATTCAACAAGATCATGGCTGATCATCTACCTCCAGGGCATTTTCCCACGCCATCCCCATGTCCCTTCATGTCATTAGTGTCTAGAAATCTATCGATCTCAGTCTTAAACATACTCAATGACTCAGCTTCCACAGCCCTGAGGTAGAGAATTCCAAAGATTCAATAACCTCTGAGTGAAGAAATTCCTCCCTATCTCAGTCCTAGATGGCTTGCCCCTTATTCTGAGACTGTGTCCCATAATTCTAGATCCCCCCAGCCAAGGGAAACATCCTTCCTGCAACTACCTTGACTAACCCCTTAAGAATTTGTAAGTTTCAATGAGATTACCTCTTATTCTTCTGAACTCTATAGAGAATACAGCTCCAGCTCCTCAATCTCTCCTCATAGGACAGTTCCGGCATCCCAGGAATTAGACTGGTGAACCTCCAGTCTTTCTATGGAAAGTATATCCTTCCTTAGGTAAGGGGACTAAAATTATGCACAATACTCCAGGTGCAGTCTAACCAAGGTTCTATACAATTGAAGCAAGACATCTTTACTCCTATTGGTTTTGATCACTGTTAATTTCTACCTAAGGACAGCCATTTTAGATTCTAAGAAAATTTATATAACTGTCAAATTCTACATAAAAAGCCATGGGTCTCATTGATTCTAGGAAAGCCAAGCTTGTGGGGAATGCGGTGGTTAATTTCCATTTGTCAGGAGTCTGTGTTTTACGATTAAAATATGGTTCTAGGTTGTAAAAATTTCAGTTGAGTGTGGTCTACGATTATCAGTGTAAACTCATTGATCAAATCCTACATTGTGTTGTCTTTCCTGACTGTGTGCAAAAGTAAAATATGGTGTTTAGTTTTTGATTGTCTATTATCTTAATGCTGCAAAAAGACAAGTCTGTAGTTTGGCATTGTCCTTTCAAAAAATGAACCCTTTTAAATTATTTAATCTCTTATTTATAGGAAAATAACTGTTTTACCCTTAGAACCCTTCATTATTGTGTTATTTCTTTATACATATTCCTTCATAGCACCTTACCTTGCAAGTAATAACTGACCTCCTTATTCTTCCTGCTGAATGTACTACCTCACATTTATCTGTGTTCGACTTCACTTGCCAATTATTTGCCCACTCCGCACGTTTATTAACAGCTGTCTATAATTTGCTGCAATTCTCTTCAGTATTGACTATCCACCCTCCACTCCCTCAAAATTTGGTGTCATCTACAAATTTAGAAATTGTGCTTTTGATTCCAAAATCCAAATAATTAATGTAAATTGGGAGTAGCTGTGGTCCAAGCACTGATCCTTGTGGAATACCATGTCACACCTTGTCACTCTGAATAACCACCCTTTACTTCCACTTTCTGCTTTCTATCTTGAAGCAACTAGGAATCCATTCTGCCACTTGCCCATATTTTCTGAATCTATTCATTAGTCTATTATGGGGCACCTTATTGAAGGCTTTTTGAAAACCCAGATAAATTACATCTCCTGCATTGTCTACTCTCTCAGTTACCTCAAAAAATTCAATAAGGCAGATCAAACAAGATTTACCCTATTGAAATCCATGCTGATTATTCATTATTACATCTTTCACTGCCAGATGTTCTTTTATTTTTTTCCTTTAGCAGGGATTCCATTACTTTTCCTACCGCTGGTGCTAAAGATGACTGGTCTACAATTCCCTTAGCATGTTCTGTCCCGCTTCTTAAACATAGGAATTACATTCACTATCTACCAGTTCTCTGGCACTACACCTTTACTGCACATATTTAATAATTTGTTAGATAATGTCTCTGTTATCTCTTTTCTTGATGCTTTTATAACATACGTATTTACAATCCGTCTGGGCCAGTTTGTTTAATTTATTTAATATGTCCCCTTTATTTTAAATGCAGTTATCACATTGCTCATCTCTTGATTCAATATCATGTCTAGCTATCCAACTCCCTGGTGAATACTGAAGCAAAATAATTATTTAATATTTCTGCCATCTCTCTGTTGCTACCTGTGGTATTATCCTGTCTCTCCCTTAACGGGTCCTATTCCCATTACAGCCTTCCTTTTCTTATTGATGTGCTTGTAAAATAGTTTACTATTTTGTTTTATGTTTCTTGACAATTTAATTTCATTATTCCTCTTTGTCTTCCCATTTGTTTTACTGACTACTCTCCCAATCTCTTCATATTCTCGCTGATCATGTACTCTTCTGCCTTTTACATCCTTATTGCATGCTTCTTTCCCTAATCCTCAATTGTTCCCTTTTGGCTTTATTCATCCATGGAGTCTCACAAGCGTTCAGTTAGTCTTTTCCTTTTAGAGGAATATTTACGACACTCTGGTAAACACTGTTTTGAATGTTTCCTGGTGTTGTGCTAGATTGCTGTTTGCTAATATTGTTTTTCTTGTTTGACATTGTTGTTTGTCACTATTTATCAATATTGCCCATTTTGTTTTCCCAAGTTCTATTCTCAGCCCCTCAAAATCAATTTTTCTCCAATCCACTGACCTCAATTGAAACTCTTTTCCCCCATACCAATCTTTGAGCCACACATTCAACTGATATTACTGACCCTATGCCAATTTGTTCATGGTTCAGCAATCCAGCAACTACCATCTTTATGGTTTTGCTTCCTAATTTAACCCCTTGCTGCACATACTCCCTTACAGAACCTCTTTCTTAGTCCTACCTATGTCATTGGTACCTTTGTGGATTATGACAACTGGATCTTTCCGTTCCAATCCAAGTTCTTCTCGAGCCTCAAGGAAATGCCCTGAACCCTGGCAATGGTCAATAAGCTGCATCAATGAAAATAACTTCAGGACAGCAAAATCTTAAACACCCAATCTGAAATACCTCCCAGAAAGATTCCTTATATGTTGGAGTCAAAAAGTCTCAAAAAGTTTTGCTGTTCTTAATTTTAATTCACCATCTATTTGTGCATTTTGTTTACATAGCCTCAAGCATTCGAATGTGAGTTGTTCCATAAATAAAAATGGCCTTGCAACATTAAACTCAGAATTTTGATTTACTTAATAAATTTGTTGATGTCATTTTAAACAGCTTAATTAAATCACCAATCTTCTATCAGCAAATATGTGACAGGTTTATGCAACATGTTCTCATAACTTAACCATTCAAAGGCAAATATCATTCTAGTGATTCTGCACTATGCATCCTCCAAAACCAATATATCATTCCTGAGGATGAGGGTAAGTGTGTGTTAACTGTTCAGATGGTGATGCAAGGAGGTGCCTTGAGAGAGACGAATGAGTGAAGCTCAAAGTGTGCAAAGCTGAAGAGTGGTATGCAGGAGAACACTGAAGGTAGAGTATGGAGTTTGGCACCTGAACGTTTTCTGCCTTTCCTGCCTTCCCGAGGTCTTTGATCCTTTTGATGCACTGACTCCAAGTCTGAAGGGCCATGTTTCTGCTGCTGACTCAGTTACTTCCATCTACATCTCCTTGGTTGATGAGGCTGGCCTCTTCCTCCTGTCCTTGGCAACCATCATCTCAGATCCCAAAGCAGGATCTCTGGGTAAGAATGAGAGATTGGGGCAGAGCAGGAGGGTGGGGAGGCAACATTCACAGGTTTCCTCTCCATTGCTGTGGTTACTGCAGCCTGAGGAATCCGTCCTTCAACAGATTTGGCACGGCATCCCAAGAAAAAACACTCTGCTCAGGAAATCCACAAGCAGTTTGCTAATGCCATGGCTCCGTTAAAAAGACATGACAAACTTGATCCAGCAGTAATCAAGTTTCCGACCTCTCATTGGTCCCCTATTGCGCCAGAGCCCAAGAGTTGAAAATTCTACCAATGGGATCTGACCAAGGCTCTAAACTGAAGCGTAAGTTCCTCCCCTTTGAATTCCAGCCTCCTTGAGATAAAAGAATGACATTCAATTAACTTTATTGATTGCTATCTTTTAGTGATTTGTGTAAAAGGACACCAAAATCTCCTGGCTTCTTCATAGTTCCTAGTTTCTCACCATTTAGTAAATACTCTTGACTTATTTTACTTGGATCCAAACTGGATGACTGTACAATTCCCAAAGTCAAACTCTTCCTACTCCTTCTGTCCATGTCCTTTTGTAACTTCTGCTCACGTCTGCACTGCTTACTTTGCCTTTCAACTTAGTTTCATCTGCATACTTGTTTTTACGTTCAACTGTTTTATGTTGATGTGGGGGATGGAATCCAGTTAGGGACCAATAATGCTTTG
This sequence comes from Cetorhinus maximus, assembly GCF_964194155.1. NCBI lineage: Eukaryota > Metazoa > Chordata > Chondrichthyes > Lamniformes > Cetorhinidae > Cetorhinus > Cetorhinus maximus. Next base: position 110,139,533 of record NC_135880.1, read on the forward strand.
TTTAAAGTAGATAAAGTTTGAGAGACAAGATGCTTACTAAGTGCATAAAGCTACAAGATTCTACGGGTTTGAAACAAACAAAAATAAACTTTACTGTACAAGTTCAGAAAGGTAAAACAATTTACAATATTTATCTTATACTTTAACATTCAGGGTAACAATGAGGTACATGTGAATTAACAGGCCAACTATGGTCAGACACACCACCCTATACAACAGCTGACAGATATGACCAAAATAGATTCCATGGATTTCCCAACAACCTACTCAGATGTTTGTCACATTATGAGCCAACCAGTCTTAATGAAACTTTATCTTTCTCACAAGGGTTTCCAATCTCTACATCTGAAGATCTCACCTTGGAATTCTCTTCAAAAGATGCTCCCACTTGGACATCTTCAACAATGACCCACCTCGCAAGGTTTCAACCTTGCCTTCTGAGATTCTTTTCCCCTAGATCTCAGAGTACATGCAAGCTTCACTTTCCACACACATTCTCAGATCTTGGGTCGTGCCAAGCAGAACATCACTGCTCCAAAGGGTTACCTTAGCCTCAGCAGCCCGCAGCACAGTGTCATCAACCTTCGGCTGCCTTCTTGAATCTTCAGGGCTCCTCTCATGCCCACTTCACTCAAAGTCTCCTCACTGCAGCTCTTTCTTGAATTCAGAGTCTATTATTCGTCTCCATTCTTTAACTTAACTTAAAGGAGTTATTTCTGTACCCTGGCTTTTATGCCTTGCCTGGGGCTGCCTTATGGGACCTTTCCCTGCCCTGCCATCCCCAACCCGGTTTGGGACCTTCTCCCTGTCTCCCTCCCATGTCCTGCTCTCTGGGACACCAACAAGATAATGGCGCTCCATCTCAGGTCATCTGACCTGCATTTTCATGCCATTCTGTTTCTCTTCTCCTGCGCAGGCACGCAGGGCTGGTCCCCAGCCTGAAGAACTTAAAAAAGACCCGAACTGCGCATGTGCAGCCATTTTCCGGCCAGTGCATGTGCAGGAGGTCCATGGTTCGTCAGGAACCAGAGTTCCCGACCTACGAACTAAAGGTGGTAAATATTTTCATCACACTTTAGAGGGTTACAGAGATAAGAAGGGACAAGGCCCATCGATTTACACAAAAGTGACTTGTGTTTAAATCAACATATCATTCTTACCTGAAGAAGTTATCAAGTACCCTAAATAACGATGGATGATAGGCTGCTGCTTTAGGCTGTAATAGAAAAAAAAATGTCAGTTATCATAATCTTGCTTTTGTATAAATCAGTGTTGGTTGCTTGAACAATTGCAAACTTAGTATCACATTATTTTCATTTTTTTTTCATATAGGCAGACTGCATGAAGGTTACCATTTAAAATATTTTAAGTTGAAAATAAGTTTGACATGCTGAAAATAAGCAGGATGTTCACACAATCATGTTGAATTTCACTGAACAGTTCCATAGATATTACATTTAAAATCACAATAATCTGAGTTAGTGAATTCCAGAGACGCTGCTGCAATTGCCAAAGTTCTCAATTTAGACAAACAATTAATATTGTTGAATTTTCCCACCTGTTAATTCTTAAGTCAAAGTAATTTAATTCCATGAGAGAAATAAGATAGAAAATAGCGTTGAGAGATCAGGGCAAATTACTCATATTTGGAAAACATTTCAAAAAGCTTTCATTTTTAGTTATTTTTAAATTAATAAATTATAAAATGCAGCATATCTCCATTAACAGTTAAAAAGTTCTTCAACTGTTTTGTTGCATTTCTGTAATCTGACATTTCCCAGATGGCTATTTGGCCTACTGCACCAATCTATTCTAACCCTATTTCCTGACTTTTCTTCATCTCCTTTTACATCTGTCTACTTCAAGTATTTACTTAAATCCGTGATGTGAAAGTCTCTGCATCAATAACTACTTGTGGTAAAGCAATCCATGCCCAAATATTCCTGTGTGAAATACTTTCAAATGATATTCAGCTTATATTACCTGGTTTAAAAAATCACCAATCAATGTAAACTATCTTTTTAGTGTTTACTCCTCAAAAACGTTCCATTTATTGACAACCTTTTAGATCCCCCTTCATCATCTATTACAGTGCAAACAGCCCAAATTCTCAAGTCTTTTCTTACAACTATAACTGGTCACTCCTGATTTAATTCTAGTGAATTTTCACTGTAACCTTAAAAGATATTACAAGTTATATTCTTCCTGTAACAGGTTGACTACAACAGATACAATACTCCCCTTAAAGGGAGAGGCGATGAATGTACACAGACACACAAAATCCCATTTGTCATTTTATAACCTACACTCCGATCCTCAAATTATGTAACTCCACTTTCAGGTTTATTTCTCCACTTTAAAAGTCTTACCCATTTAGGATAGATCTCTTTCCACTGTTCTTTTCCCCAAATTGTACTACTCCACTTTTCTTTGCATCGAAATGTCCATTCCATTAATCTGTCAATGCAAATCCACTCCTCTAATGCCAGGTCCAAACCATTTCTATAAAATGGAAAGGAAAAGAGGTCCCAGCACAGATCCCTGGGGCACATCACTACACTCATTTATCCTTACACTTTGCTTTATGTTTCCAACAGCCTCTTTAATCATGTGTTATATATTACTTTAAATGACATGGACTTTAATTTTATAACAAGCCTCTTTATTGGCCTTATAAAATATCTTTAAGTCCACATTTATGGTATTTGTTGCATTTCCTTCACCTACATAGTGATTTCTTTAAGAAAATAAGCACGGTTGCCCTTTACAAATCCATGCTGACTGTCCCCAATTAGCCCATGTTGTTTTAAATGTTCACCAATTTCATCCTGTATTATGAACTCTAGAAATGTATCTACAACTGAGGTAAGGTTAAGTGATATATCGTTTCCTGGTTTATCCCATGAGGAAAAGGATAAACAATAAATGTCTTTTAAGATTTTCATGAGTTTGGAGAATTTGGATCGTGGAATCTTCTGTTGGGCAGATTCAAGGACTAGAAAACATAATTTATAGTTACCAGCATCAGACACACCTAGTCATAACTCTTTCTGTTTGAAATACCTGATAATGCCACCAACCTGCCTCCATTTCCCACTGATAGCTAAATATTTGGTAGGCTGAAGCCATTATCTTTAGCTTCTGCCACAAACGCCATGCCCCTGCCATCAATTCTATCTCCCTCCCTTACCATTGTCTCAAGCTGCTCACAATTTCTGCATCCTATCCAGCCCCAAGGTTCCAAGTCCATACTCTTTCCATCAAAGACCACCTATTTTCAACTCAGTAAGATTGCCTGCCTTCATCCTTACTTCTGCTTCTGAAACCTTCAACTATACCCTTATCAAACCAGACCTGACTACTCAAACGCTTTCCTTACTGGCATCTCATCCTCTCCCCTTTGTACTTTCTGACTCATCCAAAACTCTGCTCTTCATATCCTATTCTGTTCCAAGTTCCTATTCTGGAATTTTCTCCCTAAACTCCTCTGCATAGCCACCTCCCTCTTCTCCTTGAAACCCATTTTAACACATCGATTCTTCACTATCAGCTTTAAATGGATAGTTCCCAAATTGTCACACCCAAATGCATTAAAAAGGCGTGCTTCATAATATTGTAAAGTAAAAACTAATACATAAGCTGGTTATAAATTTGGAACTAATAATCAAGGCAACTTTTCATCTATTTTACATGCTTACAGGTTTTGATACAAGAATAAAGCAAAATGCATTTCAAATTAATTTTACAGATCACATTTAACCGTTGCTACAAATGGAAGCGGACAATTTAAAAACAAAATGGTGCTGTATCACACAGAGGGGTGAACCAGTTTAACAATTAGATCTAGTGTTCCCAAGTAGTTATAAATTCACATAAATTGCACGCTGACAGAACAGTGAAGTACTGTACGTGCTCTTTGTATCTTACTAACAGCTGACATGCTTCACAAAATATTTTCTCTTGTTAAAAGTCACATCAACTGCCAACGAACTTTATACATACTTTCCTCTCTCCCTTCTGCTTTTATTCCATTATTTCATTTCTCATATTTTTGATAAGGAATTTTGAGTCGAGTTTCCTAAGAATAATATTTAATAAGTGCCAAAAATCAGCAGATCGGTCACTTCAAGCATGTTATAGCTTTATGCAGAAATTGGTAAAATTTAATAGGATAATACGATTGTCATGAAGCTATTAATGTATATAACGTTATTGGAATTTTTTTTTTAAAATAGAGGGTTAGTCTGTGGGTGTGTCTTAATTGGATTGAAGCCAGCTAGTCTGGGTGCTTTGATGTATACTAATTTTGAGATGCAAGAGAGGTAGAGTGCATTTGCATTTTGCTGAATAGGGCATTCAAGAAGGGGAGTGAAACCTGGCACCTAGCTAGCAGAGACCAAGCAATGTTTATATTACTAATAAAATTGGTATTATGAAAGGGGTTTTATGGTTAGAAGAGGTGGAGTTCAAAGGGGCTGGTGATACAATGAAAATTTACATTCAATAAGATGTGCTAGGTATAACAGAAAGCAGTTTTGTGTACGCAGGGCGGAGGCAATGTAAGATCAAAGCCTGTAAGCCTAACACTGTGTCTGCAAAGGAACCAAAGCGAAAGGAACCTCATTTTGAATTTGTAAGGTGAAAATGCTTTGCCTGGTGTCTGCTTAAAGTCTATAGGTTGTTGTTGCCTTAGTGGAGATTAGTTTGGAAACTTGTTAGAAGTTACGATAATAGTAATTTGTAGCCATGTGTATATATTTAACTTGTGTAAATTAATAAATGTTACATGTAGTTTGATATAAAAACCTCTCGAGAATTGGTGGTCTGATTCCTGAATTTAGAGCTGCATCTCAAACATACCACTTAAAAATATAGGTTATGACAGTTGTTTAAAGTTTCCCTCTGGGATTTTTAAATAACTCAGCTTTACCAACTGCTGTTTCATAACACTAAAGCATATGTTTTCTGCCATTGGGGATTGGGTTTAGGCATGTTACGCACTGCCTATGACAACACACATGATATTCAATGGCTAGGAAAACTTTCTGGCTAAGAACACACCCACATAAAAATTCCGTTATGGGGGACAAATTAAACACAAGTATTTACATGGATGAGACATGAATTCCTAGGTTTTCAACAGAATTGCACTTTTGCTGGTTTTCCTTCATTGCTTTCCTCGCAATTTTTAACAACATTTTAAAAAACTTTTTATGGTGCAATTATTTTGTCACAACAGTAGATAATGTTGAAGTCTAATCTAACATAGACGAATATTGTCCACTAATTCACCAGAAGGCCAACTTTAAATGAAGCAATTGCAAGACTTCAACAGAGCCAAAACATGGATTAAAAAATGACAAGGGGGCACATGAATAAGAAGCTCTTCCAATATAAACTTTCACATGAGCTCAGAGAACTCCTTAGCATCTAGGTGCAAGCTAAAAAGTCATGCAGCAATCACCAACTCAAGGTAAAATCGACTATTTTTAAGCATCCCAAATATAGAACTCCAGAATTTGGTAGCGGAAGTGGTAGGCTTAGATAATATTTGGAAATGGTAATCACCTTTTCAGTCACAAGTACTTGCACAAGTAAAATGCATTTACTGATGTCAAACAAAAACATTTAATTGAAAACAAGTAACTCTGGGTTCCCAGAATAAAAATCACTGCGACTTAAAAAAATCATATAACAGGCACAAAAGTGTTCAATTTTCAATGAAACAGGATGCATGCTGCAATAACCTGCAACAATTCATAGAATTACTGGGATGCAACGGTTTGAAGTTTGTGTGTTTATTATCAATATGCCACACAAACCAAAAAAAAATCAGCCATTCACAGAGTAATTTTACAGCAAGGAATTGCACCATTGGTTTAAGTACAATTATTTAAAGTTTCTAAAAATAAATCCACATGCACACACTGTTGTAATATGGGTTCTCTAGATGTCTCAATGATAAGATCTTGAGATTTGTATATTTAAACATGAACCTTTTATTGTTAACCTTTAATGATTTACAGATCCAAGCTATGTTCATGCATGGTGCTGTTACCTCCATGCAGGCTGGTTCCAGAGTGTTTCTCTTAAGACTGTGTTCTCAGTCTATTACCATGCGACTCTATACATTATACTGTGGGCAGTGCTATTCTCCAGTCCCACATTAACCCTTGCACTGCTGAGCACCTTTATAATAGCGGCATGCAGAACATCATACAACACCCCCCTATCTTCGCCAAGGAAAATTTTCCTTTCAAACAGAGTATAACATTTGTAATACAATCTTTACTTGCTATCCCTGCTTCCCCCATTTCAAGTCTCTGACTTTATAAAGTCAGACGGTCTTGAGGCTCGACAGTATTTCCACATCTCGTTCTGTCACGTTTGAAGGAATGGTACTCTGTGTTTCTGGTACTTGGCTATCTCCATTTAATTAGCTTTTTGCGCTCCTTCGAGTTGTGTTTCTCTTTATTAACAACCGTCTGCTTTTCTCAGATACTGTGGGTTTGTCCCATTCCTTCCGCATGGAATGTGCACTCTGGTCATTCCTAGAGTGGACTCGAATTTTCTTTTTCCGTGGTGTCTGCCATATTCTTGCTAGATGTATACATTTTACAAATGGAACCTTCATTCCCACTTTTTTCACAACTTCACAATTTTTTTGCTGTTTTATTTTCAAATCCTTTTGCAAGCTTAGGAATCTTTTCATTCAGCTCAGCTTTTTCTTCTTCTCGTGTCAGGTGCTTCAGTGTCAGATTTACATTTTCCAATCTCAATTCTGTCTTTCCTTTCTCTGTCTGCAACAGAACTTTGTCCTTGTCCTTCATTTTGGACTCACTGTTGGCCAGGTCTGTCTCCGGAGAAGTTTTAACTTGTTTCAGTTCTGTAATTATACAACTCATGGCTTCAGTATCCGCTCACAGTTTGGAAAGTTCTTTGGCTTTTCCTTTCAATGTCTCCTCCTTTCCATTCAACTGCTTCTTCAGCTCTTCAGTCTGTTTCTTGTAGCTTTAGGCTTCCTCCTGGAATATAGAACATTGCTGAGTCTTTTCTGCCAACTGGTTATTCAGTTTGTTCAGAGTGATATTAAAGCCATTTTCCTTATCTTCGTAATTTTCCAGAGGAATAAACTTTGTCCTAAGGAATTCTTGTAGTGTGTGAAGGTCTGTCAACAGGTTTTCCCTTTCTTTGCGAAACTCATTTGCTTCATCTTGAGCTTTCCTGTATTTCAGCAGTCTCCTCCAGTTTCTTCTGCTAAGCTTCCATTCTGCTGTTTAAGACAGTCTTCATTTCTTCCTGTTGCTGAATGGTTACGCATTCCTTTTGTGTTTGATCTTGAAGGACAATCAGTTGTTCTTTCAAGTGTTAATTTTCTCATTGACCTCTTGTCGACTCACTCTGGGCTTCAGACCTCGTTTCATTGCTACTGATAATTCCAACACAGCATTTTCCTGAAGTAATATTCAACATCCTTTTTAGCTCATGTTTTTCCATGGCTACATATCGATTCTGCAAAGAGTCCTTCAGGGTCGCAACTTCTTTGCGTGCCTTTTTTGCCTGCTGTTTTGCCTGGCTGTACATCTGGTTGAGTTTTCCTAACTCCTGCTTTGATTTGCCAACTGTGGAATCGAGGACCGTTATGTCCTCCTAGTACCTTTGTATCATCTCTGAAATTTGTTTGTTCAGATCTTGAACAGCTTAGTTCATTGAAGACTTCAGTTTATTGTGCGTTTTCAAAGGTATATACTCAGCTTCAATCTTGTGCTTCAAATCTTACAGTTCAGCTGTGATGTGAACATTTTTTTTATATGGAACAGCTTCATTTACTTTTTGCCCATTTTGTGTCTTTTGAGTTACCTCAGATAGCTTTCCTTCATTAACAGCCATTTGCTCAATCTGCACTACTATCTGTCTCCCTTGCTCTGGGATCTCTTGGCTCTCTCTCTCTCTGGGGTTTTTCTTCACCCTCGCTCTGGAGTCTTTTGTTGTCCTGGCTCTGGAGTCCTTTGTTGTCTTCTCTCAGAGGTCTTCTGTTGCCCTCTCTCTGGGGTCTTTTGCTGCCTTATCAACGAGGTATTTTATTGCCCTTGGTGCTTTATTGGGAGTGGCCCTCTCTTTGGGAGTCTCTTTCAATTTTCTGTCCATGGCTGTTTTTGTGTAGTAACAAATTTAAATGTCGTTAAGAGCTGTCAGTCCAGTAACCATTTTTTTCCTCAGGCTGTTTCTGCAGCTGCCATTTTCGCTGTCTGAGAGTTTCCCACGCTTTGACCAGTTCGCCAGTGCTTGCGGCTGCTTTTGTTTAAACTTTTTAAAATTTCAAAATTCTGGTTGATTGATTCTTTGTTTGTTCTGTTACCACTGCAGGTCCGTTTTTTTTGAATATCCCACACTTTGTGATTTTAGCAGGCTCTCCGACAATCAGCCACTTCGTTTTTTTTTTAAGGCTTTTGAGCTTTCAAACAGCAGCAATTATTTTCTGGGTGATTTTTTTCACTTGTTGTTTTACCTCTGCAGGGCCTCGCTTTTTGAACTTTGCACTTCAGGAGTTTCGGCAGGTGTGCTTTTTGTTTAAACTTGCAAGCTGTCAACTATGCAGCAATGCATTTCTTATAAAACTCTGCAGTCTTCTTTGTTACTGTGCATTGCAGGCTTCTCTTTTTAACTCTGACAGCCTTTTTTTCTGAAGGTTTCTTTTTAACCTTTTTTTTTGAGCCCTTGGAACCGCCACCTATTATGAAATGTAAGTACAGCTACCTTTTTTATATTTTTGCTCACCGTCTTGTGAACTGTGCCACTCAGGTTCTTGCAATTTTCTGTAATGGACTTCCACTCACTCGGCTGGATTCCTCACTTCCAAGTCTGTAGTGAAGCTTCTTTAACATTTTCTTCAAGTTTTCTCCTTAGATGCACATCTCAAGTCTGGCTTCCGCTGCTTTTAGTTTTTCATACCTTGGGACGTTGTTCTATGTTCATGCATTTAAAATGCTGCCACCTTTCATATCACTGCGATCACCATACCGGATTATAGTACTATGTGATATCTTTTAGAAGCTCCCATCACTGCCAACCATGTTGTATTATGGCATCGAGTTGCTGTGGCTCACTGATGAGGTGGTCTTGTATGTTTAAACATGAACCATTTATTGTTAACCTTTAACTATTTACAGATCTAAGGTATGGTCATGCATGGTGCTGTTACCTACATGCAGACTGGTTCCAGAGTGTTCTCTCTAGACTTTTCTCTCAGACTATTACCATATGACTCTATACATCATACCATGAGCAGTGCTATTCTCCAGTCCCACATTAACCCTTGCTCTGCTGAGCACTTTTACATTACAGTGGCATGCAGGCACATACAACATCTCACAACACAGACCACTAAGCACAAAGAGGAAATCTACAAGCCAAATTTGTAATCTTTCCCTTTACATTTTTATTTTCCGATTGTGATCACTTTAAAAGTTTATTGCCATGCAGGGTTTGCCTTATTACATGGGTGAATTAGGGCATGCTACTGGATGACTGGGGAGGATTTACATTGCATGAGTGAAGACAATCATAAATCAGCAGCAATCCATTTAAATCAACTCAAAATTGGAATGTAAATTGGAACCTGCAGTTCATTTTTATTTTTAAAGTGCATAATGTATTACAACTGAACTGGAATTTGATAGGCATAAGGACTTTCATGTAGTAATGCCAAACAATACTTTCTCAGGAATGTCAATTAAATTTGTTAAATAACATGCACACAGTACCACAAGTAGAGAAAAACGTCCTAATCCTAACTGTAATTCAGGGGTTGATACTTCCACAAAATTAAGAGAGAAGTAGGCATGGCTATTTCACTATTGTCAGCCAGTCAACAACCAGGAGCATGAACAACGGTCTGGTAGGAGGTCACCTGTACACACTACAGGTGAACAATAGTGTGTGGTCTGGGGAGACCCAAGTGTGAAAAGAAATGTTTATATTTTTAAAGAAGTTGCAGGGCTTTGGGGAAAGAGCAGGGGACCAAGACTAATTGTATAACACTTTTAAAGCGCTGGCTCACACATGATGGACCAAATGGCACCCTTCTGTGAAGTATTATTCTACGATTCATAGCACAGAAGGAGGTCATTAGGCCCATCAAGCCTGTACCAACTCTGTGAAAGAGCTTTCGAATTACTTCCACTCTCATACTTTTCTCCACAGCCTGAAAATTTTCCCCTTCATGTATTCTATTATATAGGTAATAAAATATACTCACTTAAGCGTTGCCAGTGTATTTCTTCTCAAAGTCCTTGAGTTTGAAACATTTCCAAAATATCAATTGTAAATTCACTGGAGAATAAATCAAGCATGCCATAATTATCTAAAGCTCATTTCTAATTAAGTGACCTACCAGTAATGAATCCGTGATAATAGCTTCAACTTCCAGTAAAGATGCACAAGGATGAGAAATCAAAGTTTCAATAAGATGGAAAATAGCTTGTTCCAGACTAGGGAGGTAGCGAAGCCACAAGCTCATCACTGCAGCCTCAGACAGGAAAATCTTTTTCCTATCAAGATGAGGGAGGAAAGAAAGAAAGAACAACTCAGAAATTAGTATTCCTATTTGTATGAGATTTCAAATCTCACCATGTAAATTCTAAATCTAACTTCGAAAGATCTACATCACAACAGATCTGTCTATCTTCACCCCTATGAAAATGACCATATCAGGTATAATTCATATTATCTATTGTTCTATTATTAACAAAAAGCATATCTGTCACTAAAAGCAACAAGCATCTTGAAGATGGTGGCTGGGTGCAACTGGAGAGCAATGCAGGCTATACCAAATTTCTTCATATTTTTAGCACAAATTCTAAAGCTCACATTGTTCAGCAACTTGAGATCATAAATTTACAATGGTAACCATTAATCCGCAAGATGTCTGATAAGCTTTTAACCCAAAAATATCAAAGTTCAAATTTTTGCACTCCTGAATATTGTATCAGAAAAATACCTGTTAAGTTTAATTTTCAAAATATTAACTTCCAAAATAAATCCAGGAGCATGAACAGACATGGATAGAGTTTGTATGATGTTCTCCCACCTTAACTTCAATGGAAGATCATCGGAAACCCACAGAGATGGCAAAAGCAACATGTATGCTATCTTTCCAGGTTTCCTCCAATATCCCACTGAAGTTATGGGGGCAGCTGAACAGGAACTTTACAGAAATTCCAGGTGACAGTTTTGTGCTAATGAAAACTATCTTAATGTTGGCAGACTCGCCTCAGGATTAAACTCCTCATCTCACCCACCAGCCAAATTAAAAAGTCAGTGAAGGACTGAGGTCTGGTAATCACAGTCCATATCACTCCCTGCCAACTCAAACTTGAAGAAGCTTCCTCATTTGCACATCTTCCTTTTCATCTGAAAAGAAATTGTAGTAGTCTCAATAGGCCCAACTCCAAAAAATTTCTTATCCTTAATCTGACATTGCCCAACAAAGCAATACAAAAGAGTATGTAAAAAAAAAAAATCACAATATTTTCTCCTCTATTCCTAACTGACTGGTACTTTATACCAACACTATTCAGCAATAATTCAAACCATCTGACTGAATTACATAACTCAACATTGCATAGTATGCATAGTATCAAAAACGATAATAACTACTATCTTATTGCATTCCTGAGCACTGATCTAAGCATGGTTTCACAAACATCATTAACTGCAATAACATCCTACGTCAACCCACATCTGATAATAGAGCCATTCGTTAGCTGGTAGGTGTTCTTTGCAATTGTTTTTGTTAACCATTATTTTTTTTTTTAAATTAGAGATGAATTTAAAATCTTCAGTCCTGCGCTGCTCTGTTGGATTTAATTTTACAAATCTATTTACTTCCAAGTTCACCAATTTTGGGAGTTCTTAACAGTCTGAATTTGCAGAGAAACTGAATGGATAAAACCTTGCTACTTCACAAAAAATGGGCCAAAACCAGTAAAAATTAAAATTAAATTCTTTCAAACAAAAACATTTACAGAGATACATTAAAAGCAGGGGACAGATTAAGAGCAAGGGGTGTAGTTTACGGAAAATTAAATCACTCTTGCCACAATGGACATAAGAATAAAAATGTAATTGCTGCTTTAGTGAAAGCAAAAATCAACAAATGTAATCCAATACACACTTTGAGGAAGGCAGATTACACCTGTATTTTAACAAAATTATCATTTTTGGACAAAAAAAGCAAAGGTTTTTCAGGAAGTGGGTGGGACGGTGGCTTGGTCTCCTGCCTTTCACATCTAGAGTCTGGATTAGAATCCAACCCAAAACTATGCAATGAAAGTTTCCCGTTTGCTGGTATAAGGATTCTATCTGAAATATGCTACAATTCAGTTCCTAGTGGGCAAGGCACTGCAACACAAAACAAGTCTCCAATTTGCCAATAATTGGCAATCTTACTCAGAGGTTCCATATGATGTCTGCTGTAGAAATGGGAAACATGTCACACGTTCTTCTGAGGTTGGATGCTAAGGCATGTTGTTGGGGGAAAGTTAACAATAAGTCATTATTAGATGTTGTCTTATAAATTAGATGTGTTTTTCTGCAGTGATTTATCATAGGACTCTGTCCTGCAAAGGTAATTTGACCATTACATTGACCAACATTGTGTAGGTGTTGAAATGCATTAGAGTAATTTTCCCATTGGACAAAGTGTTATTGTACATTCAAAACTGAACAAAACAATGCTTGGGAATTCAAGTATCATAATCTGAAGTGAATTAAATGTAATAGCTCCTTAAATTTGAAAAAAAGGTCAGCAATTTTCACTTAGCAAAAAAGATCCACCTGCTCCTGGACTGTTTTGATTAATAAGACTTCTGGGATAGCTTAGAAAAAAACATAGCTATCTGTTCTTTCAGTTTCAATATTCTCCACTGTCTGGAGTTGTAATGGTTTGTTCTGAAATTGATCCCATTATGAATGCTTAGCTGAGTTTCAAAAGCTTCAGAACCACATTTCAGCAGGGGTTGTGTTCAGTTTGATTGACAGTTTCAAGAGGTAATTAAAGGATTATCTGTCTTTGATGTGGTTACTGAATAGATGTTCGTTTGTTTTTACAACTGAATTACCTCAAGGGAATTTAAATTTTTTCATTGGGTGTGGATTTTAAAAAAATATGAATGGTTGTGCTTTTCAGTGACAGTTCTATTTAGATTGTTAGAGGTTTACTTGTTTATGTTCAGTTAAAAGTATTCCCATTGCTATTACATCGCTCTTGAGGACTGTACAGAGTGGAGACTGGTTGAGTGGCTATGGAGGACATATGAAACAGTGGGTGCGGGTAATGGAGGGGCATGGGGAATATGAGGAAGCATGGAGGGGGCATGGGGAATATGAGGGGACATAGAGGGAGTATGGGGAGAATGAAGGGATATGGAGGATGGATGAGGGATGGTGAGAGGAGTGAGCGTGAGGTGCCATAAACACTGTGTTGAAGAGCTGGACTGATGTCCCAGAGAACCAGTGTGCGTTTTCTAACTGGCCCACCTCAGCACCCACACTCCTCTGACATTGCTTTGGGAGTCAAGAAACCTGAATCCTGTGCGCCCACATCTCCAGGGGATGAAAATACGGCGGATATGGGCAAACGTGAAGGGCTCGGGTGTCCGAAATCAGGAACTGGTCCAACTCACATTTCCTAGACCCAATGTGAAAATCCAGACCCTCTTTCCTGGTTCAATGCTGGGAAACAGCTACTGCAATGCTTTTGGGTTTGGAAATTGCTAAAGGCTTATACCTTCCATTGTCCCACACTAATACCCCTTAAAAATACACATATCCCATTAGCAATCACCACCACCCCCCACACCAAACATCCTAAGATCCTTCCAACAATAATTAAAGCCATAGTTTTATGCTCACAATCGTTTACTTTGAACGCAAAAATACTGCCAACATTCGCAGAACTCAAAATATACTTAATCACAATATATCAGTAGCCCCAATAGCATATTGTACATTACATAACATGAGACAGTACATTTTCCAAATCAGAAAACACTATCTTCAGTTATCACTTTCATATCTGCCAGAGAGACTTCCTTTCATATAGCAAGTTACTCATGGCTCAGAACTCCACCATATTACCCCAAAAATGACCAGTTATGTAAGCAACAGTGCTGAGCTGCATTGCTTTTGACTCACATTTTGAAATCAACTGCAAATGAATGGCATTTGCTGTTCATTAAGTTTACACTTGCCAACAAACTTTTGTGATCTTTCATTCAGCAACTCCTAATTATTACAGAGCATGATATCCTCTACGGGAAATCTGGGACTTCTGTGAAGATGGCAAATAACAGTGTGTCTTTTCAACCAATCACATTGAAGCATTCTTATTGAGAAATACAGTGCATGAACCAGGGAGTGTATGTTGAAATATTTAATTCAATGCCAAATCATGCACAGAAAGCCAAATAAAGAGAGGGAAAGAAAGATGGGGTTGGGAGAGATAAAAAAGAGACAGATCATAAAAATCATAAGAAATAGGAGCAGGAGAAGGCCATTCCATAAGACCATGGCTAATCTGATTGTGGCCTTACCTCCACTTTCTTGTCTGACCTCAAAGGCAGAAAGAAAAAGTTTTTTTTTAAAAGTATCATAGTTTTTTAATCCTCCAACAATTAAAATTTGAAGGAATGAGAATCCGCATTTAAAGTAATTTTTCAGTGTAGGAGAGATTGTTTGGCAGTCATTAAGACTTATCATGCTATTAAAAATTAAGGAGACACTGTTAGAGCAAAGCTTGCGGAGGAGCATGGGAATTCAGACAGCAACTTCCTGATTTCCATAATAAAAACAAAAAGTGCTGGAGAAACTCAGCAGGCCTGACAGCATCTGTGGAGAGAAAGACAGAGTTAATGTTTCGAGCCCGTATGACTCTAAAGAAGAGTCATACGGACTCGAAACGTCAACTCTGTCTTTCTCTCCACAGATGCTGTCAGGCCTGCTGAGTTTCTCCAGCACTTTTTGTTTTTGTTTCAGATTTCCAGCATCCGCAGTATTTTGCCTTTATTTTTCCTAATTTCCATGTTTAACTGTGCATGCTGTCTGATTTACTTCTTTAATAATGGTTAGTGCTAATAGCCTCCCCATTATTCTTACCACAAAACCAGGGCCAATGTGCCTTTAGAAGGCAGTGGTGTAGTGGTATTGTCACTGCACTAGCAATCTAGAGAACCAGTGCAATGCTCTGGGGACCCGGGTTCGAATCCCACCAAGACAGATGTTGGCATTTGAATTCAATAAAAATCTGTAATTAAAAGCCTAATGCTAACCATTGTCGATTGTTGTAAAAACCCATCTGGTTCACTAATGTCCTTTATGGAAGGAAATCTACCCTCCTTACCTGGTCTGGTCTACATGTGACTCCAGATCCATAGCAATGTGGTTAACTCTTAAGTGCCCTCTCAAATGGCCTAGCAAGCCATTCAGTTGTATCAAACCACTACTGCAGCAGCTCAAAGCGGCAGCTCACCACCACCTTCTCAAGGGCAATTAAGGATGGGCAATAAATGCTGGCCAAACCAGCGACATCCACATCCCATGAATGAATTTAAAAAGTAAAATAGTCATGAAGGGAAAGTTTAAGAAAGATTACCGAAAATTGGATGGACATGAAGGGATGGAGGATGCACAGATGGCTAGAGTTAGAGGATCAAAGTTCATGAGAGAGTATTTCGGATTTGACTACATTGCAGCAATGGGGTAGGGTAAGGCCATGGATGGATCTGATGACAAGGCCAGTGCCTTTAAATTTAATGCACAGACGGACAGGGAATCATTATTAGGAATGATAAATTAGGTCTTTATGTGGGAAAGAATGCAGGCAATGAGTTTTGGACTAATTAGAGTTTATGGAAGTTAGAGGATAGAAGGCCAGGAGGCACAATACTCAAAGTCTGTAGGGGGTTACGTGCAGGGGTTCCAACGATGGAATGGTTGAGATGGGAATGACAGTGAGTGATGTTGCAGAGGTAGTAAGCTTTGATGTATAGGATGTGGCATTTAAAGGTCCGTACAGTGGGTGAAGCTGTACATAATGATTAATCAGAGGAATGGAGTGGCATATAGTTGAGTTTGTAGTGAGATGCATCATATTCATGAGTACAGAAACATCTTATTATACTAGCCAACAGGACTGACTGACAGCAGTTGTACCAAGAAGAATGACCAACAGCCCACGCTGCTCATTAGGCACTAATGTTAACTACCAATATACTGACTGAATCATCAACTGGAACTACAGGATTCCTTTATTCACTTATGCAAAAATATATGGTAGGTGCTCTACTTATTTGTTTTCTCTGTTTTTCGTAACATTTGAAATGCACACAAATTACATACCTTAAAAGTGCAACATACCACAACATAGTTCTTAGTTTGATTCGTTCATGTGGCATCACTGTAATGCCAAAATGTTTCAATATCATCTTACAAGAACAGTTTTCCATTTTCTAAAGCAATCATTCTTGTGGTCTCACCAAATGAAGCTGCCAATTTGCGCTGAATTATAGGAAGTTTTGTTGTGAATGCCTCTACCCACTATAAATTGAGTTGAAATTCTAAAACTAATTCCACCTGAGGACCTTGAATGACAAGTGATTAGGCTTTCATACCATTAGCTTGTGGTGATCATATCATATGTTCTCTTAATGAATGGCTAATCTTCAAATCCAGTGCATCACCTTCAATGTAGTTACATTACAATTCTGAATACTGTTAAATATAACTGAATAAAAAATTATCCGTATGCAACTATTGAGCATTCAGTCCTATTAACCGATTACTTTGTTTGCCTAGTTTATATACAGCACCATGTTTAAAGCTCAGTATTGCACAATTATATTGTGCATGTTATTTGCATAATTTATAGCACGATAAAAATAATGTAAATAAATATTTTATGTTTTGGTCAGTATAATTAAAAACGCACAATACATTTTGCAACAGAAAATTACAATTACTTCACAGTGAAAAAGTAGTAAATATTTCTGAGAACTGAGAAAACTGTGAGAAAACAAGTCATTGTTTAACAGGAAAACGTGGCAGAAGGCTGCATTGGAAGGCGTGAGAATACTTCATTTCTAGGGGTTACAGTCTAATTAGTTCTTTTTCAGATTTTTTTTTCTATATTTGGTTTGCTGTGCACTGGCATTATAGGTTCTACAATGTTGTCTTTGGAAGCTATACAAAATGATTACTCTACAAAGCAGTACTTCATATATAATTTGCTTTACATGATTTGCCCATGGGCAAGGTGACAATAAATGATGTACTCTACATCATCGGACATGACTTACTGTTATAGTAAGAGGCAGAGCTTACAAAAATAGAAAAGGTATGATTTAATATAAACTTTCATGAGTTACTGTAAATTATATTTGGTTAACAAAGTGTGGATGCACACCTGTTGTATGCACATCACTGCCTGACCTAAGAAAATAGTTACTTAAAGGTAGCAAAATTATTAGAGGTAAACAAAGCTTCAAGTAACTTTTCTTTCCCTCCTCTTTCTGCCAATTTTCACATCTCTTTTGAATATCTGGCATGCATAAGAGTCAGCCACTACCCCATTATTTATTCAAGTAATAATTAATCATGTCTGGGTCTATTAGTGTTAGACTACAGCATTACTATGGAACTCAACCCAGTGCCTGTCTGCGCACATGTCTAGCAGCATTCTAGGGTCAAGATAAAGTGTGAGGATCATGACCAATTTTCACTTTTCTAACTTAAAGATACTGAAGCCAAAAGTAGTGTCACAGGGGATGATGATGTTAACAGTGCATGGGAAGCCAATATTTGGAGATTTGGGGCGGTGTACAATCTGAAAATCTGAATAATGCAGCAAGTGTGGCTGGGTGCTAAGGGGTAGCAGCAACACATAACAGACAAGAGACTCACTCATTTTTGCAAAAGCAAAATACTGCAGATGCTGAAAATCTGAAACAAAAACAGAAAATGCTGGGAAACACTCAGCAGGTCTAGCAGCATCTGTGGAGTGAGAAACAGAGTTAGAGTTTCAGGTCTCTGACCCTCTGATGAAGCACTGCCATGGGGTTCCTGGTCTTTTTCAGCATGACCACTGGATCTTGAGATTTGACTGCATTTAATATGTGATTTTGTTTATATTTTCTTCTTTGCCGCATTCTTTTCCGGCAGTGATGTGGTACACTTTGTAAGTTTTACTCAGAATTTCTTGCTCTATCTGCTGGGGCTCATTTTTCATTAGAGTTTTATATTGTCTACCTTTTTACTTTTTCTCATGCCAGGGATTGTGCTGCCTTGTGACAGGAAGCAGAGCTGCCTTCACACCACTGTGGGAAGGCGCTGAAAGGAGACAATGTGCCACTGGAGGATCTGAGCCTCATTTGCACACCTACATCCTGCTGAAATTATTCATATATTCTGAAACAAAAGAATTTGGATTCTAGGAGGCTGCAGACTGTGTTGCAGCAGATGGGTTGGAAATGAAGAAAAAGATGTCTGGACCTTCGAATTTGCAACATTCATGCAAAATAACACACAGATGATGTAAGAAGCAGGCTACCAAGTTCTTGAAGGTTACAGCACTACAGGCGAACTGCAACAAGTTTCTCAACATGAATGAGCCTCCAATGAAAAGCGTTCCAAGGCCCAAAAGACAATTTTATGGATAAGTTCTATAATGCTATTGTGAAAAATCCAGTGTTTTTAAAATGATTTTTTAACCATATTGTAAATCTGTCCTCTGTTGGCAGGCTAGAGTGGAGGAGGAGTGAAAATCTGCAATTGAAAAAAATTCCATATTTTGAGAGGTTTGGCAGGTTGGGTTTCACGCCTGATCAATTTTCATGAGACCACATAGCCACAGGTGAATCTAGATAGCCACAAGGTTACTGCTTGTTGTTTATTTTATATCAACCAATTAAAAAGTCTGAAATTGAAGTGTGTTATTGTGATGCATTTTATGTACTGCAGATAGATGCTAGTGAATCTCCAATGACATTACTCACGTGAAATTAGACCAGGGGTTGGCAAATCTTTTGGCCAGAAGGCCACATCTGGATATGGAAATTGTACGGGGCGGGGGGGTGCCATAAGTGTTCAAGAAACAAACAATTATGATGGAATTTTTTTTTATAAATAAACATAGAACTTTTAATATAATAATTATACCATCATAACAATGTACTACATATAATAAAACTAAACGTACCCTCTTTTTCATGCCCTCTTGGTTTAATATGAACAATGCAGTTGATTGCCCCTCCTCACTTAACAATTGCAAAGTCCAGTGTCACTCTTTTGCTCTCTCCAGATGCTGCCTGACCTGCTGAGTATGTCCAGCACTTAGTGTTTTTAATTCAGATTTCCAGGATCTGCAGTATTTTGCTTTTGTGTTGCTAATTTAAATGCTGCTTTACTGTGGTCAGCAATAGGGTGTTGCAAGAACCACCAAGGGACAAACAGTAAAGAAAACAGAAAAGAAATTATGGAGAGACCAAAGGCATCTCAGAGGCAGTTACCGTGTCTTGTGGGGACTACAGTGATCCATATCCTTTCTCTACCTCTCATTCCTATAGTTGCATAATCTCTCAGCACATTTTAAAAGAAGCGCCACCAAGTGCATCTGTAATCTGTTCCACATCTGTCAGAAAACACGTTTCCAATTTTCAATTTTCTCAAAATACAAAACCCTAACCTAAAATCACTTCCTATTCCATTCATCATTCATCTTCTAAAAATCTAAACCTCTAGCAGGAACAGAAGCTGCTTTTTCAACTCTAATTTTCTGCCACCAGAAACAGTTATCCCTTATTTACCTAATCAATACCCTTCATGATTTTGAACACCTCTATTATATCCGCCCTTAACTTTCTCTGCTCTAATGAGAGCACTACCAGCTTTTCTCATCTTCCCACTTAGCTGAATTTCCATATTCTTGGTACCATTATAAATGTAACTACAGGAATTTATCATGTAAAGTAATATAAAAAGTTGTTAGGGCTAATGCACAGATGCAAGATTTTTCATAGATTATAGATAGATAACCATTCTAGTGGGTCAACGCACTCTTCAATTTATTCCATGCCAATGCAGACCTGAAGGTCCCAAGTTCAAATGCTGGATTGCCACCACCCATGACACCAGGCCTCAGCAAGAATCAGCCTCTTCAAGGAGGGAATGAGAAAAATGGAGAAACAAAATTATAAAAGAGTTGACTGACTTTTCATAAGGGGTATAAAAATCAAAGTGTAAAATAAATTGAAGTTTTGAAATTGCAGTGTACATACTTGCAAAACCAAAAAGCAAATCAAAACTGCAGTAATCTAACAAATAATCTTACATGTACACTTGCCTTGTGCTGTTTTCACTGCTTCTCGATGTGTTCGCCACTTTAACACAGCAGCCACACTCACGAGACAAGTCTGCCTCCAGTTTCCAATCAGTGGCAAACTTCAACTTATCTAGAAGTACTTCCCTTGGCCTTGAAGCGCTTCCCTTGAAGCTCTCCGGGATCTGCATTTTACTTTCACTGCCAGGAGCAGTTGTGCATGCGCACTCAGCACACACTGCGTTCACCAGCTCTGCAGCTGCGAGCTGGATCAGAAACACCCGCGGGCCGTGGTTTGACCACGTCAGATGTAGACGATTTGCTGCCCTGAATACTGATATGCACTGGATGTGAACTCCCCACATTATGGACGGTAGTTTATGCTCTCCCCAATGGCAAGTTTGAAGGGCATTTAATCGGACAGTAGTGGTTAGACAACCAGCCACCTTCCCAGCTCCGCCCCGATTAAGACTGTAGTGGGAAGGCCCGTGGAAGGCATTCCTGCCCCACTGCCAATTCAGGCCCTTAAGTGGGCAATCAATGCACAATTAAGGGCCTGATCCCACCGTCACTTGTACTAAAGAGAGCCAACCCTCTGCTCTTGCTGACCAAACCCTATAACCCCTCCCTCCCCCACAATCCCTGCCCTATGAAATTCCTTCCACTATCACTTGTCAGAGTCCAATGAGTATCAGGGTCTCGGACAGGTGCCTTTCCTGAAGCAGCCACTGCCTCCCAAGTTGCACTGCTGAGCAAAAGAGCTGCAGCCTCTGATTGGTCAGCAGCTTTCGATGGATAGGACCTCCGCACCTGGGGTCCTTGTTACCAGTGAGAGACCCACTGGTGGACTCTCAACTGCCCGATTGGCATATAATATTAGCAGCCCATCCTAGGCAGTTGCGCGGGTCTCTCGCCAGCTCTCTAGCCAGCGGCTGAGACCCCTGTTGCCTTCATAAAAGTCCCCCCATGGATCAACCACAACCTCCTGTATTTATATGGTGCATTTAACATAATAAAACATCACAAGTGCATAACAGGAGCATTATAAAACAAAGTATGGCACTGAGCAACATAAGGATAGATTAGGTCAGATGGCCAAAAGCTTGGTCAAAGAGATAGGTTTTAAGGAGTGTCTTAAAGGAGGAAAGCAAGGTGGAGAAGTGTACTGAGGGAATTCCAAAGCTTGGGGTTGAGGCAACTGAAGGCAAGGCCACCAATGGTGGAGCAATTATAAATGGGAATGCATAAGTGCCAGAACGAGAGGAGCCCAGATATCTCAGAGGGTTGTAGGACTGGAGGAGATTACAGCGATAGGGAAGAACAAGGCCATGGAGGGATCTGAAAACAAGGATGAGAACGGAATGTGAGACACCAGCCAGAAGTGTATTAGAATAGTCGAGCATACAGGTAACAAATGCATGAAATGAGGGTTTCAGCAGCAGGTAAGCTGAGGTAGGGGGCGAAGTCAGGCAATGTTACGGAGGTAGAAATAGCCAGCCTTAGTGATGGTATGAATACAAGGTTGGAAGCTCATCTCAGAATCAAATGTGATACCAAGGTTTCAAACAGAATGGCTTAATCTCAGACTATTGCCAGGGAGCGGTGGAGTCAGTAACTAGGGAACAGAGTTTGGCTTTAGTCCTCCCAGCATTTAATTGCAGGATATTCCTGCTCATCCAGTACTGAATGTTGGATTAGCAGTCTGATAATTTAGCAATGACGGAGTAGTCAAAAGAGGTGGTGATGAGATAGAGCTGGGTGTCATCAGAGTATTGATGAAAACTAACACCGTGTCTTTGGATGATGTCAATGGGGGATAGTATGTAGAAGAGAAATAGGAGCAGGGCCAAGAATAGATCCCTGGAGCACACCAGAAAAAGGATGAGAAGCCATTGCAAGTGATTCTCTGGCTATGAATAGATAGAGAAGAATGGAACCATGTGAGAGCAGTCCCATTTAGTTGGGTGACAATAGAGGAGGATGATGTGGTCAGCCTTTTCAAAGGTTGCAGACAAGTCGAGAAGGACAAGGAAGGAACGTTTACCTTTGTCACAGTCACATTGGATGCAATTTGTGACTTTGAAAAGAGCTTTTGCTCTACTGCAGAGGCAGAAACCTGATTGAATTCAGACATAGAGTTTTGGGAAAGATGGGAATGAATTTGGGAAGTAACAACACATTCAAAGACTTTGGTTGGAAAGGGAAGTTCAAGATGGGGGATGGTTGGATCATTGAACCCTGAAGCCTCCTCTGTGACACATTGGCATGAGGCACTATGATGTGCCTTGATGGTATCTGTAGCGCTCAAATCCACTATGTTTCTTGCATGCTAGGCTCATTATGCCGAGTTCTTAACTAAATGAAGGACCCTCGCAAATTGCAAATTTAACGCTCAAATAGTACTGCAGATGTATAGCTTCTATTTGAAAGAATGTTTTAGGATACACACATTGTCAAGGGAACTTTTTGCCTACAAGTTACCCTCTCCTTCCAATATGACCATGAGGTTCAATAAAAAGGGATGTTGTATCCTGATTTATTTATGGGTTTTAAGAAAATGTAGTACTGTACAGGGTGCCAGCAGCCCTTCCATTGTTTCTACTCCCTAACACTCCAGCTGCCCAACTCCATGGCAGTCACAGTTCATTTGAGCTCATGTACATACAGCATGGAGCAGCATTCTCAGTAGCTTTATGCTGGACCCTGTAATAGCTTCATCGAGTTTGATAACAACTAGAGTATTATACCACATAATTCACTTTGCTAAAGTAGAGTACTGTTAATTGGTGTGCACTATCAAGGTCTCAAGGTCTTATTATTGTAAGTATGCCTTTTGGAAAGGTCATCAACCTGAAACATTAACTCTGTTTCTCTCTCCACAGATGCCACCAGGCCTGCTGTGCATTTCCAGCATTTTCTGTTTTTATTTCAGATTTCCAGCATCCACAGTATTTTGCTTTTGTAATCTACTTTAGTGGTGTTGTTTGATGGATTATTGTTGGCCAGGGCACCTGGGAGAACTGTGCTGCTCCTTTTAAAATAGCAACATAAGATCTTTCACACAAAGCTGAAAGGGCAGTTCTGTCATGGTTTATCATGAAAATTGGCACCTCCAAAAGTGCAGCACTCCCTCAGTATGGCACTGAAGTGTCAATCTAGATTATGTCTAGAGGGTTTGAACACAGAATCTTCAGATTCAGAGGTGAGTGTTACCACTTAGCTGAGTCAGGCACCTATATATTAATGTTACGTATACAAGCAGCAGCCAAAAAAACTGTTTTGCTGTTATTTTCATACTGCATTTACAAATCCTCTCCATTATATCTTCAAGCTTTCTAAACCATATTAAGTGCCCACAATTTAAAACCCAGGTATTCAGTCAAGAAGTTGAAAAGTTCTATTAGATTTGACTGCAAGATAAACAGCAATAAATATTGTCACAGGATGGCTTTCTATCTCAAGATCATTTATTATTAATGGAGAACAACTTTTAGTAAAGCACTTTAGCTGAGTAGCACCGTAACAAGACCATCAAGACCATTAAAACATCGTCCTTAGACTGGGAGAAAGCAGGGGTAATTGCAAACCGTTTTAATTGGAGAGGGGGTTTTGTCATGGGGTGTAGAGGTAGCGGTCAGTATTGAACCCACTTCCTCTGGACTAAAATTTCAAATGATGGGATGTTTTCCAGGCATTATTGAAACCTTTTTAAAATTTTTGACCAAAAATATTAAATGGAAAAAGAGATTTAGCACTATTTATGTAATTCCACATCGTTCGTTTGGGCTGATTTATTCAAACAGAATCACATAATAATGGAGATTTTGGAGCTTCACTCCAGATACTTCAATTTGCCCACTCATTAAAAGGTTACTCAAACAAGGCAATATCAGTTGTATTATCCACCACAATTTTATCAATTAGAATTTATATCTACATGGAGATGATTTAAAAATGGCACCACTTATAAAATGGAATAGAAAATAAATTCCATAAAACATACCAATATAACACCTCCTTTTATTCAGAAAGGCAACTTCAATATTAAATGGAAACAAAGGTAACATGCAACAAACATTTTCCTAACGTATCTTACATGTTTATTGTTGGATTACATGGAGTCTACAGCACAAAAACAAGTAATTCAGCCCAACTGGTCTAAGCCTGTGTTATTGCTCCACACAAGCCTCTTCCCACCCCTCTTCATCTAACCATGTCAACTTATCATTTTATTCCTTTCTCCCTTAATGTTTATCCAACTTTCCCTTGAATGCATTTATGCATTCTTCATGAATGAACCCAGGCGGTGAGCGATGGCAGGATATTTGAACACAGTGGACATCAGAGGGAGCCTAGCCATCTTCTCATCTGAATTTTGCAGCAGGAAAAACTGCTATATACTAGCTATAAACAAATCACCAATACCCCAGCACATCCAAATACACTTATCCTTGCATGGCCTCATCCCTCCCTATCTCTTTAACCCTGCAACGCCCTGCATTACCATTTCTTTGGCACCAGCATCATTCCCTCCACCCCAACACTGGCAGATACCTAGGCTCCACACACTGAAATTCATGCCCTAAACTGCTTTACCCATCCCACCTGCTTTAAGACCCTGCTTAATACCCATCTCTTTGACCAAGATAGGGTCTCACCTCCTGTTCTCCCCTTTTTATTCTCACAAGTAAAAGATGCTATATAAATGCAAGTTTTTATTACAATGTACAGCACAGAAACAGGCCATGCCAGCGTTTATGCTCCACATAAGCTCTCCCACACCACAATCAGCAGAACCTTCTATTTTCTTTTACCTTATGTGCTTATCTAACTTCCCCTTAGCTGCATCTATGCTATTTGCTTTGGCCATTCTATAGGGTAGCAAGTTCCACATTCTAACCACTCTCTGGATAAAGACATTTCTCCTGCATTTCCTATTGGATTTATTAGTGACTATCTTCTATTAATTGACCCTAGTTTGTACTTCCCACAAGTGGAAACATCTTCCCTACATCTACCTTATCAAACCCTTTCATAATTTTAAACACCTCTATCAGGTCAGAGCCTCAACCATCTCTTTTCTAGAGGGAAAAAACCTAGCCTGTTCAGTATTTCCTGATGGGTAAAAGCTATTGCTGCTGCATCATCACTTCAGTTGTAGATTTGACAGCATTCCTGGATTGTCTGCAGTGAATGCAAAGGCATATTTTCAAAATCTTGAGTCTACTTACTGCAGAAGGCCATTGCTGACAGACTCTAGAAATTCTGCACTAAGAGTTTCATCCAAACCATCTTCATGACAAGTCAGAAGAGCTTCCACCAAAGGAAAAACTTCAGGTAACGTGACAATAGGTACGCAGAGAACAGAATAGGTCCTCCGTCGTTCTGGTGGTAGCCTACAAAAAAACACCATGTCTTAATACAAAAATGTTAAAAGTCTTTCTCCTAATTTATAATATGAACAGAAAATGCTGTAAATACACCTCTGTTTCTCACCCAAGACTCTGCTTGAGCCCTTGATATTGCCTGTCAGCCAGCCAACCCAGGCTGCTGCCTCCCTTGCCAAGTTGGTAGAGTCTGAAGCATACTTCTGATGTGAAGTGTGCCATATGCCATTATGGTAAAGGGGTTAACACGCATGGACTTAACGTTCACCGGAGTATGCACAGCAGATAAATTATGGTGTCAATCAGCATACAATGCTGATTTGACGCCAGTGTTGCCATTTGGAAATTCCATGATCCAGCCAATGCTCCCTCTTAACCTCGCACAACTGAAACGTGTTATGCAGCAGGAAAACACTCCAAGCCCCTAATCAGTGTTATTTAAGGGGATCATCAACTACTTACAGGTTAGCTGTTGGTTTATTTCTTCTGGCTATTGCTGCAATTCTACATGTTTTTGGTCATTTCCATAGTTTTAAGCTTCAAAAGGGAGCAGCTTGGCAGGTGTTAAAGCACTTTTCCTGACTTCAAGGGTTCTGCACAAGCCAGTTGCTCCTAAACATGGATGCACTAGAAGGCATTCCTCTTGGAATGACTGGATGAATGAGCAGAGATAACACCGAGCAGGACAAGAAGAGGAAGAAGGGGCTAAGGACTCTCAGCGGGAGGCCATATCTGCCCAAATTGTTCAGGAAGCAACACTAACACATGAACCTCAGCACCGAACAATGTTTAAGATGCCTGCTCATCATCAAATAGGTAATGGCTGAAATCTGCCAACTGGGGTTGGGAGAAACTTAGGTGTCCTCAATGGAGGTCAGGTATCCTCAATCAAGTTCAAAACTAGTGCTCAGCAATTCAAAATGTTGCATGTTCAAAGTCTGATCAAGTGAATCATGAATTTCTGCTTCTCTATTGGTTTCTATTACAATGAGCTGATTCAGCTTAGTTTCACACATGCAGGTACAATGCACATTTCAAAGTAAAAAGTGAGATTCTTAAACGATATTTTAACTTTTTGTGTGTGCTGTGCAAAATATGTACCTGGTTACAAAAATGGAGCGTTACTAGGAAGAACTAAGGACATTCCAGGGCCCCAAAATTCCACACATTTCTCCTGGTCTCCCACTATCATTCCAATGGAACCCAGCATAAAATGGCTGCCACCCAGGTGTAATGTTTCTGAAATTTTCCAAGGATAAACAAACCTCCATCCAGCCTTTACAAGGCAAGTGTCGTCAAGGGGGTGTTGCCTTGTAGGGGTCTCAGGGAGACCTAAGCAACCTCCACACCTTAAGGTGGATGGGCACACACAACAAATGTACCTTAGTGATTCCTGTGCCCACCTATACCATGTAAATTAGTGCCCACCTACTGGCACTCCAGCTCCAGCACTGGAAAGCACCAGTAGATGCAGTCCCAGCGTTACTGCTAGAATTCCGTTCCAAGGATTTTCGGGGCCCAGATAATGATGCAATCACAAAATAGACAACAAATGTCACTTTTCTCACCCAGACATCTCTTCTGACTCCCTAGCATTAAAAAGTTGCTTTACCATTCCAAGACATCTGTGAATTTCACCAAAACAAAACACTAATCATGATCCCAAAGAGTACATTACAGATATCTTTCCTAACTGAAAAATCTTAAATTTGTGCAGTTCCACATTGTGCATATGTGGCAGAACTTAAATTCTATTAGGCTATTAAAATTACTTGTTTGGCAAAGAGAAGTTTTTGAAAAGCATTGCTAAATGATTAATGTCTCCCAGCATTGAATCACTGGAAATACTAAAATTACAGTCATTTTTGTTTCTAATTGGCAAGTTGTGTAGTTTTAAAAACAGCCAGTTGATCCATTGCTACAGTTTTTAGAAAATTGTGTAGGAGAGGTACAATTATGTAACTTGATTTTGTTCATTAACACTCCTGAAATACTGGAAGGTAGTATTTTCTAGAGTGCCAGGCCTCCAGCTAGGCACAATGTGATTTGTTGTTGCAGACATAGTGTCCTAAGCAGCCATGAAATGAATCCTGAAGAGATGCTTTCTTCCTAAAATAAGACAGAATTTCGACAGAGGCAACATCACAAAACAACTGGTTGGTATTATTGCACAGCAACAAAACTTGTGATGGAACCTATAACCATACCTGGGTACACATGAGAATTGTGTTTTTTTCAATTAGAAGCTGAGTTTTAGGTCCCAAAATATTCACACATTTTTAAATGAAAATTTTAAAAAATCTTTGATATATGCTTTGAGTCATACTGAGGATTTGTTAAAAGACTACATTAGTACAAGTTTCTATTTTAAATTATTCAGGATTATTAGTTATTGTTCCACGAAGAACATTGGTATAGGGGGAAAATCCATAAAGCAAGCATCTTGATGATTAATAAACAACTTAATAGTCATCAAAATTAGTGTTAAAGATTTCTTTCTAAACCAATCTACAGCATCTACAAGGTACAAGTCAGGAGTGTGGAGAATACTCCCCATCTGCCTGGATGAGTGCAGCTCCAACAACCTCCAAATTGACACCATCCAGTACAAAGCAGCCTCCTTGTTCTGTACCCCATCCACCACCATAAATATTCACTCCTTCCACCAGCAGTGCATGGTGACAGCAGTGTGTACCATATACAAGATGAGCTGCAGCAACTCGCCAAGCCTCCTTAGACAACACCTTGCAAACCCAGAACCTCCACCACCTAGAAGGACAAGGGCAGCAGATGCATGGAAACATCGCCAATTGCAATCTCCCCTCCAAGCTACACATTATCTTGACTTGGAACTATGTCGCCATTCCTTCACTGTCGCTTGGGCAAAAACCTGGAATCCTCTTCCTAACAGCACTGAGGGTGTACCTATATGTGAAGGACTGCAGCCATTTAAAAAGGCACTCAACATCACCTTCTCAATGGCAATTAGGGATGGGAAACAAATGTTGGCCTTGCCAGGGACCCTCACATCCCGTTAAAGAAATTTTAAAATTCTGTGGTTTACACTGTTTTTAATGAAATGGTAATTACAGAATAAGGAACAACAGGATAGTGCATTGTACAATCAGATTTAATAACATCCAACAGCTGACCTATGAACAAGCTTCTTTTTTTGGAGACATCAAAAAGCTGCACTACGAAATGACAGGATACAGGTTCACACTCATGAATATCTGCATAGCAAGTTCCAATGGCAGCCAAGCTGTCACTGGAAGATGCGAAGTGGCAAAGTTCGTGAAGAGGGAGGAAAGATAATTAAAACAAAAATATCCTAGAATATATCAAGCTACATTGTTCTTCAGGCACTTCCTGATATCTACTACAGAGCAGCATGATCAGAGGCTTTAAGGTAGCTCACCTGTCCACTCCATTTTCCATAGTGGAGTATACTAATCTAAGGGATAGAGAGAGCAAACGTATACTTTTAGATTCAAATAAGAGCAGTTTTAAGATAAACTAAAGCCATGCTTTCTGAACATAGAAATGATTGGTTCTGTTCATGATAATGCAGCTCTGCTGTTCAACTCAAATCTTTAAAGAACAGGGATTCTCTTCTCTGCATTCACTACAGTAAAGACATTTAAATTAATGTCAGGTAGGTTTAAATTATGCCTCCAAGCACTCGGCAAACAAGATTGAACATTGCACTAGAGTTATATTCTATGTCATCTCTCCAGGGTGCTTCATAGTGCATCTCTATAAAATCAGGTTGACACTGAAATTAAATTTGCAATGTGAATGCACCCTACGACATATCAATACATTAATTTTTCACTCTACTAATAGGGCAGAAAGATTTAGCATGGTAAAATTTTACCTAGATTTTAAATTTTTATCTTCAGCAAATGTAAAAGTGATCATTGTTTATTGGGATATTAATTTAAATAATTCCACATTATGTCTCGAACCAACCACCTACCTTAGAAACAAGGAACTTCTGTCACACTGATAGCCTTGAAGTTCCTTAACTAAAGAGGAGACCATCTGGAAGAAAGAAATAGGTAATCATAAACAATAAAAAAAAATCACAAGCTATCGAATTTCCTTGGCCACAAGGGGGATTTCACTCTGACTTTCCAGTGTTCAGAAGTTCGATTTTTATTATGGGCATAATAGTCACTGCAAGTTACATGTGAAAAGAAAGAAATAATCAGAAAATGTTACCAAATAAAAAAAGTGATTGATGAGGCCAGCACTTTGTTTGAAGAGGAAACTAGAGGATTGATAGCTCAGAATGATTCTAATTTCCCTCTCAAAAGAAACTTACAATATTAAGCTAATTGTAGAATCGTAGAATAGTTTCAGCACTGAAGGAGGCCACTTAGCCCATCAAGGCCATGCTGGTTCTCTACAAGAGAAATTTAGCTTATCCCACTCCCCTGCCCTTTCCCCATAGCCCTGCAATTCCTTTTCCTTATCCAATTCCCTCTTGAAAGCCACAATCAAACTTACCAGCATCACACTCTTAGGGAGTGCATTCCAGATTTCATTGAGAGAAAAAGCTCTTCCTCAGGTTACCTTTGGTTTGTTTGCCAATCATTTAAATCTGTGTTCCCTGGTTCTCAATCTTTCTGCCAATTGGAACAGTTTCTATCTACTCTTGTTTAGACTCCTCATGATTTTGAACACCTCTAACCTATCTCTTCTCAACCTTGTCTTATCTAAAGAGAACAGATTGTTAAGTCCCTCATCCCTGGAACTATTCTCGTAAATCTTCTCTGCACCCCTCTAATGCCTTCACATCCTTCCTAAATGACTGTGCCCAGAATTAGACACAATACTCCAGTTGAGGCCAAACTTTTATAGAGGTTCATCATAACTTTCTTGCTTTTGTACTCTATGCCTCTATTAACAAAACTCAGGATCCCATATGTCTTTTTAACCACTTTCTCAACCTGCTCTGCCACCTTCAATAATTTGTGCACATATAACCCTGGGTACCTCTGTTCCTGCACTCCTTCAGGATTGTAACCTTTAGTTTATATTACCTCTCCTCACCCTTCCTACTAAAATGTATCTATTCACACTTTGCCACATTAAATTCCATCTTGTCCGCCCATTCCACCAGCCAAAGTATATCTTCTAGATGTCTATCATTATCCTCTCCACAGTACACAATACTTCCAAGTTTTGTATCGTCTGCAAATTTTGAAATTGTGCCCCAAGTTTAAGTCATTAATATATATAAAGAAAGGCAGTGGCCCCAATACCAACTCCACTGTATACTATCAGCCAGTCAGAAAAACAACTGTAATATTATAAAAACAGAAAGTGCTAGAAAAACTCGGGAGGTCTGGCAGTATCTGTGGAGGGAGAAACAAGCAACTAACATTTCGAGTCCAATATGACTGTTCTTCGGAACTGAAGAGAAGTAGCAATATGATGGGTTTTATGCTGCTGAAAAGGTAGGGGGGTCAGGAGGAACAAAAGGGAAAGTCTGGGGAGGTCAGAGGGCCTGGGTGATTAAATGACAAGGATGTCATGGACCAAAAGGCAAAGGGAGTTGTATTGGTAGTAGTAAAGAAACAAAGCATTGGTCTAGAGTAGGTGTTAATAGCAGAATAAAGGTCAGCTCTGTCTGAAAGCAAAAACATGAGAACAGACTGGCACTTGGAGGGGACAAGTTCAGAATGGAGGACAGAGTCGACGGTCTGAAGTTGTTAAACTCAATGTTAAGTCCAGAAGGCTCTGAAGTGCCTAATCAGAAGATGAGGTGCAGTTCCTCCAGTTTGCATTGGGCTTCACTGGATCATTGCAGCAGGCCGAGGGCAGAAATGTGAGCCTGAGAACAAGATGGTTCACTGAAATGGCAAATTGAAATTCTGTTTTTATTTCAGATCTCCAGCATCCTCAATATTTTGCTTTTATAACCGTAATATTATTTTCCATTGTCTGATTTCTGTTTCATCAGAACCACAGGGTTAATTTACATTTATAGTTATATAGCAAGGAAAATAATTACAAAAAAAATGCCCTTGAGATGCAAGGGTAGATTTTACTGATACTTACTCCCAGGAAACATTGATTTCCCAGATTGGAAAAGTCAAGAAAAAAATGAAACAGCTCCATTTCACCAGACTGCCCCATGATTTCTGAGCTTCTTGGAGATGGGGAGAGGCAGAGGTTGGTTTATGCCTGCAATATGACTCATTACAGCCACATTCTTGAGGTAGGAGGGGGCATGACAGCCTTCTGCTTCATTTTTCCAGGATAGCATGTTGCACAACTCAATTTAAAATTCCTGCTCCTTCTGCAGGTACTAGGTCCAGACAGGAAATAGGCCTGTGCCATGGCTGCCTTGGGCTATGTTAATGGTACAGAAATTAAATAAAAGACTCATGAATCTGGACAGACAGGATCAGCACACTTTGGGAGTGGAGAGTGCCATCACGATATGGGAACAGGAGTAGGGCATTCAGCTCCTCGAGTCTATTCTGTCATTATATCATGACTGATCTAAATCTTAACTCGATCTACTATCTAGTTTCCAAGTCCCTCAATACCCTTTCCCAATAAAAAAAAATAATGTCAGTTTCAACGTTTTCAACTAAGTATTGCTGAAAAAAAGACATTTTTGTTGAAGCTTTTCATCTTGCACTCATCAAGGCATGCCACAAGAATACCAAATGTAAAGGGAACAGCTATTTGTTCTGTGTGAGAAGAGAGTATGGATTAGTTAGCAAATGGACTCTGATTGGTAGAGACATTGCCATGGAGAGTGCACCAGCTGATGGTGCTGACACTTAACTGCAACTATTTTCAACTAACCTAGCCTCAATGATCTTTGCGCAAGGAATTGTATCCTGAGATTGCCCCGAAAGACCAAGCTGTCATTTAAATGTTATTTCCCCCTTGTTTCAGACTTTCTACCAGAGAAAATTTTTTTCCCCCATCTCCCTATCAAATCTTATAATCATCTTAAACACCTCAATGAGAATCACCCCAAAATTTTCTATACTCACGGGAATACAGGTCTGTGCAACTTGTGCTCATAATTTAATCCTACTGGTTCTAGTATCATTCTGGTGAATCCTCCAAGGCCAATATATCTTCCCTGAGGTGCAGTTAACTGAATGGAATCCTCCGGAAGCAGTCTACCCAAAGTTTTATGCAACTATTAAATACTTCAGAGGAAAATGTGCTTTAAGTTCCACCTGTCAAAATGAATAATCTAGCTATCCTCTTCATTAACTCAATTTCAGGGTTTGCTATATTCCAGGACAGAGTGCTCAACATTTGGGTGGAATGGATTTTTTTTTAAAAATAAATTGTACAGCTTTCCTAGTAAAAAGGTCACAGCAATAGTGTTTGGTGAAAGAGTCAGTGTGGCAACCTTACAGACATCCCCAGCGAATTCAGTTATAGTACGTAGTACTCTTGGAGAACAACTGCTGACCTTGCCAAGGAGCAGTTAATTATAAAATGAGCTGTCTGAAGACTAGGGACCTCAGGCATACCTCCATGGAAAGGGGAAAACTACAGAGACTATTTTCTAAAATCACTTTTCTTGTGAAATTTAATTGAAAAAGACCGTTTTATATTCCCACAGTTAAACTAGTATCTTTATCCAGAGTGAAAAGGTAGAATAAAGAAAAAGTGGAATAAATTAAATGGAATTTGAACAACTTTGAACAGAAACCTAAGATGAAGGCATGAATTGATGAGTGAGGGCTGAGCGGATGTGCCAAACCATAGTGTTTTTGTCTCAAAATAGGTAATGGAATTCTGCCAAGGTGAAAGTACTGCATGCTGAAAGGTAATAAATAACCCACAGCTAATGCACTTTTATTATTTTTGGCTTTTTATCATCTTCAGGTAGTCTACAACAAGGCTTAAAGAATTCAGTTTAGTAGCGAGGGTGGGTGAGGCTTCTATTTGGATTATGTTAAAATAAATTTTTTTCAAAATGTTACGGCTAGGTAGGGAGAAAACAAGCAAAGTGCTAAGTGATGATGAAAGGAAGAAGTAATGATTGAAATGGGTGAGCTATAAATAATTTCCTCACACCTGAATTAAAATGTAACCTATGTTTCTCCATTTTGTATAGTTCTATGTTTATACAACACTTATAAAATACATTCCCAAAAGGATTTTTAAAATTTCTTTCTCATCCTTTGAGCCTTTGTTGCACCACAGATCGGTCAACTGTGCTGACCAATGAATTAGAAAGAATTCACGAAGTTGCACATACATAAGGAATGCTGTTATGGAAACCTGGCATTTAAAATTTAACCCCAAACCCAACCCCATGGTCCTAGGCAACACCGATGCCAGTGACAAACACACATCCAGCATTGCTAAGAGCCACATGTGGTCAGACTTATTATGCAGCCGGCACCAGTTTTGGCAGAATTTTAGACCAGCAGAAAAAGGCCCTAAAAAATTGATGTAATGCTTTCCTAGACCATTTCTTATTTACAACGACCCAAATTACTCTACTTTACAACAAAAACAAACAGGAAATTTGGGGCTGCATAGACTAACTATAACACACACATACAAAATGAATGTTCTAATTAGCACTTAAAAAGGTACCTTCTTTTATGTTACTTACATTTGTCAACAATTTAGAGTGGTATTCCTCCTCTGGGTATTGTAAACTCTGAATAAAACTTCTTACTTCATGATCGACACCAGTCAAACTCTGCAGCGAGGTCTTTTTGTTTAAAAAAAAAATTAATTTAATGGTAAACATGCAATTCCACATTAGTGTATACATAAAAATGATACCAAACCAAACCAAATGCATTTAGATTACATAGAATGCAGGAATTGGCTCAATTGACTCCACACGATGAAATCAAAATGTTAATCTTTATTCACCAAAATTCAAAAGCAAACTGATACATCAGTCTCTGCTCAGACACTGCTATGAACAGAACTTGTAAGAAACTGTGAAGTGGAGAACTGACCATTTTATGTAAGAAGCGGCTGGAAACAAGCTGATGAAAATAAATTTACAAAGTAGGTGGGTGCAGAGGCTGAAATACAAAAATGCTGATATTATTCTAGATGAGCTGTAGAGAATTTTGGAAAAATTGCTTGGATTTAGTATTATCGTAGGTAGGCAACAGATTACAATTAAGGCAGGATGTGCTGCAAGTGGGATGTGTACAAGATTTGACACCAAATTAGCCAAGAAATACCTTGGCAATACATGACAGGACTGTTGCAGAACCACTATTCTGCAACCTTCTAGGTCTAATGTTTGATATTTCTGTGACAAATTACATCTTAGTGACAATTGTGGACATAGTGAGGTATTGAAATTCAAAATTGAGAACCACCTAAAGCAGTTTTGCTATGTTAAAAAGCACTATATAAATGCAAGTTGTTGATGAGAAAATTCAGACATGATTTTAATGAAAAACTTAGAATATATCTTCAGCAAATACAGCATTGACACCATGAGTGCACAATAGAGGCAAGGGAACTGCAATTGATGCAAAGCCAATTTAAAAATCCAAAATCTGAAATAACCAGGCAGTTCACTAAACTGCCTTCTAGAAGGAGGAAGCAATGATTATTGTGTCAGTCTTTTCTAGCATTAGAAATTTTACTAGCAGTGAGGTACCAGTGAACATGACAGCATGCATGCATTTAAATATCAATTACCCAATTCAAGAAATCCATTTCTGAAAGAATACTTGGCACTTATTTGAAACTTCTACCTGCCACCTGCCTAGCAAGGATGCAAAGCTGCACGTCAGTTTTCTAATGAAAAGCCACTGATTATATTCCCCTCTTGCCTAAAGAAGAGACAAAAGCAGGGGTCATCTGCACCAAGGTGGCTCAAAACTAAGTCAATCCTCTCTAGCAGATTCAACACTCAGCTAGGTTTGGAGACTCAAATTTCCCAATGGATGACTTCATATTTCAAACATGACTGAAGAAAAAGTGGTAATATTAACAGTATAACTAACACTTTTGATTTTCCACTTACAGGACAGTTGAGGCCATTATTATTGAATCATCCTAAGATTGATGACTAAGACTGCTGACGTAATTCCACTGGTCACAGCTACAGCTGCCTGATTAGAACCATTAGTAATAACAAGCTTCCAGCTATTTATTTCTTTGCCCACCCCATGATCAAATAGTTTGCTGACATTTGCCATCTATGCTTATTCATTAAAAACTGGCCATTTATGTAAAGTGCCTGAGAGTTGGAGAAACAGTTACTATACTCAGGAGGAGAGGCGGGGAGAAATCCAAATTATATTTATCAAAAATCCTATTAGTTTTGGCTTAGATCATTATTCATCCATCAAAAATCTAAATACTGATATACAAAGGATAATTTTCCAAATGATTAGATGGAAAATCATGGGAAGGGTGAGCTCAAATTCCAAATATGAGTTCCTAACTGGCAAATTAGGCAGAAGTGCAAATTTGTAAAATTAACTTTAAAAATAGCAACCAACTTACTAGTTACATCCTTAAAAGTTCCCCAAAACTTGGCAAGCATAACTAAAGTTGAGCGAGTTATATCTACTCCACTCCATGGCTAGAAATTCCTCCTTGTATCACATTTGTCCCAGCCAAAATCATGTACTGCTTTGTGAGCTTATGATGAAGCATCTTCTAGCTATAGCTGCATTGCTTGCTTTCTTAAACAGACTCCAGTACATTGCTATGAGGAATGATACGCTTCTCCTGACCTTCACTTAAAAATATTCACATGCACCACCTCTGCATCCAATAAACTTTACGCATATGTAGTTATGCTATCCTTACTTCGAAACAGCAATCATGGTCTTCAGGACTAAGGCTAAATTGAACAGAAATTTGAGGGTCAATTCTCCCTCTGAGCTGGACTGGTGAGTGGGGATGGAGTGGGAGGGCAGACACGGAGATGGACAGGAAACAGTGTGAGGCCCAAGAGATTTTGTCCTGCTAGCTTTCTAAAAAGAGGTTAACATTGAAGCCTGCAGGGAAGCAATGGAACTCCTGCATCCTAGGTGCATCTTTAGCATCAATCTCCTAAACTGGTGACAGGAACCATCTAACTGATGGGCAAGAGTGAGATTTCAAGCAGCAGAATGCAATTCCTGGAGGTGTATTGCAACAAGCCACAGCACCAGGATAAGTTTTTTATAATTCTTACATAGGATGTGGGCATTGTTGGCAAGGCCAGTATTTGTTGCCCATCCATAATTGCCCTTGAATTTTGAGCTTTCTAGGCCATTTCAGAGGGCAGTTAAGAGTCAACTACATAACGGTGGACTTGGAGTCACATGTAGGCAAGACCAGGTAAGGATGGTAGATTTTCTTCTTAAAGGACATTAATGGTCCGGATGGGTTTTTATTTCATAGTCACTATTACTGATAACTTCATATTCCAGATCTATTAATAGAATTTAAATTCCACTAGCTGCTATGGTGGGATTTGAACCCATGTTCCCAGAGCATTAGCCTGGGGCTCTGGATTACTAGTCCAGTGACATAACCACTCCGCCACTGTCTCCTCTTAAAGTGTGAAGGAGGGTGGGTTGGAGGAGGAGAATCCAGGATATGGGAGACTCAAGGATTTGCTAGTGGGCCCAAAGGAGCATCTTGTTCCTCCTGGCTCATAAGGGAGCAAAAAAGTAAACATATATTTGTAGGCATCTACTGTGCCAGATCTGCTTCATAACAACTTTGGCCTGGTGGGAAAAGCACAAGGGCTTCCTTGGCAGAACTGCCATTACAATTCCAGTTGAGCCCCGAATACACCATCGGAATGCAATCTGCATACCTAGAGCAGGGCTCCGCTTCATTCCAGTGGATGTCCTGCTCACCTGCTAAAAAGAGTAAATTAATGTCAAGGCCCATGGGAAGGCAACAAGATTGGAGGGGATAAGTTGCACAAGACATATTAACTGCCCACCCGTCTGGTTACTGCAGTGCAGGGGGGTTGAAATTATATCCATGGTGCCGGCGTTGGAATCAGTGTAAAACGATTTTAATAGCAGTCACTGGAACCAGTATTAAAGCAGAAACAGGCTTCCCATTATCCTTGCTGATTGCTTATTCCTAGCATAGTGGCTCTAAATCATTAATATGGAACCTATCCAACTACCTATAAAAATGTCTGGAAGAGATGTTGGTAGGGAAATGAAAGAAGTACAATAATCAAATTAGAGCTGTCTAGCTTTTGTTATGCAGAGCCAATGCTCCCAGGGAGGGGCACAAAACATCAGGCAAAGTCTGGGTATTCACTAAAAAGAGCATAAATCTCCTGCTTTAAGGGCTACTCTTCTGCTTTAGCAGATAATAATTTAAAGGAGTTAAGTTTTACAAACTGTCTGCTTGCTTTTGCCCAATAACATCATTCTGAAATTGAGCTGTATCTCGGTATGCTTGTAAACCCAGAGATGCACATTGCCTATGTACAATTGCAATCTGAATGCTGTCGACTGTAATCATTGATGGATGATCTAGGATCTTCCATTCCAGCAAAGATTAAGCCCAAAATGCAGGAAAGAAGTTTAGCTTTCAGATCGCTATCTCCTACAATATAAGAAGAATTCTATATCAAGCAAAGAAAAAGTTTACTGAATTCTGAAACTATAATCAACAGTGATTAAGAACACAATCAAGAACACACCCCAATGTTTTTTGAAAAAGTCAGGGTTTTTACAGCTGGTGTCATATATACCAAGATGAGAAGGGCAGATTAACAGTAACCCCAAAGGGAAAAGCTCCAACAGCAGCAAATACTGGATTACAACTGACTGGCTTTCAATGCTCTTTCACCAACACCACTCCACCTTAAAACCAATCACAGTGTACCAGCTAAAAAACATGCTGCAAGTAATTTGTTACTGTATTGTGTTATACATGGAATCTACGAATACACTGCATGCCACTTGACGTTCCTTTCTTCAACATAAACATACCAATCATATGTAAGGATTGGTAAAGCAATAACGTGGGTTTTCTATTTGAAGATAAAACTATATACACAATCTTCATTGGGAGCTAAGTATAATACATCTGACTTCGAACACTGCTGTTTGATACTGACTATAAGTCATGGGACTAATACATCACATCTTGTCCATATGTGTAATGATTGATAGTTAAGACACAACCCCTTAAAAGGTGCATGTCATCATTTCAAAACATTCCCTTTTCTCTACCTAAAGGTTTTCTATAGAATTGATCAATTTACATGAAAACAAAAGAAAATAACTGTGTCTGAATGTACTTTAACACAGAGCAACACATTTACAAGCCTCTGAAACATATCGACTGTTTGCTTATCCATCCAGACTTAGTTACGATCATCTTTGCAAGAGGCTTCTGTACATTTTCTGAATGCTGGTTAGGGCTGCTTTATTTGTGTTGCATCTTAGACTGTGTCCTAGTCGCAACAGGGTTACTCACTGTTTTTGGTTGTGGCACTGTCCTGATTTGACACCTGTTTCATCACACTGTCATGCCATTTGGTGTTTGTATTTGATATGATCTTGGTTCTGGGCATATGCTCATGATTTCTGCTGGATTCCAGGTGCTATCAGTTGGGTGTTGGACTCAAATTTTCTGCCCAATGTTAAGGTTGGGTAATTCGTTATCATATTTCAGTCATGGGCACCTTTCATCTTCCCTGGTTTCTCAAGTAATGCTTTTTGTACTCCTGGAAGCATCAACAAATGATGACAAGAGAAATTTGTCCGCACTTGTCTGCCGAATAGTAATTCTGCATTGGTTCTGCAGTGCAATGAAATGTGCACATTTGGAATGGGTATACATATTTGGTGCAAATTATGCTACGCAGCCCATTGGCTATCTGCACTGCAGAGTTAGGTGGTCTCCTCCCAGTGTCAGCACAGGGTTTCCAATGATGCTCCTTGTGATCTCTGGTCTTTGTCATTGTCTTGGCGACATCATGTGTGATGATTGTTGCTTTAAAGCCAGCCTTACTGAGTAAGGGTCACGTGGTCAGAACATTCA
The DNA here is from genome assembly GCF_964194155.1 of Cetorhinus maximus. Classification (NCBI taxonomy): domain Eukaryota; kingdom Metazoa; phylum Chordata; class Chondrichthyes; order Lamniformes; family Cetorhinidae; genus Cetorhinus; species Cetorhinus maximus. The sequence goes on from NC_135880.1 coordinate 110,179,289, forward strand.
ATCTACGAGTACGGGGAAGCTTATAATGGGGTGGAGTTTCCCTAGTCTAGGGAAGGTATTGTAGCCTTGCTAGAGGTATGCAGCAAATCCAGCAGCTCTGTAAATAAAGTTTGTTGTTCAAAGAAAGAAGCCTCTCAATAGTACATCTCCACATCTGGTGACGAGGATAAATGATCCTGGTGCTGCTTCTCGCCCTACAACTGTGAGTATCTTGTTTTAAAGGAAGGAAAAAAATATATATACTCATCAGGATGCCTCTCTTTGGGAGGATCGATCCATTTGACCCTCCACAGAGGACTTGACTCAAAACTCGAGGCGCTCGATGTATTATTTCCAGGCCAACGAAATAGAGGAGAAGGCAAAGCGCAAAGCAATTCTCTTGAGCGTCTATGGGAGTCAAACCTACTACCTTATTTGCAGTCTCTCGGCCCCAAGCACGCCCGACTCCAAATCGTTCAATGAGCTTGTGGATTTAATGAAGAGCTATTTTCAGCCCAAACCATCAGCCATTATGCAAAGATTCAAATTTAATACAAAGGTGAGGGCTCCAGGCAAATTGATCGTGACTTGCATTGCTAAGCTGAAGCAATTGTCAGAGCATTGGAGCGACCTTGAATGACATGCTACAGGATCGGTTAATGACACCGTTCAGCATTGATTGCTGGCAGAAGTCGATATAAATTTTAAACGAGCAATAGAGATAGTGCTGGCCATGGAAAGCAGTGAAAAGGATTAGTAGGGGCTACAGAGCTTGCAAAATGGTGCTGTTTACCAGTTAGGGCGGGAACCTGTAGCCAGGCGTGGCACCAAAACCACAGAAGCAGCGGGAATCATTCCCAATCACCCAGAAATCAAAAAAATATAATGGAGGCAATCAGACAGCGATCCTGAAGTTGAAGTGTTACCCATGTGAGGGCAACCACACTCTTGAAACATGTAGATTTAAGGAGGATGAGTGCTATTACTGTCACAAAAGAGGACATTTAATAAAGCAGTGCAGAGCTAAGGCCAGACTGCCAAAGATAAAAGCAAAATACTGCGGATGCTGGAAATCTGAAACAAAAACAAAAATTGCTGGAAAAACTCAGCAGGTCTGACAGTATCTGTGGAGAGAAAGACAGTTAACGTTTCGAGTCCGTATGACTCTTCTTCAGAACTCAGCAAAGGTGTTAGAGTACATAACGTGAAAGAGCCTGAAATAACTGATTCTGACATTCACTCTCTTAATCTTAAAGCAGTCAAGGCAGACCCTGATACTGTCACACTCCACGTAAATGGGAAGCGTCTAGTTATGAAGGTGGATACAGGGGCACCAGCCACAGTGATGGGTGGGTGTACATTTCAGTACCTGAGCGAAGGTACCCAACCCTTAAACCTGCAGAGAACTTCTGCCCAGTTTAAAACTTACACAGGAGAAGCCATAAAAGTAAAAGGCTCCGCCATGGTACCTGTGAGCTATGGGCAGCAGTCAGCCCAGCTCTCAGTAATAATAGTGACCAGGGAAGGACCAAGCCTTCTGAGCTGTGATTGGCTAAAAGAAATCAAATTAAATTGGTCTGATATTTTTCAAGTGCAGGCAGGGAGGACTGCTAGAATTGTTAAAAAAAAAGACCGTGTCTTTCGCAACAAATTAGAAAAAATCGAAGGCTTGCAAGCCAAGATTTATGTTGATCCAGAGGAATCTCCTTGATTTTTTAAGGCAAGACCGGTGCCACATGCCTTAAGAGGAAAAGTGGATGCTGAGTTTAAAGAGGTTGGAGGAACTAGGCATCATACAGACCGGTTCAATTTTCAGAATGGACAGAACCTATCGTCCTTGTACTGAAGCCGCACAAGACCGTCCGCATTTGCGGCAATTATAAGCTAACAGTTAATCGGGTTGCCAAGTTGGATAAATATCCAATTCTAAGAATTGAAAACTTGTACGCAAAGCTGGCAGGAGGTCAATCCTACAGTAAGTTCAATGTGAGCCATGCATACCAGCAACTCGAGATCCTGGGGTTACATCACAATAAACACAGACAAAGGCCTATTCCAGTACCTACCTTTTGGCATATCCTCAGCATGTGCAATATTTCAAAGGACGATGGAGAGTTTGCTACGGGGATTACCACAGGTTATAGTATACATTGTCCTCATAACTGGATCGACAGAGGCTGAGCATTTAGCAAATTTAGAGGTGGTATTAAAAAGATTTCTGGAAGCTGGAGTCTACCTAAAATAGCAGAAATGTACTTTCCAAGCCACCAAGGTTACTTATCTGGAGCACCTTGTAGATGCACAAGGATTACACCCAGTGGAAGAAAAGATTAAGGCAATAAATGAGGTGCCTTCCCCCACAAATAGTACTTAACTCAAATCATTTTTAGGAATGGTAAACTACTACAGGCGATTTTTACCCAACTTATCGAGTGTACTGGCCCCCTTGCACATACTGTTGAAGAAACGCCATCGTTGGTTATGGAAAGCTCCACAGGAGGCAGCATTTTTAAAAATTTATTCACGAGATGAGGGTTTTGCTGGCTGGGCCAGCATTTATTGCCCATCCCTAGCTGCCCTTGAGAAGGTGGTGGTGAGCTGCCTTCTTGAACCATTGCAGTCCATGTGGTGTAGGCACACCCACAGTGATGTAAGGGGGGAGTTCCAAGTTTTTGACTCAGCGACAATGAAGGAATGGTGATATATTTCCAAGTGGGTTGGAGAGGAACTTGCAGGTGATGGTATTCCCATCAATCTGCTGCCTTTGTCCTTCTAGATGGTAATGGTTGTGGATTTGGAAGGTGCTGTCGAAGGAGCCTTGGTGAATTCCTGCAGTGCATTTTGTAGATGGTGCACACTGTTGCTACTGTGTGTCGGTGGTGGAGGGAGTGAATGTTTGTGGATGTGGTGCCAATGAAGCGGGCTGCTTTGTCCCGGATGGTGTCAAGCTTCTTGAGTGTTGTGGGAGCTGCACTCATCCAGGCATGTGGGGAACATTCCATCACACTCCTGACTTGTGCCTTGTAGATGGTGGACAGGCTTTGGGGAGTCAGGAGGTGTGTTATTCATCACACGATTCCTAGCCTCTGACCTGTTCTTGTAGCCACAGTATTTATATGGCTAGTTGAGTTCAGTTTCCGGTCAATGGTAACCCTCAAGGTGTTGATAGTGGAAGATTCAGTGATGGTAATGCCATTGAACATCAATTCAACATCATTCAACAGAGTAACACAACCGTTGCCCTCCTTAACCTTGTTAGTACACTTCAACCCATCTAAAGACAGTTCTTCATATGGCGTTGGTGCAGTATTGTCCCATGACAACGGCTCTGAGATGCCAACAAGTTATGTATCAAGAACCCTCTCAGTGGCCGAGAAAGGTTATTCACAGATTGAAAAGGAAGGATTGTCAATAGTCTTCAAAGTTAAAAAATTCCACCAGTACTTACTAGGCAGCCACTTTACTATTGTCTCCGATGCTTTTGGGCCTTTACAAAGAAGACAATCCTGCCTATAACCTCGGCAAGAATTCAGCAATGGGCCTTAATTCTGTCTGCATTCGAATACACTTTCAAGCACCGTCCTGGGATACACATAGTGAACGCGACGCCCTTAGCCACCTACCCTTGCAAGAAAGCATCTTGTGTACTCCTGTACCCCAAGAAACCACCCTTGCATTGAATATTTTAGACACATCACCTGTATGCGCGAAGCAGATCAGGAACTGAACCAATCGAGTCCCCTTCTGTGCAAAGTGAGAGACCAGATACTTACAGGATGGTTAAATGAGTCAGTCTCCGAGGAAATGAAACCATATTTTACCCACAAATACGAATTGAATTGTCAGGATGGCATCATACGCTGGGGAGCAAGTGTAGTTGTTCCTGTACCAGGCAGGGAGCTGCTCCTAACCAAATTACACAGAGCTCATCCTGGCATTCCTAAAATGAAAATGCTCGCCAGGAGTTGCATGTGGTGGCCTGGTATAGATGCAGAAATCGGTAAGTAAATTTAGCACTGTCAACAGTGCCAACTGCAACAAAAGTTGCCAACCACAGTCCCAGTACACCTTTGGAAATGGTCTTGGGAATCCATATAGACTATGCGAGTCCATTCCTAGGCACTATTGTTTAGCTCATAATCGACGCACCCTCAAAATGGATGGAGATTTTTGAGTTGAAATCAGCTATGTCGCATGCTACCATCGAAAGTTTACGCTAATGCTTTTTGACTCATCAGTTGCCCAAAGTCATTGTATCAGATAATGGAGCTGTATTTACAAGTGCTGAATTTCAGAACTTCACCAATCTAAATGGCATTAAACACATCCTAACTGCACCTTACCACCCAACATCAAACAGACTAGCTGAGAGAGCCATCCAGACTTTCAAGTCAGGATTTTTAAAATTGGCAGAAGGAACCTAGGAAACCAAAATCTCACGCTTCCTTCTTAGCTACCGCACAACTCCACATGCAACAATGGGAGTTCCACCAGCAGAACTGCTTATGAAGCATCGTCTCAGAATGAGACTGAGTCTTGTATTTCCAAATTTGCCAGGGAGGGTAGAGAAGAACCAAGGTAATCAGAGAACAAGCCACGATTTGCAGAATTGAGCCCAGAAATTTAAGGTAGATGAAGCCGTATATGTAAGAAACTTCGGTAGTGGCCCAAGTTGTATCCCAGGAGTTGTTGTCCGTGAATCTGGACCCCTTTCATACCAAGTGGACGTGGAAGGCTGGATCGTTTATAAACACGTGGCTCATCTGTGGAGCAGGGAGATGCTTCCACAGTCTGTGTTGCCACCAAGGAACATTATCGAAACCATGAGCACCGAAGTACCTGATCGACCTGTAATAGACATCACTGATGTCTCCTTTGAATCAAATAGTAATGAACTGCCTGTGCCAAAAGAGGCACCCGTTATCGCAGTTCCTGTTGGTGTCAATCCTGTAGGAGAGCCTCAGGCTATAGAATTATGCTGCTCTACCTGGAACTGAAAACCCCCTCAACGATTTGATTTGTAATTACTGGACCTATGTATATAAGTGTATAATCTGAATTCATGACAAAGTGCAAGTGCAATTATTTCTAAGATTTTTGATATTGTTTTCTATTCACCTGTATAAAGTAATTTGTGTAAATAAAGAATGCAAAACAAGGAATTAAAGGGGGGGATGTGGCGATTGTTGCTTTAAGGCCAGCTTTACTGAGTAAGGGTCACGTGGTCAGAACAGCCAATCAACACCGAGCATGGGGAAGCTTAAGGGGCGGAGTTTTCCTAGTCTAGGGAAGGTATTGTAGCCTTGCTGGAGGCATTCAGCTAATCCAGCAGCTCTGTAAATAAAGTTTGTTATTCAACTAAAGAAGCCTCTCAGTAGTATCTCTACACCATGGATGGCGAAAAAGGACAGGTCCCTGCAATGGTAGATCTGCAATCGCTGGACCTGTGGTGTCTACAATATAAAATACCAGCGTGAGTCATTGTAGCAATACTCACGTGGAATAGATCCCAGCAATGGAGTCTTCGAGTCGTTGTATGCAGTGGGTTTGGCACTGGTTGATCAAATCATTGCTTGCCGCTTCCGTGAGGACATACATTTTAATGTGGGCATATAATCTGGATGGTGGCAAAGGCTTCTGGTTGGTATCACTGTGCCAATACATTCTTTGATGTTCACTGTGCTGAATGTCAGCTCACTTCATGTGTTGATGATCTGGTCATCCTCATCATCTAATCACGTAGCTTGGCCAGACATTTCGTGGATCTTGTCTTGACATTGTTCGCTACACACGCTCTTGGTTGGTTGTTTGGAATGCTGTACCTGTCTGGCCTCTGGTTGTGGCTTCTCATGATGTCAAACCACTTGTTTTGGCCTTTGCTTTCTGCAGTGTTGCTTCCAATGTCCTCTGGTGCCACACGCCTTACATTCAACATTAAAGGCGGGGCCATTTCTTAGTGCATGTATGAGGCTGTCCCATTGCATTGCTTACTAGGCTTGCCTGCATTGGGTATCATGCCAATGGTGGATGAATTACACATAGCCTATAGACCCTGTCTACCCATTAGTATGGCTTCATACTTGCATCTGCTTTGTAGTAGGACTTCCACAGTGTAAACTTTGGGTTGGCCCACGATGCCTTTTTGGAACACTTCCATTGGGGGAGATACTGTCACAAGCTCAATTAATCTGTCGTGATTAGCTCAGCTGCCGCAAGATTGTAACCACACGCCTTGTCTCTGCATCTACTTAGGTATTGGTCGATGGTCTCTGTTGGTTGTTGCCTAAAAGACATGAATTCTAGGCCATGTATTTTGAAGTTGAGTTTCACTTGTAATTGATTTTATCTGAATTTTTCAGATGGTCATCGGACAGACCTTAGTGTTCAGTCCATGGAGGCCTTCATTGCCTATAGCAATTTTAATTTTAATGGCTTGTTTATCTGGTTTGGATATATCGTAATCCAGAAAAAACACAGCTTGATACGTTGTAGGAACAAAGTGCATTCAGATAAAAGATCCATAAATTGTCTTCCAATTGAGCGTTGGAAATTTTGTGGTCATCTTTTGGGTTTTTGCAGGAAATGCTATCTGGAGCTTTTGACAGCAATGTAAATTTATTCATGCACTTTTAATTTAGCTCTGATTTGCAGTACCTTTAGTAGCCAATGCCTTAGCTGGTCATAGATTACTGCTTGGCACTGCTGAACTCTTTCTGATTTTTCCTAGTTTAACTCTAAGCTCCTCCAACAAAACAGCGATTTTGCAAGAAATTGCTTTCATTTTTGAAGCAGGTAGCCAAACAGTGAAAAAAAGCTTTCTTTTCAGGCTTCTTCTGGCTGCTAGGAGCTGTTACTGGATGGATTCTTCTTCCCAGCTCAATCTGCAGTATTTTAACTTCCTGAGAAGCAGCAATAGCGGACTCTCTCCTGTCCGTAAATTCGGCTTACAGTGACACTCTCCAGATTTTGCTATGTAATTTCTGTTCCTGCTTAAACTTTGCAACAGATAGACTTTCATTATTTAAACTCTCCCACATTCAAACAATCTTACCATGACCTGATGCTTGCTGGCTAGAGCGAGGTGCAATCCCAAAACAAAGGTACAGTTTGTGTAGAATCCCTACAAAGCTGCAGAATCCTTATAGGCGATGAGTCTTGATAATTGTTTCACTTTCACACCAGCTCTTGTCTTCTGTTGCGTGTGAAGAGTTGAAGCTTGTATATTTTGCAGTCAAACTATGGTGCTGCCACCATATTAAGTTCTTCTTTTCTTTGACATAAATGTACCAATCATACTCAAGGATTGGTGAAACAACAATGTGGGTTCTTTATTTGAAGATAAGACCTGTTATGATTCCAGCTGATGTTACTATTGGACAAGTCAGATCCCAGGGTGGAACCCGGCTTGATAGATCCTAACTTTTATTTTTTGTTCAGAAATGTGGAGGGCGGCTACTGAACAGAGTCACAGGAGTCAGCTGATGAACTTTTAACAAAAGAATCAAACATTTATTAAAAAAAAGATGAACTATATCACAATACTCCTTCACCCACAGCTATACCTTTACAGGTATATACAGATTCATAAGGATAACACAAGTTACAAAAGCTATCTTATACTCTAATGCTCACAGTAAGTGCACAGTCCATGTAAACCAATAGGCGACTTGCAGTCAGACACACCACACTCCAAAACCAAATGACAGGTGCCACCCCAAACAGATGCTATGGATCTCTCATCAACAACCCCCAAATGCTTGTCACAACGTGAGCCAACTGGTCTCACTGAACTCAGTCTTTGACACAAAGGTTTCAAATCTCCGCTCTCTAAGAACACACTTTGGAACCTATTTCCAAATGACACTTTCTCTTGGATGCCTTCTACAAGGTCCACCTCCAGGGTTTCGATCTCTCCTTCCGATGTTCCTCTTCCACGCACTCTCTTTCAGATACTCAGCTATGCCAACAGAACACCACTGCTTCACCTGCCCATAGTAAGGAGTCACCAACCTTTGTCTATCTCCTCGGACTTTCTCGCTTCTCACAAGCATACTTTGCCTTGATTCTGCTCCCCACAGCTTTCTCTCTTTAATTTGGAGCCTTCTCCTCTGCTTCTTACTTTCCATTCTACTGAACAGGACTGGTTCAGATTCCTGTTCTTTTGCCCTTGACTTCACGGTCTTCCTGGGGCAATCTTCTGCCCAACTCCCAGGTTTTTGGGACTTTCCCCTTCCTTTGGGACCTGCTCCCTGCAGCTCCCTCCTGCCTGCTCTGGTAGTTTCTGTGGAATAGTCCTACCAACTGAACTCAATCTGCTTTTCCGTTTCTCTCTGGGCCCCCTTTTGCTAGGCAACAGCACAGTGTTCCCTACTTCTTTTTAACTTCCCTAAACCACTTCAAGGGTTGTAAAACATGATTAAAACTGCAAGTATACAAACAGAGATTAGAGTCTTGGCTCCATTTTACAGAACCAGAAAAATGAAACCAAACCCAGGATTCACCTTTCTCAACACACGAGTTTAAAAGAATAAATTAAACTTAAAAACTATATCTCACTCCTAACACCCAAAAATACAAATATAAATTACTTAAAACTATATCTAGTTCCTAACAGACTGAATACAGATAATGTTCACTGGGAGCTAAGTATCGTATGTATGACTTCTTCCACTGCGGCTTGACAGGACTTGTAGTCAGTCAGTCTCAATGTGTATAAACCAGTAGTTTAAGATACGCTCCCTTAAAGGTACATGTCATCATATCACAACAGCCACAGGCAGGCAAAGCTGGTATTGATGAAAGGGCAGTAAAGGCAATAGGAAGTTTGATCCAAAAATATACTGCATCCAATCAGTTAAGTTTCTAGTCAGTGGGGGCGTTCAAGATGTTGACGATGTGAGACTTGGTGATGCCATTGAAGGTCTATTGGAGTTGATTGGAGTTTCTCTTGTTGGAGATGGTCATTACTTGGCATTTATGTGATGAGAATGTTACCTGCTTGATTTTGGCAGACTATGGACAGATTCTCGGTAATTGTGAATGCAGCCAGACACAGGAATCATCAGTGAACAACCCTACTCCTGGTCTAAAGATAGAGTGGAGGGCTTTGATGAACCAGGTGAAAATGTTGAGGTGAGGGTACTTCCCTAAGGAGCACTTGCAGCAATGTCCTGGGGCTGTAATAAATCAACCTCAGCCATTTTTCATGTAACTCAATATTTTGTTGGCTGCCATCTCACATGGACCTCATACAGATAGGTGTCCTCTCTTTCCCCAGACTCTGCATTGATCATCCTCTGGATTCCATGCTTCCCATATATCTCCTGAACCCATTCCCCTTTGGCATCTCCACTCTCATGCATTCCCTTAATATCATCCTTCATCTAAATTTCCCCTCTCATATCCTTGAACATCCCATCAACCTAGTCACCTGTCATGTACTCTCTGCACCCAAAGTCTCAATTACAGACAAGGTTGTCTTTGACCATTTAGAGCACCCATCTCTCTTACCACACATCCCTCTATCCTCCTTCAATCGCAGTACTCTCATGGAATAAAATCTTCCACAGCTGCGTCTCAAGTTCTCAACTCTGCCACTTTGGCCATTCACCCATCACAACACATCTGCTGTCGTCAACCTAATTAGTTGCTCTCCATCTCAGTTTTCAACATTCATATCTGCAGCAAATTAATCACCATCTCCGACCTATAATTCCTGCAGTAAAGCCCATCCCTGATTCTTCCAAGTCAAAGGGGGCATAAATCTGAATCTATCTAGCACATAACTGGCCCAATCAACAATTCTGGCTTCACCACATTAACCTCCCTGGTTTTTTCTCATTTTTCTTATCTGCATGCTTCCCCTCAGCTATATCACCTAGATATATTGTCACATATATGTATATAATGATGCCTAGCTCTATCTCTTCATCATTTCTCTCACCTTGTCGAATGCTCTATGCTATCATAATGCTTGTCTGACATTGAGTCTTGAATAAGACAGAAATTCCTCTAGTTTAACAAGTGGTAGGCCAAAGCCAACGACCCAAAATTTTCTGTGTTAGGGCAACGAGCAGGGCCTATTGGCTGTTAGCCTTGCCCTTGCAATGTTAATGATATTTTGCCCTGCAAGTTATTGTAAGTGTGAGATGGAAACGGCTTGACACCCTCTACAGGGATCTTAGTGAGCAGGACAAGTATCTGTGTATCTCCTTAATAGTGGTTAAAATTAAATTCTTTGCCTTTATTCTGTATAATCGCCTCCAGCTCAAATGTTCCATTCCTTCGACTCTGCCCTTCTGTCTCATCTCTTCACCTCACAATGATGTTGCTGCTTTCAGCCACCTCAGTCCTAGCCTCTGGAACTCCCTTCCTTAATGTCTGCATGTTATCGCACCTTTCCAAATTTTAAAAATTCAAGACCCACCTCTTTGATCAAGCTTTCATTCACATCGCATAATTTCTCCCTTCTTCCTTTGGTATCCATTTCCTTTATGCTTATTGGTGATGTAATTTAGGAAATATCTTTATTTTAAATGTGCTATGTAAATGCACATTACCCTCACCATCAGAGAACAATTCATTACTATAATTAGTCCATTGAGCTAGGATACTAATTGAAATAAATGCTGTCTACAAGCAGAAGTACATACAACATGATAAAAGCACACTAGGACCCTCTACAGTTCAGTTAAGGTAATGTCTTGTCTAATTGACTCCAAGTAGGATGAAGGAAAGATAAAATGCACATATGCAAAACTCCAGTTTTATGTCATATTATTTTTTATGAAATAGATACTACAAATATCAGTATTAATTAAGCAAAGTCCTACAATTTTCTTTCTGGTCACACAGTTTTACTAAAATTAAGATTCTCAAAATGATACGGCAGGAAAGGACCAGCAAGACCTGTTTTTCCAGGCCTTTGCCCAAGGGAATGCTCAATTCTAAAGTGCAAGTGTCAGCAAAAAGGACAGGTCCCAGATTACCAGGTCTTAACCCTTATAACATTGCACAGGGACATTCTTGGGGCCACAGAAAATGACCTGAGAATATAGTAGGCAGAGGTCAAAGGAAAGTATTTTAATGAAGCAGAAAGAGGCAGTCCAGCTTTCCTACCTCACTCTCCACATTTCCTGCTTGCTGCATAGCCCAGCATAAACACCTAAAAGAATGGCATTCTGGTTTGCCCCTTGCCCTAAAACCCGGACTGGGAGATCTGAGGGAGTCCTGAGTACAGGCTGAAGAACTGCAGTGGGCATGTTTTTCAATGTCTTGCCCATCTTCCTGCCGCAATCAACAGCCAAAAGATCAATGTGACCACCTTAATTGCAGCAACCTCAAGTTAGCCTGCAGCTGCCCCCGACATTCCTGCCTCTACCGCTGGAAGAGAGCAGGCCTGTGCCAGGATTGCCCTTGGGCAGCAGGCAGGAAATTACGCACTTTAGATATGCTGCTCCTGTCTGGTGCTATGTTGGGAAAAATAGGTTAGGGCTGAACCAGCAGAAGGAAGAATCTATTCATGCTCTCAGTAGTTATGCAATCTAAAAAACAAAGTTTGTTTTGATTGAGGAAAAGTAAAAGAGTGAGAAAAAGAAACCTATAATAAACGTATCCTTGGCGGCTGTAGCGATGCCAGAGACCATTTATTATGCAAAAGGAAACCCAAACTTTCCATAACTTAGGCTACTGGTTATTCTGTCAGTGGGAGACTGTCCAAAAACAGAAACTGCTGTGAGCTTTGTGAGACATTAACTTCGAATAATGGTGACCCAGGTGTGCAACTTATCCTCCATTGAGTTGAAACTTCCCCTATTACATTTCAACATAGCTTTCAAACAAGTAATAACTTGTGTTTATGTAGCAATTTAATGTTACATTGCCACAGCATTTGACAGAAGTATAATCAGACAAAACTTAACACCAAACTGAAGGAGTTACTTGAATGGGTGACTATAAGTTTCATCAAAGATATGAGTTTTTAAGAAGCGTAATAATGGATGAGTGCAGAGACTGAGAGATGTTGGGAGGGTTAGATCATAAGAATATAAGAAATAGGAGGGGTAGGCCAATCGGCCCCTCAAGCCTGCCCTGCCATTCAATAAGATCATGGCTGATCTGCCCCAGGCCTCAATTCCTTATATGTGCCAGCTCCTCATAGTCCTTATCCCCCCCCCCGATATTTCAAAAATCTATCTACCTCCTCTTTAAATACTTTCAGTGATCTAGCCTCCACAACTCTCTGAGGTAGAGAATTCCAGACATTCACTACCCTCAGAGAAGAAATTTCTTCACGTTTCAGTTTTAAATGAGTGTCCCTTATTCTGTAACTATGTCCCCTAGTTCGAGGTTCCCCCACTAATGAAAACATCTTCTCAACATCTACCCTGTCCAGCCCCTCAGAATCTTGTAGGTTTCAATAAAATCATCCCTCATTCTTCTAAAATCTAATTAATAAAGGCCTAATCTGTTTAGCCGTTCTTGATAAGTCAACCCCTTCATCCCAGGAATCAGCCCAGTGAATCTCTTCTGAACTGCCTCCAATGCCAGTATATCCTTCCTTAATCTTATTTCTTAAATACAGGGACCAAAACTGTGAACAGGGCTACAGGTGCGGCCTCACCAACACCTTGTACAGTTGTAACAAGACTTCCCTATTTTTAAACTCCAACCTCCTAGCAATACAAGCCAAAATTCCATTTGCCTTCTTAATTACTTGCTGCACCTGCATGCTAATTTTTTGTGTTTCATACACAAGAACACTGAGATCCCTCTGTGCTGCACTATTTTGAAGTCTCTCTTCATTTAAATAATAGTCTGCCGTTTGATTTTTCCTACCAAAGTGCATGACCTCACACTTTCCTACATTAAACTCCATCTGCCAAGTTTTTGCCCACTTACTCAACCTGTCTATATCCCCTTACAGGTTCCTTATGTCCTCATCACAACATGTCCTCCTATGATTTTGTTTGTATCAGCAGCAAATTTGGATACATTACACTCTGCCCCCTCCTCTAAGTCATTAATATAGATAGTAAATAATTGAGGCCCTAGGACTGATCCTTGTAGCACTACACTTTCCAACCTGAAAAAGACCCATTAATCCCAACTCTCTGTCTTCTGTACATTAACCAATCCTCAATCCATGCTAATACATTATCCCCAGTACCATGCAATAACCTTTTATGTGGCTCCTTATCGAATGCCTTCTGGAAATCCAAATACGCTACATCTACCGGTTCCCCTTTATCAACTCTGCTTGTTATATCCTCAAAGAACTCTAGCAAATTTGTCAAACATGGTTTCCCTTTCACAAAACCATGTTGACTGTTTGATTGTAAGTTTTTTTAATTGTTATTTCTTCCTTAATAATGGACTCTAGCATTTTCCCAATGACAGATGTTAGGCTGACTGGCCTATAGTTTCTGGCTTTTTGTCTCCCTCCCTTCTTGAACAGGGGCATCACATTAGCAGCTTTCCAATCTGCTGGGACCCTCCCAGAATCCAGTGAGCTCTGAAATATTTCGACTAATGCCTCCACTATCTCTGCAGCCACTTCCTTTAAAACCCTTGGTTGAAGGCCATCAGGTCCTGGCAACTTGTCTGCCTTTAGTCCCATTAGTTTCTCAAATACTTTGTCCCTTGTGAAAGAGACTATTACAAGATCTTTCCTCCCATTAGCTCCTTGCTTATCTGATATCTTTGGAACATTTACAGTGTCCTCCATAGTGAAGGCTGATGCAAAATATTGATTTAAATGATCTGCCATTTCCCTGTTATCAATTCTCCAGTTGCATCCTCCAAGGAGATGGTTAGGTCTGAGCCAGTAGAAGGTACTGCTGCCAGTGGTGTTGCGAATAGATTTTGGAATACATAATTCCAGGGTTGGAGGAATGCATAGTTCTTGAGGGTTGTAGGACTAAAGGAAGTCACAAAGGTAAGATGGGGCAAGGCCTTTGAGGGATTTAAAGACGAAGATGAGAAGTTTTATTTGAGACACTGGGGGGTCCAGGAGCCAATGCAGGTCACCAAGCACAGGTGTAATGGTAATTGGAACCTAGTGTGAGCTAAGATAACTGCAATGAAGTTTTACATAATGTAAAGATTGAGAATCCAATCAGAGAGATTATTAGTCACATAACTTAGACTAATTAGACGTCGGGCGGGAAAAGGGGATGCAGGCACCTCCATCACATGGCCCCTTTCCAGATCGGGACATGCCCCCAGGTCTGCACCCCTGGGTGCTCCCTTCCTTCCTGCCCTTCTCAACCTGGACAGATCCAAATGGAGAAGTCTCTTGTCATCAAGCAAATTCAATATTTGAGGAGAACAGAGTCGAGTCCCTACAGGATAAGTGTGCATGCCTCAAAGCCAGTGTCTTCACCCACCCCTCCAACAGTGAATTCATGCGTAATATTTACAATCAAATCTGCAAACCAAGATCTGGTTTAACATCATATATGAGACAACACTAACCTAGATAATGAACAATGTGTGTCCTTGTTGAACACTTAAGCATCAAAGTGACAAGAGAATTCATCATTGTTCTCAAGTTGTCAGTTTTTTAGAATAGTGGCTTCCATTTTGAAGATTTTTTTATTCATCATGGGATGAAAGCGTCGCTGGCTAGGCCAGCATTTATTGCCCATCCCTAATTGCCCTTGAGAAGGTGGTAGTGAGCTGCCTTCCTGAACTGCTGTCATAATCCAGGTACTCCCACAGTGCTGTTAGGGAGGGAATTCCTGGACTATGGCCCAGCGACAGTGAAGGAACAGCGATATATTTCCAAGTCAGGATGGTTAGAGGCTCAGAGGGGAACCTCCAAGTGATGGTGTTCCCATGTGTCTGCTGCCTTTGTCCTTCTAGATGGTAGTGGTCGTGGGTTTGGAAGGTGCACATTAGTTATTGATAATTTTCTGAATGAAATAAAGAAAGTCGCCATAGTCCTAGGGGACTATAGGCTGCTGCTCTCTCATTACAGAGAGACAACTAGTGGTGAGTTTAACCTGAGGGTCACTACACCTCAGGCAAGAGACGAGGTTGAGAATGACCTCAGCCGGTACAGGAATTGAATCCGCGCTGTTGGTGTCACTCTGCATCACAAACCAGCTGTCCAGCCAGCTGAGCTAACCGACCCCCTAGTAAAGGACGAAAGGTTGTATTTATATAATGCCTTTCACAGGTTGTCCCAAAGCGTTTCAGTCAATGAATGAAGTACTTTAGAAGTGTACTCACTGATGCACTTGAGGGAAACATAGCAGCTAATGTGTGCACAGCAAAACAATGAGTTGAATGATCAGATAGTATGTTTGTGATGTTAACTGAGGGATATATATTGGCCAGGACACTGGTGGATCTCCCCTGCTCCTCTTCAAATAGTATCTTTTACATCCACTTGGGAGAATAGACATGTTCTCGGTTTAACGTTTCATCTAAAAGATATCCAGTCAGTACTGCACTGAAGTGTCATCCTGGATCATGAACTTAAATCTCTGGAATGGGACATTTACCTATGACCTTCTGACTCAGAGGTGAGTGTGTTACCACTGAGCATTTATATTTCATGTAATAGTGCAATCTCACACGCTTGTAATTCTACAATGCCAGTAGCCACTTATAAATTGTTTGGTACTTTCCATTTATCAGCAACTTTCTAAGAGGGCAAAGAAAATTTTAAGCAAAGATGATGGCCTGACTGTAACCAAAAGCAAATCCAAATCCAGTCTAACTGCAGTCTTCATCGTTTCCCAGCGACATTAATTCAACATTATTGTTTTTTCTCAGTGACTGTCTCTGGGATAATAATGCTATGCTACAAAAGTATGACAACGTAACTAGCAAAGATAATTATCAAAACACTTGTAGGTGATTTTACACACAGTGCAGGTCTTGATGAGGATTCCTTACAAAGCACAGGAACAGTCTTTGTAACCACAGCACCCTCTAGTGCAACATTTTGCAATTAGAAATTCAACAGACTAGAGGATCTCAAGTCTCCAGTTCAAGGCTCATTAAGATCATCAAAAGATGTTTAAGATTACTACAAGTTGCATTCTTGCTGCCTACTTGGAGGTAATACTGTGTCTCCATTTAAATGGCGAGCAGCAGTATGTGGATTGCCTGCCGTGTAGGAGGAATAGGCTTTGAAAAGATGTTGGTTAGAAAGCTAGATTGTTTTGTTATATTGTTTCATTCACTTTGGTTGCAAGTTAGGCCCGATCATTTTTTTTGCACTGCAAGACTTTTCTTTCCAACTCTATTTCTTACAACAGTCATGCTTCCAATTGCAAATTCACTTACGAAAATCAAAGTGAACAGGGTGGGAAATTCTTTGGGTGCTCACAATGGGGCTCCTTCAGTTAGAAGAGCGAGAGAGAAACAGTTTTGAAGGAACAAGAATGGCAAGAATAACTATACCCCATACATTGTATATAAAACTGTCCTTCCCCAGTGTTATGATCCCAGCTGAGGTTACCCCTGGACAAGCTTGATTCCAGAGTGGGAACCAGCTTGATAGATCCTAACTTTTAATTTGTTTGAGAGTAGCTACTGAACAGAGTCACAGAAGTCAGCTGATGAACTTTTAACAGAAGAATAAAACATTTATTTAACAAGAAAAGATGAACTATATTTCAATACTCCTTCACCCACAAGTATACCTCTACAGATATATACAGATTTGTAAGGATAACCCGAGTTACAAAAGCTATCTTATACTCTAATGTTCACAGTAAGCACAGTCCATGTAAACCAATAGGCATCCTCTGGTCAGACACACCACACTTTGAAACCAAGTGACAGATGCCACGGCAGAGATGTTATGGATCTCTCCTTAACTCCCCCCAGGCGCTTGTTACACTGTGAGCCAACCAATCTCACTGAACTCCACCTATCACATGAGAGTTTCCAATCTCCACTCTCCAAGAGCTCGCTTTGGAATTTTCTCCCAAATCGACATTTTCTCTCAGGCACCTTCCGCAACAGTTCATCTCCAGGGTTTCGAACTCTCCTTCCGATGTTCTTCTCCCCTGGGTCATCACATACATTCAAGCTGTCTTCCACACCCTCTCTCTCACTGACTCAGCCGTCAGCAGCACACCACTGCTTTACATGCACATAGCAAAGAATTACAGACCTTCAGTTGTCTCCTTGGACCTTTTTGCCTCTTGCAAGCTGTCCTCACTTTAAATCTGCTTTCTGCAGCTTTTGTCTCTTTAAATCTGAAGCTTGGAGCCTTTCGCTTTGCCTTTCCCTCTTAACTTCATTCAACGGGGCCTTTTCCAGGTTCCTGTCCTTCCCTTTGACTAGAAGAGCTGCTTGGGGCTTTCTCTTGTTTCACTCTCCTAGATTTTGGGGTCTTTTCTTTAGCTTGGGACTTGCTTTCTGTCCCCTTTGCTCCAGTCTCCCCTGGCAGCTACTTTCGAAACCAACTGAATTCAAACAGCTTCCAGATCAAAATTGCTATTTCTAGTTTCTTCTGAGAGAGTCTGTGGGAGGGACCTGCCTCTCTGGACCCCTGTTGCTAGGCAACAGTCTAGGTTTTTTTTTTACTCATTTGCTTTACTTAGCTTAGACTAGTAAAACTCTCATTAGAAATGCAGACACCTTTTAAAGTGAAACTAAAACTCAACTTGACCTTTCTTAACCCAGAAATACAGAAATGCAAATCAAACTTAAATTTTAAAGCGAAAACTCATTCCTAACACCTACAAACACAAATATAACTTAAACTATCTCTATTTTCTAACACCAGGAACCACATTTAATGGCCAAGATAGCCCATGTTAAGCACTTCAGAAAAGCCTGTCTTTTGGTACCTCTACTTTACAAAGGATGCTGCTATAGTTATACCAGCTCCTGGAGGCCAACCTATAAACAATAGGTATCTTGGGAATGGTTTTTCTAGTGGGCATGAACGTCAGTACTGGGTAACGCTTTTACACAGCTGAAACCTTCAAAGCCACCACTGATGACATATGCCAAACCAGGCAGTCACTCAGTCGCCCACTGATGACATATGCCAAACCAGGCAGTCACTCAGTCGCCCACTGATGACATATGCCAAACCAGGCAGTCACTCAGTCGCCCACTGATGACATATGCCAAACCAGGCAGTCACTCAGTCGCCCACCGATGACATATGCCAAACCAGGCAGTCACTCAGTCACCCACCAATGCATCATGCAACAGAAATTTTGTCTGCAAGGGACAACATGTTCACCACTCTCCCTGTTGAAAGATGACACAGAACTTTTTCCAAGTGGCAGGGTTCCCAATGGTGCAGAGTACTGTAGATGAACAGACGTTTGTTCCATCAACACTTTGAGTGTGGCCCTGCAGCACCAAGCCGAGCAATATTCCTCACACCGACCTCCACTTGCTCAGCCATCAAATACTATGCTATCTTTTCACTTTCCCATTGGCTTTTCTTTCAGTTATATCTTTTCTGACATTTCCCATCCTGTTCCCCTTTCCCTCACTTATCTCCAGCACATCTCATGTTGTGTCTTAAGTTTATTCTGATTATTCAAATAACCTGGTGCAGCAAAATTACAGATCAGTGTGCTGGTGAATTTGTATTTTTAATTAATTCTCAGGAAATAAGGGTCATTAGCTGGCATTTATTGCCCATTCCAAATTTCCCTCAAGGTGGTGCTTCTTCTTCAACTTAAGTCTTCAGTCCATGTGGTGATGGTGCTCTTGCCATGCTGTTAAGTAGGGAGTTTCAGAAGTTGAAGGAACAGTGATACACGTCCAAGTCAGGATGATCTATTACTTGGAGGGGAAGGTATTCCCATGCACTTACTGCATTTGTCCTTCTAGGTGGTCGAGATCGTAGGCTTGCAAGGTTCTGGCAGAGAAGCCTTGGTGACCTTCTGAAATACATTTTGTGAATAGTACATACTGTAACCACGGTACATCAGTGGTGGAAGGAGTGAATGCTTAAGGTGGTGATTAGGATGCTGATCAAATGGACTGCTTTGTGATAGATGATGTCGGGATTCTTGAGTGCTGCTGCAGCTGCACTAACCAGACAAGGGGAGAACATTCCATCACAGTCCTATGCCTCGGTGGTGGAGAGGCTTTGGGTATCGGGAAGTAAGTCGTTCTCTGAAAAATACCTATTCTCCAACTGTTCTAGTAACATTTATATGGCTGACCCTGTTGGGTTCTGGTCAATGGTGATCCCTAAGATATTAATGATGGGGGATTCTTTTTTTAAAAATTTATTCACGGGGTGTGGGCTTCGCTGGCTGGGCCAGCATTTATTGCCCATCCCTAGTTGCCTTGAGGTGGTGGTGGTGAGCTCTCATCTTGAACCACTATAGTCCATGTGGTGTAGGTACACCCACAGTGCTGTTAGGAAGGGAGTTCCAGGATTTTTACCCAGCGATCGTGAAGGAACAGCGATATATTTCCAAGTCAGGATGGTGAGTGGCTTGGAGGGAAACTTCCAGGCGGTGGTGTTCCCATCTATCTGCTGCCCTTGTCCTTCTAGATGGTAGTGGTCGTGGGTTTGAAAGATGCTGTCTGAGCACCCTTGGTAAATTCAGTGATGACAATGCTGTGAGCGTCAACAGGAAGTGGTTAGCCTCTCAATGTAGATAGTTATTGCCTGGCACTTGTGTGGCACTCACCAGGCCAAGCCTGGATGTTGTCCAAATCTTACTGCCTGAGGAATTTCAAATGGAACTGAATATAGAGCAATCATCAGCTAACAGCACCATTCTGCCGTTATGCTGGAGAAAAGGTTATTCATGAAGAGCTGACAGTAGTTGGATCTAAGGAACTTCTGCAGCAACATCCTGGGGTTGAGTGGATTGGCCTCCAATTGCCACAACCATCCTCCTTTGTGCCAGGTATGACTTAAGCAACTGGAGAGTTTCCCCCTGATCACTAACTTCAGTTTTACAAGGGCTTCTTGGTACCACAATACGTTAACTGCTGCACTGATGTCAAGTGGCCTTTTCCTACATCAATTGCTTTAGTCTATTTTTTTAAAAGCACCAGCAGTGAGGTAGACTGTGTTCAAACACAAACATTCAAAGGCTCAAGCTCTGCTCTGTTGAATTCAAAGTTCCCTGAGGATTGCCAAGTATTTTCCATGGGTGAAAAGAAAAACCAAGGGGTGAATTATCAGTGGAGTCTTCAAAACAAAGTTAACTAGGAAAATTCTCACACATTTGACAGGTTGCATAATAGTTTCTTAAGTATTATCTTAGAATTGTAGCATGATTAATAATAGTTCTAATATAAATAATTCTTCCATTAACAAGTTTAAAACATTGTCAGCTGAACAGGGTTTAACTCACACAGGAAAGTCCATATTCGGTCACATTCAATTTGCTTCTTAAGAGGTATGCAACTTAAAAGGGATATGAGTAACAGATTTGCCAATACAAGAACATATACAGTAACATGACACATTCAGCCTGGCCTTCCAGGTTGTTTCAAAAGACAATTAACAATATTTCAATTAGTCATTGGGTAGTACAGAACTTGAGAATTGCTTAAAAAAAAGAGACATGCTCTCGAAGCTTTTTCATCTTGCACTCATCAGAATAGATTTCAAGAAAGTAAAGGGCACAACAATTTATGCAGCATGAGAAGAGAGTGCTGATTGACTGGCAAGTGGATTCTAATTGGTAGAGGCTTTGCCATGGAGAATGTGACAGGGGACAGTTAACTGAATTTGAACAATAGCTTTACAGTTAACTGTTCCCTATTGCATTCTCCTTGCCAAAGCCTCTTCCAGAGTCCACTTGCTAACCAATCAGCACTCTCTTCTAATGCAGTACAAATTGCTGATCCATTTAGTTTCTTGCGATCTGTCTTGATGAATGCAAGATGAAGAGACAGCTGTCATGTCCATAAGACATAAGAGATCATAAACTGTTTAAATCAAACCTTACTTTCTGCTTATTTAAAAATTGACTTTGCTGGACCAAAAACATGGCTATTACAGGTCACATGATTTGCATGTTGGCTATAGTTCTGGAAACTTCCAACAGTAATTACAGGACAAAGCTCAACCCTCATCCTTGTGGAATCTCACACCAATCACTGTGTGGACCCATTACAATCAACGAAACAAGGAAGCAGCCAACAGTCTGTCTCCATAGTCTGGATGTATAACAAAGAGAACCATCGAAAGTCATTATACCTGCAGAGGCACTAACATCCACCATCAATCTCCTAAGGTGAACAATGGATTTTGACCAGAGGCATAGAAACTGATCATTACCTTGAAACTGAATGCTCAATGGGCAACCCCACATAACCTAAGCTCCTTTGGCTTTTGGAAAGTTTTAATTTTAAATTTCTGGACTCCCAAGTTAGTCTGCTGTTCAACATCCATCCTGTCAACACCAAAGCCTGCCTCAAGTTAAACCTCCTCAAAGCCTGGTTCTCTAAAAGACTCCTGCCATCGCCTATAGAGTAGATTAAGTCTCTATATAACAACCTCATCTCGCTGCGTCATCACCAACTTTAAAGGAGTTCTGTGACTTCTGCTTTCAGCTAGCGAAACCAGCCTGAACTTTAACTTCTATGTGAAAGAGCTCTTGTGGACATTCCCATGAATTAATATCCAAATCTTTGGTTTTCTTTTGTGTTATTATTCCTAGTTATAAAACTCTTTTCTTTCCTATCTCCTTTTTGTGTGCATGTGTATGCGTATGTAATTGCGACAACCATCCCCCCAGATTTGAATGTATGAGTAAACAATATTTCCGATTGAACCCTAAAGAGAGTTTGCTTCGAGTCACTTTAAAATTGACTTCACAAACAGCAGGTTTGGGGAAACACACCATAGCCTATTTCAAAAATTGTAAAACTTCTGCTTATGGACAGGCAGCAAGAAAAATAAAGGAATTCAGTTTGCCTCTCTCCCCTGTCTGTAATACAGCATGTCTCTTTTGTCAGCAATTTTTCAATTATTTTTCTACTTTTAACTCATATTTCTTTGCTTACTGCTGAATCAGAAATGGATTTCCCTTCTGAAAGTAACTGAGTTACTATTTACTGGATTAAATGGAAGCCTATTAACTAATAGTAAACCGAGAAACATTTAAATTTTAGCTTCTTTAGCTTACAATTATACCCTCAAAATATCTCATACTATATATCTCCATATCTATATTAGCAATTAACTTAATTTGATTAAAATTTGGATTATACTTAGCTTAATCTTCTCTCTCCTCCCTCCACCCATAACCAGGTCTTGCTTTTTCCAATCACTCTTCCTAGCTCAAACTTAAAATCATCTTTGTTGGCCTTCTCTATAACTAATCCACTACCCAAAATTAACTGAATACAGTGCTGTGCTGTGCTGTGTGCAGTATTTGATTGTGTCACATCACTTACTTGGATTTACACATGCACCACTGCATTTGTCTTCCCAGAATCCTACTGTGACGGCACATTCAACGTTTAGACAAGTATTATAACCAAAGCCTTACCTGGCTCAGTTTAATAGACACTCTAAGTCAAATATATACTTTTACTGTCAATATATGCTGCTTCATATCTTTACATATGAAATGAAACACCATATCAGTAATAGAGATACTCTACTACTAACATTCATCATATTAACTCTACAATTTCACAAATACATTGAACCATCTAAATTCTGCTCGCATTGTTCCTCTTTCTCCCACTCTATTTTTTATTTTATTCATTTATATAAATTTTCCTTTTTCTAAGCTTTATCTCCCTAAAGAAAATAATTTTCCTTGAGCCGGAATTTACTGGAGCAGAAGATTTCACAGCTTGTCTAGTTAGTTAGAATTTTTCCTATGCACTTCAGCTCAAACATTTTTTGCCCTGTGAGTTGCTCTAAGTTCAAGTTAATAACAAGCAAGGGCAACAGGGCATCTGGGACTTGGTGAGCAATGGGACAAACCCCCTTACCCAAGCAGATTTATATAAACAGAGGAAGGGCTGAGAAGGAGGGTTAATTAGAGTGAGTGAATACAATGTCAACTTAGGCACAGAAAAACAAATAAAGAAAGAAAATTGGATTGAGAGAGGAAAAAAGACAGAAAATAAAATAAATAAATTTGGCATTTTTGAAATCGCCAACATTCACTACCTGAAGAAATGAGACTCCACACTTTTAATTGTTTACTTCCTGGGCCAGAGAGGTTGATTGACAGTAGTTAACAATTAACATGGTGCTAAAAGAGTAATTAAACTATTAATTACTAGATTTAACGTTCTGTGGCGAGTTTAATGGGAAATGTATATACAACTTCAGCAACTTCATGAAATTCACAGGCAAATTCAGGGCAAGATACTACTTTCATGAAACCAACAGCGAATCAGCGCAAATCATCCAGCAACTTGTGGTGATTTGCAATTCAAGAGGTACTTCTTCCTTGCCACAAGTTGCTACCTGATTTACACATTAATAACGGTGTCTGTTATTGACAGACCATGATTTCTTTTAGAAAATTCTGGCTTTTTGTTTCTTCCTTTTTTCTGGTTTGCAGCATCCATTTTGGGGTTGAGGACACACTATAAAACTTGGTTTTCATTGACAAAACAAATACAGCTTATTAAGGTGGATTTAATAATTGCCTTAAAAATAAGACATCTGCCAAACCAGTAAAAGAGTAGTAAACTAAGGTAAATGAACTGGTGGCAGCTTAATCTCAGCAATACCTGGACAAGTACAACTATAGTATGTTGGGTGGGGGAGTGGGGGGGGAGGGTAAATTAAATTGTGAATTACTACAAGTTTTCTGTGATTTATATTCATTAATCTAACTTACACTCCCTGGTTTATTCTCCCACATTCAGTATAATTGTTAATATGTACTCATTAGAGTCATTAATTAATAGAACAATCAACACAGATACTGCTTACACAGAAAGGGAACAAATGTTTCAATACTGCCACCCAGTGGCAAACACTGCAAACATTCCAAAGCTTACAAATATAAGTAACACTAAAAAGGGGGAGGGGGGAAACTGCAATATAATAAATTTAATAAAGATTATTTCTTCCAATGGGTTGAACAGATTTAAACAACTTAACACACACATACATAAATTCTTCAAGCTGGCAAAGCAAAAAAAAATGGTGAATTTGGTGAGCAAGGCTTTGAAATAGTACTGGGGAACAGTGACTCAATGATTGACATGTCACCAGGTGAAACACAGTTTATGAATATTTAGGATTTGAAATTTTTTTTCCTCTTCTCCATCCACATTCATCTGAAAATTAACCAAACTATCATAAATACTATAACTATGCAGCCTCAGTCCATAAGTAGGAATTAACAACAAGCATTAAATTGCATGTAAAACTCCAGTCCAAAAGGTACAGCCGATCTATCAATGATATGCTACGACTGAAACCAAAAATGAAGCTACACCTCCACCATGTCTGGATAGAAATTCTCTGGCAGAAACAACAGTCACTTAAGGTTGAAATTCCCTGGTTTTATAGTGGGAAAGTGAGATTAAATTTCATCCATTGTCTAGTAGATAGATGCAACACATAAGCCATGCAAGCCAAGAAAAAAACCGCAAGTTTTATTACCAGTCTATGCTGAGCTGCCAAGAAAGTTGGCTACTTACAACTGGCAACCAGCATTCTAGTTCCTGATTATTATAAAGCGGTCTCACAGAAAAATATTAATATGATGTACTCGACAGTCAAATAGCTTGTTGAGAAATAATGTCTGTGCTTTCACGTAAAGATCACTCACTTCAGAATAGTGATGAAGGATTGCCAGGAATCTTGGAAAAACACAACCATCTGAATCTGTTTCTGGGAGGTATCATCATAATAAATTGTGCAAAATTTTGGAATCTCGTTCCATTTTAAGAATATTAGATCATTCCAACGAGCTTTTTTTTTTAAAATAAAAAATTTTCTGTTAAGCAATGGTATGCGATATTTTCATCATGGGACAAAAAAAATAAATAAAATTTCACCTTGCAAATACTGTACTTAAATCTGGAACATCCTATTGATAATATATAACAATATTTCAAGCACTCCAGATGCGATTGAGTTTTATAATACAAATTATACTCATCCAAAAGTAAAAATACCAAAGTTTGATCAAGCCATAATGATTAAAGCAGGGGTTTATGTAAAATGCTCAAATTTACTTCCCTTCTACTGGGCTCTGCATTTTTTTTTTAAAGCAATATCTTAATCTAACGTGCTATGGAATATGGGGAAGTGCGGCCACAACATACACCAGCATTTCTGCATTTTAATAGATTATCATAGATGTTGGCAGTTGGCTGGATTGCACTGGTCTTGACAACTTTCTTACCCACTGCAAATTCTGACCATCTAATAGTCCAACTTATAATATTGAAAGTTGCCCACTGACAAAGATCTGATTTAAATATCAAATTAAGGTTTTGATTCAAACTCAGGGCTCCCAAGAATGAGTGTATCATTATACTGCCCAATCCACCTCGCACTGAGGCCGTTTGCCATTTAGTAATCCTGTGGTCTCACTAGACCAGTTGGAAATATGAAACTGATTACACTCTAAAACTGAATCTCCTGTAAAGATGAATGTTTCATTTTCACTGCCACTCACCCAAAGCAGATCTTTTATACGAGATGCTTAAACAACAAAAATAAAACAGAACAAGCTATTGTTGCACTGTTTCAGCACTAGATCTCAAGCAGCACAAATTACACATATTTGTGATGCTGCTTCCTACACTGTTGGATGAACATTTAGAAACAAATGAGATGAATCTGAATGAAGCTAAAATTCTGGTATTAGTTGTCTTGGAAAATGTATCCATATCAGCACCAGCATGAGTGGTAAGCCTAATTGGTAATTCAGAGAATTTGTAATGGTAAATGGAAGTTGGATTTCAAGTTGTGTCGGACTTCTGATAAAATAAACAGATAAGTTGCATCAGAGCCAAATAATAGCAGGACTGCAAAGAGTACTGCACACAACTAATCCAGCAAGTAGAGAACAGAATGCTCTTCATTTGTAAAATTGGTTCTTTAAATAATAAACCAGAATTAATGAGAGGAAAAAAAAGTGATTTCATTCTGAAATGATGAGAAAGTGTGAATATGTAACAAAAAAAGATACATGTAGAAAGAAATGACCTAATGGACATCTTATGTAGGGGTTTTGATAGAGGTGTTTCCATTTGTGGAGGTGTCCAAAAAACAAGGGATCATAAATATAAAGACAGTCATTAGTAAATTCAATTAGGAATTCAGGAGAAACTTCTTTACCCAGAGTGGTGAGAATCTGAAATAAAAACACGAAAATGCTGGAAATATTCAGCAGGTCCGGCAGCAAATGTGGATAGACAAACAAAGTTAAAGCATCAGGCCTGCAACCTTTCATCAGAACTGCTTTTGTATTAGTGGTGAGAATCTGGAACTTGCTACCACATGGAGTGGTTGAGGCAAGTAGTCATATATGAATTTAAAAGGAGTTAGATAAGCCATAGCAGGGGAAAGGAACAGAGTGAGATGAAGTAGATTCGGAGTAGACTCATATAAAGCATAAACACTTCATAGACTAGCTGGGGCAAATGGCCTGTTTCTGTGTTGTAAACTCTATGTACATTGTAAATTTCTGTCAATTTTCCCTAGTTTCACAATTAAAAAGTAACCATGGTCAAAAATTACTGGCAGTTTGTTGAAAACACTGGGTAGTTTGGGGAGTTATAGCAAAAGACAGAGTATTAAGTAGTACAATCATTTGTTTTAAACTGTTTCTTCACAACAGCAAAAACTTGAACTGGCTGTTTTGTGGAATAGTAAGTGAGCAATGTAAAAATGCACACATCATGACAGGTTTATTTTATTGCTGGACTCCTTGACTCCAAATTGCCTAAGCAGTGGGGAACATCGCCAGAGACTAAACATAGGAGAAGTTAGCTGGCTTCTGGCATCTAAGGAAACAGCCCCTTGTCAGTTTTATTGAACAAACCCACACTGATTGTGGTTCAAGAAGTTCCATCAATCATTGCACAAAGGTTCTTTCATAGAATTAAACACAGGGCTGCCGCCTGCCATACATACTGTATATAAAAAAGGAACACACAATTTTGAAACACAGTTTTGACTGTCATTTAAAATGTATTTGTACTCAATCAAGCTTAGTCAGTTCCTCAGAATGACTGCTGCATTGGCAACCATGGGGCTGCATGGCTTGTGTGGAAAGGGAGAGGCAATAGAAAAAGATCAACCAGCAAGACCAGCTTCATGCTGCAAAAACACGTGTTGAGTTTTGAATTTAATGCCCTCCCCAGTGGCAAGTTTCGTGGTAGGGGGGCGTTTAATCAAGCAGGGGGCTAGCAGGTGGGGACCCTGCCTCTGTCCTGATTAAGTTCAGGTCGGGAAGGCTCATGAACGTTATTCCTGCACCCCCCCACCAAGGGTAGGCAATGGCGTAGTGATGTTGTTGCTGGGCTGGTAGTCCAGGGACCCAGGTAATACTCTGGGGGCCTGGGTTCGAATCCCACCACGGCAGATGGTGGAATTTGATTTCAATAAAAATCTGGAATTAAAAGTCTAATGAAGACCATGAAACTATTGTCGATTGTTGTAAAAAAAAACCCATCTGGTTCACGAATGTCTTTTAGAGGAGGAAATCTGTTGTCCTTACCTGGTCTGGCCTACATGTGACTCTAGATCCACAGCAATGTGGTTGATTCTTAAATGCCCTCAGAAATGGCCTAGCAAGCCATTCAGTTGTAACAAACCGCTACAAACACACAAAAAAGGAATGAAACTGGACGGACCACATGGCATCGACCTAGGCACCAGAAACGACAACGGCAATTGCAGCCCTGTCGACCCTGCAAAGTCCTCCTTACTAACATCTGGGGGATAGTGCCAAAATTGGGAGAGTTGTCTCACAGACTAGTCAAGCAACAGCCTGACAGTCATGCTCACGGAATTATGCCTTACAAATAATCTCCCAGACACCACCATCACCATCCCTGGGTATGTCCTGTCCCACTGGCAGGACAGACCCTGCAGAAGTGGCGTAACAGTGGCATATACAGTCAGGAGGAAGTTGCCCTGAGAGTCCTCAACATCGACTGCAGACCCCATGAAGTTTCATAGCATCAGGTCAAACAAGGGCAAGGAAACCTCCTGCTGATTACCACGTACCGCCCTTCCTCAGCTGATGAATCAGTGCTCCTCCATGTCGAACACCACTTGGAGGAAGCACTGAGGATGGCAAAGGTCGCAGAATGTACTCTGGGTGGGGGACTTCAACGTCCATCACTAAGGGTGGCTTATTAGCACCACTACTTACCAAGCTAGCCAACTCCTCAATGACATAGCTGCTAGGCTGGGTCTGCAGCAGGTAGTGAGGGAACCAACAAGAGAGAAAAACATACTTGACCTCATCCTCACTAACCTGCCTGCTGCAGATGCATCTGTCCATGGCAGTATCAGTAGGAGTGACTACCACATAGTTGTTGTGGAGACGAAGTCCCACCTTCACATTGAGGATACCCTCCATCGTATTGTGTGGCACTACCACCGTGCTAAATGGAATAGATTTCGAACAGATCTAGCAACTCAAGACTGGGCATCCATGAGGCGCTGTGGGCCATCAGCAGCAGCAGAATTGTACTCAAACATAGTCTGTAACCTCATGGCCTGTCATATCCCCCACTCTACCATTACCATCAAGCCAGGGGATCAACCCTGGTTCAATGAAGAGTGCAGGAGAGATGCCAGGAGCAGCACCAGTAATACCTAAAAATGAGGTGTCACCCTGGTGAAGCTATAAAACAGGACTACTTGCATGCCAAACAACATAAGCAGCGAGTGATAGACAGAGCTAAGCGATCCCACAACCAACGGATCAGATCTAAGCTCTGCAGTATTGCCACATCCAATCGTGAATGGTGGTGGACAATTAAACAGCTCACTGGAGGAGGAGGCTCCACAAATATCCCCATCCACAATGATGGAGGAGCCCAGCACAGCAGAGCAAAAGATAAGGCTAAAGCATTCGCAACAATCTTCAGCCAGAAGTGCCGAGTGGATTATCCATCTAGGCCTCCTCCAGAGTTCCCCAGCATCACAGATGCCAGTTTTCAGCCAATTCGATTCACTTCACGTGACATCAAGAAACGGCTGAAGGCACTGGATAGTGGAAAGGCTATGGGCCCTGACAATATTCCGGCAATTGTACTGAAGGGTAGTGCTCCAGAACTTGCCGCGCCCCTAACCAAGCTGTTCCAGTACAGCTACAACACTGGCATCTACCCGGCTATGTTGAAAATGTCCTGTGTACAAAAAGCAGGAAAAATCCAACCCGGCCAATTACCACCTCATCAGTCTACACTCGATCATCAGTAAAGTAATGGAAGGGGTCATCAACTGTGCTAACAAGCGGCACTTGCTTAACAATAACCTGCTCACTGATGCCCAGTTTGGGTTCTGCCAGGGCCACTCAGCTCCTGGCCTCATTACAGCCTTGGTTCAAACATAGACAAAAGGGCTGAACTCCCGAGGTGAGGTGAGAATGACTTGACATCAAGGCCGCATTTGACAGTGTGAGACATCAAGGAGCCCTAGCAAAACTGGAGTCAATGTGAATCAGGGGGAGAACTCACGCTGGTTGGAGTTATATGTAACACAAAGGAAGATGGTTGTGGTTATTGGAGGTCAGTCATCTCAGCTCCAGGCCATCATTGCAGGAGTTCCTCAGGGTAGTGTCCTAGGCCCAACTATCTTCAGCTGCTTCATCAATGAGCTTCCTTCCATCATAAGGTCAGAAGTGGGGATGTTTGCTGATGATTGCACAGTGTTCAGCACCATTCGCAACTCCTCAGATACTGAAGCAGTCCCATGTCCAAATGCAGCAAGACTGGGACAATATCCAGGCTTGGGCTGACAAGTAGCAAGTAAAATTCGCACCACAAAAGTGTCCGGCAATGACCATCTCCAACAAGAGAGAATCCAACCATCGCCCTTGATGTTCAATGGCATTACCATCATTGAATCCCCCACTATCAACATCCTGGGGGTTGCCATTGACCAGATACTGAACTGGACTAGCCGTATAAATACTGTGGCTACAAGAGCAGGTCAGAGGCTAGGAGTCGTGTGACATGTAACTCACCTCCTGACTCCCCAAAGCCTGTCCACCATCTACAAGGCACAAGTCAGGAGTGTGATGGAATACTCCCCACTTGCCTGGATGAATGCAGCTCCCACAACACTGAAGAAGCTGGACGCCATCCAATACAAAGCAGTTCACTTCATTGGCACCATATCCACAACATTCACTCCCTCCACCACCGACACACAGTAGCAGCAGTGTGTACCATCCACAAGATGCACTGCAGGAATTTACCAAGGCTCCTTCAGCTGCACCTTCTAAACCCATCACAACCACCACCACCTAGAAGGACAAGGGCAGCAGATCGATGGGAACACCACCAGCTGGAGGTTCCCCTCCAAGTCACTCACCATCCTGACTTGGAAATATATCGCCATTCCTTCACTGTTGCTGGGTCAAAATCCTGGAACTCCCTTCCTAACAGCACTGTGGGTGTACCTACACCACATGAACTGTAGTGGTTCAAGATGGCAGCTCACCACCACCTCCTCAAGGGCAACTCGGGCTGCACAATAAATGCTGGCCCAGCCAGCGAAGCCCACATCCCATGAATGAGTAAAAAAAAACTGAGGCCCTTAAGTGGGCAATTAATGCCCACTTAAGGGTCTCATCCTGCCATCACTGTCATTCACCCAGTGGCTGCATGGGACTCACCATGAAGAAAGCCTGAAAAGCAGACTCTGTCAGTGTCTCTAAACCTTCCTTTGATCTCGGGCTGTTAGGCAGGCAACAGAACAGGTCACAAGATTCCTTCATTTATTCAAAATTTAAAGCTAAGTCCCAAAATACAATAATCTTACAAACCTCATATTTGTAAGGGAGTGGATGGGGTGCCAATCAAGCAGGCTTGATCTGGATGCTGTCATGCTTCTTGAGTGTTGTTGGATCTGCATTCATCGAGGCAAATGGAAAGTATTCCATTGCTCCTGACTTGTGCCTTGTAGACTTTGGGGAGTCAGGAGATGAGTTACTCATTGCAGAATTCCCAGTGTCTGGCCTGCTCTTGTATAGTCTTAGTATTTATATGGCTGGTCCAGTCAAGTTTCTGATGGTAACTCCCCCCCTCAGGATGTCGATGGTGGAGAATTCAGTGATGGTCTTGCTGTTGAATGTCAAGGGAAGATGGTTAGGTTCTCTCTTGTTGAAGATGGTTAATGGTTAGCACTTGTCTGGAGTGAATGTTTCTTGTCACTTGTTGTACCTACTCGGGTGTTGATACAAAGGAGAAATTTGAGCAGCAACAGAGAATGCTGGATGCACTGACAGGCCTTCCAAGCGCACTGAGCACAACTACAGACAGAAATGAGGAATCCAGCTCAAACATGAGTGGGTAGATGTCAGAGAGCATTGTGACAATGGTTTCTTGCATGGGTAGGGTGGCCAACTTCATGAAACGTAAAATGTAAATATCAGTTGAATCCTTGACCACATCCATGCAGACTCTGGGTCCAACACATCTGCCATCTTAAGTAAGATAACGGAAACCTCAGCCTTGACCTTAAGTGAGCCACACTGAATTGCACCAAAGTGCTCTCCATCAGAATGGCAGCAGTGAAATGCAGCTAGACCACAAGAGGGATGGTGAAAGGGAACATGGAAGTGGTGGCTCCACTCTAAGTGTTTCCACTTCTCAAGCATTGCACCCCCCCCACCCCCCAAATCCTCACCAGCAACGCTCATGCTGCCTTGTCTACTAATGGCAGAGTCTACTCCTGCATAGACGCAGGTGGAGCAATCTGTGGGAAGGCCCTCACAAAACCTAGAAGGCATCAGCCAAGAAAACTCAACCGTCAGTGCAAGGATCTGAGCTGCTGACCTCAATCTCTGCTCAAGCCATACGTGTTATATCATATAGGAACGGTAGGGAAAGGAAGAATAAGGTTTTGTATTTGCACAATGGCATGCACATAGGTGTATAAGGACATGTTGTGTTGTTTAGTTACATCACATTATTATTATTTTACATCACTTGCCCATTCTCAGGTGTTGGTGGCAAATCATCGTTTAACTTGTTTGTTGATTACATGAATTGATAAGGCCCAATTTGGGGGAGGGCATGTGGTGGATGTTTGTGTCAGTGGATGAGGTGGGTTTGGGGGGGGGTTGCGCCACATGTGTTTGTGATATAGGTTCACTGGTGCATTGTAGGTGAGTTTTATATTAGTAAGGGCATCCCTAGCGGCAATGGGAGCAGTTGACTGCATACTGCTCTCATCACCTTTCTTCTCCTCCTCCCCCAAATAATCCAAGGACCATCTGTGCTCTTCACCTTGTTCCTGCTACAAATGCAAACCTCTCTGCTGCACAATGCTATGCAGAGTGCAGTAAACCATGACCATTCTGCACACCGTACTGAACCATATTGTTCATATCTGTCATGGGGTTTTTTATACATTTGTGGGGTGTGGGTGTCACTGGCTGGGCCAGCATTTATTGCCCATCCCTAACTGCCCTTGAGAAGGTGGTGGTGAGCTACCTTCTTGAATCGCTGCAGTCTATGTGGTGTAGGCACACCCACAGTGCTGTTATGGAGGGAGTTCCAGGGTTTTGGTCCAGCAAAAGTGAAAGAACAGCGATATATTTCCAAGTCAGGATGACGAGTGGCTTGGACAGGGACTTCCAGATGGTGGTGTTCCCATGTGTGCCTGCTGCCCTTGTCCTTCTAGATAGTAGTGGTCGTTAGTTTCAAAGGTGCTATCTAAGGAGGCTTGGCGAGTTCCTGCAGTGCATCAACCACACCATCTTCCTTTGTGCTAGGTATGACTCCAACCAGCGGAGTGTTTTTCCCGATTCCCACTGACTCCAGTTTTGCTACGGCTCCTTGATGTCACACTCTGTCAAATGCTGCCTTGGTGTCAAGGACAGTCATTCTCACTCACCTCTGGATTCAACTCTTTTGTCCATATTTTAACCAAGGCTGTAATGAGGTCAGGAGCTGAGTGGCCCTGGCGGAACCCAAATTGGGCACCAGTGAGCAGTTATCCTTAAGCAGGTGCCGCTTGATAGCACTGCTGTTGACCCCTTCCCTCACTTTACTGATGATTGAGAGTAGATTGATGGGGTGGTAATTGGCTGGGTTGGATATGTCCTGCTTTTTGTGTACAGGACATACCTGGGCAATTTTCCATATTGCTTTATAGATGCCAGTGCTGTAGCTGTACTGGAACAGCTTGGCTAGGGGCGCGGCAAGTTCTGGGCATAAGTCTTCAGTACTATTACCGGAATATTGCTAGGGTCCATAGCCTTTGCAGTATCCAGTGCCTTTAGCCATTTCTTGATATCACGTGGAGTGAATCAAATTGGCTGAAGACTGGGATCTGTGATGCTGGGGACCTCCGGAGGAGGCAGAGATGGATTGTCCACTCCGCACTTCTGGCTGAAAATTGTTGCAAATGCTTCAGCCATATCTGTTCCACTGATGTACTGGGCTGCCCCATCATTAAGGATGAGGATATTTGTGGAGCCTCCTCCTTCAGTGAGTTGTTTAATTGTCCACCACCATTCACAACTGGATGTGGCAGGACTGCAGAGCTTAGAAATGATCCGTTGGTTGTGCAATCACTTGGCTCTGTCTATCACTTGCTGCTTAGGCTGTTTGGCACACAAGTAGTCTTGTGTTATAGGCTTCACCAGATTGATGCCTCATTTTTAGGTATGACTGGTGCTGCTCCTGGCATGTCCTCCAGCACTCTTCACTGAACCAGGGTTGATCCCCTAGCTTGATGGTAGAGTGGGGGATATGCCAGGCCATGAGGTTACAGATTGTGGCTGAGTACAATTCTGCTGCTGCTGTTTGCCCACAGCACCCCTTGTCTACCCATTCTTGAGTTGCTAGGTCTGTTCAAAATCTATCCCATTTAGCATGGTGGTAGTGCCACACAACACAATGGTGGGTATCCTCAGTGTGAAGACTGGACTTCATCCTCACAAAGATTGTGCTGTGGGCACTCCTACCGATACAGATGTGTCTGTGGCAGGCAGGTTGGTGAGGATGAGGTCAATTATGTTTTTCCTTCTTGTTGGTTCCCTCATCACCTGCCGCAGACCCAGTCTAGCAGCTTTATCCTTTAGGGCTCAACCAGCTTGGTCTGTAATGGTGCTACCGAGCACTCTTGGTGATGGACATTGAAGTCTCCCACTCAGAGTGCATTCTGCACCCTTACCTTCTTCCAAGTGGTCTTCAACGTGGAGGAGCACGGTTCATCAGCTGAGGGAGGGCAGTACGTGGTAGTCAGCAGGAGATTTCCTTGCCCATGTTTGACCTGATGCCATAAAACTTCATTGGGTCCGGAGTCATGTTGAGGGCTCCCAGGGCAACGCCCTCCCGACTGTATACCACTGTGCTGGGTCTGGCTTGTTGGCGGGACAGGACATACCCAGGGATGATGTCTGGGATATTATCTGTAAGGTATGATTCTGAGAGTATAACTACGTCAGGCTGCTGCTTGACTAGTCAAAGACACAGATCTCACAAATTTGACACCAGCCCCTAGATGTTAGTAAGGAGGACTTGGCAGGGTCAACAGAGCTGAGCTTGCCATTGTCGTTTCCGGTGCCTAGGTTGATGCCGGGTGGCCCATCCGGTTCCATTCCTTATTAGCTTTTTAACAGTTTGACACAATGTGTGGCTTGCGAGGCCATTTCAGAGTCAACCACATTGCTGTGGATCTGGAGTCACATGTGGGCCACACCAGGTAAAGACAGCAGATTCCCTTCCCTAAAGGACATTAGTGAACCAGATGTTTTTTTACGACAATCGACAATGGTTTCATGGTCATCATTAAACTTTTAATTCCAGGTTTTTATTGAATTCAAATTTCACCACTTGCCGTGGCAGGATTCGAACCCTGGTCCTCAGAGCATTACCCTGGGTCGCTGGATTACTAGTCCAATGACAGCACCACTACACCACCGTCTCCCCACAAAGCATTCCAATGGCTTGTTTGATCATTCATCCGGTGGTAAAATGGCTTTCATTGTAGCAATATGGGCTTCATTCTTTGGGTTTTTGACTGATGGCATGAGCCAAGTATTTGAGTAGGCATCTCATCTCCTGGAATCCACCTGTGTACTTGCAGGTCCAAAGAGGTGGTCGAGCTTGGACTGCCACAGGACAAAAACATCATTGCAGCTCCCTGGAACTCCGGCACACAGAAATATCTTCATGGTTGCACACCAGCTTCACATTGATAGAGTAAAAGCCCCTGCAGTGAAGGAATATCCCTGGATAAACTGCATGTGCCCAAATTGCCATGTGTGTACAGTAAATAATGCCCTGCACCTGTGGGAAGCCAGCCAGAGTCGGAAACCCAAGCACCACTCTTGGCTGGCCTCATCAGGAAAAGTTGGCATAATGGTTATGTCTCGAGCAGAGCCTTGAAAAGTTTCAGTGGGAAAAAAGTTAAGGGCAGTGGTAACTTTGACAGCCATGGGTGGCGCGTGGTCACCAGATCCAGCAGACAACAGATCTCCTTCTAGGAGGCTGCAGATGTCTGCCACCACCTAAGCTGACAACCAGAGCCTCCTGTTCAGATATGTCAAGAAAACTCAGTTCAAGCCTGTCACCAGTGTAGTGCGTCCTGTAAGCTGCACCCGTCTGCTACTGTCCAGCTACAAACCTCGGAATGGCTGGCTGCCGCCGGGTCCCCAAGCGGCTGGCTGCCGCCGGTCACACTGGTCCTTGTCTGAGCTCCAATCTAAAGCATCCATAGCTCCATTCATCCGGATGTGATTGTGAAAACATTCTAATTGTCGAAAGTAATCACTCAGTAGAAGTACCTCATGTTAACAAGCCCTTTCCCACAGGCAGGATTCCCACAAGCAACTGAGAACACCCACTGATTATCGGCAATATTTCCAAAAGTTTAATTCATTCCCTTCAACTGCTTCATACTCAAATTTAAAGATGCATCCTGAAAGTTGCAAGGAAGTTGAAATATAACTGAGCTGTGTGTATGTTAATAGACAATCTACCTCTCCTGTAGGGGTTGCACGCAAGTTGCCTAAGCACTCTGGTTTATCTCAGAAGTCAATAGTTTGGAGCCAGCTTTCCGACATGCTGATATTTTTGCTAGTTTTAACCAGTGAAGCACACACAACATATACACTACTCCAGATTAAAAATCCCATCATTATAGTCAGCCTAGGGCAACTATCCCTTGTACTGGCTATTCCATCACGCATGTGCACTAAGTTCATTGATTTAAATATGAATATTCTGGAAGGTTACTAGAAAGCTTTCTTTTTACATTGCAATGCTAATCAGGTATGTTCTGTCTGTGTTTGGGACCTGGAGCGGTCTTGGGAATCTTGCAGTAGCTCATGTAGGTCTTCAGGTCAATTTGTCCAAGGGAGCCTGCTACAGACACAGAAGTAAGTGTCTAGTTGGGGTTGGGAGGTGGGGGGTGTTGGTGGAGAGCTGGTCTGGCAGTGGGTGATAGAGCTTGGTGCAAAGCTCTCTTAAGGTGGCACAGCTGGTGAATCGGAAGGTGAACTGACAGCTGTCGTGGAAATGTGGTTTTGGGTCAGTGTGTGGGGTGCCGAGCCAGATGGTACTTATGTCTTTGTGTCTTGCACATTGAAAGTGGTGTAACTGTTGGCTGAGAATAATGCTGCCCTCTCTTTTTCTGGGGCAAACACCCACCCCCATGCCTTATTGTTTTTACTTTGTTTCCCATTTCTTGCAGGAAACTGTCATCTCCTGTTTATGCTTATTGTCTCCACCTCATAAAAATTATTGGTCAAGGGGAAAACAATCAGCGGTCCCAGTGCAAATGTGAAGGTTACATGGCAGAAATCCTGGGTCGCTCAAGTGATCAGGGCCTCAGCCACAGTTCCGGAAAACCCCAATAGCAAACACCCACAACTGCCTCCCAGCACCCCCCAACCACTCTTCCCTCCCCTCTCCCACACCAAATCCCAGGAAAAGTGCAAATGCAGACTGTGACAAATGGGGCGAGAGCAGGAAGGCTGATGGTGAGCTCAAAAGCCAAGAGCTGGAAGTTCAATGAACAACTCCTGGATGTAAATTGCTGCTCCATTTCCAGGAGAGCGCCAATAGGGCTGGGAAAGCAAAATATTCAAAAAGGACAAAAAGGTAGGGTGCCCAAGAATTATGTAGAATTAAAAGAAAATACAAAAGAAGGAATTAAGGACCCTTTAAAAGTTGTATTCATATGGGCAATAACAAAATTCTGTAAATATCTTGACCCAAAAAGGAGCATGAGCTAGTGCAGACAAATCAAGCCACATATGATCTTTGACTATCTAACTAAATCATCATTATTAGTTCTTTGTAACTAAATCAAATCAGTTTTAACAGTGTCCAGACAATTTGATGGAAGAACTGTACTCCAATCCTTATTTAATTATGTTTTGCTTGTTCATTAAACCTTCAACATACATGATGAAAAAACCACAGGTTTAAAATTTATAGCTTTCTACCACAAAATGTCTTGTAGTCAAGTAATAACTTGTTTTTATGTGCTGCCACATCCTGCCATCCTTCTGTGTCTTGAAGCATGAACGTCCAGAGCTCATTTATAAACATGAGGTCATTTCCTAAAGTGGGTCTGCACCGGTTTTGTCTTTGTTCCACATGTCATGTGGCATGTCAGGTTTCTTTTCCCTCTCATTTGTAAATTACATTTTGCTGGAAATGTTCACAAACAACATTACGCAGGCCTCCATTTTATAAGCTGCATATTTTTTTAAAAACCCATGTTTCTTTCCATAAGTGTCACCATTGCTATCATTCCATCAGATGCAAAAAAGTTATTTCAGAAACTCAGTTGCATTTGATGACAGATTTAAACTAACAAAACTGTAGACAGTAGCAGAAGAATAGCAAACAACAGCAAGACTTAGAGAAAAGCAATTAAACTGTAATCAATTGTAACAGGAGATTTACAAAGTTAGAGCTTCAGCATGGTGAACAGCTCTTCAACTGCTGCACTACCAGTGTGCACTTGCTGAGTTTTACAGAAATGAAGTAGGTTAAGTTTGGAACTGGACATTAAACATCATGAAATATATTTTCCATAGGTTTTAATTTTCCCTTTGCAGCAGGAGCTCAGCATAAAATAGCCACACGGTTTCATTAAGTATTAGATTGTAATTTCAAGCGTTTTAAGATACCAAAACTGGTGGAAACTTTGCAAAAAATAATAACTACCATATCTACTATGGCAACTTGTATAGTCTCTTTCCTGGCCTCTTAATGTAGTCTTGACTTGGTCTCCCTCCATGTATTTATCTTTACTCAACTTTCCACCTTTTCTCTATCTCTATCCTTTCTCTGTCTATATTTCATGAGCTCCATTTGCAAAAGATCACCAAGGATGCTGATAGTCAAGCGCACGCAATCCCAAGGATGAAAGTTAAATCCATCCCTAGGTCTGATCAGATCGACAGTCCTTTGGCTTGAAACAAAAACAGAAAATGCTGGAAAAACTCAGCAGGTCTGACAGTAACTGTGGGGAGAGAAACAGAGTTAACGTTTCGAGTCTGTATGACTCTTCTTCATACAGACTCGAAACGTTAACTCTGTTTCTCTCTTCGCAGATGCAGTCAGATCTGCTGAGTTTTGCCAGCATTTTCTGTTTTTGTTTCAGATTTCCAGCATCCGCAGTATTTTGCTTTTATCTTAGTCCTTTGGTTTGCATGATTTATATTCGCTCATCCAACATCATCGCACGTCATTTTATGCTCGTTGGGGTTGGGCTCGCACTCGCCCGATGAGCGCAATATCTTGCCCAAAGAGTCTACAGTGGGGTACAGGCGGGTTAAGTGAGTGGGCAAACTTAGCAGATGAAATGTGGGAAAATGTGAGATTATGCATTTTGGCAGGAAGAATAGAGGAGCTGAATATTATTTAAATTGAGAAAGACTGCAGAAAGCTACAGCACAGAGGGTTTTGGGAGTCCTCATGCATGAATCCCAAAAAGCTAGCATACAAGTTCAGCAGGTAATAGGGAAGGCAAATGGAATGTTGGCCCTTATTTCAAACAGAATGGAGTATGGTATAAAAATAGGGAAGTCTTGCTAAAACTATACAAGGCACTAGTTAGACTACACCTAGAATACGGTGAACAGTTTTGGTCCCCTTATCTAAGGAAAGATATACTGGCATTGGAGGCAGTCCAGAGAAGGTTCACTAATTTGATCCTGGGTATGAAGGGGTTTCTTATGAGGAGAGGTTAAGTAGGTTGGGACTGTACTCATTGGAGTTTAGAAGAATGAGAGGCAACCTTATTGAAACACATAAGATTCTTAGGTGGCTTGACAGGGTAGATGCTGAGAGGATATTTCCAATTGCTGGAGAGTCTAGGACCAAAGGGCATAATCTCAGAGTAAGCGATTGCCCATTTAAGACAAAGATGAGGAGGAATTTCTTCTCTTAGAGGGTAGTGAATCTGTGGAATTCTTTACCCCAGAAGGCTGAGGAGGCTGGGTTATTAGGTATATTCAAGGCTGATATAGACGGATTTCTAATCAGTAAGGGAATCAAGGGTTATGGGGAAGAGGCAGGAAAGTGAAGCTGAGGATTATGAGATCAGCCATGATCTCATTGAATGGCGGAGCAGACTCAATGGGCCAAATGGCCTACTTCTGCTCCTACGTCTTATGGTCTTATGCACAACTCAATGTAGATAAGGAGAAAAAGGTTCAGGTTGGCAAAAACATTTTTTTTTACACAAACGATATGGGTATGCATTGCCATTTGCAATGTATAATTAGGGCTGGTGCATGCAGACAGAGGGTTTTATGCCCAAAGTCCCCAGCAAGCCAAGGGGAAGTAGTTGCAATCATCAGGAATGGAATTAGTAAATTGATGTGGAATTCTTTTTAATAATTTGCTTAATTTTTTACATTTTTCAGAAAAATATGGTCACTACAAGGATTTTAATCGCGTTTGTGGTGGCTTCTAGTTGTTTCATTGTTTTTTAGTGAATGCATTAGTGTACGGATATAAAGGAGATGGCAACTTTGATAAGATAATTAAGCACCTATTTATTTTATGTAGTTGCTTTTAATTGGTTGTCTTTTGATGAATGAAGCATCAAGCTAATCAGCATACCTGACAAGCTCACTGGCACTTTTAGTTGTCTAGATGGATAGGACAGCTATTGTTTTTCGTAGTCCCATAGTAAAACTTATTAGAAGGTTGTTGTTCATCATTTTAATCTCCGCAACCCAGTTTGTGTATGTAGCCTGATGCCAATCACTGCACAAAAATAAAACTGAGTGTAGTACCCACAGAAAAGATGTGATAACTAATGCGGTCACTACATCATTAACTTGAGTGTAAACATTAACTTTCAGATACACTTTAAAATCTCAAATTTTGTACAAGGAGAAATATATGCAGATTCTGAATTGTGCGTAGCTTCAATTATTTAATAACATTTTACCAGTCTGTATTGCTACAAGCACTACAGAACAAATTCATGAACCACACAAGTAACACACTAATCTTTTGATATGATTACATAAAGCACCACAGATTTAAACAACATTTTATAACCTTGTCACATAGAAAAATTAGAGGGATTTTCTATCAATAAAAATTGAGTATATAGTCATCATAGGAGCCAAAACATGTGATCTGAAAATATTATTTACAAAAACATTTGAATAAAAGCAAATTATTGGAGAGATATATATATATATAAAACATATACACACTATATACATTTAATTAATACAGCATTCACAAGGTTTCACAATCTGTCAGTTCACTTGAACTATCATATGTATTCAACCTTAAAGAAAAGTAATAAAGTATCAAATGATGCCATTCACATCTGCCCTGCATTATACCCACTGCTGTATGAGAAACAGATTAGCCAGATTACTTTGAAATTTATATAGACATTTGACCACCCACTAATGGGAAGCTGGTGATTAAAGCAAATCTGAACACTAATATTTAGTGGTAGTAGTCTCCAATCCACAGTGTAATTACTGTATTAACTATCTCTTCAGAGTCTGGTCTGTATGTTGTGGCTATGGCATAGACTTTAGCATCAAATTCAGCTTTCTGTCACATATATTTCAAAAATCATGATATGCATTGCAATATTCTCCATCAAAGTGATCAGAAGAGTATTTCTTTTTACCCACAACTGCTTATGCATTTTTTTCTTTAAAAGGATATTTGGACGTGGAAACTTATTACCCAGATTGAACAGAAATGGAGACAGGAAGGAAAACATTTTCTGGTTGGAATCTGAAAACTAAAATCATAGTCAACAATGTTTCTGCTTAAGATTTGATTGATGCAATAGCAGATCAAAAATTGGTTCCTCAAGTTTATTGACAAATGCACAGTGAATAAATAAACTGTCACACAAAAAAGTCCAGCACTTTTTAAAATTAAGATCATAACAAGCAGTAAATACCAAGGTTGCTTAATTGGATTTTTGACTACCTCACAAATTACAAATGTATGTTTTTAAACCACTCATTTCAATTTCACAAAATTAAAAGGCTTTAGGTCACAATAAAATAGCATGTGTGGAAGATAATTTTAAAATTAGCTTTAAGTGGAAAAATTAATAAAATCACCAGCTGTTCTTTCCTATTTGGAACAGCAATGAACTAAGGCACAAATAAACCAACAGAAAGATAAGTAATTACAAGAAGGGTCAAAAATACAATCCAACTCTAAACAGAAAACATAATCCAAACACCACCTGTGAAAATTCAGAATCAAAGTACTGTATGATGCCTGCGATAAAGACCACACAAGAGATCATCCAACACTTCAAAACAACTCGATAAAAGCAAAAAAAATGTTTCCTTAGTTCTGTTGAAGAGTCATACAGACTCGAAAGGTTAACTGTGTTCCTCTCCGCAGATGCTGTCAGACCTGCTGAGTTTTTCCAGGTATTTTTGTTTTTGTTTTGTTACTTCAAAACAACTTGTTCCTTATGGATTTTCAACTTTTGATTCATAACAAGTAAGTTAACAGGCTTTTCTGGTTATTAAATAACATTGGAAATAGGTTCATTTCATTAAAATGCAGGTTAACAATGCCATAAATGCTCTGCGGTCAGCAAGTGACAAGGAGAATGAGCTGTTGCCTTTATTATCAGGGTATTTCTTGTTGTTCCACAAGTGCAAATTCACTATTTTTTTTTAAATAAGAAGTCCCCTTCCTCAATTTTATTTGAAGTTGGGGTGTGAGCTACAGAAGCCAATTCCATTCTATAATCATCAGATGCTGCATATTAAGTAGTTAGTGCATAATCTGACCAATCACTATTTGATTAGGATGGTATCTTCACTTGATTATGAAGGTAGCAGCTACTACATTACAAATTTTATGTTAACTGAGGACAAATGGACTCCTAAGCACATTCGCTGAATATGTACTTTTGGCCCAAATTTTGCAGTAAAAATAACAAGGCTATCAGCACACAATGTTATTAAAACGTGTAAATCGGACAGCAACTTCCAGCAATCACATACGTGCAGTAAAACACAGAAATCAGGAAGCTATTGTCTAGGTTTCCTTATTCCTCCAGAGTTTTGTTATATGGTATCTAGCCGAGAGGGTCGGTATTGAAACACATGGAACAGCATGAAGCTGTGGTACTTAAATGATGGATAGACACTAAACAGAACAGAAAAAGTTAGTGCTTGTCCATGCCAATGCAAGTAAATTTTTAACGCTGTAATAAGTCAATTATTGCCAAACAACCTTTCTGGCATTAAAATTTACTTTTTAAAGTGTGGTGTTTCATTTCTTCAGATTGTAATTACCACTGGAGATATAAGAAAATAAAGACATTAAATAAAATTTTCTGAGCTTTTTTACCCTGTCACTTTTACCTTGCTCTCTTAATCCCACCTTTCTTTCCCTCTCTTTATTTCACTTTCTGTTCACGAATTGGCATTGGATTAAATATTCTAATTTACACTTCCTGATTCAGATTCCGAGCTGTTCAGTAATCAATCTGATTAGTGAAGTAGACACACAGTTTCTTGTTCTGTTCATACAGGTCCCAGATCCCCTGTAGAGGATGTTGTGCCGAAATGGCATTCTAATCTTAGCAAGTTCCAGTGCAAAACTTCACAGGAAGTCTGTCAGCAAGTGTAATTGTAATGAACAACTGGCACAATTTGTTCACCGCTGACTGCAAAATCCTGTCAATAGGTTCAGTTGAAATGCAAAGCGATCAATTACAAAGTTCTTTTAAAACCATATCAAAGTTTTTAAAAAAGCAAAACCAAATTATTTTTTCCTAAGCTAAATGAAAAATTTGGTTGTGTTTTATATGAAATAAATCTTTCCAGTAAATATGTAAATCAACACAGATACATTAAAAATAACAGCGTGCGCTTGAGCTGTTTTCTTTAATTGAAAACATGTAGGGGCCCATAGACAAGTTAATTTAAGAACCTATTAAAATTATATGGGTTATTTTGTATGATGATAGTATACATTCACGAGCAATGCTTGTAATATTCAATGTCATCTTTTAAAAGAAAGCAGGACAGTGTTACATTTCAAAAATGAATTAGAAAAAAATGTATTCAACCATTTTTACATCAGTTTACACTATACATAATTAATTCTTGTTAGTTATAGCAAATATTACAAATTACTGATTGTTTACTTTGTAGAACCACTTCCACCATGGTTTCTAAATCTTAATAAAAGACAGCTTACTTTTGCAGTGAGAGAGGAGTGGAATGTAAGTGCGTGTAGTAATTAAATGCA
Organism: Cetorhinus maximus; assembly: GCF_964194155.1. NCBI lineage: Eukaryota > Metazoa > Chordata > Chondrichthyes > Lamniformes > Cetorhinidae > Cetorhinus > Cetorhinus maximus. Next base: position 110,223,104 of record NC_135880.1, read on the forward strand.
TAAGGTGCATTTTAAAACAAATACAGGGTAGAATTTCTAGATATGGTTCCCCAATTGTCTGCCATTAGTTTCAGCAGGAAGCTCATAAAAGATCATCTCTCTATGATCGCCACTGATGTTATGGTGCAACATTGGCAGAATCCCTGCAGAAATTACTGGGGAAGTTTTAAACCATAATCTGCACTAGTTGAAATAGACAGATAATCTTACCCATATCCACTCATTGGCCTTCAGCTCCACAGCATTCTCAGGTTCTGCACTGTACAGACACCACAGACACTGTAACAGATTCTGCTGGCTCTCTTCTGTAGAAACAAACAGTAATCAGTTTAAATACAAAGTAGACTGAAGTTTGTAAATCACTTACCGCAAAGTCTCTGCATTAGACTTTAATGGTACACTGGAATTTCCTTAGAATTCACTTTAAGGATATGAATTAGAATATATTAAGATAAATCATAAGAAGCAGTGATGTGCAGATACAGAAGTTCGAGTTGTCTGGGACAATTACACATTTGTTGCAGGGTAAACAACTAGATTATAGGTTTATTATTTACATTTCAACTTTGAGAACAACTAAATATTGGCTAGACTAAAGTCTTCATTGTAATTATCTAAAAGATATATACATTATCAACACAAGTATGAATCAGTAATAAAAACGCACATCCACATCAGGTACAAGTTTAAAATCCGAACAACGAATATGACAACCCCTGAGTCTCCAACTTTTAAAAGCTTTTCTTCTTTACCACTAACAAGTGGCAAGCATGAACTATTTAAATTCATGTTACAGTACAAGAACACTGAGTGAACAGTACTATGTCCATTGATTCCGTTATCAATGAGGTGAGCTAAAAGTTAAATGGGACTTTAGCTAATGAAGCCCTAGTGATAAAAGGGTGGACAAATGTTATTTAGCTAGATCTATGTGGAACATTTCAAACAGAGTCAAATGGGTATGACAAATAAAACAGGAATCTAAAAGCTAATTCAAATGCAAAACATTGCGAATGCTAGAAATCTAAGATAAAAACAGAAAACGCTGGTAATACTCAGCAGGTCTGGCAGCATTTGTAGAGAGAGAAATAGAGTTAACATTTCAGGTCAATGACCTTTGGCCAGAACTGGAAAAAGTTAGAGATGCAATAGGTTTTAAGCAAGTGAAAGTGAACAAAGGTGGGACCTCTTAGAGAGTAGGAGGCAGAAGAAATTAAATGACAAAAGGATTCATGGCGCAAGGACAAAGAGTGGTAATGGTACAAGAAACAAAAGATGTATATAGAGGACGTGTGGATGGCAGAATGATGAACAGCTGCTGTCCAAAAGCAAAGGAAAGAAAAAAAGAGAGAAAACCAACTGAAGAAAATGAACAAAAGAAACCCAGAAAAGAAAAATGTAACAAAATGAGGGGGCACAGGTTACAAACTAAAACAATTGAACACAATGCTCAAGTCCAAAAGATGAAAAGTGACTGGTTATTCTTCAAACTTCCATTGAGCTTCACTGGAACATTGAACGAGGTAGAGGACAGAAAAGTCAGAGTGGAAGCAAGGTGGAGAATTAAAACAACAGGTGTCTGGAAGCTCAGAATCACTCTTGGGGACTGAATGGAGTTGTTCCATAAAGCAGTGTGGAGGAGACTACATCATGAGGAGCAAATGCAAGTACACTATACCAGAGGTAGTACAAGCAAATCACTGTTCAACCTGGAAGGAATGTTTGGGACCCTGAACGGTGAAGGGCAGGTGCTGCACCTCTGAGCTTGAATGGAAAGGTGCCGTAGGAAAAGGTGAGGTGTTGGGGGTGACTGAAGAACGAACAATGGTAGTGTGAAGGGAATGATCATTCAGGATGCTGAAAGGGGAGGGGAAGATGTGTTTAGTGGTGGCATCACACTTCAGGTGGCTGAACTGGTAGAGGGTGATCCATTGAATATGGAGGGTGATGGGGTGAAAGGAAAGGAGGAGGGAGCCCTATCATGGTTTTGGAAGGAAAGGGAAGAGGGGAGTGCAGAAATATGCGACATGGAACGGATATGGTCAACAGTCCTGTCAGCCACAGTGGGGGGGAATCATCAGTTGAGGGAAAACCAAGAGTATCAGGAGCACTGATGCATCATCGGAACAGATGCAACGGAGAGAAAGAAGCCAGGAGAATGGAATAAAATCCTTACAGGAAGCAGAGTGTGAGGAAGTGCAGCCAAGGTAGCTATGGGAGTCATTAGGTTCATAGTGAATATTGGTTACCAAAAATGAAAAAAAAATCGAGGATGAGAAGGGAAGACACAGAGATGGACTAGTTGAAGGTGAGAGAGGGGTCAAAATTGGAAGCAAAGTTAATTAATTTTTCCAGCTCAGGGTGAGCACAGGAATGGCACCTATACAGTCTTCAATGTACCAGAGAAAGAAGTGAGGGAGGGAGCCTGAGTAGGACTGGAATAAAGGGCGTTCCACATATCCCACCAAAAGGCAAGCATAGCTATAACCCACACAGGTACCCAACACCACCTTTTATCTGAAGGAAGTGAGTGGGGTTGAAGGAGAAGTTATTCAGCCAAGCAGAAGGTAGTGATGGTGAATGGGGATTGGTTGGGGTTGCGGTCAAGGAAGAGGTGGAAAGTTCTCAGGCCATTCTAATTGGAGATGGAGTTGCAGAGAGATTGGTGGTCCATGGTGAAAAAGAAACAATTATGACAGGAAAACTGGAAACTATTGAAGTGGCAGAGGGCATTAGAAGAGCCACAGATGAAGGTGAAAAGAGAGAGAAAAGGGGAGAAATAGAGGGTGCAGACAGAAGGATATCAGTTCTATGGGACAAAACTGAAACAATGGGTATACCATGGTCACCCCGATTGTGGATCTTGGAAAAGAGGTAGAAGTGGGCTGTTCAGGGTTAGGGACTATGAGGTTGCAGGCTGATCCCTTTAGCTATATTTGGCAGGCTATCAGGTTTGCAAAAACTAAGTCTATATAGGAGTTAACAGCCCCATGCACACTAGCTAAGTGTCATCTTGGCAATGTAGCAGTCTTCCTTCAGTCATAAAGTACTCCAGGCCTTGAGCACGTAACCTAGGCTGACAGTTCAATGTAGTATAGAGGGCATGCTGCATTGTCAGAAGTGCTGAGAGTTGCAAACATTAAACTGCCAGTTCAGGTGGTCATAAAAGATCCCATGGCACCAATCAAAGAAGAGTGGGGAGTTTGGCTGGTGCAACCAATACAAAAAAAAAGAAAGATTAACTGGTCAATTACCTAATATACTGTTTGTAAGACCTTGCTGAGCACAAATTGGCTGCCAGGTTTTCCCATAATAACAACTATGACCAAAATTCAGGTAAAATCTTAGGCTGGTAAAGGAGGTTCCGTCTTTTAAGCTCTGACCATTGCCACTGTACCAAGTTCATGTTTGAAGAATGCATCATATATATCTCAATTTAATGTTTGCGATGAGAAAAACCAAGCCAAATGGTAGAGAAACACCCTGCAGTCATTAGGCATCAAATTAAGGAGAATGGCACTGAAATTCAATTAGAAAATAACACTAATTTTGCATATCTTCTTGAGTGAACAGTCTGTTTACAGTGTAGATATGCATCTAGCTATCATAGTAGATTTTTCCTTCATCATTTGGGATATTAAACACTTAGCAAAATGGTTGATGCTTTTGATGCTTTAATTCTAAAACTGTGTGGTAATCTACCTCAGCTAAACATGCATCCACAAGAGATTTTCATTTTGTATCAAATCCATCCTGCTCGCTTACATCCTACTTCCTCCATTTTTAATTCCTCAAGAGTTTAAAAAAAACAACCAGCTAAGTTGTAAGTGGAGCCATTAAATAAAGCTTGTGATGCAATTTCCCTTTGCTAAAAAATATGGGCAAAAATTCTTGCTATTCACACTGAGCATCAAAATGCTGACCATAATTCTTAATAATCAGGGTAGAATGGGATTTTTGACAACTGCCACAGATATTTTACACTGAAGTTTATTTTTAAATGCTCACAGTGTGAAACATCCACAAGAAACTGGAAACCTTTGATGGGAGTTTCTTTTTGGCGTGAGGGTGAAGTTGAAAAGTATTTGGAGCAAGCGTGAATGATAACAATGGGGCTATGCTACTGTTCTGAAACTTAACCCTATTTTAATTACACTAGAAATCAAAATGATGAAGGACCACATAGGGCTCGAGGGGAATAACCAAGAATAGATCTAATGCAAAGTTAAAAACTGCGCACTTATATTTGATTGAAGATGCAAAAAATGGCTGAGGCATTAAAACAGTTACTTTCCATCTCATTTTGTCAATGAAGGTGTTAGAGTTTTCAGTCATGATTGAGGTTAATGCAGATGGAGTCCTGATTAGGATTAGGTTCATTAAAGCAGATCAAGCTGCTGGCCCCAATGGTATTCACACTAGATGACTAACAGATCATTGAAGTTTAGGCTCTTTTTATATACTGGGGAGAGACCTGTATGGTGTCTATATTTAAGAAGGGTAGAAAGTCAAAATCTGGGAATTACATACCAGTTTGATTTCAATTTTAGGAAAGTTGCTTAGGAACATACAGCAGGGTTTCATGATTTTGGTTGGGAGCCAGATGTCAGGGTCAAATGCAGGTACCAACACTGCACTGTGTCGGGAGCAGTCACTCAACATCTGTTTTGATCTGATTGGCCAATTAATGGCCAGTAGGCACACTGGCCTTCCAATTAAGGAGTCCAAGTGGGTTCTCGAAGCTGGAGGATCCACAAGTCCTCCAACTATCAACATACGAGGGGTGACCATTGACCAGAAATTGAACTGGATCAGCCATATAAATACTGTGGCTACAAGAGCAGGTCAGAGGCTGGGAATTCTGTGGCGAATAATTCACCCCTGGACTCCCAAAGCCCGTCCATCTACAATACACAAGTCAAGAATACGATGGAATACTCTCCACTTGCCTGGTTAAGTGCGGCTCCAACAACACTCAAGAAGCTTGACACCATCCAAGGAAAAGAAACCCACTTGATTGGCACCCTCTCCACCACCTTAAACATTTACTCCCTCTACCACCAACGCACAGTGGCAGCAATGTGAATCATCTATAAGAGGCACTGCAGCAACTCGCCAAGGCTCCTTCAGCAGCACCTTCTAATCCAACCTAGAATGTTGAGGGCAGCACTTGCATGGGAGCACCGCCACCTGCAAGATCCCCTCCAAGTCACAGATCATACTGACCTGGGACTATTTTACTATCTCATCACTCTCGCTGGAACTCCCTTTCTAACAGCACTGTGGGTGTACCTGCACCACACAGACTCCAGCGATTGAAGAAGGCAGCTCACCACCTTCTCAATGGCAATTAGGGATGGGCAATAAAGGCCTAGCCAGTGATATCCACAACCAGTGAAAGGATAAATTTTTAAAAAGCACTGAAGGAGCTGCAGCCTGCCATTGCAGGTAAGGGAGAGAGAGGACACCTCCATCTTGAGGTGCCCCCTCAACTTTTTAAAAGATTTGAACTAAAATAAAAACCACAGTTGCCAGACCACCATTATGGGGGAATAACCCCTCCAAAGGATGGCCTGTGGCCACAGCTGTGGCCAGATAGCCGGGAGGTACCTCAAAATGAGCCTGGAGCTTGATCTGCCGCTGGGATACTGCCTCCAAGGCAGTTGTCATGCTCCCAGCATGGTGAGGGCCTGCAAGCTGACTACAATATCATTGTGCTTAATTGGCCTCCTAATGACCTAACGAGCTACCTGCCACCATTCTGCCCCAAACTGACCTTCAGGAAAATGGTTCAGAAGTGCCAACACGATGGTCGGTGCCACAAAATTACATGCCTGCCCGCCTCAGTTCCTGCACCCATGTTGGGGCAAAAATCCTGCTTATAGGAACATGTCTGCCTCTTGAGCCTGTTCTGCCACTGAAGTAGATCATGTCTAACGTGTATGTTAACTCAACTTACCTTACCTGGTTCCAATTCCCTTAATACCTTTATCTAACCCAAATTAATGAATCTTAGTTTTGATATTTTCAATTGATCTAGCTTCAACAGCTTTTTTTGGAGGGGGTGGGGGCAGCGGACGAGAGTTGCAGGCCTTTGCATAAAGTTATGAAGTTGAGGGATGACTGTAGCCTTGTGTACCTTGATTAAGTGCTACACTGTCAAATGTGTCATCTTTCAGTTGAGACATTAAACTGAGGCCCTGTCTCTAAGGTGGATCTAAAAGATCCCATGGCCATTATTTTGAAGAAGAGCAGGGGAGTTATCCCCAGTGTCCAGGCCAATATTTATTGCCCACTCAACATCATAAAAACAGATTCTCTGGTCATTATCACACTGCTGTTAGTGGGACCTTGCTGTGTGCAAACTGACTGCCATGTTTCATTCTTTACAATACTGCAGTAATTACATTTCACAAGTTGCTCAGAGACTGTAAAGCACTTTGGAATGTCGTGAGGTTTTGAAAGGTACATGTAAATACATGTCTACCTTTTTATTTGCATTGGCAGAGGGCATTTGTTAATGGTAGCAGCTCTGTTATCACTAACGGAGGCCACAAGCATCTTTGTTAGGCTCATTGCTCTTCAGACAAAGGCATTGGGGATGGGAGGGGGGGATTTTTAGATACTTTGGGGGTGAGGGCAGAAGTCATAGTCTGACTCACAACCAACAACATAAGGAGGAAGGTCGAAACCTTGCAGTTAGAGCTTAAGAAGATAGGGAGGAAGTTAAAAAACAGGACTTCATACTCCCAGTGTAAAGCACTATTGAGAGTAGAAATAGAAGGATATCAGGTTAAAGACATGAAGCAGGGAAGAAGGCTTCAGATTCCTGGGAGGCTTGGGCAAGTTCTGTGCAGGAGAATCCTGATGACTGGTTTGCACTTTAACAGAGCTGGGACAAATAACCTTGCAAACAGGTTAGCTAATGCAGTGGGAAGGATTTGAAGTATTTAGGCTGACAGTCCAGTGCACACTTAGCAAGTGCTACACTGTCAGGTGTGCCATCTTTCAGTTGAGACATTAAACCCTGTCCCCAGCATCATAGATGCCAGCCTTCAGCCAATTTGATTCACTCCATATGATATCAAGAAACAGCTGAAGGCACTGGATACTGCAAAGGCTATACCGGCAATAGTACTGAAGACTTGTACTCCAGCACATGCCATGCCCCTAGCCAAGTTATTCCAGTACAGGTACGAAACTGGCATCTATGTGGAAAATTGTCCAAGCATGTCCTGTACACAAAAAAAAAAGCAGGACAAATCCAACCCAGCCAATTACCACCCCATCAGTCTACTCTCGATCATCAGTAAAGTGATGGAAGGGGCCAGCAACAGCGTTATCAAGCTGATAAAGGAGTTAGAGAGTAGGATGAAGCAGAAAAAGGAGACGTATGACCTGTCAGTTTGATAATGCTTGCAGAATCAGGCTGAATATAAAAAGTAGAAAGAAGTAAAAAGGGGAATAAGAGGGGCAAAGAGACAGTGTGATAATAGATTGGCAACTAACATAAAAGGGAATCCAAAGGCCTTCTATAGGCAATCTAAAAGAAAAAAAGATTGCCAGAGGAGCAAAGGGACTGATTAGAGACCAAAATGGAGGTCTATTGGTGGAGGCAGAAGGCATGGCTCAGACATTAAATGAGTACTTTGCATTGGTGCTTACCAAGAAAGAGGACTTTGCCAAAGCTATGATAAAGGAGGAGGTTGCTAGGGTACTCAAAATAAAAATAAAGAGGTGGTACTCAAAAAGACAGGCGGTACCTAAGTGGATTTATCAGCTGGTCCAAATTGAATACATGCCCCGTTGCTGAGGTAAGGAAGAGTAGAAATTGTAGAGGTGCTGGCCACAATCTTTCGATCCTCTTTAGAAACTGAGGTGGTGTCAAAGGACTGGCAGATTGCAATTGTTACAACCTTGTTCAAAAAAGGGGAGAAAGATCAATCTGGCAATTACAGGCCAGTCAGTTTAACATTAGAGGTGGGGAAGCTTTTAGAAAACAATTGAGAGAGAGAAAATTAACAGTCACTTAGACAATAGTGGATTTGATAAAGCCACATCTTGTTAGATTAACAAGATTGAGTCTTATGATGAGGTAGCAGAGAGTGTGGATGACAGTAGTGCAATTGATGTTGCTTACATAGACTTTCAGATGGCTTTAGAGCTGGTTAGCAAAATCGAAGACCATGGGGCAAAATGAAATTGACTAAGAGATAGAAAACAGGTGTGGTGAATGGCTGTTTTTTGAACTGGAAGAAGGTAGACAGTGGAGGTCCCCAAGGTCCAGTACCAGGATCACTAATGTTTCTACTGAACATTAATGACTTGGACCTGGGCATACACGGCACAATCCCAAAAACTATGGATGGCACGAAACTTTGAAGTACAGTAAACAGTGAGGAAGAAAGCAATAGTAGCTTCAAAAGGAGATCGACAGGCTGGTGGAATGGATGGATACATGGCAGCTGAAATTCAGTTGAGAAAAGTGTGAAGTGCAACATTTTGGTAGGAAGACCGAGGAGAGACAATACATGCCAAATGTTACAATTTCAATGGGGGTGCAAGAAGACAGAGGCCTGGAGGTGCTTGTGCACAAAACATTGAAGGTAGCAGGTTAACAAAGCAGTTAATAATGTATATGGGACCCTGGACTTCATAAGAAGAGGCATAGAGTATAAAAGCTAGGAAGTCCTATAGTTAAACCTATATAAAACACTAATTCAGTCCCAGCAGGCTTTGCAGTAAGTACAGCAGAGACTTGAATGGTTCAGAGGTGAGGAATTATAGTTATGTGGATAGTCTGTAGAAGCTGGGGTGTTTTCCTTCGAGTAAGAGACACTAACATGAAATTTGTTAGAGGTGTTTGGTAGGGAATGTATATAGGGTATTAGAATGTATAGCTAGAACAATTAATGCAAAACTAGAAACACAATAGCTGCTTCATACAAGGCTCATCTAGAATAATGTACCAAGTTTTCGTCTTTTTATGCAGTGGGGACAGATGCCCTAGAAAAGTCCCTAGAGGAACAGCAAAAAGATATTTAGGCTTGAAGCTGTGAGTTTCAGGGGATGCTCGCTGTGGATTTAGCCAGAGAAGCATGGATTTTTGAGATGATACAATTATCATTTTTAAATTTTAAAATATTCTTTCATGAGATACGAATGTCGCATACAAGGCCAGTATTAGTTGCTCATCCCTAACTGCCCTTGAAAATGTGGTAGTGAGCCATCAAGGAAAATGTTGAAGTGAGCAGATTCATTTTAGATGAATAGGTTATTTGAGGTAGATACATTAGGAGAAGACTAGCGGCCTCAGTACAATATCTGAAAATATATCATTAGGTCACAGAATCTTTTCAAAAATTAGCCTAAGGTTTTTTTTTCCCTATATTGCTAAAAAGAGGCATGTCAAAACTTTTCATCTTGCACTCATCAGGACAAATGCAAGAATGTCAAATTTCAAATGCTCACAATTTATACCACAAGAGAAAAGAATGCTGATTGGTTGGCAAGTCGACTCTTATTGGCTGAGCTATTGCCATGAAGAAGCGTGGCTACACAAGTGTTATTTTCCACTAGCAGGATGCTGCCATCACTCCAGAAAGGTATTCTGCCTACCATACAATTGAGCAATGTCATGTATGCGTTTCAGTACCAGTGCGATGCCAGATACGTTGGCTGTACATCACAATGATTGGCCGATTGAATCAAACAGCATGTTCCTTTGGTTGTTTAGAATGAGCAGAGTATAGACTGTACTTAACCAGCACATGTTTACAAAACCCAAAACAAAACATGTTAGATGTGATTCCATAATTAGACAGCACTTGCTGAACAATCCTGAGTGTGCTAATAGCTACACTAACAATGAACTTAAGATATCAGGCGAGCTTGTGACATGGCTCATTTACACTTGCCAGAAGCGACATACATTCATATGCAAGGACCCATTCTCTACAAACAAAAGGAGCCTTGTTCAAACATTGTGCCCTTTTTGAATTACCCAGAACCTTAGGAAGTCTATAGTTTCTTGTCACTTTCTCATGGCAAAGCCTCAGCCAAAGTCAACTTGCCAACCAATCAACACACTTTTCTCCTATAGTATAAATTGTTGTGATCGTTTGAAATTTGGCATTCTTGCATTTGCCTTGATGAGTGCAAACCAAAAGCTTCAAGAATATGTCTCTCTTTTCAGCAATATTTAGGTTCTATACTACCAAGTGACTATTTCTTTCTCCTTTTTGCCTCTACCAAGACACTGCATAATTAGAGTGCTGGTTTGATGGTGCACGTAGGCTGTACATTGTTTGTAAGTCAAGCTAGATGAAACAGTTGGTCTTTTCCTCCCATTTTTCATATATAGGGTGCAACAGAACAAAAAAAAAATACTTGTTATTATAGCTTGTGACTGGATAGTATGATACATCTTGTTATGATGTGGCGGGTGGTACGTGCCAAGTGGACCAAATCCACAAGAGAAACTTGGCCACACTATGGTAACAGATTTGCAATTTGTATTTATTATGAGAAGATTTGTGCACTGAATTCAGAAGTAATGAGTCCACTCACACCTTTAGTGATTTTAAAAATTAAATTAGAACATTTATCAACAAAAGAGAAGAATTCAAACACATACATAAGATTATGGTTACTTATTATAACAAATCCCAAAATTCCTAATTAACCTGACTCCCAGCTACTCACCCCTATTAAAGCAACAGTCCAAAGTAAATTTTGAATTTAAATAAGCAATCCACCAAGGTTACTACAGCAGCCACTTGACAGTGGAATTCCAAAGGATTTTAACACAACTTTAGTTACTGGAGCAGCACTTCTTCAGTGTGGCTAGAGGCTTTTCCCAAGTCTGGTTCACACAGTGTACCTTTCCAGATTTTCCACGGCCACACCCACATAGCTTCCCATCCTTCTTTTAATATGTTTCTCTCTCTTTGATGTATAAAATGCCATTGTTCTACATGCCTTTGGAAATTTACTTTTCCCATAATATAAAAATCTTCCATGTTGGCAATATGGCCTTTTCCCTTTTGGAAAAATAAACATACTGCTTTGCCTCATTTATCTTGCCAGTTGTAAACATTACACCATCCCTTTAAAAATCAAACAACCGTTTCACTTATCTAAAAATGCAAACTTCATTCACATCCCATCTGTGGAACCCTAATCCTAGCTTGTCCACCTCCATTTCAAAAGTCTGCTTTACACCTAATTCTTTTGATAATTTCAATCTTGTAGCCTAAGCTTCGCCAGTCCAATTAAATTAGTCACACAGACAGAACCATCCACACTCAACAGCCATTAGCCTACAATATAATGAAAAATATGATAGTTTTGTGACAATCTCATGTCACTTCAGAAAAGTGGCCCCTGCCACATAATATGGTAACCTGCTGCAAAAAGGAAGAAGTTGAATTTATACAGTCTTTCATCATATCCTCAGGATGCCCAAAGCACTTCGTAGCCAATGAATTACTTTTAGAAGTATTGTCATTATCATTATGTAGGCAAACATGACCATTTGCAAGCAGAAAGGTACCAAAACAGCAATGAGATAAATGGCCAGGAAATCTTTTATTGGTTGTGCTGGTTCAGAGATCAATGTTAGCCAGGACACCACACTTACTCATCAATTTAAAGAAGCAAACAATATCGCTCTCCTCCACCTGGCTGAACTTATTCTCTCACTGAACAATTTCTCCTTTAACTTGTCTCACTTCCTCCAAATGAAGGTGTTGCTATGGGTACCCGCATGGGTCCCAGTTATGCCTGTCTTTTTGTGAGCTATGTGGAACATTCCTTGTTCCAGTCCTACTCGCACAATTCTTTTTTGGTACATTGATGACTGCACTGCATCAGTGCCGCTTCATGCTCCCGCCTGCACCTGGAAAAACTTATCAATTTTGCTTCCAATTTCCACCCCTCTATCACCTTCACATGGTCCATCGCCGACATTTCTCTTCCTTGACCTCTCTGTCTCCATTTCTGGTGATAGATTGTTTACCAATATTCATTACAAGCCCACCAACATCCACAGCTCCTCATACCCTACCTTGACTACAGCTCCTCACACCCTACTTCCTCTAAGGGCTCCATCCCATTCTCCCAGTTCTTCCGTCTCCGGTGCATCTGTTCCGACGGTGCTTCTGACATGTCTTCCTTTCTCCTTAACTGAGAGTTCCCCTCAAGTGGTTGACAGGGCCCTCAACCATCTCCGACCCATCTCCCGCACCTCTGTCCTCACCCCTTCCCCTCCCTCCCAGAACCATGATAGGGTTGCCCTTGTCCTCACTTTTCACCCCACCAGCCGCCACATTCAAAGGATCATCCTCCACTATTTCCGCCAACTCCAGCATGATGCCATCACCAAACACATCTTCCCCTCACCACCCCACCCTGTCAGTATTCCGTAGGGACCATTCTCTCCATGACACCCTGGTCCACTCCTCCATCACCCTCAACTCCCACCCCCTTCCCATGGCACCTCCCCATGCAATGGCAGAAGGTACAACACCTGGCCCTTTACCTCTACCCTCCTCACCGTCCAAGGCCCCAAACACTCCTTTCAGTCACTTGCACCTCCTTCAATTTGGTCTATTGCATTTGTTGCTCCCAATGCAGTCTCCTCTACATTGGGGAGACTAAACACAGACTGAGTGACCGCTTTGCAGAACACCTTCGCTCAGCCCGCAAGCATGACCCAGACTTTCCTGTCGCTTGCCATTTAAACTCACCATCTTGCTTTCATGCCCACATGTCTGTCCTTGGCCTGCTGCAATGTTCCAGTGAAACCCAACACAAACTGAAAGAACAGCATCTTATCTTCTGATTAGGCACTTTACAACCTTCTGGACTTCATATTGCGATCAACAACTTCAGACCATGAACTCTCTCCTCCATCTTGACCCCTTTTTCAATCCATTTTTTTTCCCCAATGCCCTCCCACCCCACCCCATAGGGCCATCTATCACTTGTTCTTATGTTTTGTGTTCAAAAAGTGCTGACCCTTGTTCTGCTTTTAACACATTCTGCTATCTTACCTTTATGGCACTATCAGTGCCTTCTTTATTCTTTAACACTACCATTAACACTGTCTTGTGTCCATGACAACTTTGGCAAATGTCTCCTGAGCTCCCATATTTCCCTGATCTTTTATTTTTCCCCACCTGCTCCACTCCCTCTTAAACAGTATAAAATCCATTACATTTCACCTCTCTTCAGCTCTGAAGTCATACGGACTCAAAATGTTAACTCTGTTTCTCTCTCCACAGGTGCTGCCAGGCCTGCTGAGTTTTCCAGTATTTTCTGTTTTTATTTAGTATAGATGGCATATTGAACACTTCAATCAAGAATCAGAAGTCTGGAAACAAATAACATGGGGCTAAATAACAAACACCCTCTGGGTCAGGTAATTTGACACAATTGTTGTCAACCATACTAAATTTACATATTTTAGTTCAAAGTATTTTTCAGTTAATTGATTTTTCTGATCAATAGCAAGCAGCCTTCTTCCACAATTCATCTCAGTAGAATTACTGGAAGTGCACTTATGGTGCATCAGCCCCAAAGAACTTAGCAAACCTGATATTAGCATGCCAAAATTCTCTGTTCAAAGTGGTACTCTAGCAGTAAGCTAGACATCTTGTCTCCAAACATACACATTGACTTTAACAAAGGCATAATTACCATTTTTTAAGTATGGTGTTTAAAACTGCTATTTTTAATTAAGCAAGGACAAAAAACATTATTTTTAATACAACTTCTCAATCATAATACTAAATCTTTGGCATGAAAGATTCAGTTTCCTTCCGAACTTGATGCTTCCAGTTCATAAAACAGTGTCTGAAGATTAAATTAATTTTGTCCAAAGATCTTTGTAAACTTACCATGTGCTACAACAAATGGATTCCAACAAAGTCTGCCCAACAACTGACCAATCAGTGGAAATAACTTTAATACTGGAGTAGTGTTCTGTAACAAGATGAGTTATGCATTCGTCAATATTAATACAAAACAGACAGTGGTCATTGGAAAGAATAATACTATATTAATATACCAATATCATGAAACTGCTTACAGTTGAATTTTATTTACCCAGGCAGTTTAAAAATTCATTTCTGGTGCTTCTACACAATCAGATGATTGACACCGGACTCATATGATGCATGCTTGCTGGTATAGTATTTTCAATTGGAAATTATCCTTAATATACTTCTTGCAATGTAGCTATTAAGTGTAAACAATCTTTGTCAAACATAACTACAACCAGAATATAACTTCAGGTGCCAGAACAAAGTACGATCTGTAAATATCAAAAGGAAATTTGTATAACAGATCATACAAGAGCAATTTTATTCAACTTGAACATTACAAAGCCAGTTAAAGTATATTTTCTCATATCTGTGCTGTTGTGCTACAAACCTGTAGAGTGTGACATGCACCAACACATCCAAGTTGCATTGCTGGCTGCAGTCTGCCCCATGATAGTGAGCTCTATGCTTCCATACAGGCACCTAAATGTAATGCTTTCCTGACACACTGGTTACATTTTAATGTTAGCAGTGACACAGCAGGATCATCCACGCTGTCCTAATTTTAAAAATCAAATTTAAGAAGCTCTTAGCAGTCCATTGGATTAGAGGGACACTATTTGAAATCTGTTATCATACCTAGCTGGAGTTTTATTGGGCCCAGAGACTACTAGAAAACCAAAATATTGATGCTGGGAATCTGAAATAAAACACAGAAAATGCTAAAAAAAAAATACTCAGTAGGTCAGACAAGCAGCTGTGGGGACAGTAAAAAAGGTAGGGCCGGATATTTTAAAAATGGTAGGTGGGTCCCAGATGCTGAAGTCCTACCCCAATTTCAGGTAGATCCAATTTTTGCCGGTAGGGGAAGGGAACAGGGATCAAACAGACCCTATTCTGGCAGTTGCAAGAGCCTTAATCCATAGTGGAATACACATAATCACTCTTGAAGGGTGGATAAGGTCTGTATAACTGTCATGATCTGAAGTTTTTTTTAAACCCCCTACACTTTTTAAACTTAAAAAAAAAACAGGCAGCAACTGGCACCGAGAGCTTAAAAAAACCCTATTTTGATTAACAGGCCATCTGCTGCAGGTTAAAAAAAACTGTGCAGTTTCAATAGAGCTCTTTGTTGACATTTTCCCAAGAATTATTATTATGTCATTATGAATGCATGACTGAGTTTCAAAATCTACAATTACCTCAGCAGGGTTTCTGAGTTGACAGATTAAAGAGGCTATGAAAGGATCGGCTGTCTTTGATGTGGGATCTGAATAGAAGTTTGTTTCTTTTTATAAGAGATTAACCACAAGGAGATTTAAAAACTTTGAACAGATTCTATGAATCAGAGTTTTTCACTATCAAATGTGTATGAATAAGAGCTGTATTGATTGTTAGAAGTTTTTTTTTCATCTCCACATGGCTCCTGATATCTGTCCATGGCGTATACTGGTGAATGGCTATGGAGGTAGCATGGAGGCTATAATGAGGCATGAGGGGTGGGTAGGAAACATGAATTACATGGGGAGCATTAGGGGCCATGGGATGGCGGTGGGCAAGGGTGAGGGCTAGAAGGCCTAGCAGCTTCCAAAACAACAGGGACGAAGCTTTCTAACCAGTCTGTCTCAGCACTTGCCCATTCCCCATGGCCACTATGCTCCTCTTCCAAGATGGGCAGGCCCAATTCCATCCCGCTCCTGCACACCTACCCCAACCACCAACCCACACCTCCCCCTCTTTCCACCAACACCACCCCAGAGCAAAAATCACAGAATTTGAGGTACTTTTTAACAAAGGAGGATTGAGCGAGTTAAATAATTTCCCAACTTGAGCTACCTCACCTCGGCAGCGAAAATCCAGTCCCTAATGTTTCAGGTTAATGATCTTTCAACTAGAACTGGAAAAAGTTAGATGTAACAGGGTTTAGGCTGGGAAAGGGGAGGAGAGAACTAAAGAGAAGGACTACGGAAGAGTGGAAAGCAGGAGATATTAAATGACAAAAGGATGATGGCACAACGTGAAAAAAGATGGCTTCATGGTTCCATTTCATCCTTCACGCTTTAACAGAAAACTTTTTCTTTCTTTCATAGAATTGCAAGTTTCAACAATTTATTACCAATGCTCATTTCAGATTCTCCTTTCCATTCACATTCCTCTGGCTCCATCTCTCTTTCCAATCACTCCCTTTGCCATGCTTGTAATATCCCTTCTTTGGCCCTGAATGATCAGTCCTAACACAGGCCTCAGCTGCATCCCATTATGCCTCCAACTCAATGAATTCAAGCTTGGTACGATGCTGAGCTCTTCTTTCTTATATATGTTTTTCCTCAACCAAGGTTTCCCCTCCACCAAGCTTGACAAGACCCTTGACTGTGTCTGTCCCATTTCCCACACTTTTGCTTTCGCTCCTTCCCCTCTCTCCCAGAATTATAGGGTTTTCCTTGTCCAGCTTCCAGCACACCAATCTCCACATTCAACATATCATCTTCCGCCATTTCCACCACCCAGTGTGATCTCCCCACCAAACACATCTCCCCCTCTCCTTTCAGCATTCCAAAATGACACCTAGTCCACTCATTAATCACCCCCAATAAGCCCTCCACTTCTCATGGCACCTTCTTATGCAAGTGCAGGAGTTGCAACATCTGCCCTTTTTCCTCCTCCAATGTTATAGCACAAGGATGAAATGGAACTGCAGAAACATCCTCTTTTACTTTTTACCTTGTGCCATCACCCTTTTTGTCATTTAATCTCTCTTGCTTTCCACCCTATCACACTCTTTCCCTTTTGTTCTCTCCTCTTCCCTGCACCGCCACCCCCACCCAACCCCCCCATTTCATTGTGTACTTGCTTAAAACCTGTTACATCTCCAAATTTTTCCAGTTCTGATGAATATCATCATTGTCTAGGGCCCAAATGCCCATTCTAGGTGAAAAAGC
This sequence comes from Cetorhinus maximus, assembly GCF_964194155.1. Lineage (NCBI taxonomy): Eukaryota > Metazoa > Chordata > Chondrichthyes > Lamniformes > Cetorhinidae > Cetorhinus > Cetorhinus maximus. The sequence goes on from NC_135880.1 coordinate 110,240,088, forward strand.
TTGTATTTCTTTCAATTTCGTAAACTGTATTTGCCGATCACAATGCTGTCCCCTCTACATTGAGACGACCAAATGCAGATTGGCCATCTTAATGGAATACTTCATTCAATCTGCAGAGTTAACCCTGAATTTCCAGTCAGCCATTATTTTAATTCTCCATTCCACTTCCACTCTAACCCTTCTGTTCTCAGCCTCCTACATGGTTTCAATGAAGTTTAACCTAAATTCAAGGGACAGCACTTCATCTTTCAATTAGGCACCTTATGGCTTTTAGGATTCAAAGTTGAGTTCAATAATCATAACCCCTATCCTCATTTTTTTTCAGATGGCAGCTGTTGATAATGGTCCTGCTTTTCCCATGCACACCACCAATACACCCATTTTTTGTATTTTTGCTTGTTTCATTAACAACCCCTTTGGCCTTGCGCCATCATTCCTTTTATCATTTAATCTCTCCTGTCTTCCACCCTCTCATAGACTTTACCCTTTTTTCATCCTCCCCCCTCCCTGCTTCAATACTTGTTTAAAACCTGTTAACGGTCCAAAAGAACCTTAAACCTGAAATTTTACCTTTGTTTCTTACACCACAGATGCTGCCTGACCTGCTGAGTATTTCCAACATGCTGATTTTACTTCAGGCTACCATATGGAGGTGGTTTCAAACTTCTGAATCTAGTGCACTCAGGATATATATCATTAATCTTACTTGAATTATATTTGTATTTTCAAGTCAAAGTGCATCTGAAACAACTTTACATAGTTACAAGAGCAGTGGCATTACATGTACTAATGTGAGCCCTATTTATGCATGTCCTAGGAATGGCTCACCCTAAGAAAACGCAATCAGAGCTATACCTTTTTGCTGCTGCTCATAAGGAAAAAGTTCTGAATATTGAATATTTATGCTGCTTTTCTTTCCCTAATGCCTTCCTTTTCCAGTCAGTTATATTACGTGTATCATTCCATAAATGTCTCACTTCCACGCGTCATAGACTCCATTATAAAAGCCTATAATAGCCATGTGTGTAACTTGCAGGTCCCCTGTTCATTTTAGAAAGTTATCACCAAAAAGGAATGAATGTCACACAGTGGCTGCACTCTATTAATTGAAAAAATCAAAAGTCATCACAAAGGACTGTACACTTGGTCATGTTTCATCGATCTATTCTCCTTCATGTACACACCCAAACCAAATAAGCGGACTGTTGCTCAATTTTTTTCCCTGAAAATCTATCATTGAAAAATCACTCCACCTTCACGCTAATCATAGTTACATGCACATCAAATAACTGAACCAACTTTGTACAAATCTGGTATAAATTATGAAGATCTAACTTATTTCTAACATTTCACATTCAAAGGACTATTATAAAGAGTTTCTTTATAAGGGGAATAGATTGGATAGGCAGGAGTTGTTTTCTTTGGAATGAAGGAGGTTGAAGGGAGGCATAATTGAGGTGTATAAAATTATGAGACACCTGAATAGAGCAGCTAAGTAGGACCTATTTCCTTTGGCACAGAAGTCAATAACCAGGGGGATATAAATTTAAAGTAATTGGCAGAGGGATTAGAGTCAAGTTAAGGATTTTTTTTAAACTGGAAGGGGATCTGGAACTCACTGTCTGAAAGGGTGGTAGAAGCAGAAACCCTCAAGGGCTATAACCTATACAATTATGGACCAAGGGCTAGAAAATGGGTATATTTGGTTTTAAACAACTTTTCTAATTTCTGCCTTATTTGGCATTGCATTGTAGCTTCAGGCTTGGATTTAGTTGTGTTACGATCCACATGGGGAAACCGTAAGCCAAAATAGCCAAATTTACTGAATGACACCCATGTGAAGAAATTACCAACAAGATTTGATTTTTTGTAACTTTTACTTTAACACAAATCAGAACCAACGTAAATTAAACATGAATTAGAAGGCAAATGATACTTCGAATAAAGATGTAAATTTCACTTTAAATTGTGGATACAAAGATACGCCTTACACAGCCACAAGCAGACATGTGGTACGACATACCTACACGGTTCCAGAATCTGCTGTTCTTTATTCATGCAGGGTAGGTCAGGAGTGTTGTCTGTCAACAGTTTTCATCTCAGAGTTTCAAGTGTAAAATCATCATTAGCAAGGCACACTTTCACAAACCCGATCTCTCTCAGATCATGTCAGTCCTGATTATGTGGCTTTCCAGCGTTCTTCTTCAAATGACCAACCAATAATATTCCGGTTCATGGTTTGGCCACTTCTGGGAAAACACTCAGACCTTAAGCGTCTCCAAGCTATTCACACAGTTTTCCAGGTTTTAGACCTTTTTAGCCTGCTTGCACAGCTCATCCACAAGATCCTGTCTCTTTTTTCTGCCAAGCAGAAAAACTGACATCTTCCAAGATTTGTTCCTTTGCCTCAGAAGGATTCTTGTTTGTCTTTGAGTATAATAACAGGAAGTGCTGGAAAATCTCAGGAGGTCTGGCAGCATCTATGAAGCAAGAAATAGAGTTAATGTTTCGACTTGAAACATTAACTCTGTTTCTCTCTCCATAGATGCTGCCAGACCTCCTGAGATTTTCCAGCACTTCCTGTTTTTATTTCAGATCTCCAGGAGCCACAGTATTTTGCTTATATTTTCATCTTTCATTCTGTCTGCTTTCTCTTTGTGTCTGCGTCTGTGTGCTGATCGCCTTCACCCTCCACCTCTCCCTGCTTGTAGTTCTCCTTTGTGTCTGCCAGCCACATAGTTTCTGTATCTTAACTTTCTTTCTGTTGGACTGCTTCCAGGTAAGGGTCACCAGGTCACATAGGCCAGTATTTCCTTTTGTTTAAGAAAATTACAATTGCTTCCTTTGCAATTCATACACACTCTTAAAATCCTTTTCAAACATTTTTAAAACAATTACAGATTCCCCAGACATTTTAAAGTAATGACAAATTTTCCTTATTGTTACTGCTTCCAGGTCAAAGGTGCCACCTAAGTTTTCCCAAAAACGGTTTAGCATTTTTCCATCCTATTGTGGCATTCCTCTTTAACTAAAATTTCCTTAAATTTGCTTTGCACATAATTTACCTTTCCTATCACTGGCTTGCTCTTCAGATTCATTCAAATTTGCCCTTGAAGTTATGTTAATGAATTGACCCAGAAAACCAAAGATAAATATCTATTTCAGTCGGTCTAAAATCCATGTCATATTTTTAACACAGTAACACCAAAGGCAAATCTAACCTCCTCTCCTTCTCATTTGTAAATACTCCAGTAAGTATTTTTTCAATTACATTTAACTGGTCTTTGTAAGAAAATGAGGTCAAACAGCAACTATTCTTCATTTTCCACGAAGATTTCTCTGACCAAATGCAGGGGAGTTGCAACATGGCCAGAGATTATTATTTGTTTAATATCTGCACCCTAAAGAGAAAGAACTTGCAGCTCTGGCACTTTTTCACATCCTCAGGACATCACAAGGTTTTTCAGGATGAATGAAACACAATGATGACGCCACTTACTCCTTTTGACATCACATTCTTGATGTCACATTTGACATCTCAATTCTTGAACACACATTATGGCATGGAAAATAATAGATGTATTCCCATAAGGTGGAATGGTATAGCCTCTCTATCTGTCAGATTCATCTTACCACCAAATACTGGATGAACCCTCAGTCAGCAGAGAATCTGTACACTCCCTCGGAAAATAATCCAACATCTGATCTAAAAAAGGATTAAATTCCCCACCTGTAATCAAAGTAAGTTTAGGCAGCTCTCCAGCTTTACAGGAGAACCACCTTGAGGTGATTCATACCTGACCACTACTGGGGAGTAGCTGTCAACGGAATAACTCAACCTTTGCAAAACTTATCACTGTGAGCAAGGTAGACTTGGTAGCAATATTGCTTCCGACTCTTCTATTTCCTTAATTTACAAGAATCTCAGTACATTTGACCTATCCAGGGATTCTTAAATTTGGTATTTTCTTGCCATTTGTAAAAAGGTCAGCTTCACTGTTCTTATGTAACCGAGATGCAAAAAGGTCTTAAACTGCCCAAAAAATAATTGAAATGTGGAATTAAAAGTATTAGCCAGAAACTGACCTACTAACGTCGACTGTCACCCTCCCTCAGCAAGCTTGTTTTCCTGCCTTCTCTGTAGTACTGAGCCTTTCTTAAGTGATTAGATGCTTCAATCCCTCCTGCAATCTGTGAACAGTATTTGAATGACTAGTAGAGCGAACTAGTCTCCCTCCCACACATATTTCCATTCAAAATATTTTGTTTTAACTAAGGCACAGTGAACCAATCTCAATCCCAAATACAATTCTTCCCTTGCATTGACCTGCTCACCAAACTAAAGAAATTTAACTTGCTCAAGATCCTCCCAAATCCAATCTTAATACAAAAATGTAAGTTGTTTTTAGAAAGCAGATATAACATTTTTAATATAAAGAAACAATCACAAGGTGTTTTCACAGGTAAGTAATCAGACAAAAATTAACGCCTAGCTAATAAATAATATGTTAGGAGACATGACCAACATTTGAGCAAAGAGGTAGATTTTGAAAAAGTCTTCAAAACGATTGGCCAAATTATCCAGCAATGATCAGAAAGAAAAAAGCCAACCTAGGATAATGATTTTTTTTTTAACAGTTTTCATAGACCCATGAAAAGGTCAATGGCTGGCCGTAGTGCTCCAAAATATAGGTGCTGAATGTAGATATATCTGGAGTCGTCTGAGCCCAGCTAGTCAGACAACAGCCACCAGTGGGCCAGGTAGGGTTTTGCTACAAGAAATGGACAACTTTAAGGGTCTAGTTATGTTGAAGGAGCTCAGAGGAAACAGTTTTCGTTGTTTTGATGTATTATGAAAGATAGCATTTACTGGAAATAAGAACATAAGAAATAGGAGCAAGAAAAGATCATATGGCTTATCGAGCCTGCTCTGCCATTCAATTTGATCATGGCTAACCTTAGACTTCAACTCAACTTTTCAGCCTGCTCCCCATATCCCTCAATTCCCTGGGACACCAAAAATCTGTCTCAGCCTTAAATGTATTCAATGATAGCGCATCCACAACCCTCTGGGGTAGAGAATTTCAAAGACACTCAGCCTTTTGAATTAAGAAATTTCTCCTAATCTCAGTCCGAAATGATTGGTCCCTTAACCTGAAGCTGTGCCCCCTTTTTCTAGATTCCCCAGCTAAAGAAAATAACCTCTCAGTATCTACCCTGTCAAGCCCTTTCATAATCTTAAATGTTCCAATGAGATCACCTCTCATTCTTCTAAAGTCCAGAGGACATAGATCCAATTTGCTCAGTCTCTCAGCATAGGACAACCTCCTCATCTCAAGGATTAACCTAGTGAATATTCACTGTACTGCCTCCAATGCAAGTATATCTTTCCTTAACTAATGAGACGAAAACTGCATACAGTATTCCAGTGTGGTCTCGCCAAAGCCCCATACAATTGTAGGAAGGCTTCTTTATTCCCGTACTCCAATCCCCTTGCAATAAAGGGCAGCATGCCATTTGTTTTACTAATTGCTTGCTGTACCTGCATGCTAAGTTTTTGTGTTCTTTGTATGAGTACGCCCAAGTCTCTCTGAACATTATTTACAAGGTTCAAGCCTTTTAAAAAAAATTCTGCTTTTCTAGTTTTACAACCATAGTCAATAACCTCACATTCCCCCACATTATATTCCATCTGCCACCTTGTTGTCCAATCAGTTAACTTGTCTATACCTCTTTGCAGCCTCCTCACAGCTCACATTCCCACCTAGCTTTGTATCGTCAACAAGCTTAGATGCACTACTCTCTGTACACTGTGTTGCACTGAGTACTGTTTACTTATTTGTTCTTCATTCAAAAATTCACACTTGTTTAGAGTTTGGGTTTCAAACTGGCTAGCCCTATATTCAATCCATCCATCAAAGTAGCACGCAGCAGCACATGGGCCATGATATCATTTACAAAGATTGGTCAAGTCATTACTCGCATTCCCACTCTTCCCACCCCTTTACCTGACTACCACCCCCGGCCACCTACCCCTCAACCCTGACTAGCCCACAACCGCCCCCGACTGCCCTCCCCACCCCCCAGCTACACTCCCAACCTTCAATTACCTCCACAGCCTCTAACTCCCTCGCCCCCAATGACCGACCCCCACCCCCCCGACAACCGATCCCCCCACTGACCAATCCCCCCAGCCACCTGAGCCCCCAGACCACACAACCCCGCCCCACTGACAATCCGAAATCCCCCCTTCACGCCCCCACTAATGTGAGCCAAACTCCCACTGACAACCTGACCCTCCCACACCCCCATTGACCACCCGACATCCGCACTCCCTGACCATCCGAGACACCCTATTACTTAGCTTGTACACACCTTCTCCCTGGCTTCTCTCAGTGGCTGGACCTTTAAACCTACCTGCTTTATGGCAGCTAGTGCTGTTAAAAAAGGGGCCGTGTCTTCCTTACCTCTAACTCTGCTGCCCTCTACACTAAGCCTCGGGAACTAACTGCACTGCACCTTTCTCACCTGGCCCGAGTCGAAGGTTGGGCGAGGAAGGTGTGGCTGCATTTCAGGATAAGTAACTAGGAATGGAATGGCAATTGCCATTGCATGGAAGTTACGGCCCATTTTGTTTTAGCACTGACAATAGAACAGGTCATACTAAAGTCAGAAACAAAATAATGGACCAGTATTAACGAATACTGGGTCAGAATTCATTAATAATACTAAAGTAAGGGAGTGGCTTACAAACGGTGGCCGTAACATGAGAATTTGGCATTAAATTTAGGAGGGAGATAACTTATAAACCAAGGGTTTAAACTTAAATAAGGTTGACTTCAAAGGAATAACATGTAAGCCAACATACTAAATATCAAGAGCTGTTAACAGGTAAATCTACAGAAAAAGTGTGGGGTGGGGCAGTGGTGCTTAAAGAAGCATTTAGTGTAATATGAGACCAAAACATACCATTAATGAGAAGTAATTTTACTTGCACAGTGCAGCAACCATGGCCAACACATGAGGTATTGTGCAGCATAATGCTAATGGAAATGGCTTACACAAATGCCAAGTAAAGTGAGAAACCAATGAACTGGAAAAAATATAGATACAACAAAGGAGGACAAAAAAATGTATTAAGAGCTGCAAACAAAAAACAAAGAAAAACTTGCAATTAATACAAAGACTAACAGTAAATTATTTTTATTATTGGAGGGGAGGGTGATGTGGGCCCATTAGAGATAGACACAGGTGATTCTCTAATAGAAAACAAGCTCATGGCAGACTTATTAAACAGGTACTTGCACAAGGAAGAAAGATAAAATTCCATTGATAGACGCCAAACAGAGAATTTATTAGATTCAATACGAATCCAACAAATAGTAATGAAGAAAATAGTGGGGCTAGGAATAGATAATATCCATCAGGTCCTGGAAATTTAAAAATAATGAAGTGAGGAAACTGCAGAAAAAGTAAAGAAAGGCTGTTCCAGTACAGCTACAACACTGGCATCTATCTGGCAATGTGGAAAATTGCCCAGGTACATCCTTGTTGTGACCGAGGCAGTTGGTAAAGCGGAGTTATTTAAAAATCCCAGAGGGAAACTTTAAACAACTGTCATAACCTATAATTTTAAGTGTTATGTTTGAGATGCGACTCTAAACTCAGGAATCAGACCATCAGTTCTTGAGGCTTTACATTACACTAAGTAAAACATTTTATTACTTGACACAGGTTAAAATATATATACGTGGCTTCACATTACTACTATCATAACTTTTAACAAATTCCCAAACTAATCTCCATTAAGGCAACAGCAACCCTTAGACTTAACCAAACACCAGGCAAAGCATTTTCACCGTACAAATTCAAAATAAATGGAGTTCTTTTCACTGTGGAGCCAGTGCCTTTTGATCTCATATTGCCTCTGCTCTGCACACCCGAAAAGTGAAGTTATACCTACCAGCCCCGTTGAATGTGAATTCTCATTATGTCAACAACCTCTGAACTAAACCTCTCTAACAATAAAACCCCTTTCCTAGTACCAATTTTATTAGTAAATGAACATATTGCTTGGTAGCTGCTAGATAGGTGGTAGCTTTCACCCCACTTCTTGAATGCTGTATTCAAAAAAAATGCAAATGCACTCTATCTCTCTTACATATCAAAACTAGCACACATCAAAGCACCCAGACTAGCTGGCTTTAATCCAAATAAGACACACCCACAGACTAAACCTCTACTTCAAAAGAAAAATATTTTCCAAAATATTATATACATTAATAGCTTCATGACAATCCCGTATACAAAAAGTAGGACAAATCCAACCCGGCCAATTACCACCCCATCAGTGTACTCTCGATCATTAGTAAAGTGATGGAAGGGTTCACCAACAGTGCTATCAAGCGGCACTTCATTAGCAATAACCTGCTCACTGACGGTCAGTTTGGGTTCCAACAGGGCCACTCAGCTCCTGACCTCATTACAGCCTTGGTTCAAGCATGGATGAAACAACTGGATTCCAGAGGTGAGGTGAGCATTTGACCAAGTGTGGCATCAAGGAGCCCTAGCAAAACTGGAGTCAATGAGAATCGGGGGGGAATCTCTCCGCTGGTTGGAGTCATACCTAGCACAAAGGGAGACGGTTATCATTGTTGGAGATCAATCATCCCAGTTCCAGGGCATCACTGCAGGAGTTCCTCAGGGTAGTGTCCTGGGCCTAATCGTCTTCAGCTGCTCCATCAATGACGCTCCTCCCTCCATCATAAGGTCAGAAGTCGGGATGTTCGCTGATGATTGCACAATGTTCAGCACCATTCATGACTCCTCAAATACTGAAGCAGTCCATGTCCAAATGCAGCAAGATCTGGTCAATATCCAGGCTTGGGCTGACAAGTGACAGGCAACATTCAGGCCACACAAGTGCCAGGCAATGATCATCTCCAACAAGAGAGAATCCAACCATCGCCCCTTAACATTCAATGGCATTACCATCACTGAATCCCCCACTATCAACATCCTGGGAGTTACCATTGTCCAGAAACTGAACTGGACTAGCCATATAAATACTGTGGCTATAACAGCAGGTCAGAGGCTAGGAATCCTGTGGCGAGTAACTCACCTCCTGATTCCCCAAAACCTCTCTATCATCTACAAGGCATAAATGTGATGGAATGCTTTCCACTTGTTTGGATGAGTGCAGCTCCAACTACACTCAAGAAGTTTGACACCATCCAGGACAAAGCAACCCACTTGATTTGCACCCCACCCATAAACATTCACTCCCCCCTCCACCGACACACAGTTGCAGCAGTGTGTACTATCTAAAAGACACACTGCAGGAACTCACCAAGCCTCCTTAAACAGCACCTTTCTAACCCACAACCACTGCCATCTAGAAGGAGAAGGGCAACAGACACATGGGAACACCACCACCTGGAAGTTCCCCTCCAAGCCATTCACCATCCTGACTTGGAAATATATCGCCATTCCTTCACTGTCACTGGGTCAAAATCCCGGAACTCCCTCCCTAACAGCACTGTAGGTGTACCTAACCACACGGACTGCAGCGGTTCAAGAAGGCAGCTCACCACCACCTTCTCAAGGGCAATTACAGATGGGCAATAAATGCTGGCCTAGCCAGCATCGCCTACATCCCATGAATGTTTAAGAAAACAAAACTTGCATTTATATAGCCCTTTCCATGACCTCAAGACGTCCCAAAGTGCTTTACAGCCAATTAAATATTCATAAGTGTGAGAGTGGGCAAAGGCACGAAGGTCTGAAAATTAGTGGCCGAAAACAAAAAAGTCTGAAAGTCTTTTGTGATGAGGAATCGTGTAGTTATAGCACTTTTTATGATCTGTCGTGAAATGCAATTGCACTCGGCCACTTCAAATGGATGGAATTATTAGACTTAAGTGGGTAGAAATGTTAGTTTTCCCTTTGTTTACCTTCTATTACTGTCAAGACTGTGGACCAATGCATTTGTATAAAAATACCAAAGTGACCTCAGCTTTTCAGCATTCAATGCAGTTAGTACATATAATGCAGGAGGAAGTCCACGCTGACACCAGAACATGACTTTGCTAGATTATGTACATGTGAAGCGAAGGACTAAGGCAGTGCTTCGCAAACTATTTTTCAACGTGACTCCATTTTCATTCACTGCCACCTTCTCAAAGTCACTCCACTCATTCACACCCTCTCTCCCATCCCCACTCTCAATCATGCCCTACCACCCTACTCAGCCCCCCACTCACTAATGTCCTCCCTTCTCCACTCAGCCCCCCACTCACACTTTCCCTCCCCATCCCCACTCACTCATCCCCTCCTCCATCCTCTTCCCTACCTGGATTTCTTCACTATGCCTGGATGTGAGAAAGCTGGAGTGGAAAAGCAGCCATATGATAATGGACAAAAGGGACAAAAAGGAAACATTTTATAAATTAGACTCAAATTTTAAACCTTTCCAATATATTGACTGATGTGAGAGAGAAGCAGCTGTCAGGCCCAAACCCCAGGCCTCAGCCCGCACCTCCCCCTGCCGGCTCCGCTGACCAACATTCCCCCCCACCCACCCCAGGCCCTGGAACTCATCCCCCAGGCCTCGGTCTGCTTCCCCTCCCGCCCAAGGCCCCAGTCCCATTTCCCAGCTCCCATAGCCCTGCTTTACCCACCACAACCCTGCACCTCTATTTCCCCCGTCCTTGGTCCAGCCCCACTATGGCCCCCCTAACCCCGGCCCCACCTTGGTCCCAGTCAACCCTCACCCCCGCCCCCTATCCATCCTGCACCAACAGCAGCGACTCCCACAGCGGAGGCGGCAGCAGGAAGACAGTCCAGCGCAGGAAGGCACCCTGCAGGCTACACATGGGAGCAGCAGTTACTAGGGGCACAGCCTCGCCATCTCCCAATCTTAGGAAGCGGGTCAAATTAGGGGCAGATTAAAGAGAGAGGGGCTGAAAGTGGTTTCCCCAAGCAAGGCAGAAGGCAGAAAAGGGTGGAATCCCGAGATCCAAAAGCCAGAATTCCACCAAACAGCAGAAATTTATCATCCTGTAGTATTTTGAAGGATAGTCATTGCTATAATATAGGAAATACAGCAGCCAATTTGTGCATGACAAGGTCCCACAAACAGCAATGTGAAAATGACTAAATAAGCTGTTCAATGATATTGGCTGAGGGATAAATATGGCCAGACACATTAATGGATTCAAAGGACTCAAATCTGATTATTAGTTTTTCAGACAGGGTAACATTATTGGGAGGACTTCATTGTGCACTTAGTCTAAATAGTACAACCATTTCTACACTTTCCAGTTGCTTATTGTCATGATGCTTGCCACCTGAACCTCCTGACAGTGCTATTGAACCATCCAACCTCATTTCCTTGGGTTATAGGAGTTTAAGTTACAGCCACTCATCAATGATTTAGAATTATGAAAGATTTGTTTGTCTGCACCATTTATTTTGGTTCAACTGAATGCTGACTTAGACAAATAATACTAGTAGTCAGTATGGCAGCAAGCTGACCAGAGCCAGTTCTTCCAAATAATCTGTCTGAAAACTGGTTATCGTAGCCATGATGCCTTGGTAAGGTTGCATTTGTGGTATATCTCTGTGACAAGGCCTGTGCAAATCAACATATATATCACTTGAGACACTGCAATGTGAGATAGCTTACACATTGGTCTCGAGACAGGTTAGAAAGATATTAAAAGGTGTCACTTTAAACATTAGGTGTGCCTCTGTTACTAGCAGATTAACTGGCCATTCATGTCATTGCTGTTTGTGGGAACAATGACTGTCATGTTTGCTTGTCATCAAACTTCAACAGACTCCCTTCTATGCAAAGCACTCAGACATTTGAAAGATATGATAAGGAATCATATACAAATTTGTCTTTCTCGGTTCAGGAGTAAAAAGAGATTGAAGGAAAAGGAAGACTTGCATTTATATAGTACTTTACACGACCACTGGATGTCACAAAGCTCTTTACAACCAACTAAGTACCTCTTTTTTAAGTGGGTCACCATTGTAATGTAGGAAACGCAGCAGCCAGTTAGACACAGCAAACTCCCACAAACTGTGATGTGATAAATGACCGGATAATCTGCTTTTGTGATGTCGACTAAGGGATAAATATTGACCAGGACACTGGGGATAACTCCCCCACTCTTCTTCAAAATGGTACCAAGGGATCTTTTACATCCCAAGTGGGCAGATGGGGCCTTGGTTTAACATCTTATCCGAAAGGCAGCACCTCTGGTTGTGCAGCAGTCTCTCAGTTCTACAATGGAATGTCAGAATTGATTTTTCACTCAAGTCCTGCAGTTGGGCTTGAACTGGAACCTTGTGACTCAGAGATGAGAGTGCTATCAACTGAGCCACAATTGACACAAGGACAGTAATTTATATTGACAACATTATATAGTTACCAATAATTGTTGCATATATTGCATCTTGGCATTAGTGGCTGCTACCCAGACCCCTTGAAGTCCTGCTGAGGCAGGATGACAACAGTGAAGTCTCTTTTCCCGAAGAATTTGTTTAGGTTCCCAATGTCAAGGACAATAAGGGAAACTAAGTGACAGGAACAAAGACTTAACACATTCAGATGAGGAAATAGCCGCTTAGCAATTTGGACACATTGCAAAATACACAACACTGAAGGTGCAGCAAACATTTCCAATACACACTAAAATCTTGAGCTCACTCCCACCAGAGAAGTGACAAGCTGAAGCCAAGAACTTCCCTACAAGAAATTAGACCCAAACATCACTAGCTACTCTCACATATCGTAGCATCCAGCAAAAGCATCAGACAGCAGGAATTCAAACCATCCATCTGGGAACAATATGTGCTTGGCAAGGCTCTTAAAAGAACAGCAGTTACTACTGCATTACAATCATACCACAATTGCTCTTCAATCTGGAGTAAGAAGTCAAGGAATAAACAACTATTATTCTGTAAGCATTGATTATTACCTCCATCAGGAAAAGTGCACCCCAGTAGAACATCATAACCCAGAGACACAGCATGCACATGTGAAAGCTGGCCCCTACTTTTGCAAGACAATAGAGTATGATTTTCTTGTAAAGGAACAAGGAATAAAAGAGGTGTCTGAAGCCCATTAAGACAGAAACATTATCCCAAAAGGACTGGTTCTTCCACAAATTTTGTTACGGGATTTATTCCTTGCTGGACAAGTTCTCATAAGCTTCTCATAAGATTTTAAAACTTAATTCTTTCCTCCAATCTCCTTCCAAATAGTTGTAGAACATCAAATGGTAAATGTGCCACCAACATTGAATGTTATTTGGCAACCCACACAGATACAGTCAAACATCATGTTGGCACAGGGAAACTTAAGAGATTGGTAGAGAGAAACAACCCATGGATAAAATTCAACTGTACATCGACCGACAGGTCGCTAAAGATTTGGAATCCACTCCGTGCACTGCTCGAAGGTTCACTAAGTTAATTCCTGGGATGAAGGGATTGTCCAATGAGGAATGATTAAATAGACTGGGTCGTTATTCTCTGGAGTTTAAAAGAATTAGAGGTGATCTCATTCAAACATACAAAATTCTTACGGGCCTCAACAGGCTAGATGCAGGAAGGATGTTTCCCCCTGGCTGGGGTGTCTAGAACTAAGGGACACAGTCTCAGAATAAGGGACAGGTCATTTCGGACTGAGATAAGGAGAATTTCTTCATTCAGAAAATGGTGAATCTTTGGAATTCTCTGCCCCAGAGGGCTATGGAGGCTCAGTCATTGAGAATGTTCAAGACTGAGGTGGATAGATTTCTACATATTAGAAACAAATGATATAGGGTTAGTGCAGGGAAAATGGAATTGAAGTAGAAGATCAGCCATAATCTTATTAAATGGCAGAGAAGGCTCGAAGGGCTGAATGGTCTACTCCTTATGTTCTCTCCATGTCTCCACCTCTCTTTCACTTGCTCCTCCTTTAATATGGTGCTTAAAACCTAATTCTTTGACCAGGCGTTTGGTCAGCTATCTAATATCTCCCTCTTTGAAAGTGTCAACTTTTGTCTGATAATACCTTGGGACATTTTTACTATGATAAAGATGCTACATAAATGCAATTATTCCATGGACGAGTGCAGTTCAAATAACACTCAAGAAGTTCGACATCATCCAGGACAAAGCAGCCTGCTTGATTGGCACCCCATCCACCACCGTAAACATTCATTCCCTCCACCACTGACACACAGTGGCAGCAGCGTGCACCATCTACAAGATGCATTGCAGAAACTCACTAAGACTCCTTCGACAGCACCTTCCAAACCTGCGGCCTCTACCACCTAGAAGGACAAGGGCAGCAGACGCATGGGAACACCATCACCTGCAAGTTCCCCTCCAAGGCACACGGCATCCTGTCTTGGAACTACATTGCCATTGCTTCACTGTTGCTAGGTCAAAATCCTAGTGCTCCCTTCCTGCCAGCACTGTGGATATACCTACACCACATGGACTGCAGTGGTTCAAGAAGGTAAGTCATCACCACCTTCTCAAGGGCAATTAGGGAATGGGAAATAAATGCTGACCTAGCCAGCAACACCCACATCCCATAAAAACATAAATTAAAACTATTGTTGCAAATGCAGACCCATTAATGTCCATTCAGGAAAGCACACAAAATCTAAGAGCAGCAAAGCAGGAGCAGAAGTCCAACACAACAGGTCTGTTCTGAAGATGAGTCATATTAGACTCGAAACATTAACTCTCTTTCTCTCTTCACAAATGCTGCCAGACTGCTTAAGTTTTTCCAGCACTTTGTTTTTATGACAGGTCTCTATGCCCTTTTCACTACACCTAGGAAGTACACATCACCAGACAGTGCAGAAGAAAACTAGCCCTTATGAGTTTGGACTCTATATCTGAGAACGTCCAGTTACGAGGATCACCTTGAGGCACTGTTCTGATGCGGGACTCTACCTAGTACATTCCAAAGTTCTGAAAGGGAAAGTCTGCTTAAAATACTTCTCCCTTTCTTACTGGACAATTGGAATCCATATAATTAAAATTGCTGTGTTTAGCATAAGTCATATTATGAATATAACCCTACTGCAAAATTTGTCACATTTTTCAGATTGGCCAAATGTCCATGTAATTCACTTAAATATATCCACAGTAGCAAAAGGTATCTGTGACAATACTGCTTCCTAATGAATATTTATAGCAAAATAAACTCTATTCAGGAATTCAAAAAAATACTGAACTTAGCAACACTTACCTATTACATCCTTATCATACTTTCAGCAACTTTGCTTTCACACACCACCCTTGGGTTTTCCACGTCATTTGTTCTGACAGCTCCTAAAGTTATCCTCACCTGTTTGTATTGTGCAACTCTGTGTACCTTGCTGCTGTTATAATTTCCCGTACGCTTCATTTTTTCCTCTAAGCTTTGCCTACCAGCCACTCATTGACCATTCTACATGCCAGCAATCCCCACAACCAATATCCCAATGTCTCCACTCCCTGTCTTTAATAGCATGGATCCCAGCTAGTAGTAATAAGAAAAATAATACAATTTATGAAATTTCCTCGATTATTTCAGCCTCCATGTTCACCTGCCAACTAGGATCACTGCCTCTTGAAGGTAATCTGATGACATTGATATGGGTTGTGTAGTCCACATCCTGGAGAGATGCTATTTCAACTGAGATTTACCCCAGACATATTTGACACTGAAGAAATATGCTACTGATTGGGTACTGTGATATAATCTCCTCTATTTAATGTCCTCACACAATAGTCCACATCTGAAACCATGCTACAATACATTAAGGTTCCAACAGAGTGTGCCACCACACTGCCTACTTCTATCATTGCATGACTTCATTAAATTCATTTTCAGATTTTATGATTGCAAAGATATGTAAGTTTTGAGAAATGGCGCCTGTTTTCATTATTCACAGGCTTAAGTTTTCAAAAATACACAAGCCTATGATGTGGCCGACTTAAAACAAAAAAGCGAAGTTCACTGGAAACTGACATACCATCTGAAAGCTATCACCGGTACTGTTCAAAACCATTAACAGAATCACTAACTGTTACTCTTCAAAATGCAGCTTTCAATTATGATCAAGGTCTTGCATAGCATTGGTGATGACTAAATCAATTACAACAAAAAGGTACAACAGCATGTTACTGGAGTAGGAACACAAAGGTAGTGAACTCAAAATTCCAAATGAATTCATAAATATGGTAGTTTGTGGGCTGGCACCAGAAAAACAATTACCATGAAAGCTAGTTCATTAATGTCCTTCAGGGAAGAAAAAAATGCTATCCCTACTTAGTCTGATCTACACGTGACTCCAGTCCATGCTATGTGATGGATTTTTAATACTCTCTAAATGGACCAAGTCAGCCATACAAGCACTGCACTCTTACACCATAAAGATACAAAATTGTAAAAAAAAGTATAAAGCACTGCTGGTTCATGCTAACAACTATAATAACCTGCAAGATCCTTGTCTATATTTCAAAACATTGTTCTTAACTTTTGAAATAACTCTCATAAGACTTTGCCTCTGGCACAGTGTACAAGATTTATTGGTTTTGTGATAGAAAACAAGCAAGTGAAAGAGCAAGAGTACAAACCAAGTGAAAAAATTCAAGTGAAAACAAAAGATAGAATCAGAGGGACACAGAGAGAAATATGATAGAGAAAAGGGGAGAAAGGAAGAGAAAGGGAGGAAGAAAGAGAAAGGGAGAAAGGGACGGAGAGACAAAGGACACGAGAGAAAAAAGGTATTTTTGCTTTGATATTAGGTGTAAAGCTATGAATTAAAATGAAAATTCTCCAAAGATTACTTACAAAAATACAAATATCTTATTACTAAGGTATTAGAGTAGAATGTTTTTTTTAAACCATTATGTCTCAATTTCAAAACGAAGATTTAGGTCTCAGAAGTAAGACATTTTGGATGCATTTAGAGGTATCTGCTTGAAAATGTTTATGATGTCACCAGGTCAGTGTCCGCAATCGACATGACAATCCAAGGGCAAGGTACAATCTTGCAAGTAGAAAATCCTACTAATTACCCAATTGAAAACCTTACAACTTTATATTTCAAAGAGGAAATTAGGCTGCTTGATTGGTTAAGAAGTCTCATGTGACATCTCTACCAGAGAAAGCCTCCTTTCATAATAAATCAAAATTGCAAGAAATACATTCCTGTTAACATTAAGTATGGCCTGGTTCCCAACTGGCTGCAGTGAGGTCCAGCAAAAAAAAAACAGGAATAGTCTCTCTGCTACTATTAACTTACTACTTGTCCCAATCTGTGCAACAGATTGTCTCTGGCTACGTCTTTAATAATTCTTTCCTTCCGTGAGTTGCTTACCATATGCTGTATGGCTTCATAAATCTGCTTCAGGAACTCCTGTAATTTAGGCAGGTGTAGGCAGACATCTTGTTGCGATTCAAAAGTGGTGGTCTGGCCCCACTCAACCGCCTTATTCAACCAGTACTCAAAGCCAAAGCTGGAAGCAGAAATGGAAGTTCCTTTGGCCATACCACAAGCCACAAAACTCAAAATCAAGTTTTAATAGTCATTTAATAGGAAAGGGTTCTTCTGCAAACACTGTGGAGCCTGCAAAAGAAAGAAGTGAATTTTTAATAACTTTTCAATGTGGCTTCTGAACAATTTTTTTGAAAATCAGAGTATAAATATAATGAATTTTTTGTGCCAAAATGGCAGCAACTGAGTTCTAATAAGTGAATTACTTTAAAATCCGTTGCCCAGCTGGGGCTCAAATTTTTACCATCTGAATTTGTCACCACCAGTATTTCATTACAACAGCAATAAAATACTGCTCTGCACAAAGTAACAGTTACCACAAATCTGGAAACATGTATAAGGCACCAACATTTTGTCCCTTCGTGTCTATACACAAAACATTGACTTTTTGTTAAAGTCATCAAACAGATATCACTAAAATAGTTGTCTTTATTGACATTGGTGGAGACACATCCCATAGACGTAAACAGTGAGGGAGGAGAGAAATTACAGTGAAGAAAAAATCTGGCATTTCACAAGCCTAAATAAAGAAAAAAAATGTGGTACTAAACTGTGACAAAACCAAGATGCAGATGAGAACATAAACCACACAAGCATTGCTTAGAGCAGTTCATTTGGTTTTTTTCAATCCCAGTTTTGTAGCCCGTTATGAAAGTACTTTGTTGAAGCAAAAATAAAATTGACCAGTTATGGATTGGTAGAGGCATATAAACTCAGTGCTATGGCCCTGGAGAGATGAAAAACATCCAACTTAACCTGGCCCGAGTACTCGGGCTAAAACGGCCTTTTGTTATTACTACCTTGGTGAAGCCCTTTCCCCCCCGCCTGTCAAGTCTCTGGCCCCTTTTTTAATTTTACCCATGTGGAAATTCAGCCTCCGCAGTTGTTATCTAGCTTGCCTAGTGATTAATGGAGCTTTGAGATTTCACTGAATCATAGCAACAAACTATTCAAGCTAAAACAACAGCAACAACTGCAGGAGTCAACAGGCCTCTAATATCTAATACAAATATAAAAATCAATTTTTTTTATTCATTCACAAGATGTGTGCGTTGCTGACAAGGCCAGCATTTACTGCCCATCCCTAAGTCCCCCAAGGTGCTGGGGAATTGCCTTCTTGAACCACTGCAGTCCAGTGGTGTACTTATACCCATAGTGCTGTTAGGAAGGGAGTTCACGATTTCGACTCAGCAACAGTGAAGGAACAGTGATATAGTTTCAAGTCAGGATGGCGTGTGGCTTGGAGGGGAACTTGCAGGTGGTGTTGTTCACATGCATCTCTTGTCCTTGTCCTTCTAGGTGGTAAAGGTTGAGAGTTTGGAAGGATATGGGATACAATGATACCAGAGAGCACAATTGGGCCATCCAAGGAAAAACCTATTAATAAATATACTGTCAAGTTCAGAGTGTAAAAACTATTGTTCATCAGAATTTCTAACCCAAAATACCTGGTAATGCGGCCCACAAAATCCTAGCAAAGTATTTCTATTTGTGCTTATATTGTGCTCACTCACTAGTTCCTCCTGATTATATTCCATGGGTTGGAAGTATGCTTTATGATAAATAATTCATATTTCAGAGCACCAAGAGCTATTAATATTCACAGCCTTGGCTATATTTAAATCAATGAGATTTAAATTATATAGGTGGTCCACAAGGTTCCATGTGTTGAGCAGTAAACAAAGGCAAAAGCTTCAACACTCTGTACAATCTGAATCAATGCCATTGAATAGTGCAAGATTCCCAAACAGTTAGCACTTTCTTCTACTGAATGAGGAAGATGATGCAAGAAGGAGGGCTTTAGATTTCAGGGACAATGGGACCAGTTCTGAGGAAGATGGGACTTGTACAGGCCAGACAGGTTGCACCTGAACAGAGCTGGGATGATTTTCCTAGCAGGGCGATTTGCAGATGGTTTAACCTGGCAGGAGTGTGGGAACCAGGAGGTAATATTAAAGAACACCAAGCTGCAGAGAGAATTGTGTAGTATAAAGGGTTAACAGATGGGATAAGCTAATGTATGACGTAGGTGATGATGTACTACTGACATCAGCCAGTCATGTGTTAGACTTGTGAGAGAGAGAGAGAATCATGCCTAAGAGCAACATGCCTACTCTGTAACCTGTTTAGAAGTAGCACTAATAAACAAGTGTTAAGCAGATACCAGAGTATGTCTACAGTCTGTCCAAGAGCAAAATCCAACACCTAGAATCCAAGTTAAAAAGACTCATCTCAGAACAAATTGGGAGAGGTATATAGCACTAGAGTAGGAAATAGTAAGGTATTAAGTAGGGTTAGCATAAGAGGGAATGTAATAAAGTCTAAATTAGGGTTACTGTGCATGTATGTGAATGCACAGAGTGTGGTAAATATGGTTGGTGGTTGCAGGCACAGATAGCTACATGGAAATATGATGTTGTGGTGATAATGGAGATCTGGTTCAAAGGAAGGCAGGACTGAATACTAAATATTACTGGATGCAAGGTGCTCAGGGAAGATAGGGAAGGAAAGAGAAGAGGAGGTGGTAGCAATATTGATTAAAGAGAACATTGCAATGCTGGAGAGAGAGAATATCCCAGAAGGGTCAAGGACAGAACCTATGTGGCCAGAACTAAGAAACAAAAGAGATACTATTACATTGTTTCGTGTATTCTACACCAACTACTGGGAAAGATGTAGAAGAACAAATTTGCAAGAAAATTACAGAGAAGAGTAGAGACAACAGGGGGCTTTAGTTATCCTAATATAGGCTGGGATAATAATAGTGTAAAGGGCGGGGAGAGGCAAGAGATCCTAATGTGCGTTCAGGAAAATTTTCCACAGCAGTATGTTTCCAGTCCAACGAGAAAAGGCGGCATTGCTAGACCTGGTTCTTGATCAGATGGGCCAAATTGATCAAGTATCACTGGGGAACATTTAGAGGACAGTGATCATTGTATCATAAGGTTTAGGTTAGCTATGGAAAAGGACAAGGAACAATTCCAGGGTAAGAAAAAATAGTTGGGGGGAGGGCAAATTTCCATGAGGCAAGAATTATTCCAATTTATCTGGGCCACATTCAAAGGTTGGCAGACAAGACTGCAACTGAACAATGGAACACCTTTAAAGAAGATAGTTCAGGTACAGTCAAGGTACATTCCCATGAGGGAAAAAGGTAGGCCAAACAAATCCAGAGCTCCCTGCATGATGAAAGGGATAGAGATTGAGATGAAACAGAGAAAGTGTACATATGACAAATGTCAAGTGGATAATACAATTGAGAATCAGGCTCAATATAGAAGGTTCAGAGGAGAATTGAAAAAACAAATACGAGAAGCAAAAACAGTGTATGAGAAGACACTGGAACCTAACATAAAAGGGAAACTAAATGTCTTCAATAGGCATATAATTAGTGAAGGAGGAGTGGGGTCAATTAAGGACCCAAAAAGGGATTTACGAATGAAAGCAGAGGGCGTACCTGAGGTACTTGTAGTATAAGGGCTTGGCACAGAAAGGGTTAACATGGGACTGGGTACAGTACCTTCCACAGTGTGATAAAAAGGAACACATGACCAGAGTCTAGAGGGCAGTCTTGAACTGGACAGAGATGTATGTAGAGGCAAGCATGGAAACAGCTCCTAGCTTAGACCTTATACTGTATATATGTATATAGTTACAAGTAGTTAATAAACGCTTACTGTTAAACTATGCAAGACTCAGAACCTCTTCATGAGACCTACCAAACTACATGCAACATGAAGAAGAGTGGAAGGGCAATAGTGATAGGGGACTGGGGATTCCATAGTCAAGGGATCAGACAGGTGTTTCTGAGGCAGTAAACGTGACTCCAGGATGGTGTGTTGCCTCCCTGGTACCAGGATCAAGGATGTCACGGAGAGGCTGCAGGTCATCTTTCGGGGGAAGGGGGATCAGCCAGAAGTCGTGATCCACATTGGTACCCCTATTACTATTGCCCTTCCATTCTTCTTAGGTGGGAAGAGGGATGAGGTCTTGAAAGCAGATTTCAGGGAGTTAGGAAGAAAATTAAAAAGCTGGACTTCAAGAGCAATAATCTCAGGATTACTCCCAGTGCCACATGCTAGTGAGCATAGGAATAGGAGGTTTGATCGATTAAATACGTGGCTGGAGAACTGGTGTAGGAGGGAGGGCATCAGATTTCTGAAGCATTGGGACATGTGCTGGGGCAGGTGGGACCTGCACAATCTGGACGGGTTACATCTCAACAGGACTGGGACTGATATTCTCACAGGGAGATTTGCTAGTGCTGTTGGGGTGGGTTTAAACTAGTTTGTCAGGGGGGTGGGAACCTGAGGGGTGACCCAAATTGGAAGAAAGTAACGTTGGTAAAAGGAAGTAGTAGTGAGACTAGAAGGCAGGAGAAACAAAGCAGAGGGTTGAGTATGCTTCAAATGCACATTGTCAAAAAGACAAAGTTAAGGGCACTCTACCTGCATGCATTTGTAATAAGGTAGATGATCTAAAGGCGCAAATAGAGGTAAATGGGTATGATATAATTGCCATTACGGAAACACGGCTACATGGTGACCAAGACTGGGAACTGAATATTCAAGGATATTTGACGTTTAGGAAGGACAGACAAGAAGGGAAAGGAGGTGGAGTTTCGCTGATAATAAGGGATGGGATTAGTGCATTGGTAAGGGAGGATCTCAGATCAGATGTACAATGTGTGGAATCTGTATGGGTGGAACTAGAGCAGCAGACATTGGTTGAAGTTGTTTATAGGCCACAAACAGTAGCGGTAATGTGGAGCATGGTATTAATCAGGAGATGAGAGCATCATGTAGCATGGGCAATACCGTAATCATGTATGACTTCAATCTGCATATAGACTGGGTAAACCAATTGAGCACTAATGCTGTGGAAGACAAATTTCTGGAGTGTTTTCGGGATGGTTTCCTAGAGCAGTATGTTGAGGAGCCGACTAGAGGACAGGCTCTTTTAGGTCTCATATTATGTTGTAAAAGAACCTTTAGGGAGAGTGGCCACAATATGATAGAATTTTATATTATGTTTGAAAGTGAGGAAGTTCACTCTGAAGCAAGGGTGTTAAAGTTGAATAAAGGAAATTATGAAGGTATGAGGGACAAATTGGCTGAGATGGATTGGGAAAATACATTAAAAGGCATGACTGTACATAGGCAATGGATAGTCTTCAAAAAATTACATAGCTTACAGCACCTATACATTCTTTCAAGGCACAAAACCCCAAAAAAAGTCAGTCAACCATGGCTGACAAAGGAAGGTAAGGGCTGTATAAGATTGAAAGTAATGGCTTATAAAGTTGCCAGTAGTAGTAAACCTGAGGATTGGGAGGCTTTTAGAATACAGCAAAGACCGGCCAAGAAACTGGGAAAGAAAGGGAGAATAGAAAATGAATGCAGTCTAGCAAAAAACGTAATAACAGGCTGTAAAAGCTTCTAGAGGTATGTAAAAAGGAAGTGCTTGGCTAAGACAAATGTGGGTCCATTGCAGGCAGAGTCAGGTGAATTCATAATGGGGAACAGAGAAATGGCAGAGAAGCTAAATGATTACTTTGTGTCTGTTTTCACTAAGGAAGATACAGGAAATCTCCCAGATTTAGAGATCCAAGGGACGAGAGAGAATGAGGAGTTGAAGGAAATTAGTGTAAGTAAGAAGGTTGTATTGGAGAAATTAATGGGACTGAAAGTTGATAAGTCCATGGGACCTGATATTCTACATCCAGAGTGTTGAAAGAGGTTGCTACAGAGATAATGGATGCATTGGTGATCATTCTCCAAAATTCTATAGATTCTGGAATGGTTCCTGAAGATTGGAAGGTAACAAATGTCACCCCACTATTTAAGAAGGGAGAGAGAGAGAAAACAGGGAACGACAGACATGTTAGCCTTACATTAGTAGTAGGGAAAATGCTAGAATCCTATTCTAAAGGATGTCATAAATGGATAGTTGGATAATCATGATCTGAATAGGCATAGTCAGCATGGATTTAGACCATAAGATGTAGGAGTAGAAGTAGGCCATTCGGCCCATCGAGTCTGCTCTGCCATTCAATGAGATCATGACTGATCTGATAATCCTCAACTCCACTTTCCTGCTTTCCCCCCATAGTCCTTGATTCCCTCACTGATTAAAAATATGTCTATCTCAGCCTTGAATATACTTAACGACCCAACCTCTACAGCCCGCTGTGGTAAAGAATTCCACAGATTGACTACCCTCTGAGAGAAGAAATTCCTCCTCATCTCAGTTTTAAATGGGTGACCCCTTACTCTGAGGTTATGCCATCTGGTCCTAGACTCTCCCACAAGGGGAGACAACCTCTCAGCATCTATCCTGTCAAGCCCCCTAAGAATCTTATGTGTTTCAATAAGGTCGCCTCTCATTCTTCTAAATTTCAATGAGTACAGGCCCAACCTACTCAACCTCTCCTCATAACAAAATCCCTCCACACCTGGGATCAAATTAGTGAACCCTCTTTGGACTGCCTCCAATGTCAGTATATTTTTCCTTAGATAAATGAACCAAAACTGTTCACAGTATTCTAGGTGTGGTCCAACTAGTGCCTTGCATGGTTTTAGCAAGACTTCCCTATTTTTATACTCTATTCCCTTTGAAATAAAGGCCAACATTCCATTTGCCTTCCCTATTACCTGCTGCACTTGTATGCTAGCTTTTTGGGATTCATGCACAAGGACTCCAAAACCCCTCTGTGCTGCAGCCTTCTGCAGTCTTTCTCCATTTAAATAATATTGAGCTCCTCTATTCATCCTGTCAAAGTGCATAACCTCACATTTTCCCACATTATATTCCATCTGCCAAGTTTTTGCCCACTCACTTAACCTGTCTATACCCCTCTGTAGACTCCTTGTGTCATCCTCACCACTTACCTTCCCTCCTATTTTTGAGTCACCCGCAAACTTAGCGATAGTGCATTCATTTCCCTAATCTAAGTCAATAATTGAGGCCCCAGCACTGATCCCTGTGCCACTCCACTAGTTACAGGTTGCCATCCCGATAATGCCCCCCTTATCCCAACGCTGTCTTCTATTATTTAGCCAATCCTCTATCCATGCTAATATACTACCCACAACACCATGGGCTCTTATCTTATCAAGTAGCCTTATGTGTGGTACCTTATCGAACGCCTTTTGGAAATTCAAATATATTACGTCTATTGGCTTCCCTTCATCTATCCTACTTGTTACCTCATCAAATAATTATAATATATTTGTTAGGCATGATTTCCCCTTCATGAAGCCATGCTGACTCTACTTGATTAGATTATGTATTTCTAAATGCTCTGCTATTACATCCTTTATACTAGACTCCAACATTTTCCCAATGACAGATATTAAGCTAACTGGCCTATAGTCACATGTTTTTTGTCTCCCTCCCTTTTTGAATAAGAGTGTTACATTAGCCGTTCTCCAATCCTCTGGGACTTTTCCAGAACCTAAGCATTCTTGGAAGATTACTACCAGTGCATCCACTATCTCTGTAGCTACTTCCTTTAATATCCTAGGATGCAACCCATCAGGTTCAGGGGACTTATCAGCCTTTAGCCCCATTAGTTTCCCTAGTACTTTTTCTCTAGTGATAGGTATTGTATTTATTTCCCCCCCCACCCCCTCCCACTTTTGCCCCTCGATTATTTAGTATTTTTGGAATACTATTAGTATCTTCTGCCATGAAGACTGAAGCAAAGTATTTATTCAATTCCTCTGCCATTTCCCGGTTCCCCATTATTTCCCCAGCCTCATTCTCTAAGGGGCCTATGTTGACTTTGGCCTCTCTCTTCCTTTTTATATATTTAAAGAAGTTCTACTGTCCATTTTTATATTACTTGCTAGTTTACCCTCAAAGTTTATTTTCTTCCTCTATTATTTTTCTGGTCATCTTTTGTTGGTTTTTAAAACTTTCCCAATCCTCTGTCTTACCACTAATCTTTGCCACAATGTATGCTTTTTCTTTCAATCTGATACTATCCTTAACTTCCTGGGATATATCTTTGTTGTGAATCATGAATTATTTACTTAAACATCTGCCATTGTTCATCAACCGTCTTTTCTGCTAAACTGCTTTCCCAGTCCACTCCAGCCAACTCTGCCCTCATTCCATTGTAATTACCCTTATTTAAGTTTAGCACAGTTGTTTCTGACCCAAGTTCCTCACTCTCAAACTGAGTGATAAATTCTACTATATTATGATCACTGTTTCCTCGGAGATCCTTTACTCTGAGATTATTTATTAAACTTACCTCATTACACATTACCAGATCCAAAACAGCCTGATCCCTGGTTGGATCTACAACATATTGGTCTAAGGAACCGTCCCAAATACACTCTATGAATTCTTGCTCATGTCTACCTCTGCCAATTTGATTTTCCCAATCTACAAGAAGATTAAAGTCACCCATGATTAATGTACTGCCTTTTTTACATGCCCTCATTATCTCCTGATTTATTCTCTGCCCTACAGTATAGCTACTATCAGGGGGCCTATAGACTACCCCCACTAGTGTCTTCTTCCCCTTGTTATTTCTTTCCTCCACCCATATGGATTCTACATCTTCTGATCCAAGACCTTTTCTTGCTATTATTTATTCCATCTCATACTAATAAGCCCCACCACCCTTTCCTTCCTGCCTTTTGAAAAGTCACATACCGCTGAATATTTAGTTCCCAGCTTTGATCTCCTTGTAACCACGTCTCCATAATGGCTATAAAATCATACCCATTAACCTCTATTTGTGCCGTTAATTCATTTTTGTTCCGAATACTATGTGCATTTAAGTAAAGGGCCATTAATTTAGCATTTTTACCATTTCCCCCCCTTTTGACCCTATTTGCTGCTTTTTTTTAATGTTTGTACACTCTGTCCCTTCCTTTCACACTCTGGGCAACATTACCTAAATAGCTGCCCTGCAAGGCTGCCATGTCCTTTTGTTTTGTAAGCCTACGTATCCCTTTCCAGAACCCTCACCCCATCTATTTAGTTTAAAGCCCTCTCTACAGCCCTAGTTATTCGATTCGCTAGGACACTGGTCCCAGCACGGTTCAAGTAAAGCCCATCCTACTAGAACAGCTCCCTTCTACCCCAGTACTGGTGCCAGTGCCCCATGAACTGAAACCCATTCCTCCCACACAAATCTCTGAGTCACGCATTTAACTCCTTGACTTTATTTACCCTATATCAGTTTGCCCGTGGCTCAGGTAGCAATCTCGAGATTATTAACTTGGAGGTTCTGCTTTCTAATTTAGGTCCTAACTGTTCAAATTCTTTCAGCAGAAGCGAATGGGAAATCATGTTTGATGAACTTGAAGTTTGTTGAGGACGTTCCTAACAAAATTGATAAGGGAGAGTTGATGTACGTGGTATACTTGGGTTTTCAGAAGGCTTTTGATAAGTCCACAAAAGGTTGATTAGCAAAATAAAAGCACATGGGATAGGAGGCAATATACTGTCATGGATTAAGGATTGGCTAACAGGCAGAAAACAGAATAGGAATAAACGGATCATTCTCATGTTGGCAGGCTGTGACTAGTGGGGTAACACAAGGATCAGTACTTGGGCCCCAGCTGTCCACAATATATATCAATGATTTGGATGTGGGGACCAAATGTAATATTTCTAAGTTCGCGGATAATACAAAGGTGGCGGGAATGTAGGTTGTGAGGAAGATGTAAAGCGGCTACAAGAGGTTTTGGACAGACTTAGTGAGTGGGCAAGAACATGACAGATGGAACGTTATGTGGAAAAATGTGAGGCTTTCCACTTTGGTAGAAGGAACAGATGTGCAGAGTATTTCCTAAATGGTAAGAGATTAGAAAGTGCAGATGTACAAAGGGACCTGGGTGTCCTTGTCCATAAGTCACTGAAAGCTAACATGCAGGTGCAACAGG
This sequence comes from Cetorhinus maximus, assembly GCF_964194155.1. NCBI lineage: Eukaryota > Metazoa > Chordata > Chondrichthyes > Lamniformes > Cetorhinidae > Cetorhinus > Cetorhinus maximus. The sequence goes on from NC_135880.1 coordinate 110,267,554, forward strand.
CAATTAGGAAGGCTAATGGGATGTTAGCCTTTTATTGCAAGAGGATTTGAGTGCAGAAGTAGTGAAGTCTTGCTTCAATTGTATAGAAGCTTGGTTAGACTGCACCTGGAGTACTGTGCACAGTTTTGATCCCCTTACCTCACAAAGGATATTATTGCCATAGAGGGAGTGTAAATAAGGTTCACCAGACTTGTTCGGGAGATGGCGGGACTGTCTTATGAAGAGAGATTGGGGGAACTAGGCCTGTATTCGCTAGAGTTTCGAAGAATGAGAGGTGATCTCATTGAAACCTACAAAACACTTAAAGGAATAGACAGGGTAGATGCAGGTAAGATGTTTCCCCTGGTTGAGGAGTCTAGAACCAGGGGACACAATTTCAAAATAAGGGGGAAGCCACTTAGGGCTGAGATGAGGAGAAATTTCTTTACTCAGAGGGTTGTGAATCTTTGGAATTCTCTACCCGAGGGCCATGGAAGCTCAGTCATTGAGTATGTTTAAGGTAGAGATTTGATAGATTTCTGATTAACAATAACGTAAAGCATTATGGGGATAGTGTGGGTAAAAGGCATTGAAGTTTTTGATCAACCATGATCGTATTGAATGGTGCAGCAGGCTCAGAAGGCTGAATGGCCTTCTCCTGCTCCTATCTGAAATTGGAGCAGCCATTGGAACAACCCAGTATCTCAAAGAAGCTGGAGAAATTTAAAACCACAAGATTGAAAAAGCAGCATTCTGAGCTGATGAAAAGCACCAGAAGTGAAGGCACAGAATGAGATCATCAGAGAAAAGCTCCAAAGCAGGACTGGAAGCAAAAGATAGAAATAACATTCCAGACTGCAGCAGAACACTCCATCAAATCCCATGGAAGTCCAGCTTCAATACCCAAAATACGCAGAGCCAGAAGACCTAGTGGGGGTAGCTAAAAAACTTAAGTTCTTGGCCAGAACAAGTTTTAAAAAGCTTTTAAGTTGGCAGCAGTCAGAATCGTTGTTTTAAAGCCCACGCGAGCAGCCTAAGTCCAGAGTTGGTGCCTGAACGCATGGCTGCTGAGCTCGCTCCAATCAAACAAAAATACTTTAAAAAAAGAACCAGTAAAAGTTTTCATGGCTCGAAAATATTTAGATACTGGGGGACGACTCAAAAAGGTCGATCAGAGAGGTGCTGCTGAAAATTTAAAACACAGAAATTGCAACCACCATTACTGAGAGCCTGCCAAATCTGACAAGCGTGGGAAGACTCGTTGAGAAGAAGCATATGGCAGCACCATCTTGGGTTTCCTAACAGCATGTATAACTATCCGCACTTTAAATCTTAAATGACCATGGATCAAAAATCCACCTTACCAGGTCAGTGTGGACTCATCCAGGGCCCAGATCAGTCACAAAATTGGGGACATTGAAGAAAGAGATTCCTTAGATACATGATTGCTTCAGGTCTAGACAAAAAGCTGAACACGTTAACACACTGCTTTATTCAGCAAGTCCAAATGCCAATGATATAACAGCTAGACAAGGAATCAATGAATCCTCAGCAAAAATTTGATGAAGTTTTAAAATCAATTGACACATATTTTAATTTGAGCAGTAACATGGTCCTTGAAAGAGTAAAGTTTAACAAATGTGTCCAACAGCCTGGAGGACGTGTTGACTCCTTCAATTATGAGATTTACAGAATGGGTGAAGGCTGTGAATATGGTGACCTGAAATCATAGCTAATCAGGGACAGAATTGTTGTCGGAGTGGTGGACGATGCGCTCTCAGTCAAGGTTTGACCCTGGAAAAGGCCATTCAGATCATCAGGCAATTCAAAATCCATTTACAACACAGATCCATCTTGAGGGGCGAAAGCAAGCTTTGGTAAAGAGCAACCCCCACTGTCCAGCTGGTAAAACAGCAGAGGAGCAGGGACACTCCAGGCCAAGGGAAGCAATACCTTAACCGACCACTAGAGGGTGGGCAATCATGCCAGCACTGTGGAGCCCACAGCCATGATCAATGTCCAGCAGTCTCAGCATAGTTTTTTAATTGCAACCGCATAGGACAATTCAAAAGCTAAAACGACCAGTTGCACAGATGATCCCAAATCAATTCACGAGGTCAAGGTATCACACCAAGAGGAAACACAACCATGCTTCTTAGCTGAGGTCAAAAATCAGGGATTTTTGTTCTGGAACATGGATACCTCAGTTAATGATCATCTCACAAACTTTAAATTGGACATGGGAGCCAGCAGCTCTGTTACAGTCTTCTCGGACAAGGAACTGTGACTGAGACACCACTGGCTAAGAATGACAGACACACCACTCTATGGGCCCGGAGGAATCAGACTTCCGATTATAGGCATGATTCTGAAACCATTAAGGTATGGCAGCAAACAAATCTTTGAAGTCAACTCCTAGAATAATATGTTGTGGATCCAACCAGGGATCAGGCTATTTTGGATGTGGTAATCTGTAATGATTATAAATGATATATGATCTCAGAGTAAAAGATCCCCTCGGAAAGAGTGACCATCGCATGGTGGAATTTAGCATTCAGCTTGAGGGTGAGAAACTTAATTTGGAAACAACTGTGCTAAACTTAAATAAGAGTAATTACAAAGGAATGAGGGCAGAGTTGGCTGGAGTGGACTGGGAAAGCAGTTTAGCAGAAAAGATGGTTGATGAACAATGATAGACGTTTAAGTAAGTAGGTCATGACTCACAACAAAGATGTATCTCAGTGAGGAAGAAGGATTGTAGGAAGGGGATAAACCAACCATGGTTATCCAAGGAAGTTAAGAATAGTATCAAAGTGAAAGAAAAACATTCAATGTGGCAAGAATTAGTAGTAAGCCAGAGGATTGGGAAAATTTTAAAAACCAACAGAAGATGACCAAAAAAGATAAAGAGGAAGAAAATAAACTTTGAGGGTAAACTAGCAAGTAATATAAAAATGGACAGTAACAGCTTCCTTAAATATATAAAAAGGAAGGGAAAGGCCAAAGTCAATATAGGTCCCTTAGAGAATGAGGCTGGGGAAATAATAATGGGGAACCAGGAAATGGTAGAGGAGTCTTCACGGTATAAAACGCTAATAGCATACAAAAAATACTAAATAGTCATGGGGCAAAAGTGGGGGAGGAAATAAATACAATAACTATCACTAGAGAAAATGTGCTAGAGAAGCTAATGGGGCTAAAGGCCGATAAGTCACCTGGACCTGATGGGTTGCATCCTAGGATATTAAAGGAAATAGCTGCAGAGATAGTGGATGCACTGGCAGTAATCTCCCAAGAATCCTTAGACTCTGGAAAAGTCCCAGGGGCCTGCAAAACTGCCAATGTAACACCTTTATTCAAAAAGGGAGGGAGATGAAAAACGGGTGACTATAGGCCAGTTAGCTTAATATCTGTCATTGAGAAAATGTTAGATTCTATTATAATGGATGTAATAGCATAGCATTTAGAATTGAATGTAATCAAGCAGAGTCGGCATGGCTTCATGAAGGGGAAATCATGCCTGACAATTTATTAAAATTCTTTAACAAGGTAACAAGCAGGATAGATAAAGAGGAACCAGTAGATGTAATATATTTGGATTTCCAAAAGGTTACTTAATAAGATAAGAGCCCATGGTGTTGGGGGTAGTATGTTAGCATGAATAGAGGACTGGCTAACTAATAGAAGATAGAGAATTGGGATACGGAAGGGATTTTCAGGACGGCAGCCTGTAACTGGTGGAATGCCACAGGGATCAATGCTGGGGCCACAATTATTTACAATATATATTAATGACTTGGATGAGGGAAATGAATGTACTATCGCCAAATTTGTGGATGACACAAAAATAGCTGGGAAGGTGAGGATGACACAAGGAGTCTACAGAGGGGTATAGACAGGTTAAGTGAGGGGCCAAAAACTTGGCAGATGGAATATAATGTGGGAAATGTGAGGTTATGCACTTTGGCAGGAAGAATAAAGGAGCTGAATATTATTTAAATGGAGAAAGACTGAAGAAAGCTACAGCACAAAGGGATTTGGGGGTCCTCGTGCATGAATCACAAAAAGCTAGCATACAAATTCAGCAGGTAATAGGAAAGGCAAATGGAATGTTGGCCTTTATTTCAAAGGGAATGGAATATAAAAATAGGGAAGTCTTGCTAAAACTATACAAGGCACTAGTTAGACCACACCTAGAATACTGTGAACAGTCTTGGCCCCCTTATATAAGAAAAGATATACTGACATTGGAGGCAGTCCAGAGAAGGTTCACTAGGTTGATCCCAGGAATGGAAGGATTTTCTTATGAGGAGAGGTTGAGTAGGTTGGGCTTGTACTCATTGGAGTTTAGAAGAATGAGAGGCAGCCTTATTGAAACATATAAGATTCTTAGGGGGGCTTGACAAGGTAGATGCTGAGAGGTTGTTTCTCCTTGTGGGTGAGTCTAGGACCAGAGGGCATAATCTCAGAGTGAGGGGTCATTAAGACAGAGGTGAGGAGGAATTTCCTCTCTCAGAAGGTTGTTAATCTGTGGAATTCTTTACCACAGAGGACTGTAGAGGCTGGGTCGTTTAGTATATTCAAAGCTGTGATAGACAGATTTTTAATCAGTAAGAGAATCAAGGGTAATGGGGAAAAGGCAGGAAAGCGGAATTGAGGAACATCAGATCAGCCATGATCTCATTGAATGGCGGAGCAGACTCGATGGTCCAAATGGAGTACTTCTGCTCCTACATCTTATGATCATCCGTAACCAGTCTTTTTCTCTTCTGAGCAGAGATGACTCTGTTGCCCTGAACCTTCTTAAAACGACAGAAGACATCAAAACAATCTGTCGTCAATTACACAGAACTGCAAGTTCCTAAGAGCCCCAACAGACAGGATACTCTCGACTGGGACTTCAGCTCTGAATTGTCCTCACACTTTGCAGAACCGGTTTGTCCTCTTTCCTTGCAGGTGCCAGAAGCTCCTCATTGGTCAGACCAGCAAACGACTCAGACAGTTACAATGCCTCATGTGGAAGCTAGCCAAGAGATGAACCAGCAGCAAGATGAGCCTCATCCTCCGGCTCAGGCATCTGTTGGTAAGATACCACAAGACACCACGATACAGATGCTGGAACAGAGAAGCAGCCATCAACCAACCGTAGCACACCTCAATGAGGCAAGGAAGCAAACCAACTAGAATATCATTGCACAGAAAGCTAAACTGCAAGGTAAGCCCGCTGATGCCTCTTCCTGTTGTGTGGGTACGAGTTAACACACCAAACCACACGTAGGAAGAAAAACAGAATGAGTACTATAGACGAGATGCGAGTTCGTCCTCCCTGTAAGGAACAGGATAAAGCAATGACAATCGATAACACCAGATATGGATTTGAGAAAGAGAGGTTCAACTTCCAAAGAATGAAAAAAGGAAATTAGGATCAATCAACCAACCAAATGCCAAAATCAATAAATTCAAAGCAACCTCCTAGTCATCAATTTAAAACAAAAACAGAATTACCTGGAAAAATTCAGCAGGTCTGGCAGCATCGGCAGAGAAGAAGAGTTGACGTTTCGAGTCCTCGAAACGGAGGACTCGAAACGTCAACTCTTTTCTGAGGACTCGAAACGTCAACTCTTTTCTTCTCCGCCGATGCTGCCAGACCTGCTGAGTTTTTCCAGGTATTTCTGTTTTTGTTTTGGATTTCCAGCATCCGCAGTAGTTTTTTGTTTTTATTCATCAATTAAGCCTAGTACAGCAGAGTCTACCACTCCTTAAACTGTTGTAAAGACAAGATCTGGAAGAATTATAAAGCCTCCAGAACACTTGACCCTGTAAACACAAAGACTTGAGGCAGAGAGAAGGGATAGTAGAAGTAATGGAAATATGTTGGGTAAACAGGAAGGCATTGTAAATACGTTGGATAAAGACTTGGGGGAGGTGTAGTATAAGGGTCTGGCATAGAAAAGGTTACCATGGGACTGGTTACAGTACCTTCCACAGTGTGATGAAAAGAAATGCATGACCAGAGTCTAGAGGGCAGTCTTGCACTGTACAGAGACATGTGTACAGGCAAGCACAGAGACATCTCCTAGCTGTTAATGTATATATGTAAATAGTTACAGGTAGTTAATAAACACTTACTGTTGAACTATACAAGACTCAGAACCGCTTCATGAGACCTACTACACACATCTTACAACAGTACTAAATGAGTACTTTGCATCTGTCTTTACCAAGGAAGAAGATGCTGCCAAAGTCATGGTGAAAGAGGAAATAGTTGAGGCACTTGATGGGTTAAAAATTGATAAAGAGGAGGTATTAGATAGGCTGGCTGCACTGAAAGTTTATAAGTCACCTGGACCGGATCAGTTGCATCCAAGGATACTGAGGGAAATTGTGGTGGCACTGGCTATAGTTTTCTAATCCTTGTTCGATACAGGAGTGGTGCCAGAGAACTGTAGAATCGCAAATGTTACAACCTTGTTTAGAAAAAGGTGTAAGGAATATCACAGCAACTAAATCAGTTTAATCTCAGTGGTGGAGAAGCTTTTAGAAATGATAATTCGGGACAAAATTAGCAGTCACTTGAGCAAATGCTGGTTAATTAAGGAAAGCCGGCATAGATTTGTTAAAGACAAATCATGTTTAACTAACTTGCTTGAGTTTTTTGATGAGGTGACAGAGAGGGTACATGAGGGCAATGTGATTGATTTGGTATACATGAACTTCCAAAAGGCATTTGATAATGCCGCACAACAGATTTATGAACAAAGTTAGAGCTCATGGAATAAAAGGTACAGTTAACAACATCGATGTGAAATTGGCTGAGTGGCAGGAAACAGAGACTCATGGCGAACAGTTGTTTTTCAGACTGGAGGAAGGTTTATACTGGGGTTCCCCAGGAATAAGTGTTAGGACCCCTCCACTTCCTGATATATATTTAATGACCGAGATTTTGGCGAACAGGTCACAATTTCAAAATTTGCGGATGACACGAAATTTGAAAGTATTGTGAACTATGGGGAGGATAAACTTCAAAAGAGCAACATAGGTTGGTAGAACAAAAACAGAAAATGCTGGAAAAACTCAGCAGGTGTAACAGCATCTGTGGAGAGAAAAACTGAGTTAATGTTTCAAGGCCGTATGACTCTTCTTCAGAGTTAACGTTTCGAGTCATACGTTAACTCTGTTTTTCTCTCCACAGATGCTGTTAGAACTGCTGAGTTTTTTTTAATTAATTGGATGTGAATGTCGCTGACTAGGCCAGCATTTATTGCCCATCCCTAATTGCCCTGTTCAGGGGGCATTTTAAAAGTCAACCACATTGCTGTGGGACTGGAATCACATGTAGGCCAGACCAGGTAAGGACAGCAGATTTCCTTCCCTAAAGGACATTAGTGAATCAGATGGATTTTTACGACAATCGTTTCATGGTCATCGTCAGACTTTTAATTCCAGATTTTTTTAAAAATTCAAATTCCACCATCCACCATGGTGGGATTCGAACCCCGGTCCCCAGAGCATTACCCTGGGTCTCTGGATTACCAGTCCAGTGGCAATACCACTACACCACCACCTCCCCCAACATTTTCTACTTTTGTTTCAGATTTCCAGCATCTGCAGTATTTTGCTTTTAACATAGGTTAGTGGAATGGGTGGACGAATGACAAATGAAATTTAATGACGGTATAATAATTCTCATAATGTTATTGGAATTTATTGTAAAATAGAGTAATAGTGGGATGTGTCTATGTGTGTGTGTGTGTGTGTGTTTGTGAGAGAGATTTAATTGGATTAAAGGCAGCTGGTCTGAAGGCTTTGATGTAAACATGGTAAACATGGGGGAACCAGACTAGATTGTTTTCAAAACAGGGAGTGAAATGTGTCACCTGGCCAGGTGAAGTTTAGAAAGACTGTGTTTATTTTTCCCAAAGATTACTGGTAAAACTTAGTGCTATGAGAGATTTTTATTATCAGAAAGATAAAGTCCAAAGACATGGTAAAACAATGGGTAGTTGCATTCATAGGAGAAAATATGTATAACGGAACTAAAGCTGTGTGTAAAGGTAGGCATTTTTAAGATCTAACAAGTGTGCAAAGCCTTCAACATCTGTGCCTCAAGCTGTTTTCAAAGAACTGAAGTTAAGAAAACTCACTTTGAATTTGACTGAGTCAGGGTATTGGGTGCCTTGCCTGAGTCTTTTAAAATCTATGTGTCTGACTATTGCCTTAATGAAAGTGTAACTGGGAGTCAGATTAAGCAGGGGATTTAGAAATCATTATAGTAGTAATTTGTAGACATATGTATGTGCTTAAAAATAATTTTTCTTGTTCGTAAATGTTTCATCTAGTTCTGTAAAAATCTATAAGACTTGGTGGTCTTGTTACTATTAAATTCAAGGCATGCATCTCAAAATTTATACAAATTGCAAAACAAGTTGTGGCAGTTGTTTCAAGTTTCCCTTTGGGATTTGGACAACTTAGCATTTACCATCAGCTGTGCCATAACAGTGTGAAGTGATTCATTTTAGTAGGAAGAACTGGGAGAAACTATATAAAATAAAGGATACAATTCTAATGGGGGTACAGGAGCAAAGGGACCTCGGGAATATACATGCACAAATCATCAAAGGTGGCAGGACTGGTTGAGAGAGTGGTTAATAAAGCATACAGACTCCTAGGCTTTATAAATAGGGGCATAGAGTATAAAAACAAGTAAGTTATAATAAATCTGTATTAAAAAACTGGCTAGGCCTCAACTGGAATACTGCGTCCAGTTCTGGAGAACATACTTTAGGAAGGATATGAAGGCATTAGAGAGGGTGCAGAAAAGATTCACAAGAATGGTTCCAGGGATAGCAACTTCAGTTATGTAGAACTGGAGAAGCTAGGGCTGCTTTCCTTGGAGAAGTGAAGGTCGAGAGGAGATTTGTTAGAGGTGTTCAAAATTATGAGGGGTCTGGACAAAGTAGATAGAGAGAAACTGTTCCCGTTGGTGTAAGGACCAGGAACCAGAGAACACCATTTTAAGATGAATAGCAAAAGCAGCAAGAGTGATACAAGGAAAGATTTCTTCATGCAGCAAGTAGTTAGGATCTGGAATGCACTGCTTGAGAGTGTCGTGGTGGCAGATTTAATTGTGGCTTTCAAAAAAGACTTGGATGATTATTTGAAGAGGAAGAATGTGCAGAGCTATGGCAAAAAGGCAGGGGAGTGTCACTAGATGATTGCTCTTGCAGAGTCGGCACATACATGGGACATGGCTGGCATAATGGCCTCGTCCTGTGCTGCAACTATTCTATGACTTATGGTTCAAACCTGGCTAGCTAGAGAAATTAAAGATAATATATTAATGAAGAGGCTTATAATGTTGCAAGGAGTAGTAAGACTGAGTATTGGGAAGATTTTAGAATTCAGCAAAGGTTGACCAAGAAATTGATAAAGAAAGAGAAAAGAAAGAAAATGAGAGTAAACTAGCAAGAGACATAAAAAGTGTTACAGCTTCTGCTTGTATGTAAAAAGGAAGAGATTAGCAAAAGTAAATGTAAGCTCCTGAGAGGCACAGACAGGATGGCCCAAATCTTTCGTTGCTTCCAATGCGGTCTCCTCTACATTGGAGAGACCAAACGCAAACTGGGCGACCGTTTTGCGGAACACCTGCGGTTTGTCCGCAAGAAAGACCCAAACCTCCCTGTCGCTTGCCATTTTAACACTCCACCCTGTTCTCTTGCCCACATGTCTGTCCTTGGCTTGCTGCATTGTTCCAGTGAAGCCCAACGCAAACTGGAGGAACAGCACCTCATCTTCCGACTAGGCACTTTACAGCCTTCCGGGCTGAATATTGAATTCAACAACTTTAGATCTTAAACTCCCCCTCCCATCCCCACCCCATTTCTCCCACCCACCCCCCCCTTTTTTTTCAATAATTTATATAGATTCTTCTTTCCCCACCTATTTCCATTATTTTTAAATCTAAAACTAAAACCTTGTTAGTCTGTCCACCCCACCCCCACTAGAGCTGTACTTTGAGTATCCTGTCTTCCATTCTTAATTAGCACTTTTCTTAGACAAATATCACCACCTTCAACACCTCTTTGATCCTTTTGTCTGTGACATCTTTTGATTATCTGCTCCTATCACTGCTTATCTCCACAATCACCACACCCTCAACTTCTCTCTTCCACCCCCACCCCCCACCCCCGCACCTTAAACCAGTTTATATTTCTCCCTTCTCCTAACTATGCTTCAGTTCTGCCGAAGGGCCATGAAGGCTCGAAACGTTAACTGATTTCTTCTCCGCCGATGCTGCCAGACCTGCTGAGTTTTTCCAGGTAATTCTGTTTTTGTTTTGGATTTCCAGCATCCGCAGTAGCTTTTAGCTTTTTGTTTTTGGCCCAAATCTTCGCGTCTCCAGATCATTGGAGGCTGGACATATGACTGAGATACATGTCGGGACCCTGTGGAAGTCCAGGTACGCTAACCTACGTGGAAATTGCTCAGGAAGTTTCAACTTCCCTGCTTTTCAGCCTCCCTGCGATTCCCCTGCTCCCCAGGGCCATCCGTGAATGTCTCCAACTCTGAGTGTCGAAGGCTTCAGACAATTCCGATATATTTACCTGGATAGTTGCCCAGGAATTGTTAGACAGATCAAAACCTAGTCTAACTCCTTGGTAACTACAAAACTGAATCCGCAGTCACTCACACTGACTGCTCCCCACCACCCGACTACCCAACTACTACCCCAAGCCCCCACTACCCTCCCGGCCCGAGTACCACCACACCCACCTGCCACCTTACACACCTGCCCACTTACCTCACCCGCTATAGCATTATCCGCTTAGCTCACCCACCTACCCACCCTACCTATTCACTCATTCATCCACTCACCCATTCACCAATATTCAAACATGCGCTTTAAACTTACCATAAGGCAGCTGGTGCCGTAAAGAGGGGGTTTTCTCCATCTCCCCCACCATCCTACAACAACTCTACACCACTGCACGGAGCTCTGAGGGACACTGCACTCCGCATTTCTGGGAAAGCTGGGTTTGGAAGGTCCGGAAGAAATGCAGAATAATGTTGAGTTGGGGGAATGTTCGAGTGGAGCGGCAATCTGATAATGATTGTGGCTTCTCAGAAGATCCGGCCTCACCGGATGAATTTTAAAAGGTGGATAAGGAAATGGCAGAGACACTGAACAAATACCTATCTTCATACCTTCCTAACAGTTGTGGCTGTAACTACACCAGATGGACTGCATCTCTTCAGGAATACAGGTCCATCACCTTCACAAGAGCAATTAGGGAAACATAAACCAGCGATAATTACATCCCATGAAAGAATAAAAAAGGCATAAAGGCCATTCCAGAAGTATCGGGGACCAAGGGTCTAGTGAAAATAAGGAACTTAAAAGAAATTAAAAGTTCAAAAAAAATTACAGGAGAAATTTTTTATTCATTCACAGGATGTGGGTGTCGCTGGCTAGGCCAGCATTTATTGCCCACCCCTAATTGCCCTTGAGAAGGTGGTGGTGAGCTGCCTTCTTGAACCACTGCAGTCCATTTGGTATTGGTACACCTATAATGCTGTTAGGCAGGGAGTTCCAAGATTCTGACCCAGCGACAGTGAAAGAACGGCGACATATTTCCAAGTCGAGATGGTGAGTGACTTGGAGGGGAGTTTCCAGGTGGTGGTGTTCCGATGTCTCTGCTGCCCTTGTCCTTCTAGATGGTAGTGGTTGTGGGTTTGGAGGGCGCTGTCTAAGGAGGCTTGGTGAGTTCCTGCAGTGCATCTTGTAGATGGTGCACACTGCTGCCACTATGATTCAGTGGTGGAGGGAGCGAATGTTTGTGGATGGGATGCCAATCAAGCGGGCTGTTTTGTCCTGGGTGGTGTCAAGCTTACTGAGTGTTGATGGAGCTGCACCCATCAAGGCAAATGGAGAATATTCCATCACACTCCTCACTAGCGCCTTGTAGATGTGGACAGGCTTTGGGGAGTCAGGAAGCAAGTTACTCTGCACAGGATTGAATGTCAAGGGAGATGGTTAGATCCTCCCTTGTTGGAAATGGTCATTGTCTGGCACTTGTGTGGTGCAAATGTTACTTGCCACTTGTCAGCCCAAGCCTGGATATTGTCTTACTGCAGTTGGGCATGGACTGCTTCAGTATCTGAGAAGTCGCGAATGGTGCTGAACATCGTGCAGTTATCAGCGGACATCCCCATTTCTGACCTTTTTAATGGTAGGAAGGTCATTGATGAAGCAGCTGAAGATCATTGGGCCTAGGACACTACCCTGAGGAACTCCTACAGTGATGCCCTGGAACTGAAATGATTCACCCCCAACATCCACAACCATCTTCCTTAATGCTACGTGTGACTCCAACCAGTGGAGAGTTTTCCCCCTGATTCCCATTGACTCCAGTTTGGCTCCTTGTTGCCACACTCAATCAAATGTTGCCTTGATGTCAAGGGCAGTAACTCTCACCTCTCGAGGTCAGCTGTCTTGTCCATGTTTGAACCAAGGCTTAAATGAGACCAGGGGATGAGTGGCCCTGGTAGAACCCAAACTGAGCAGGTTATTGCTAAGTAAGTGCCTCTTGATAGCACCGTTGATGACCCCTTCCATCACGTTACTGATGATTGAGAGTAGATTGATGGGCGGTAATCGGCTGGGATGGATTTGTCCTGCTTTTTGTGTACAGGACATAGGTGGGCAATTTTCCACACTGCCATGCCGATGGCAGTGTTGCAGCTGCACTGGAACAACTTACCTAGGGGCTCGGCAAGGTCTGGAGCACAAGTCTTCAGTACTGTTGCCAGAATATTGTCAGGACCCATGGCCTTTGCAGTATCCAATGCCTTCAGCCGTTTCTTCGTATCACGTGGAGTGAATTGAATTGGCTGAAGACAGGCATTTGTGATGCTGGGGACCTCTGGAGGAAGCTGAGATGGATCATCCACTCAGCACATCCAGCTGAAGGTTGTTGCATATGCTTCAGCCTTATCTTTTGCACTGATGTGATGGACTCCCCCATCCCTGAGGATGGGGATATTTGTGGAGCCGCCTCCTCCTCCAATGAGTTGTTTAATTGTCCACCACCATTCACGACTAAATGCGGCATGACTTAGATCTGATCCATTGGCTGTGGAATCGCTCAGCTCTGTCCATCACTTGCACTGTTTGGCACACAAGTAGTCCTGTGTCATAGCTTCACCAAGTTGACACCTCATTTTTAGGTATGCCTGCTGCTGCTCCTGGCATGCTCTCCTGCGTTCTTCATTGGACCAGAGCTGATCCCCTGGCTTGGTGGTATTGGTAGAGTGGGGTATATGCCGGGCCATGAGGTTACAGATTGTGGTTGAGTACAATTCTGCTGCTGATGGCCCACAGCACCTCTTGTTTGCCCCGTCTTGGGTTGCTAGATCTGTTTGAAATCTATCCCATTTAGCACGGTAGTAGTGCACAACATGATGGAGGGTATCCTCAATGTGAAGACGGGCGTTCATCTCCACAAGGATTGTGCAGTGGTCACACCAACTGACACTGTAATGGCCAGATGCATCTGTGGCAGGCAGATTGGTGGGGATGAGGTCAAGTATGTTTTTCCCTTACAAAAACAAAAAAACCTGGAAAAACTCAGCAGGTCTGGCAGCATCTGTGAAGAGGAGCACAGTTAACGTTTCGAGTCCGTATGACTCTTCAACAGAACTAAGGAAAAATAGAAAAGGGGTGAAATATAAGCTGATTTAAGGTGGGGGGGGGGCCGGGGCGGTGGGACAAAAAGAGCTGGATAGAGGGCCAGTGATAGGTGGAGATAACCAAAAGATGTCACAGACAAAAGGTCAAAGAGTTGTTGAAGATGGTGATATTATCTAAAGGAATGTGCCAGTGGGACAGGACATACCCAGGGATGGTGATGATGGTGTCTGGGACATTATCTGTAAGGTATGATTCCATGAGTATGACTATGTCAGGCTGTTGCTTGACTAGTCTTTGAGGCAGCTCTCCCAATTTTGGCACTAGCCTCCAGATGTTACTAAAGAGGACTTTGCAGGGTCAACAAAGCTGAGTTTGCCATTGTCGTTTCCAGGGCCTAAGTCAATGCTGGGTGGTCCATCTGGTTTCATTCCTTTTAGACTATGTAGCGATTTGATACAACTGAATGGCTTGGTAGGCCATTTCTGAGGGCACTTAAGAGTCAACCACACTGCTGTGGGTCTGGAGTCACATGTGGCCAGACCAGGTATGGATGGCAGATTTCCTGCCCTAAAGGGTCATTAGTGAACCAATTAGTGAGATTGAAAGTCAACAAATCCCCTGGGCCTGATGGCCTACATCCAAGGGTTTTAAAAGGGGAAGCTACAGAGATAGTGGATGCATTAGTTTTGATCTTCCAGAATTTCCTAAATTCTAGAATAGTCCATGTCGATTGGAAGGTAGTAAATGCAACCCTTGTATTCAAGAAAGGAGGGAGAGGGAAAATAGGGAACTACAGGACATCAGCCTGACATCATTTGTTGGGACAATGTTAGAATCCATTATTTGGGGCATGGTAACAAGACACTTAGAGAATCATAGGGGAGAATTTTCTCCCCGTCAGGCGGGCAGGTTGGGAGCGGGTGCGGAGCCGATCACCACTAATGATTGGCTGCGCGCCACCATTTTACATGGGCGGGCCAATTAAAGACCGCCCAGCGTGATGCATGCCCAGTAGCGCTCAGCGCTACCTGTAGGAGCGGGGGGGAGGAGGAAGAGTCGGGGCCTGCGCTCTTTCACACACGTGCGAGAAAGAGCACAGAAATCTCCCTGAGACACAGAGCTGCCTCGGTGAGATTCAGAACATACTGAGAATTTTTAATAAATAAAAGTTTAAAAATTAGTTACACATGTCCCCTCATGTAACAGTGTTACATGAGCTGGGGCATGTTGATGAAATGTGAAAATTTTATTTATTAATTTAATAAACCCTTCATGAAACCTCATCCCGCCCGTGGATGAGGTTTCATGAAAAACACAAAGGCCGCCTGGGCTTTTTGCCTGCCTGATAACCTCAAGGTTGGATTGGCAGCCCTGTCAATTATCTCAATTGGCTTTTAAATGGCCTTAACAGGCCTTTGACTGTCCTGTGCGCACGTGCCGAATGGAAGATCGGAATGACACGCAGTGATGTCGGGATGCACATCCGACGTCACTGTATGTCATTTTACACGTCGGCGTGCGGGACCTGCCCCCGCACGCCAAAGAGGAAACTCTGCCCACAATAATATTAGGCAGAGTCAACACAGATATAAGAAAGGGAATTTGCATTTTTCAAATCTTTGAGAGTCTTTTGAAGTTGTAAACAGCAGAGTAGATGAGGTGGAATCAATGAATGTAACGTATTTGGATCTTCAAAAAGCATCCGATAAAAAACCCTCATGTGGCACTTTATTTACACAGAATTAGGGCTCATGGGATTGGAAGTTAGAGTCGTAGAGCTAAATTTTGCCAGCTGCTGGACTAGTTTCCCAGCAGCAGGCTGCAAGGCAGATCATAAAGAAAAGAGAAGAACGCGATTTGCCTAATTAAGGCTGCAATTAGGTGCAATTTTACAGAGCCGTTAGCATTTTGCTGATGGCAGGGTAGCCCCCCCCACCGACCAAAGTCCCTAACTTCTCAATTCTCCACATTATATTCCATATTTCACATTCAGTGGCTCCATGCCCTGAAAAAGGGGGCCCATGAAGGCAAACCCCAAGGTCCCAGTAGACAATCCGACAGGATTCTCTTCCATCTCACGGGGCCAAACGCCCTCGGCGCCCTAAAGTTTAAACTTTCATATACCTCTACATTAAGAGGCCCTCAAGGACTCCTACTGGTCTCAGCAAGCCCGCCTGTTGTCATTAATTAGACAGTAGGCACAAAGATGGTAAAATTGATGAGCTGATCCCACTGCTGCCAAGCGTGGGCTCCAGACCTGTATTTCAGTCCGATGTCACAGCCCCAAAGCTCTCAGTAAAACTCAGCCCATAGTCATTATGGCACAGTAGGGGGCCACTCAATCCACAGAGTCAGCTCTCTGTAGAGCAATCTAGTCAGTCCCATTCCCCCACTCTATCTCCATGGCCCTGCAAGTTTTTTTCCTCAAGTGCTTACCCACTTCCTTTTGAAATCATTGATCTTCTCTGCATCCACTCCCCTCTTAGGCAGAGAGTTTCAGGTCATAATATATCAGTATGGACTAAGGATTGGCTAATGGAGAGAAAATAGAGTGTAGGAATAAACAGGTAATTACCAGGTCAGCAGACTGTAACTAGTAGCATACTGTAAGGATCAGCGCTTGGGCCTCAGCTATTTGCAATCTATATCACATAGATGAGGGCACTAAGTGAAAGTACCCAAGTTTGCTGGGAAAGTAGGCTGTGAGGAGGACTCAAATAGCCTGCAAAGGGGTGGACAAGAATGTGAAATATGGAATATAATGTGGAGAATTGAGAAGTTAGGGACTTTGGTAGAATGTTTTATAAATGGTGAGAGTGTTGGATATGTAAGTATTCAGAGCGACCTAGGTGTTCTTGTACACAAATCACAAAGTTAACATGCAGATACAGCAAGCAATTTGGAAGGCAAATTATATGTTAGCTTTTTTACAAAGGGATTGGTGCATAAGAGTGAAGAAGTCTCACCGCAATTATATAAGGCCTTGGTGAGACTACACCTAAGCACTGTGTACATTTTTGATTTCTTTGCCTAAGGAAAGATATAACAGCCTTTTAGACTGCAATGCCTAATTCCTGGAATGAGGAAAGAGAGATCAAGTAGACTAGACCTACATTCCCTAGGATTTAGAAGAATGGGAAGGGATTACATTATAACATATAATAGTCTAAAGGGGCTTGACAGGGTAGATACTGGCAGGATGTTTCAACATCCAGGCTTGGGCTGATAAATGGCAAGTGTGACGAATATCTAGTTCATGGTCCATGTTAATATTTTAGATGTAGTGTTTAGTTCTGGGAAGAGCAATGGGATAAATGTGACTAAAGCAGCTTGGATTCTATTACACTTTAAAGATTTGGGCCATGTTGACTTAAGGGGTTAACAGCTAGAAAGGTAATATCCTAAAACAGCAGGTGGGCTTACTTAGCTGGAGATATGATGTTTACACTGCTTGCAAAGAAGCACAGTTCAGAGAGATGTCTTGTTTTGGGAATTAGAGTTAGTTTAAAAGTATTCAATGAACCCTAAAAGGCTATGGTGTCATGGAGATGGGTGGAGCTTAAGAAGGTTCTCTGGTTTCATTTTACCTTTGTGTTTGCTGGGGGAGAGAGTTAGTTGCATAGAAACATAGAAAATAGGAGCAGGAGTAGGCCATTCGGCCTTTCGAGCCTGCTCTGCCATTCATCATGATCATGGCTGATCATCCAATTCAATAGCCTGCTCCCGCTTTCTCCCCATATCCTTTGATCCCTTTCGCCCCAAGAGCTATATCTAACTCCTTCTTGAAAATATACAATGTTTTGGCCTCAACTACTTTCTGTGGTAGTGAATTTCACAGGCTCATCACTCTCTGGATGAAGAAATTTCTCCTCATCTCAGTTCTAAATGGTCTACCCCGTATCCTCGGACTGTGACTCCTGCTTCTGGACTCCCCCACCATCAGGAACATCCTTCCTGCACCTACCTTGTCTAGTCCTGTTAGAATTTTATAGGTTTCTATAAGATACCCCCCCCCCTCATTCTTCTGAACTCCAGTGAATATAATCCTAACCGACTCAATCTCTTCTCATATGTCAGTCCCGCCATCCCAGGAATCAGTCTGGTAAACCTTCGCTGCACTTCCTCTATAGCAAGAACATCCTTCCTCAGATAAGGAGACCAAAACTGCACATAATATTCCAGGTGTGGTCTCACCAAGGCCCTGTATAATTGCAGCAAGACATCCCTGCTCCTGTACTCAAATCCTCTCGCTATGAAGGCCAACACACCATTTGCCTTCTTTACCGCCTACTGCACCTGCATGCTTACCTTTAGCGACTGGTGTACGAGGCTACCCAGATCTCGATTTATAGCCATTCAGATAATAATCTGCCTTCCTGTTTTTGCTACCAAAGTGCAGTTTGGGCCTCGTGTGGTTTGCAGCTCACAGAGAAGCCCTGGGAGCCATTTGTTGCAGTTAAGGTTCAGGAGAAATCCTTGGAAGATGAGAAGGTAGCGGAAGGTCGTTGGTTCCGTGGTGGAAGCAGTTAGGGCTCAGAGAAGCCCTAGGAGCTATTTATAGCTTGCTGCAGCCGAGAGACTAGAGTATGGAGAAACCCTGGGGCAGGACCAGCTTAGTGAAGCTAGCAGTCTGCAAAAGAGTTGGAAATGAGCGGCACTTAGAGGTGGGAGTGCGGCTTTGTAAATCCCATGGAACGCAGTCTCAGGAGGAGAGACTGAACCATCGTGAGGTGAGCAATCCTTGAGGGAGCCAGAGTCTGAGCTGCTTTTAAAGGAATTCTCAGGCTAGATCTTCAAAAGTGAAGATTGCGAATCTCTCGCAAGGGCGACAGAGTTTTAATGAGATCTTGTGGCACTAACGTCTTGCTGGGTTGCTGAGAAATCGTGGGATCTGTCGTGCTTGCACCTGCCATTTAATTGTGCAGTGTGGTGTGTTCAACCATAGTTTGCCTGTTAATTCAAATTTACCTCATGTTGATTTTAAATGAAGTACAAAATAAATATTATAAATTGTTTCACTTTTATGACTTTGTATTTATTTCGTAATTTATTTTGTTTGTTTAAAGCCGTAGAATCTTGTGGCTTTATTCTCTAGTAAGTACCTGGGATTTCGGACTCTGTCTACTTTAAACAAAATGTCACTGGTCCCTAACCAGATCATAACACAAGTAAGACTGTATCACAAAAGTATTAGGCAATAACCATCTTCAATAAGACAAAGCCTAACAACCTCCCCTTGACATTCACTGACATTATCATCGCCGGCATCCCCACCATCAGATTTAAGGGGGTCAACATTGACAAGGAGGTCAATTGGACAAGCCAAGTAAATGCTACAGTTACTACAGGTCAGAGGCTGGGTATTCTACAGCGAGTGGCTAACTTTCCAACTCCTAAAGCCTCTCCACTACCTACAGGTCACAAGCCAGAAGTTGATGGAATACCTTCACTAAATATCCACTTCCTTCATCACCAGCGTACCATGACTGAAGTGTATATTATCTATAGGATGCACTGAATCAATACACCAAGGCTTTTTGAGCAACAAACGCAACGCACGACCTCGAGAAGGACAAAAACTGCAGGTGCTTAGGAACACCTTCACTCCCAGGTCCTCCCTCAATTTACACAGCATCCAGGCTTAGGCATAGATCACAGTTCCTTCATTGCCATCGGGCCAAAATCCTGGAACTCTTTACCCATCAGCACCATGGACTGCAGCAGTTCAAGAAGCTGGTTCACCACTACCTTTTCAATAACAATTAGAGATGGGCAATAAAGGCGAACCTTGCCAGGAACACCACTTCCCGAGAACTGGAAAAAAAACATCATCGTGAATTCTATTTAAAACCCCTCAATTTTGTTTAATACAGGAGACCAACAAAAACAACGCGGATCAATCCTCAAATGAAGCACCATCAACATCAGAGACCACAACACAACAACTAAATGGAATCAAATTAAAAGGACAACAAAAATCTAATGAGAGAGAGGAACATAGAACAAAAAATAAACCAGTCAATCTTGGTGGCATAATGGTATTGTCACTGGACTAGTTTTCCAGAGACCCAGGGTCTGGGGATTCGGGTTCAAATCCCACCACAGCAGATGGTGGAATTTGAATTCAATAAAAATCGGGAATTAAAGGTCTGATGACAACCACGGAACCATTGCTGATTGTTGTAAAAAACAACATCTGATTCACTAATGTCCTTTAGGGAAGGAAATCTGCTGTCCTTTCCTGGTCTGACCTACATGTGACTCCAGACCCACAGTAATGTGGTTGACTCTTAAATGCCCACTGAACAAGGGCAATTGTGGATGGACAATAAATGCTGGCCTAGCCAGCGATGCCCACATCCCATGAACAAATAATTAAACCAAGATTACAAGAATACCAGGATTAACAGCGTATCCATCATTCACAAAACATCAATTGAAAAAATCTTTGCTGGGTTAGGCGGAGAGAAAAAAAAACAAGTAGTTCAGTTGTGCCTCACTAAGAGAATCTCATAGAAACCACTTTGATGTTTTCTGGGTACTTACAGTAAGGGGGTTAACAGTAACCAAAAAATTATTTGTGCCCTGAATCAGCTCATCTAATGTTTGGCAGTAGGGATGCAAAGAAGGGATTTCAGAGCACGTTGGACATGAAAGTGCAAGGGAAAATGGCCAGGATTGTGCACCAAATTGTTTCCATTGACTCTTATTGGAACTAGGCTCAGTTTATGTCCCTCAAGATTAAATAATCTACTGGCAATCACAATCTAGGTTCGCACATGAAGAATGGGTATTTCAGTGAGGTATTAGAAAACAAGTAGCACCCATAGATCCACAACCCAACACAATCAATATATAGAGGAAAAGAGGGGAGCAGAGAAACTTGGGTGATAAAAAAAAATGGCGGGATGGGGGTGGGGCAGGTTGAAAGAACTACACATCCATAGTCCAGATACATTTACCCAAAAATAGGTATTTTCAATCCTACTTTTGAGAGAAAATTTTAACTATGGGATAGTGTTCCTTTTAATTGCTAGCATAGAGATGAGTGCCATACATGCCTTCTCAAATGGAAGAAAGGATAAAAATTATAACTTTCTGAAATACTGCAATTAATAGGAAAAGCTTCATCTCTAGTTCTAGCCAATCATAAGTTGCTTTACTGAAGAAGCTTGCTGTATTCTATTTAGCCATTTACTGGTTCTGACAGCTGAACAGTGAATCAAAAGATGTATATCAAAAGATGTATTGAGTTTTCTTTAACAATTTTCTCTTCAATACTTGAAAACACAGCAGGGACTTGGGCATGTAAGATTTTGGAATCAATCTTCTCTTTACAAAACAGTTTTATTTCCATTTTTTATTGGCTCCCATTTCACCAAATAGTCTCGATAATTTAACTTTAACAAAATTACTCTGAAAACATCCAAATATCCCTGTATGACTGACATTAAATAAACAAGTGGCACCAATTGATCACTTCCTCATAGCTGTTATACCACAAATTTCATTTCAGCTTGCTTCACATTGATGCCAAATTTATGATGTGAATCTGGAGTTAAGAGCTCAACCGGGCTCTAAAGCAAAGCAGATTCATTTGGCCAAGAGAGTCCCGTTTGAGCGGAGTCCTCAAGTCTGGATCTTTATGCTCCTGGCATGGAGTAATGTCCACCAGGACGCCTCAGGAATTCAGACACACAGCGCTCCATAATTTTCAATCAAATACACGAATAAGAAATCGAGGGAGGCAGCCCCAACTGTCATGAAAACATGCTTTATGTCAAATAATGATTTTTAATCCGCTGCTAGAAACTCGAGCTGAACTTTTAAAAACTGAGACTTTTTAAAACAGAGACAAAGAGTGACTTGAGCTTGCAGCCAAAGATGACTACCCAATTTGCATCACTGTACCCTCCACATGCCAAAGCACTGAGATGGAGACACCAAGTCTACAAAGACCCATCAAGGACAATGGCCTCAGGAGAATATGGGTACATATCCTGTCCCCATTAGCAAGGCATCAAGGCAATCACCTTAGATATTCAGCTAGGGTGCCCAGACATGAACTCAGGAAGCTACAATGGAAGTATGCTTTAAATCCAATCACTAGAACAATGGAACCCTGGCGGAGAGACGGAATTCCCAGACCACAAACTGATTAAGTTACAAGAGGAATACACTAGTGATGACCGTGTTTGAATCATTGGGTGACAGTCATGTGACAGACCCACCCAGCGTTTTAAGCTTCTGCTTTCTCTGCACGAAGAGGCTAAGCAGCTGAGACGCTGATGAGAGAAGACCCGGCTGGGGTCCCTCCTTCCTCCCCAACCCAATTTACAAGCTTTGGAACCCTGTTTGCTGACCATGACCACTCACGGAGGCCCCTGCGGCAGACAGAGATTTCTTGAAGGAAATCAACCCCACGCTACTGTCTCCAGGAGAACAGCCAAATCAGCCATCAAGATCTTTAAATTGCCTGATGCCAGAAGCATTGGGACCACTTGAGGAAATTCTCAAGAAGAACCAAATTCAGCCCGAAGCCAGCCAAGTTGCCAGTTGCCACAGATGTATACCCCCTTTTATTTCTCTTAATTCAATTAATCTATCCTGTGAGAGAGAGAGCGAACTCATGTGCATGCAAAAATCGGAGCATATTGTATATTTTTTTTCACTAAGATTAGGTTAAGTATAATAAAGTTAACCTTTTTCTTTGTTAAAACTCAAGAAAACTTGATTGATTCTTTTATGACCACCACATGTAAACAGTTAAACACTCACTGAATTGTCAAGTATATCCTTTTGAAAAAAATCAAAAAAACAAGGGAAATGGAGTTGAAGCCCAAGATCAGCCATGATCGAATTGAATGGCAAAGCAGGCTCGATGGGTCATATGGTCTATTCCTGCTCCTATTTCTTGTGTTCTTGTGAGGAGAGCCATCTGAGCCCTCACCTGATCATAACACAACCAAATTTCTGACCCACAATCCCAGAAGGTGAAGTTCTGGATCAGTGGTACAAATAAAGTCACCCCCTCCAACTGTAGTATATGAGTCAAGCAAAAACAGAACTGTGGATCAAATGCACTCAAATATTTCAATCAGAAAAACAGTAAAAGTGTACTGTACGTTTATCTTCACAAACATGTTCATGTCTGGGAATGGGGTGGCATAGTGGGTTGAACAATGACCTTTCACTTCTGGGGCCTGGCTTCAAAGCCATTCCAGACTGATGTGATGAAAGTCTTCCCTTTCTGATAGGTGACAGGCTCTTATATGAAATAGGTTAGTTGGGAATAGGTCTACAGCACAATACACCCCCTCAATTTGGCATTAATTGGCCCTGGCTAATGCTCTGGAGATGAGTTCAAATCACACTGCGGCAGCTGAGAGAATTTAAAATTCAATTAATTAATAAATCTAGAATAAAATGCTAGTCTCACTAATAATGATCTTGAAACTATCGGATTGTCGTAAAAATTCATCTGGTTCACTAATGTCTTTCAGGAGAAGAAATCTGCTGTCCTTACCTACTCTGGCTCACATGTGACTCCAGAACCACAGCAATGTGGTCGACTCTTAACTGCCCTCTGAAATGGCTTAGCAAGCCACACAGTTCAAGAGCAATTAGGGATAAGGAATAAAGTTAGCCTTGCCCGCAACGCTCACATCCCAAGAACAGTTAAAAACTCATTGGCTATCTTACTCAGAGAGACTTTGGTGAGAAATGGGGAAACAAGACATCATAGTGATGTAACAGTAATGGTAGAGGGAGCTTCACTCTGTATCTAGACATATGACACTGACCTGAGAATCTGATGCTGTTAACGAAATGAGAAGGCTTCTATTTCCCAGCACTGACATCTCTCATGCTAATAAGCATTATCAATTTTTTCTAATTTAAAAAAAGGCTTTTAATGTCATAATCTACCTTTCTCTAACAATTTTATAGTTTTCACTATAAGATTGCACTGTGACAACATATTTTTAATTCACATTGTACATTACATACTTTAGATTTTTAAAAAACATAGAAAAAGGTTAATTTTTTTCACTTTGTATATGTACAAGATAAATAACATCATTGGAGAAATGAAACTGTCAATAATTTAGCAGCATGGAAAGCGTAAAAAAAAATTCAATTTACAATTTTGTACTCGCAGACTTAAAATTATCCATACTAAAAGACTTCACGCCATTTATATTGTGACAAAATTAAACGAAAAATCTTTGTGGTTCATCTCTCTGCAAAATAATAAGTAACTTTATGAATGTAAAACAAATCAAAAATACACCATACTGTAGCAAGCATATCTGCAAATTCAATTTAGCAAATGGTCTGGGAACCTATTTGCCATCTCCTTATTGTTAGACCAGTAACAATGAGATTTTACAAGGAAAGAAATGACAAATTATTCTGCATGGGAACCGGTCACTGGTGCAGTGTCACAGGGATCAGTCATCACTCATCTGGATGAAGGAGCCAGGGAACTGTACACAAGTGTGTGGATGATGCAAAAGCCTGGAATTTCCTCAAAGAAACTTGCACATTGTTCCATCTTTAAAACAGAATATTGCATCCGCCAGTGGCCTCCAGAGATTGATACACACGAGATTCTCCGATTTGCTTGTTTACACACCCATTGGTGCAGACATTGTTGTAATGCCATTGTAAACAGCTGAATGCCCAGTAAACTACTGTACAGATTTTCTAAAGACAATTTAGCCTATGCTCTTCAGCAGCAGGCTGGGGTACAAGCAGGTAAGAGGAGGAACAACGTTCAGCTCTTTAACTTCATTCTCAAATAACTTCACTGCATTTATAATCAATATTTTGATAATACTTGGATATAATCAAGAACATTCAAGCACCACCCATGTCCAGAGTAGGGTAGGGCATGGCACCAAGCCAGAGAAAAAAAATACAAAACTTGACTTATTCAGACTTCCAAAGGCACAGAAGGCAGAATGAACAGTTACCTGAGTGTGGGTGCCAACAGGTTACCCAGAATTATCAGTCATGTCACCTGAAAAGAGGTGGCACCAACACTGACTGGCAGCTCCCTCAACCCCAAACAGTGCATAGGACATTCTCCATCCTCAGCAAGGCAGGCTATATAACACACTGCACATCACCCTTCTTTGTCCAAGCTGGGCACCAGAACAAACTTCAGCCTCTTAAAGCAATTCACTCTTCACAATGCTTTCTGATCAACAGCCATTATTAGCCTAAAATTCCCCCCTCTACTTTAACAGCCTCTTACGCCACATTTTTAAAAATTGTTCACGGGATGTAGGTGTCACTGACTAGGCCAGCATTTATTGCCCATCCCTAATTGCCCTCAAGAGGTGGTAGTGAGCTTTCTTCTTGAACCGCTGCAGTCCATGTGGTGTAGATATAACCACAGTGCTGTTAGGGAGAAAGTTCCAGGATTTTGACCCAGTGACAGTGAAGGAACAGAGATGTAATAACAAGTCAGGCTGATGTGTGGCTTTGAAGGGAACCTGCAGGTGGTGATGTTCCCATGCAACTGCTTCCCTTGTTCTTCTAAATGGAAGAGATCATGGGTTTGGAAGGTGTTGACAAAGGAGTCTTTGCAAATTGCTGCCGTGCAACTTATAGTTAGTACACACTATTGACGTGGTGTTCCAGTGGTGGAGGAAGTGAATGTTTAAGCTAGTGGATGAGGTGACAATCCAGAGAGGTGATTGTTCCTGAATGGTATTGAGCTTCTTGACTGTGGTTGGAGGTGCATTCATCCAAGCTTGTGGAGAGTATTCCATCACATTCCTGATTTGTGCCTTGCAGATGGTGGGCAGGTTTGGGATATCAGGAAGTGAGTTACTTGTTACAGAATTCCCAGTCACTGACCTGTTTGTGTAGCCAAAGTATTTATATGGCTGGTCCAGTTAAGTTTCTGATCAATGGTGACCACCCTCTCACCTCAGGATGTTGATAGTGGGGGATTCAGTGATGGTAATGCCATTGAACATCAAGGGGAGATGGCTAGATTCTCTCTTGTTGGAGATAGTTATTGCTTGACATTGCGTGGCACGAATGTTACTGGCCACTTATCAGCCCAAGCCTAAACGTTGTCGAGGTCTTACTGGCAGACATTCAACCTCTGGTTTTACCCTTACTCAATCGCACATCTTGCAGGAAAATTCACTGCATTTTACATACCACAGACAGGCCACAGGAGGGAGCTCCCCAACCTTAGTAGCTCATCCACTTTGAGAAGGCCGTGCAGCTCATGGAGAGGCACATGGCTCTTGTTGTTGGAAATGGTGAGGTCAGCAACACCATGCTAGCACCAGGTTACCGACTGAGCACCTGCACAGTTGGCCTGAAAACCCAGTGAAGCCTCTCACGGTACAACCTCCAACTACTATTGTTGTCTTCCTAGTCCTATGGGGATGATATGCAGCCATTCTTGGTTTCTACCCTCCTTTCCTGAAGACTTAGCGCAGGAGCAAGTGGTACAGAAAGAAGAAATTTATGAAAACCAAACCACCCAGAGTAGCAGCTGCATGATGCTGAAGTCTCTCAAGACACCAGTACATTCCAGGTCTTCATAACACTGTAGCAGTGGCACACCAAGTAGCAAAGTGTAATGTAACAGGGGACCCCCACCAACACCCCCGCCCCTCCCCTCAGTCCCACAAATAAAACAACCTCCCACAATCGTGGGACTCAGGTGTCACCTACAAGAGGCATAAAAGATGTTTTAAAAAAAGGCAATTGAAAGCACCCAGGGAGTTCAGTGCAAAAAGCATCAGGGTGATTTTGCGCACTTAGGAATTCACTGTAATAAAATAGAACATGGTGCTTTTATTTCTGATGGAAGTTAGATTAGCACAAGGTTGTACTTGCATGCTGCTGCCCTCACTGTTGCGATGATTTTGGCATGGGAGGGTAGGTAAAAAGGGCTGCTATGTTTTCATATGGCAGGGCGAGTAGCGTTCTTTCAGAATGACCTTTTATTGGCAAGATGACGGGTGGATAGAAACCCACCAGTGTGGTATAAAAGAAAATGGCCAACAGGAATGTCATGACAGACCGTAGGTAGGTGTTGGAGAGATCCAAGGAATCTGCCTGGTCTAGAAAGGAACAGTGCAAATTTACCAAAATGATGCCAGGGCAAGTTGCGTAATCTTGACTTGTATTGCTTTTTGAGGGATGACCTAATAGGGGCTTTAAAATGTTAAAATAATTCAATAGGATAGGTAGAAAAAAACTTCCCTTTTGTGAGGGAAATCCAGAACTGGAGCAAACAATTGTAAAATTATTCAGGAGTGAAAATCAAAAAGTACTTTTTCAAATCTGGAAATTTGGAACTCAGTCCCCAAAAGGCAGTATTGGGTAGGCGTAACTTAGCCAATGGTGCTTAAACAGGCACTCTGGGTACTCTTGTCAGGCCAATGCCAAGCGTGAGTACACCATGCAATCTGTGGAGGTGCAGAAAAACCTAATTGTTATAGTGCATGGATCCCTGAAGGTGCAATGCTACAAAAGAAAATACAGTACGAGGATGAAATAAAAACCAAAAGTACTGGAAATACACAGCAAGTCTGACAGCATCTCTGGAGAAAGAATTAATGATTCAGGTCGATCACCTTTGGTCAGAATGTTCTGGCAAAAGATCTTATGATCAACCTGAAACTTAAACTCTGTTTCCCTCTCCAGAAAAGCTGCTTGCCCTACTGAGCATTTCCAGCATCTTTGGCTTTTATTTCAGAATCCCAGCATTCACAATACTATGCTTTTGTACAGCTCGAGAAGAGATCAGAACATTTAAAAGCAAAACAAAAATAAAAATGTACAACGAGCTTAGAGAGCTGGGACTTCATACACTCTTGGAAGCATACTGTTCAAACAGGTCTCATTGAAGTTTTTAAAATAATGAAAACATTAAATTTGGTCCATGTAGGCAGGCTATTTGAGGTGGTGGGGTGGCACAGGACATAAGTATAGGTTACACAAGCATTGAACTAGGATCTAGATGTCAGCTGGTATTTTTGACAGAAATGTCGACTTATGGAACAAGTTTTATTTCAGGCAACGATTTGGTACATTCAGGAGTTACCGATACTGCAAATTAAATCTAGGTGATGTTGGGTGGGGGAATGCCTCTCCATAACATCATATCCTCTTCAGGGCCCGCACTGAATTGGTCTCGAGTTCTGGGCCGGGTTTTTTCGTCAATGTGGTTGGTTGGGGATTCTGGACTGCATTATTGTGTATCATGTTAGTTTGAGACAGACTGGCTGAAGCGGCCCTTTTCACGTCCTTCCTCTTTGCGCGTTGACTAATAGTTCATAAATACAACCTGAAAGTAGTGAAATTGGACAGGACATAACCCCCTTCACCCTAAAAAAAAACTTGCATGACTATTTATACAAAATACTACTGATTATGCGTCAAACTGAAGGGGCTGGGTAAGAATGACGTTTAATAGCTCACAAAGCCCCTTCAGCACACAAGTGTCTTTTGGAAAGAATGAAACGTGTACGGCTCCACTTCTATAGAAACACCTGAATAGACAATATTCGCTTGCAATTTCAGAGGAAACACAACTTTCGCTTTTTTAATACATATCTAAACAGTAACGTGTGTAGAATTCTTAATGCTACTAACCTGCAAACCCGCGCACCCTCTGTCTGTCTGAACCCGGAACCGGCGCTCGAGCTTCCTGCCCAGCTCTGATTGACAGCTGCCGCCTCCGCTAATTCCAGAGCAGCAGCAAAGCCCACCCCCTTCCAGCTGATCCTGCAGTAAAGATTCCTTTACTGTGTTTGGAGTAAACCATTCATTTCATTCCCTGAAATCTCGAAATTGCAATTTTAAAGAAAACGCTACAAATAACCATCAGCCAGGAATCGCAAGCTACAAACGAGCACAATAAATCGCTTTAAGCTAGCACAGCTACTTGTCCTTGTGGGTGGGTTTTTGTAGGTCAGGTTATATTTGGAATGATAAAAGCAAAAAACTGCGGATGCTGGAAATCCGAAACAAAAATACCTGGAAAAACTCAGCAGGTCTGACAGCATCTGCGGAGAGGAACACAGTTAACGTTTCGAGTCTGTATGACCCTACACCAGAACTAAGGAAAAATAGAAAAGAGGTGAATATAAACTGGTTTAAGGAGGAGTGGGACAGGTAGAGCTGGATAGAGGGCCAGTGATAGGTGGAGATTGCCAAAAGATATCATAGACAAAAGGTCAAAGGGGTGTTGACGGTGGTGATATTAGCTAAGAAATGTGCCAATGGCGACATTAAGGGTAGAAAGCAGGACGAGCAAGGGACAGATAGCCCTAGTGGGGGTGGGGTGGGGGGAAGGGATCGAAATAGGCTAAAAGGTAGAGATAAAACAATGGCTGTTCCTCATCATCCCTGTGTCCTTTTGTCTATGACATCTTTGGCAATCTCTTTGCCTCCACCATCACTGGCCCTCTATCCAGCGCTACCTATCCCACCCCCCTCAACCAACTTATATTTCACCTCATTTCTATATTTCTTAGTTCTGGTGAAGGGTCATACGGACTCGAAACGTTAACTGTTTTCCTCTCCGCAGATGCTGTCAGACCTGGTGAGTTTTTCCAGGTATTTTTGTTTTTGTTATATTTGGAATGGCCGTTTTCAGCACATAGTTACTCTGGACTTTATACAATTGCTGTTTTGGAGAAGTTTGCAGGACTGCGTTGGATTTTTTTAAAGGAAAAATGTGTGTGAAAAAAGAGATGAGAAAAATATACAAATGCCACATTTGTAATTCACTAAAGGAATTAAGTAATTAGTTGTTTTTTCACATTATATTGACACTAGTGAACAGCTTGGGATTTTAGGGCAATCTGAAAGCTTTTGCAGCAATTTTTCCAGTGCAGGTTCATAAAATTAGAGATTTATCAAATTCATTAATTTTACATCTTGCCATGGAGGGATTTGAACTCACAACATTTGGTTAGAACTATAGCCACTCAGTTTCTGTTGAAGGATCGTGAGGACTCGAAACGTCGACTCTTTTCTTCTCCACCGATGCTGCCAGACCTGCTGAGTTTTTCCAAGTAATTCTGTTTTTGTTTTGGATTTCCAGCATCCGCAGTAGTTTTTTTGTTTTTAGCCACTCAGTTTTTTGTACTTGTACTTGGAGATGATGGTGTTTCTATTACATTTTTGTTTTTGTCGTTCTTCTTGGTGTTGTTACATGGCTGGAAGATGACATCAAAGTAAGCTTGGTGTGTTAGTGCATTGTATCCAGTAAATGGTACATGCAGTATACTGGTAGCATACAAATTAGGAGCAGGAGTAGGCAACTCAGCCCCTCGAGCCTGCTCTGCCATACAATAAGATCATGGCTAATCTAATTGTAACCTCAACTTCACATTCCCACCTACCCCGATAACCTTTCACCCCCTTGCTTATCAAGAATCTATCTACCTCTGCCTTAAAAATATTCAAAGGCTTTGCTTCCACCACCTCTTGAGGAAAAGAGTTCCAAAGACTCACAACACTCAGAGAGAAAATAATTTCCCTCATCTGTCTTAAATGGGTGACCCTTTATTATTAACCAATGACTCTGGCAGGGAAGAGGCCTTAGCATGGGCCAGACACAGCAGGGGTGCAAGTGAGGCCCTCATTGCCACCAGATTCCATGAGGAGGATGACAAGTTGCAGTGAGCACTCTCTCGGACAAGTGACCTCTATCATAGGCCAACATTAACACCAGCATCACTATTCCTCTCATTTCAACCATGCACTTCAATATGAGAGGGAATAGTTACACATCAGGCTCACATTGTCCTGATCCTTTGAAGGATGATGAAGTCTTGGGAGCATGTGTCCTTGTTGAGATGAGGTGCTAACTGGAGGAAGGCATTCCAGAATCAGATGTCAGAAGGTGCTGCCTCTTCAAGCATCTCCAGCATCCTAGTCGCAGCTGCAGCCTACAAGAGCCAGGAACTGTTCCACTGTTCACAGTGAACTTGTAGCTGTATGTCTTCAATCTGGCAAAGCTCCTCAAAGAGATCCATTTCCCACAACAGGACAACACATTCTGTGAAACCTTGATGGTGAAACTGATAGGTGACACTGGGCCATGGCATGCTAGCCTACTTTTATTCTCACCTTACTTTGCATGTGGACCACCTGAGGATGATGACGTTCAACCATTTGCGTGCCAGACATTAAAATGCCTCCCCTTTAAGTTGCACATTGTGCCCTCAAGGCCAACACTGGCCCTTGCGATCTCCAAAATTCTCACACACCATGAAGCCCTCAAGGTCAGAAGTTGTTGATAATAAAGAGCAGACTTCAGCCTCAGTACATCCTCGCTCCTATCCCACTGCTCCCCTCAACATTGTCTAAAGCTACCATGTGTGCTTCCAGAGCATGCTCAAAAGATCTAGTGACTGTGAAATATCACCATTAGCAATTAGCATCACTCATCTCAGCAAGCGTTTAGGTGATGGAACGCACAGCGCTGCATCCCAACATCGTGACAAGAGACTTATGGCCGCAATCCAGGCAATTACAGATTGAGAAATGCTCAAAGTTGTAGGTTCAAGCACCAGGGCTGAGAGGGGCAGAGCTTTGGCACGTTGAGGTGGCAAGGTCCTCCTGCTTATTGGTGAACTTAGCAGATGTACACTTGGAAAGTCAGAAATGCAGTTGTAAGACAGCAGCGCACACGAGCTCTGAATATGGGCTCATAGCATGAAAGCCCTGCTGGAAGACAGAGAGCACATGGAGCTACACACCACCTGATCCTTCTCCATGCGTAAACACATCTCTCCTTGTACACTACACCTTCACCTTTCAAGAATGCAGACAAAATAGGAGAACACCTTTGCCTCAATCTTACACAGCCAAGAATAAACATAATATGACCCTGGAGAGCATGTGAACGAGGTTCTTTCCGCAAGCACACTTCACATTAAGGTCGAGGCATCACTGACATCGAGAGTGATCTGAAAAAAGGTGATATGGAAGAACCCTACATAGATGGAAGGCCTATGATAGTGACATCTGAGATAAGTGGTGGGAGGGATGATGGTATCACACCTGATTAACAGCAACACAACTCATCATAAAAAGGAGGCATACACAAGAGGAAATGTGAAATGGGTGTGATTCTATTTACAGTCGTGAATGTTATATACATGTTGTGAACAACTGTGCCACCGTTGTGCTCGTAAATCTTTTTAGCTATCCTAACCCTACCACTAGGTCTTGGTGCTTACCGACATTCACAGGAGAGGCAGAGGCAACCTGCTGACTGCTATGACCTGTTGTCTGAAATGACTTGGGCCGGCATCCTATGGAGGGCCAAGACTTAGAGGACACTGGTCTGCTTTGGGTGTCCTGCTGTGGGGCAGGTGCACCCTCCTTGACCTGTGGAGCTGGAGGTGATGGGGTCACAGGAAGAGGATATTGGGATTGGCCGGGCAGTCCCGAGTCACCTGGGTGGATGGCTCCTGGGATCTCGAGCTGCTGGTCCTCCTCCCTGTGGATGCTCAAGGGCTCCTGCCTGACTCCTTGAGGAGAAGGGGCAGCTAGAGTTAAAGCTAGGTGTCCTGTCCCCCACCTCTTGGGTAGCCACTGATAGATGCCACCATTGGCTACAGCAATGAAGTGCTGCTCCTGCAACGGTACAGACCAAGGTCCCCATGGCGGCCACCATCCTACCAGTGTTGGCCTTGGTGCATTGGCATGCCGGCACTATCAACTCAGATTGAATGCGGACGGATTTCTCCATCATTCGTTGCAATTTGAAGAATGCAGCTGACATCCCTTCTTGATGGTCCTGTGATTGTCGTTGGATCTCTTGCAACTGATTTAGGATCGAGTCCGGAGGCTTGTCACCTGACTCACACTCAGCAGGATCCCAGCCTCCAGCAGTCCTCCGAGTGCCTGCGGCCTCCGATGTCCCTGTGTCCGCCCACTGTGGGCTAATTGTGTAATTTTGGCCACTCCACCCCCAGTCTCCCTTCCATTGTGTGCAAGCTTGTCCTGCATATAGACAAATGGCGATTGTGAACAGGAAGCATGCCAGCGTAGGTGATAAGGATGCCTGCCATGTGTGGGTAGTGAGTGCAGCCATAGACAAGATGAGGATGCAAACTGCAGAGGGTGTGAGGCCGGATGGATATGTGAAGGTGTATGTGAGGGTGAGTGGTGACGCCCCTTGAGCTGGCAGCGTGTGAGATGCCAGTGAATGTGTGATGGGCTGGTGAGTGTGTGAGTTGAGAGTAATGAGATGGTTGACTTACCCTGGCAGCACGGATGAGAAAATACATCCTCTTTCTGCAGTGGGCGGCTGACCTCTTCTGTGCTGCATTGGCACTGACCACCACTGCCACTGCTTCCCAAGCTGGAGTGGTGAGGTTGGTGGACCCCATCTGGCCATCAAGGTGGTAGAGGACATTACTGCAAGCCTCAACTGCATCCAGCAGGCATTCCAGTCAGGTGTCACTGAATTTCGAAGCACCATGCTTCTTCTGTTTGAGAGCCATGTCTTCCTTGGAGCAGTCCTGGGTTGCAGACAATAAAAAAGCTGTGCACAAGTGCCATTTAAATATGGTGCCAGGAGTGAAGAAAGGGTGAGCTCACAGCCAGGATGGGCAAATCAGAGGCCGCCAGTCTGTGATCCAGAGTGTTTCCCGTTCATGCATAATTAATGTGGTGGGAATCAGGCGATACGGCACAAAAACCCACCATTGTAGCCAACGGATAGAATGCTGTTTTTCACACCCGCTGCCACTCTTAGTGCAATAAGGGGAAAATTCCAACCAATGAGTGGGTTTTTAAACAAGACATTTGAACCCAAAGGATTCAGTCAGTGTCAAAGTTAGAAACATGAACCATTAATCTGATATTAATAATATTAATAATAATAATATTAATCTGATATGGTAGTTCCACTGAAGCTAAGTTTAAACCTGAATGCAATGGTTTGTGGTCCTAACTAACTACAAAGGAAAAGGGATTGTCTGTTAGGGATGTTACAAGAGGATATCACATAGGTTGCAGTTTAGAAATTTCTGTTGGACCCCTGATCATCGCTTTTCACGACACAGAGACTTATAGTTTACTGCTGTTGTCCATTGGTTTGTCTCTAGTTTGTTCTGGCTTGCTTCTCCTCGTAGTACTGAGGATTAAATTCTGCTTTAAGCTTAACTTCAATTTGTGAGACTTAAAAATTCTTCTCACACCAAATCATAAAATGTAGCATTACATATGACTAGGGACACTATGGACAGAATATTTAGGTTAGCGTGTGGGCACGCGCCCGACCTGATCAGACGCAAAATTGTGCAGGATGATGTCGGGCGAGCATCCCGATGTCATCCCATGCTCACACGATATTTTGCTCGGCGCGTGCGTGCAAAAGTCAGAAGTGCACCCGTTGACAATTAAGAGGCCTATTGAGGTCATTAAAGTTGTAATTGTCTCCGATTTTTTGTGGCCCATCCAACCTTACATTTGGCAGACAGGCGAATTCATCAAGCGGACTTTACATTTATCATGAAACCTCATCCAAGGGTGGGATGAGGTTTCTATTATTAAATGAAAAAAAATAAAAATCTATGGACAGCAATTTTATCATGTATATGTTCAGGTGACTGATTGTGATGTTTGGACATTTTTCTCCTGATTTTACAAACTTTATTTAACTGTTTTCAAGCCTTCAGCTCCCTGAGGCAGCTCTCTGCTTTCAGGGAGCTTTCATTCAGCGCCCGATCCCACCCCAGCAGCACTGAGCATTTCAGTGCATGTTTCATGCTGGCTAGCCATTAATTGGCCAGCCAGCGTGAAATCACGGTCAGGGGCCAATTGCCAGTGGCAGTCAGTTCCCCGGCCGACCCCAGGCCCGTCGATCACACCCGCCCACAGACCTAAAATCCCTGCCCTATGATTCCAAATTGTGTAACTTCATATTCATCATATGCATCATAGAATTGGCATACATTACCTTGATAGATACCAGAAAAGTCTCTGCTCGATTTCTAAACTGTGTCATAAAATATAGAACTCCAATTTTAACTCAGAACTTGAATTGGTGGAGTGGTGGTGCTACTGCTGGAAGCATAGGTGAGAAACCCTCATGATGCTGTCAACATGAGACCCGCAATTTTAACTCCTGGACCTCATTTTAATATAATTGACGGACTGCCCTCCTAGACACATTGTGAATTGGGCAGCCTGCCCACACAACTCATGCAACTTCTGACACAACAGCCAAGACTGACTTAAAATGGAGCCGCATCTCTTAAATCAAGCTGGAATCCCTGCATGCATTTTCACTGTGCAACTCTGTACAAAATAAATTAGTTGAACGCTCGGCCCTCCCACCCCCCAATTTTCAGATGCTTCTCTGAAGATCATAGTAGAGAAAGTCAAGTCAAGGAGAAAGCAATTTTCCCTAGAGGCTGTGAGAGCATCCCTTAGGCCCAAACATGGGTGGCTGAAAGAGATGGTGAAGTCCTCTCCCAAATCTACTGAGGAGAACAGAGGTGAGGATGTCATAGGCTCAGCCATGGAAATAAGACTACTAACCTCACATAAGCAGCTATACAGGTATTGGGAGGCCTGCCAAGGAGTTTCAGTACCATGGCTCAGAGTGTGAAGGGGTTCGCTTTCAGCCTCTGTGGTGTCATCTCCCATGGCATCAGCACGCTGCAATCTATCCTGTCATGTGCTCATCTCCAGGTTTGCTGCAACCCAGTGCTCACAACAGGAGTCTATGTTTGCAAACTTTGGAGCTTTGGAAGATCAGAAGACTGCCATGTAGATTCTGTGCTCCACCTTGCAGAGACAGGTGCCTATCTTGGACAGATTATGGACCAAGTAGATAGGGACTTTGAAGGAATAATTTATATTTTGCAGTCTGTTTTCCTTCAGATGAATGGAAATGCTGAGCCCCAGGCGTGGCAGTGGCATAATAAAAATGGTACATGTTGACCTCTTTCAGGATGTTGGCACATCTGCTCCTTCACTACTCCCTCAATCAATACCTGACATGGTACCAGCAAGTCACCTTAGCTAGAATGCCAATATTTAATGATCTACAGCTGAGCCTTCATAATCTTAAGCATAAAGAGTTACCAACCATGAGAATGTCAAGAGTCCCAATGTGAGGAATAGCTGCCTTTCTCCAGCTTTGCTGAGGCAACTAGCAGAATCTCTCTGAGGAGTTCTAGAATTAGTAAACCTCTTTAAAGAAAAACACTTCAGGTTGGTCACTGGGGTGAGAAATGAGTGGAAAGCAATTACTATGCTTGCCATTAAATGGATCACC
This sequence comes from Cetorhinus maximus, assembly GCF_964194155.1. Lineage (NCBI taxonomy): Eukaryota > Metazoa > Chordata > Chondrichthyes > Lamniformes > Cetorhinidae > Cetorhinus > Cetorhinus maximus. The sequence continues at coordinate 110,303,517 of NC_135880.1, forward strand.
CTTATCACAGTTAGCACTTTGTTCTGTAGTGTGGTTTAGTTGAAACATCTGATTCTTTGTTTTCAGTGTGCAGTTGATATACAAGTCTTCTGTATGGTTTCAATGTTCTTTAATATATGATGAAAGGAAGAGTGTAACCAGACAGCTAATTCAGAGCGGCTCTGCATATGTCCTGTGAACAAAATGACCACATCAGAAGAATAATTGAGATATATGAGCTGTTCTCTCCCTCACATGTCTTGCTGTAAGGCATTGATGTGAGCCTCCCTCCTCTGCTTGTTCCTCTCCTTCCTCCTGCTCTTTGTTGTCCAATGAGAACTGCTGCTGCTTGCCTCCTCCAAATGCAGGCCTCTCTGCAATGTGAGGGTATGCAGTCTGCAGCACACCACAACAATGCAGGATAATCTATCTGAGGCAGATGGTAGAAAGCCCTGACCAGTTGAGATACCGGAATTTCTGCTTCAGCATTCCTATGGCATGATGGCTTTATGGCTTTGATTATCATACAAACATAGCAATACAGCACAGAAGGAGGTTGTGTCAGTGCTGAGCTCTTTGGTAGAGCTATCCAATCCCACTGTATATCTAAGATAAAAGCAAAATACTGCGGATGCTGGAAATCTAGAACAAGAACAAAAATACCTGGAAAAACTCAGCAGGTCTGACAGCATCTGCGGAGAGGGATATGGTTAATTTTTTGAGTCTGAATGACTCTTCATCAGAACTAAGGAAAAATAGAAAAGAAGTGAAATATAAGCTGGTTTAAGTGGGGGGGGGGGACAGGTAGAGCTGAATAGAGGGCCAGTTATAGGTGGAGATTGCCAAAAGATATCATAGACAAAAGAGCAAAGAGGTGTTGACGGTGGTGATATTAGCTAGAAATGTGCTAATGGGGGCATTAAGGGTAGAAAGCAGGACGAGCAAGGGACAGATAGCCCTAGTGGGGGTGGAGTAGGGGTGGGGGGAGGATCAAAATAGGCTAAAAGGTAGTGATAAAACAATGGATGGAAATACATTTAAAAATAATGGAAATAGGCAGGGAAAGAAAAATGTATATAAATTATTGAAAAAAGGGGGATCGGAAAGGGGGTGGGAATGGAGGAGAGAGTTCATGATCTAAAGTTGTTGAACTCAATATTCAGTCCGGAAGGCTGTAAAGTACCTAGTCGGAAGATGAGGTGCTGTTCCTCCAGTTTGCGCTGAGCTTCACTGGAACATTGCAGCAGGCCAAGGACGGACATGTGGGCATGAGAGCAGGGTGGAGTGTTGAAATGGCAAGCGACAGGGAGGTCTGGGTAATGCTTGCAGACAGACCAAAGATGTTCTGCAAAGCTGTCACCCAGTCTGAACAGCTTCGGTCTGTCCGCAAGCATGACCCAGACCTCCCTGTTGCTTGCCATTTCAACACACCACCCTGCTCTCATGCCCACGTGTCCGTCCTTGGCCTGTTGCATTGTTCCAGTGAAGCTCAACGCAAACTGGGGGAACAGCACCTCATCTTCCGACTAGGTACTTTACAGCCTTCCGGACTGAGTATTGAGTTCAACAACTTTAGGTCATGAACTCTCTCCTCCATCCCTACCCCCTTTCCGATCCCCCTTTTTCCAATAATTTATATAGATTTTTCTTTCCCCACCTACTTCCATTATTTTTAAATGTATTTCCATCCATTGTTTTATCTCTACCTTTTAGCCTATTTCGATCCCCCCCACCCCACCCCCACTAGGGCCATCTGCTACTTGCTTCTCCTGCTTTCTACCCTTAATGTCCCCATTAGCACATTTCTTAGCTAATATCATCACCATCAACACCTCTTTGTCCGTTTGCCTATGACATCTTTTGGCAATCTTCACCTATCACTGGCCCTCTATTCCGCTCTACCTGTCCCACCCCCACTTAAACCAGCTTATATTTCACCTCTTTTCTATTTTTCCTTAGTTCTGGTGAAGGGTCATACGGATTCAAAATGTTAACTGTATCCCTCCCCGCAGATGCTGTCAGACCTGCTGAGTTTTCCCACTGTATATCTATGTTGTTTGTGAATGGTGGGTTTGCACAGGGCTATCATTAGTCTCATCTGTAGAAAGTATCCTTTTCCTTCCCCAGTAGCCATCCTGTCATATTATACACAAGGTCAGATTTTGGAGGGATGATAGATTTTCTCAGGATAAATGCACCATGGCAGCACCCTGGGTACCTTGCATCAACATGCATAATGTTGTTCCTGTGGTTGGCCAGATGTTGCTGGCTCATGTTCTGATGCCCTGATAGCAATATGTGTGCCAACAATGATGCCCTGCATGCCAAGGAAGACAGCTGCTGCTACAAACCCCTGAGTTTTCTCTTATTGTCAAAGTGAACTGGGAAAGGAGATAAAATACTCAGCCCCAGAAACAAAGCCTTGGTGACCTGTTTAATGTAGCTGTATACTGCAGACTGAGATATATGACTGATGTGCCCAGTCCAAGCTTGAAAGGAACCAGTGGTGAAGCACATAAGTGTTGTGGTTACTTTGACAACTACTGGCAAAGCATGCTCCCCTGGTCCATGAGGCAGCAGACCCTGTTGAGGGAAACTGCAGAAGCCTGCAACAGCCTTTTGAAGAAGTATAGCTTCTTTCTTTCTTGGCCTGTACACCCGGTGTTCTGGGTGTGGTCACCTTTGTTCAGCCTCTTTCACCTGTTGCCTTCTGATTGCTGAGGATATTGTTGCTGCTCCTCCACACCCTGGTGTTCCTCCAGCCAAATCAAACTAATAATTATACCCCATGATAAGCAAAAACAGCTTAGAGGGTAATAAGGCATAAACAAGTATCTAGAAACTGGAAACTCCTTGCAAACCAGACAGCAGAGATCCTATGACCCAGTAATCTGAGGCTCACTTTACAGCTTCAGAGCACCTAAGAGACTACTTGCACCAGGTTTTACTTGTGGTCCAGCACTGGCCAGAACTTCTACAATTTTGAGCTAAAATCCTGATAAAGTTATAACCATCATAGGACCCTGAATTAATTATATTCACAAGACTTCTGCTTATCTGTGGCTGGTGTCTGTCTCAAATGCAATATCGCTGAGGCTAAAATGGCAGTGGGTGAAATGGCTTATCAGCGGAATGGTGAGTACCTAAACACAGATTTAATTCTGCTCTGCTCCCTCCGATGATAATTCAGCTTCAGCCCAAATTAGTTGGCTGTTCTGCCTAATATGCCCTTCATTGTTCCAACACATGGTGTACGGGCTTGTAACCTCATAACTATCCCTGTTCTGCAATGTCAAAAGAGGAAAGATCTATTTAGTATGGGATTTTGCTCTCTTGGAGGAATGGTATGAATGTATACGAATGTATTTCCAATTGTACAGAATATGTAAGAAGTCATTAAATAAGGCAACATTATTTTCATTTATATAGTTGCAGTACTGTGAAGTAGTTGTTCCATTTCTTGGTTACTGTGAATATGTACCTTTAACTTGTTTTGTAGTAGTCAGTTTTATTGGCAGACACATGAACATGTTGGCTTAGGTAAGTTTTCCAATTTTTAAAAAATATTTAATCTCTTCTTCTGCGAGCTCTGTGGTGAACTCATTTAATAATATATCAGGGTCCAAGTCAAACATAATGTCCTTGAGCTCTATCCTTTCAATTTATAGTGTGAGTTATGTAGCAATGCTTTAATGTATATGTGTGTGGGTTTATGTGTTTAGATATTTATAGACTTGTGTGGCTCTGTGTGTGAGGTTGGTAGGAGAGAGGGAGGGGAGGAAGGAAGGATTCTATTGACTGAAGTGTATTTTCTCATTAAATCTGTCTGGATATAGAAACTTAGGTCTCTTTCAAGACATGTAATGATCACAGAGAAGCTATTAAAATGCAACTGAGAGAAATTATATTAAATGTCATGTTTTTCAGGAAGTATGTCTCGGTATATGGGCTAATAATGCAATCTTTGATGCCCATGGTGCTGAGGTTTAAGGCCTGTGATCACCTAAAAAAGCAACCCAGAAAGGCCTCAAGTGATTAGAGGAGGATGCTCCCTCACATCCTGGCAGCAATTTGGGGGGCATGTCTGTGAGCATGCCCAAACAACTTTTCTGATAAGCCCAGAAATAGCTATTGCTGGGATCTGTCTGTTAAAAAAAGTCTTCGTAGTCTTCTGTATGTTAACAGCAAGTCTTTGGGCCGTAACTTCCAGGTTCCAGGGCAGTGTAACTGAGGGGTATCCCCAACACCCCACCTTCAAAAGTTCCCAGGTAAGGTTTGCACGGCAATTGCCTGGGAAGTGCAAAGGTCCAATGGGCAATTGCCTTGCACTGGGAACTATTCAAAACTACAATTTAAATTGCAAACTTTGGATGGTTCCGACTATCTTACATCAATAGATACACAGAAAAAGTTAGAAGAATTAAAACCACTTCTGGGTAACTATTGTACAGACCCACACCGACCCCCCACGGGACTTCCACCATACCCCTGAACCTCCAGGGGACACCCCCCCACTCCAGGGTCACCCCGCACCCCTGACTTCTCCACCCCAGGACATCCCCAACCCCCTAGGCCTGACCCAACCTAACCTGACACCCCCAGCCCGCCGACTGCCCAAACCCACCCCCCCAGACTGACCGAACGTCCTCTGTGCCAACTGTCTGACCCCCGCCCCCCCAGACAGTCCAAACCTCCCCTTGACTGTCAGAACCCCCCACTGAAGGAGACCAACCCCCCCCCGACCCTTCCCCGCCTTCATGAGTGGCCAACCCCCATGCCTCCTCGAGTGCCTGACCCTCCTGCACCCTCCTTCCCAAGTGCCCAATTCCCCCGAGTGACCGGCCCAATGACAAAACCCCAACAAATTCTAACCACTTACCTGACAAACCTATCTTCCCCCTGGCTTGAAAGTGTCTGGGCCTTTAAACCTACCTGACTTATGGCAGCCGGTACTGTAAAAAAGGAAATGTGGCCTCCTTGTGTCACACTCTGAAGCCCTTGACAGAAAGCACTGCCTGCACTGTTCTCATCCTGCCTCAGTTGGAAAGATTTCAAGGTAAAAACCTCGGTAAAAAGCTAAACCGAGGTAAAAAAGGAGTGGAGTGGCAGTCCGACTCAGATTCCTTGCTGCATTTGGACATAGACTACTTCAGTATCTGAGGAGTTGCGAATGGCGTATGGTTCTGATTCTTGTTGTTGGCTTAGATGTTGGATTGGCATTTGGATGCCCTTTCATTCTTTTCTTCCATTGCTTTATGTTGCACCTCACCTGGTTAGTCTGGCTGTTATGTTGAAGTATGGTTGCTGTTACTCTCAACTGTTACTTCCGCTGTGGCAAAGATGGTATTCATCTCCTTGGCGGTGCTTTTTCTTCTTCTTTTTCCATGTGGATTGACCCTGTGCCTTTGTGACCTGATAAGCTGGACTGAGGATTGACTTCTGCCCCATGCTGTGTTCTCTCCCCTTAGGATTGTCATGTGTTGCTCACGTAGCTCAGACAGTGTAACTGGATTGCCTTGTCTAGGGTAAGATCATTTTTAGCTTGTAGGAGGTCAGAGAGCGAATCATCTGCAACCCCCACCATGATTCTGTCTCAGATGAGCTCAGACTTTAAATCTCCAAATGCACACCCCTCTGCCAGCCTTTAGAGATCATTCATGAAGGAAGCAATAGGTTGCCCAGGCTTTGGACTCTCTTATTGTATTTAGCTTCTTCCAATATTTTGTCAGATCTCAAGGTAAAATAAATGTTAAAGGATTTTAAAATTCCTCAAATTTGAGGGATGACTCATCTATACCTTGTCATGCAATGATGTCGTCTACAATTGGCCCAATTATGTAAAGAAGTATAATGCAAGCAAAATACTGTGGACGCTGGAAATCTGAAATAAAAACAGAAAAAGCTTGTCTGGCAGCATATGTGGAGAGAGAATCAGAGTCTGTATGATTCTCCTTCAGAGCTTAAGAGAAGTAGAAATGTGATGGATTTTATACTGTTTAAATGAGGGTGGAGCAGGTGGAGCAAAATAGAAGGTCAGGGATAGGTGGGAGCCCAGGAGAGGTTGACAAAGATGTCATGGACACAGGACAAAGGGAGTGTTAGTAATAGTACTAAAAACTAAAGAAGGTGCTGATAGTGGCATATCAGTACCTTCTTTAGTCTTTAATATTGCCATTAACAATCCCTTTGTCCTATGCCCATGACATCTTTGTCAAATTTCTCCTTAGCTCCCACCTATCCCATATACTCCCCTCATTTAGGGGCTTCTTTTAGTTCAGAATCCGTTGAAGACTTCCTTTTCCTTAATCTTTCAGCATTTTTGTGAGGAGGAGGGTATTTGATCTGGAGCTGCCACCATGTTGGGATGGTGTTGGTTACAGAATGTGTCTGTTAAAGAAGTTTCCGTAGTCTTCTGTATGTTAACAGCAAGTCTTTATTAACAACTATATATGGATATACAGTAAAGGGTACAGGTATGGAGCTATCTCCACCCTAGGTCTTATCACGTCCCTGGCCAACACCACACTGACTCTAGGACTGAGTCATGTGCCTTCTTACATCACTGTGTGGGTGGTACTGTACTCTGTCCCACATTAACCCTGTTTGTGCCAGACCCTTATACTACAACTATCACTGCTGAGAACAGGCACAGATGCCTCAGTTGTCTGCGAGTAGTCCCCACAGACAGAATTGAATGGCAAAAGGATTGATTGCTATTCAATTCTGGAACTCCTAATTTGCCTTTCCTGTATGCAGCCCGTTTCTTGTCCTACACAGCCCATGTGCACATTTTAAAGGGACTGTTTGTCTGCACCATTTTGTTCCCTGCTCATCACATTACAAGGCCATTCACAAATGCGCAGCTTAGGGGGAGCCCAAATATTTTCGGTGATAAGAGAAGTTTTTTTTTATTTTGTGGGCACCACTGACAAAGCCAACATTTATTGCTCATCCCCAATCACACTTGAGAAGGTATTGCTGAACAGCCTTCTTGGACCACTGCAGTTCATGTGGTTAAGGTACTCCTGAAAAATTATTAGGTAGGGAGTTCCAGAATTTTGATCCTGTATGATGAAGGCATAGCAGTATATTTTAAACTTAGGATATTACATGACTTAGAGGGGGTCTTTGATGTGGCACTGTTCCCATCCTCTTGCATCCTTTGTCCTTCTAGTTGGTAGAGGTCATGTGTTTGGGAGGTGCTGTCAAAGAAGCTTTGACAATTAGGTGACTGTTTAAGATGATGACTCAGGTGCTAATCAAGTGGGCTGCTTTGTTCTGGGTGATGTCGCACATCTTGCATATTGTTGGAGTTGCACTCATCCAGACATGTGGAGAATATTCCATCACAACCCTGAATTGTGCCTTGTAGATGGTTAAAAGACTTTGGGGAGTCCAGATGTGAAACAATTGCTGCAGAATATCCATTATCCAGCCTCTGGCCTGCCCTTGTATGCACAGTATTTCTATGGTTGGCGGAGTTAAATTTCTAGTCAATGGTAACCAGAGAGTGTTGGTGGTGGTGGAATTCAATGATTGTAATATTGTTGAATGTCAAGGGGAGGCTGTTTTGGCTCTCTCTTTTTGGAGATGGTCATTCTCTGGCACTTATGTGATGCCACTGTTACTTGCCACTTAAAAGCCCAAACCTTAATTTTGCACAGGTCTTGCTGCATACTGCTTAATTAAGTTGCAAATGGAACTGAACACAATGTAATCACCAGTGAACATCCCTATTTCTAACCTGTGATGCAGGCAAGTCTATTGATGAAGCAACAAAAGATGGTTAGGCCTAGGACACTACCCTGAGGAATTCCTGCAGCAATATCCTGGGGCTGAGATGATTGACCTCCAACAACCACAGCCGCCTTCCTTTGTGCTAGGTATGACTCCAACCAATGGAGAGTTTTCCCCCTGATCACCATTTACTTCAATTTTACAAAGACTCCTTGATGCCACATTTGGTGGAAGGCTGTCTCAATGTCAATAGGAGTCGCTCTCACCTCATCTCTGAAATTCAGCTCTTCTGTCCATGTTTGGATCAAAGTCATAATGAGGACTTCAGCTGAGTGATCCTAGTGGAACCCAAACTGAAAATCAGTGAGCAGGTTATTGCTGCTTTAGTGCCACTTGATAGCACTATTGATGACTCCTTCCATCATTTTGCTGATTGAAAGTGGGCGAATGCTAATTGGTCAGATTGGATTTATCCTGATTTTTGTGAACAGGACATACCTGGGCAATTTTCCACATTGTCAGGTAGATGGCAATGTTGTAGCTGTACTGGAAAAGATTGGCTAGAGGCACAGTTAGTTCGGGAGCACAATTATTAGCAACATATTCAAGATGTTGTTTTTGAGATTCATAGCCTTAGCTGTACACAGTGCACTCAGCTATTTCTTGGTATTATGTGAAGTGAATCAAATTGGTAGAAGATTGGCTTCTGTGATGGTGGAAACCTCAGGAAGGGGCTGATACGGATCATCCATTGGGCACTTCTGGTTCGCATGATCGCAAATGCTTCAGCCTTATCTTTTGCAATCACACGCTGGACCCTGCCATTATTGAGGATGGGGGATTATTTCTTGGAGCCTCCTCCTTCCGTTAGTTGGTTAATTGTACACTGTGAAAATTAGCCGACGTATTTGTCAACAAAACATCAGTGTCAGCCTTGATGAACACGTATAAATAGTCCCACAGACATTTGTCCAGCTACTTGAACCTATGTAATGTGTCATTGAATAAAAATAATGGTTAGCTCATTATCATACATCAAATTTTACTTTAGTCAGTGTTGGTGGAAATTAAATTTAGCCTGTAGGTCTAATTACGAGTCGAGGAAAAGTATATTTTTCAACTTGGGTGATATGCTCATAATCAGTTATGATGAGATTGCTAAAATGAACACCAGTGAAAGTAAACTGTCACTTGGTAGTACAGAATTGAATATTGCTGAAAAGAGGGACATGTTGCCAAAGTTTTTCATCTTGCACTCATCAGGACAAATGCAAGAATGCCAAATTTCAAATGAAATACAATTTATCCTACAGGAGAAAAGGGCTGCTGATTGGTTGGCAAGTTCACTCTGATTGGCTGAGGCATTGCCTCAGAAAGTAAACAAGTATATGAGAGACTAGGAAATAGAAAGAGATTCAGAAAGACTGAGGTGAGGTAGATGGAATGGGAGGGAACACATGTGGAGGGCACCTTACAATGTGTTGTGTGGCACTAGCACTAAGGCAAATGGGATGGATTCAGAGCAGATCTGGCATTTCAAAATTGGGTATCCATGAAGTGCTGTGAGCCATCACAGCAGTAAAATTGTGCTCAATTATAATCTGTAACCTTACAGCCCAGCACATCTCTCACCCTACCACTACCAATGAGCCAGCAGACCAATTGTCATTCAGTGAGGTGTGTAGGGGAACATGCTAGGAGAAACACCAGGCATACATACAAATGAGAAACCAGCCTGAGGAAGTTACAACGTTGGATTATATGCATGCTAAACTGTGAAAATGGCATGGATAGACAGAACTAAGTGAACCTACAACCAATGGATCAGATCAAAGTTCTGCAGTCCTGTCACACCCAGTCGTGAATAGTGGTGGACAATTAAACAATTAACTGGAGGAGGAGACTCCACAAACATCCCCATCCTCAAAGATGGAGGAGCTGAACATGTGATTAAAAAAGACAAGGCTAAAGCATTTGCAATCATTGTCATCCAGATGTGCCAAGTCAATGATCCATCTCAGCCTCTTGCTAAGGTCTCCAGCAACACAGGTATCAGTCTTCAATAAATTCGATTCATTCTATGTGATATCAAGAAAGCACTGGACACAGCTAAAGCTATGGTAACATTCCAGCTGTAGTACTGAAGACTTGTGTTCCAGAACTAGCTGTGCCCCTAGCCAAAACTTTCCAGTACAGCTACAACACTGGCATCCCGACAAAGTGGCAAATTACCTAGGTATGTCCTGCCCACAAAAAAAATAGGAAATATCCAAACTAACCAAATATGCCCTATCAGTCTACTCTCGATCATCAGCAAAGTGATAGAAGGTGTCAGTGCTATCAAGAGGCACTTAGCAATAGTCTGTTCAATGTCACTCAGTTTAATTCTGCTAGGACCACTTGGCTCAAGATCTCATTACAGGCTTGGCCCAGGCATGGACAGAAGAGCGGAATCCCAGAAATGAGGTGAGAGTGACTGCCCTTGACATCAAAGCAGCATTTGACTGAGTGTGGCATCAAGGAGCTTTAGCAGTATTGAAGTTAATAGGAATCAGGGGGAAACTCTTTACTGGTTGCAGTCACACCTAGCACAAAGGAAGATGGTTGTGGTTGTTGAAGATCAATCATCTCAGCCCCAAGACATCACTGTAGGAGTTTCTCAGGGTAGTGTCCTAGGCCCAACCATTTTCAGTTGCTTCATCAATGACCTTCCCACCATTAAAAGGTCAGAAGTAGGGATGTTCACTGATGATTGCACAATGTTCAGCACCATTCACAACTCCTCAGAAGCTGAAGCAGTTTGTGCACACATGTAGCAAGATCTGGACAACATTCAAGCTTGGGCTGCTGAATGGCAAGTAACATTCACACCAAACAAGTGCCAGGTAATGGCCATCTCCAACAAGAGAGAATCTAACCATCTCACTCTGACATTCAGCAGCATTATCATCGCTGAATCCTCCACCATTAATATCTCTGGGATTACCATTGACCAGAAGCTGAGCTGGACCAGCAATATAAATACTGTGGCTACAAGAGTAGGTTAGAGGCTAGGAATTTTGCAGCGGGTAACTCACATCCGGACTTTCCAAAGTCTCTCCACCATCTACAAGGCACAAGTCATGAGTGTGATGGAATATCCTCCACTTCTCTGGATGAGTACAGCTTCAACAACACTCAAGCAACTCGACACCATCCAGGCAAAGGAGTCTGCTTGATTGGCACCCTATTCACCACCTTAAACATTCATTCTCTCTACCGCTAGTATACAATGGCTGCGATATGTATCATCTGCAAGATACATTGCAACAACGAATCAAGGCTCCTTCAACAGCACCTTTTAAACCTGCAATCGCTATTACCTAGAAGAACAAGGGCAGCAGATGTATGGGAACAGCACCACCACCTGCAAGTTTCCCTCTGAGCCACAACACATCCTGGGCAGAATTTTCTGGCTGACATGCAGTTGACGGAGCTCGCACGTCAGCGCTTTAAATGTCGTGCGAGCGTCCCAACGTCAGCGCCCGGCATTGCGATATTTCAGTCGGCGGGCGCGCACAGCAGTGAGACGCGCGCCCACCAATAATTAAAGTCCTCGTTAGGGCCCTTAACTTGCCAATTGTCGAGGGTTTTGAGGGGCCCGTGCGAACTTTGGCACGGCGCATGGGCCCAACGGGCAGGCAGGTAGGTGATTTTTAATAAAACTCATGCACTGGTGGGATATGTGGACTCAGAGGGGTTGTTCATGTTTTCCATGAAGTTTGAATTGCGGTAAGTGTTTTAAAGTTGCGTGTTTGACTGTTAGCAGTTCACATCGATTTCCAAGAGCTTCTTGTGTACTTTGAAACCAGTCTGCAGTCAGTTATCTTTATCGGGCCTGCAGCTTTCCGGAGACCTCCATTTAGCCTGGGGGTATGGGTTCTGACATCTCCACTGGAGGCAGCTCCTCTGAGGAGGAAGGGAAGGATAGAATAAGGAGGAGGCCAGGAGTGAACAATCAGCCTCCAGGGGAGCCACCTTTGGGAGGCCAGGCGCAGACATGAGGGTCACAGGGCCAAGAGGTTGTCCAAGGTGGAAGGGGCCGCAGAAGACTCCACTAGCCTGCTGCCAGGGTATACAGGCGGCGAAGCAGCTACCTCAATATGACTGAGGTGCAGTGCTGAAGGAGGCTCCGACTCTCAAGGGAGACAGTCAACTATATCTGTCAGATGATTGGCCCTGAGATATCTCCTAACTGTGTGGGTGGACAGCCCATGCCAGTGGCTCTGAAGGTCACAGTTGCCCTTCACTTCTATGCCTCTGGCTCCTTCCAGGGCTCGGTGGGTGATCTTTGCGGTGTCTCCCAATCAGCTGTCCACACTTGTGTCAAGCAGGTTACAGATGCTCTGTTCAGGTGGGTATTGACCTTCATCCACTTCCGCTGGGACCAGGCCAGCCAGGCACAGCAAGCCAGAGGCTTCGCGGCCAATGCTGGCTTCCCCCGCATCGAGGGTGTTATAGACTGTACACATGTGGCCATCAAGGCGCCAGCAGGTGAACCCGGTGCCTTCGTCAACAGGAAGGGCTTCCACTCCATGAACGTGCAGATAGTGTGTGATCACAGGATGCAGATTCTGCAAGTTTGTGCAAGGTACCCAGGCAGCTTCCATGACGCCTACATCCTCAGAAACTCCCAGGTGCCGGGGGTCTTCAGTGTTCCGGCTCGGCTGGATGGTTGGCTGGTGTGTGACAAGGGCTATCCCCTGCGAAGGTGGCTCATGACGCCACTCTGCCATCCAAGAACAGAAGCTGAGCAGCGCTACAATAGGGGCCACGGCACCACAAGGACTGTGGTGGAGAGAGCCATCGGTCTTTTCAAGATGCGCTCCCGTTGCCTAGACCGCTCAGGGGGCGCACTCCAGTACCCCCCCAGATCGCGTCTCTGTGATAGTGGTAGCATGCTGCGCTCTGCACAATCTTGCGCTGGAAAGCGGGGATGCAGTTGACGATGAAGACCTTGGTGCCCTGGATGAGGCTGCACATGATGAATCCAGCAGTAGCTCAGAGGGTGAGGAAGCACAGGCCGATGATGAGGGGCAGCACGCCGACCCACTGTTACACCAAGGAGGCAGGGACACCCGGGACAATTTAATCCAACGTACCTTCAGCTAGTTCGACACACATGGATCAGCAGGACCAGCATTGCCTGGCGCTTCCACATGTGGCACTAAGGTGCTACATCTTCCACCTTATCAACTGCAACTAAGGGCTTAATACAGAAACATCAATGTCTACTCAAACACTCATGATATGTATGTGAAAAAGAAAAATGCAGCACACCCTCAGCCATGGTCAGAAAAGTGGACTTTATTATGTCCAAGATTTAACAAAAACTTCTCCATTGCAAACATAAGTATATTTTTCCCTATTCTAAGGCTAACACAAAATCACCAGTAACATACCTGTTGAGTGCTTAACGTGCCTTATGCTTTCGTTTACGGGTGCTACGTCAAGGTGCTGCCCCATCGCTCGGAGTGGCTTGTGAGACAGCCTGCTGACTCTGCTGTCTTGTTGGCCTCGATTACCTTGGAAGGCGTCTTCTGGCCCATGGAACCTGTGATGGCCCCGCCTGGGAGGGAGTGGCCAGTTCCAGAACTGGCACCTCTCCAGTTGTCACAGCCTCAATGGAAGCAACTTTGACTGGCAGAGGGGCGGAGGAGCTGCTGCCCTCACCCAGAGCGCCCTGAGAGGATCTTGCAGCGACGACAAGCAGCTACTGTGCCGACGTGAGGTCCCATTGGCTCGCCGCAGATACATGGGCACTGAGCTCTGATGCTTGGTGCCCACAACATCTCCCACATTGGGAATGACCACTTGTGGCCAGTACCACTGTGAGGGCTTGCAGGTCAGAGCGTAACCCAATCAGAAGATTCTCCATCCGATCGAACCCCCTCTCCATGAGAGTCGGCGATCTCTCAGTGGAGGAAGCCTGAAGCTCTGCCCTGAGGTTCATGCCTTCACGTGCACTCTGCCTGAATTCCTCCATTGCAGAGACCAACTGAAGCACACCTTCATGCAACCCTGCCAGATGCAAGCGCAATTCCTGCCGCTTGTCCTGTAGCTGCTGCATTGGTGACAACTCCAGAGGCACGTCATGAGTGCCGGATCAGCATGTGCCTCGTCCCCTGCAGCCCTCCGGCTGCTGGCGCCATTGGCACTCTCTGTCCCTACCATCTCCTCCAGCGATTGTGAAGTGCCCTCTCCACTGTGGCCCGGGACACTAGCTGACGGTAAATTTTCCACCGAGGTGTTTGTGTCTGCGCTGGTGCCTGGCTGGTTGAAATGATGTGCCACAAGTTGCACGTCTTGGGCCTCAGGTTTGGAGGGGGTGCTTTGGGCGCAGCCATGTGGTGGTGATGCTGAAATTAACAACAAGGACAGTGCATCACTTAGCGTTCAGTCAGTTAAACCTTTCATCCCTTTCCCCCCCAGCTTCATAAGTCGTTCACCCTTCAAGACCCGAAGGAGACAAACATTGGTGGGGTGGAAAAGAGTCAAGAGGAGGCCCAAACATTAGACGTGCATACAGACAGGCTGGTCAGATGGCCTCAGGAATGCCACATGGCATGTTATGTGCCATTGGAGTGGGGAGAGTGCAGAGATACCTGACCTGGATGCATGCTGGCCTGGATAGTTGCGGTGCTGACGAAACATCGCAAACACATGCGACATTTGCCATGGATCACAGGAGGTTAACAGGTCACATTATTGACCTTCATACCATTAGGAGAGGTATAGACTGGGTGGGCAGAAGGCTACATTTCACCTTGGCGCAGGGATGAGTAACGTGGTGGCATTTATTTAAGCTGAGTGCCATGGGGTTCACAGCTGAGGTGCTGAGGACCTTTTGGACAGAGTTATGTGGGGCGCACTGGCTGAAAGGGTGGTGGAGGTACCAAACCCCCTAAGATGCAATAAGTCTTTGGCTGTGCAGCAGCGATGCCCTGTCATGTTAGGCCATGGGGATAGTGGTCACAAATAGGATAAGGTGACTTTGGAGACGCGATTCCTCAAGGGGACGAGGGACCTTTGTGTATGACCCACACGTCAGAGTGTCTCAGTCTGTGAATGAGCAGTGTTGCAGCATTAACGATTGCAGCAGCCATCAGTGGTTGGATGGTGGGCAAACAGAGTGAATAGGACTGTGGACCTCAAATACCTGGCTGCTGGACCCCAGCCTCACCACCACCTGCTGCCCTGGCCGCCTGCCTCCTCCCCAGCTCCATGACCTGCTCCTCAAAGGTCGTGAGGTGCTGGAGCAGGGCTATCCCACCTCCAGTCCTCTGGCGCTCCTGCTAATTGTGTTCTGTTTTTGCCTGCAGAACAGAGAAGAGCATTTATTGGGGCTGATCGCTCATGTACTCTGCACGCGCACGCCGCTCCCCAACCACAGTGGCCCATCTGAGGCCTCCAGCGGCTCCTGTCCACGCTACCGGTGATCAGTCCCCAGAAGATAGTACGGCTGGTCCCAACCCCCTCCCCCAACGGCCACCTAGCACACGGGTCTTAGCGCCCATGGCAAGGAGGCGCAACTAGGTGCAGCACTGAGGCCAGCAGATGGCTCTTGGCCACGACACCTTGAGGCTCCCCTTCCACCATCACATCACCAACAATAAGACATGTGTTGGAGTTCTGAGTATGTGTCCAGCTGCCTCCCCTGCAGGTTGCCCCCAGACTACTCAAATGCAACAAACACCAACATATGCTGCGGGGAGAACCCAGCTTCTCCTCAACCACTAAGGCTGATGTAAGCATGGTAAGTACCTGTTTGCCCACCCAGTGTGTGCCAAATGCCCAATTCAGTAACGACAGCAAGACATGGGGGCTGGAGGGGGGTGGGGGGGGCGGCTCAAAGGCTAAGGCCACCTGCTGGGTAAAATGGCCAAGGCTGACATGGTACTCACCCTTCCAGAGCACAGCAAATCATTGAATCTCTTGCGTCACTGCGTGCCTGTGCACAGCACATCATCATGGGCACTTATAGCGTCACCAACCTCCTCCCACGCCTGCCCGGTGACATGGGGGGCCCTCCTCCTCCCATCATCCGGATACAATACATCCCGATGGCTGGACACCTCTTGGAGGAAGACAGCAAGGCATGCATTGGAGAATCGAGGGGCACACTGGCCCCCCGGCTGGCCTGCCCTGCAGCCTGTCCCCCTCCTCCTGCTCATGCTCCTGTCCTACCACAGCTGCCTCTCTCTCTCTCCGAGTGGCCTTGGTGCATTGCCTCAAGCAGGCTGCCTGGCCACTCTTTATACAGGCTGCCAGTTCCCCATTGGAACCGGCGGTCTGAGGCTGCCCGCCCCCGCAACTATTTTCCCGTTCTCCACGGGAGTCACTAACCCGCTGGGTGGGCCTTAATTGGCCTGCCTGCGGAAAATAGCGGCGCCACCCGTTTCGGCGGCGGCAATCGGCTGCCCGCCTGCCACCGAGTCGGTCGGGACCACCCACTTGTCAAGAGCAAAATTCTGCCCCCTGACTTATCGCCGTCCCTTCACTATCGCTGAATCAAAATCCTGGAACTCCCTCCCTAACAGTGCTATGGGTGTACCTTCACTTTATATGGCTGCAGTGCTTCAAGAAGGCTGCTCACCACCACCTTCTCAATGGCAATTAGAGATGAGAATTAAATGCTGCCAGCAACACTCAAATCCCATGAACGAATATAAAAAAAACACCAGCACAGAACAGTTGCACCAAATGCCCTGTTTCTTTGCTGTATATTCTATGTAATAACATAGACAAAAATGCTTTATTCTTGCAACAAGCAGTGTGGGTAGTTTAATGATAGCATCTTTCAGGAATTATATATCCATCGGCCAATGTCTCTGGACACAGTCTATGATAGTTTAGTCTGTGCACATGGATAGAGGTGTAAGGGTGGATCTTATTTCAGTGTACAAGGTGCAAACACACCTGTCTGTCATGACTCCTCTCCTCCTCCTCTTCCTCAGCCTGCGAATACAGTGGATGCTAGGTGAGGTACCCAAATCAACAAAATACAATGAGTTTCCTGTGGCGGGCAGGACCAGAAATTCCCACCTGAAGTCAACACACCATCAAAGTTTTCATTATGCCTGCGAGGATTCCCGCTGCAGGTGGAACCGGAAAATCCCGGCCAATGTCATGTGGCTAGACAGTGCCAACTGAGAAGATGACAGTAAGTTTGTTTCTAGAAAAAGAGGTATATTGTTAAATGGCAAAGTACCCATGGAGGTAACAATTCAGCAATTCCAACATGGGTTATTGATGTAGCCCATTAAATGATGAGCAGACTTCAGCATCCCACAATGTGGGGTGTTGGCAATTGATGAGCTGCACTATAAGGGCATCAAGAAGTGCATTATCAGTCCTGATAGATGAACTCAAGGTAAACTAACCATATTGGACAAGAAAGCTCAGGTAATATATTTAAATTGGAAAATTATCCCTCAAGGTCTATTTCATGATGATTAATCCTGCCATTCACAATTAGCGTTGTTCGGAAGTTTACATTACTAAATAATCCAAGCTTTGTATTGTAGTGTAAACTTATGATAATAAGGTAGTAAGGTAGGTCATGATGAATGTGATTTGACATTATTTCAAGCTAACCGACTCAGGGGTCTAGTGAATTGTACAGGCACCAGAACATAGTGAGTTCAGACTTGATCCTGTATAAGCTACATTTATATTGTAAGACTTCTGCTTTTGTTGACAGTTCCTGAGGTGCAGATCACACAGAAAGGATGGAATTGTGAGCCCTCCTCTTGGTGAATTTGGTGGCAGGGGCATTTATTCAGGTGGGAATGTGCGGGTGGGAGCCCTGCCACCTTCCATTGGCATGCCAACTAAGTCCGTGATGGGAGGGACTGTGGACAGCCTTAACACCCCACTACCGAGTGGGCAATTAATGCCCACCTAAGGGCCTCAGTCTGTCACTGCTGGGGCAGGGGAGCACAGCAAGCAAACCCATTTGGGGTTGCTTGTGGTCTCCCGGGGTGGACATTCCCTCATTCAAAGACACTCAGCACCTGCTGTAGTGATCCAGCATCAGAAAAGGGGGGGGCAGGGAACTAACTGAGAGCCCTGCCCTTGGTGCTGACATGCCGACCCCGCAGACTCCCTCCCACTATCATTCACCTCTGGCCTGGGATCCAGCGACGATACCAGGCTTTGGGTGGATGTCATGCCAGCAGCAGCCACCATCTCCTCAGTGGTGCTGCTGTTCAAAGGAGCTGGCTACCTCTGGTACAGGACTTCTGCCCCCTGGGCCCTTGATCCCAGGGGAAGGCCCACCATGTCCTATCAAGTGCCTGAGGGGAACAAGGTGCAGTGGACCTTCCCTAAAAGAAGTGATGCTGGGCTCTCACTGGCTCTCCAGCCGACATCTGAGACCCTCATCGCCTCCACAAGATTCCACCCAGAGAGTACCAAGGTGGTGTCACAGCAGTCCAGCAATTTGTACTACTATCATGGACACCCTGCAAATCCCTTGCCAGCCAGCCAGTGAGCCCAGACTGCTGCCACCCATGCCAGGATAGTGCAGTATGAAGCTATGCCAGTGTGACTTAGAATCATAGAATCAAAGAAGGTTTATGGCACAGTAACAGGCCACTTGGCCCATCAAGTCTGCACCAACCAAAAAAACAAGCCACCCAGCCTAATCCCACTTTCCAGCATTTGGTCCATAGCCCTGCAGGATATGGCACTTGAGGTGCATATCCAAACACCTTTTAAATGAGTTGAGGGTTTCTGCCTCTACTACCCTTTCAGTTAGTGAGTTCCAGACCCCCACAGCTCTCTGGGTGAAAAAAAAATTCCTGATCTCCCTTCTAATCTTTCTACCAATCACTTTAAATCTATGACCCCTAGTCACTGACCTCTCTGCTATATCTTCTCTATCAGATTTATTTTAACAGTGTGGCTCGTATTGTATGCCTGCTCTGCACCTGCGCATCAGTTGCGAATTGAAGCCATGAGACATGGCATCAGCAGATACCCATTGTCACCCACCAGCCACCCTTTGGTATGCCGTAGTGGGTGAAATACAAACCTGGAAATACAGAGCACTGCCACAGAATGAACACATCATGCCTGCTGGCAGGATACTGGGCATTGACATGCAGTGGTCACACACCAGCTCAATATTGAAGGACTAGAATCTTGTTCAGTTCCTGTAAAGGGCAGAGTTGACATACACAGCCTGCAAAGCAATGTGCATTCAGTCAATGGCACCCTGCACCATGGGAAAGCCTGGAACCCTTGCACATTCTGGTGCTCGCTCCACCTGCTTAGCCCAGACAAGGTGGAATAATATGAAGTTACCTCTGTTTGCAGAGGGAGCTCAGTGATCTCCCTCATTATGCAGTACAAGGCAAACTGCAAGATATCGTTAATTTCTCCAACAGCAGCCTGGAAGGATCTAGATGCATAAAATTTCATAGCCATGGTCATTTTCACAGCCGCTGGCAATGCAGTTCTTGCCCAACTCTGATGTTGGAGTTGTGGTTGAAGCAATTGGCAGATTTTGACAACCACTCCAGTGTAGTGCAGACTCTCAAACATTGGTTGTTGCTGAAGGAATTTCTTCCTTAATGCGTTCCAACCCTCACCCACCCTAATCATCCACTTTTGCCCCTGGGCCGATATGGCCTTCTGCTGAAAATCTTTTTCCCCCTGATCCTCCTCCCCATTCTAGCAGTTTGTCCTACTCTGCACAACCTCTGTTCCTTCTCTCAGTCCAGTCATGCTCAATTCCAAGAGAAAGGCCTACTAAGCCACCTGTGTTTGGCAGCAACCCATTGTGCAGACACCTTTTACTGAAAATGTGCTTCAGTATCAGCCATGCCACTCACTGTAGACTATTGGAACATAGAAAAAGTTTGGAAAAACGCCCAAAATGTGTAGAATTGCAGCAACAGCCAGAACAATTAATCTGTAAATAGTTGATGATCTCTTTAAATAGCACTGGTGGTTTTGAATGTGTGTTCAGTATTGGGAGGTTAAGAGTGGGTTTAGGCTGGAGCATTGAGCTCCAAAATGGCAGCACTGGCATCAAATCAGCGTTTCATTCTGATTGTCCTCACTATCTACCTACTCTGCATACTTCTGGTGGACATTAGGTGCACGTGTGCTAACCCCTTTACCAAATGGCGTCTGGCACACTTTGCATCTGAAGTGTGTGTATATGTTGGAACTGCTATTTTGAAACCTAAAGCGCCTAGTAGCAGACAAACATTGTGCATTACTGAGCACAATTTTGCCCCCACTCTCTTGTAAATGCATTACCAGTCTGTCTATAAACACTTCCAGGACAAACACACTGCTCTGTACTTCATTCAGACTGTCTTGTTTACAAAATCATATGTCAAAAGGAAAGTTCTTCTACACCTTTTGTTTATTAGTTTCTGGGGAAAATATATTTTCTTTGTTCTTGAGAATAAATATTTAATTTCATTTTTTTTTTAATTGGCACAACTTGAGATTTGCCTCTAAGATCTAAGCCAGGCATCTTGGCTGATAGGCTCTTGTTTACTTGTATACAAAAAGTACTCCAACTTCTCTGAGAGAGCAACAGTGAGCTGGGTCTCTTGGATCCACATGGCTATAAGTTTATCCTGGCTCTGTGCTCAGCCTGGGTTGTCCATAGTGAACTACATGAATGATCCATATGTCTTCTGGAATAGGTTTACAGAACCACACAACTGTTTTGTTTCCTTCTATTACTAGTTTTTGGAATAAAATGAAAATTGTTAGTATATTTAATATTGGTTGTCTTCAGAGGGAACTATTTCCCAGAGAGTGTAATGCCGAAGGAGGTTTTAACGCACATTGAGCTGACTGCTCCTCAAGGCATTAGAGAACTAAGAAAGAAGGAGAGTATGTGACTGATAGCTTTGATATTAATGTTAGATAAAGAACTCCATGGATTATGCCAAATATTATGATAGCTGTGACTGCTGCGACCACTGTGTTCAAAATACCTTCCTTGACTTTAGTTGCTGTAAGGTCAGGAGCGAGTGATGTTACAGAACTGGAAGGATGTAGTCTTAGTAATGGAGAGGATATGGGCTTGGAACTTCAAACCAAGATGGAATAGTTTTCTGAGGTTGCAAGCAGTTTAGCTTAGCCAAGGCAGTGGCTGGGAAGGAGGATGGAGTACCTGGATTATGTATAAGGCTGAAAACAGTTACTTCAGTCTTCTCAATGTTTAGCTGGATGAACTTTCATGTCAAACAAGCAATCTAGCAGCACAGATGCAGTGTAGAGGTTGTATTGAATAAATGGGTGTCATTAGCATATATTCTATGGCCAGGGTTTTATGGCCCCTCCTGCCCGGTGGGATATTATGGTCCCACCAAACTGAATGGAGCTTTAAATGGCTCGCCACATCCGCTGGGGGAGACACGCTGTGGCGGCACAGTAAAATCCTGGCTTATGTGGAATCTGACCCATATCTGCAGAATATGTCACTTAAGAGCAGCATATAAATGAGAAAGAAAAGGTGGTTAAAAATAGATCCTTGTAGGACTCCAGAGATCATATTATGATGGTGTGAGGAGATCCATTTACTGGAGATGTTCTGTGTACAATCAGATAGGGAAAAGTGGAACCAAGTGAGAGCAGTTCTATCCTGAGAACCATCTACAAGATGCATTGCAGGAACTCACCAAGTCTCTTTCAACAGTACCTTCCAAACCCACAAGAGCGAGCATCTAAAAGAACAAGGGCAGCAGACACATGGGAACACCACCACCTGGAAGTTCCCCGCCAAGCCACTTACCATCCTGACTTGGAAATGCATCGCCGTTCCTTCACTGTCATTGGGTGAAAAACCCTGAACCCCCTCCCTAACAGCACTGTTGGTGCACCTACACCACATGGACTGCAACAGTTCAAGAAGGCAGCTCACCACTACCTTCTCAAGGGCAATTAGGGATGGGCAATAAATGCTGTCCTAGCCAGCAACACCCACATTCCATGAATGAATAAAAGAAATAGACTAGACAAAAGAGGGGGCATGTTGAAGGAGGATAGTGTAGTCAACTATGCCAAAGGCTGAAGAGAGCTTGAGAAGGGCATGTAAATGATAATGCACCATGGCCACAGTCACAAAGGATCTTGCTTGTGACTTCAGTTAAGGCTGTTTCAGTGCTGTGGGAATGGGCTGGAAGGATTCAAACATGACACTCTAAGAAAGATGGGTGCTGATTTAGGAGGTGATAACATTTCCAAGGACTTTGGAGGAGAATAAAGTTTTGAAAGGGAGTCATAGCGGTCAGAGGGGTTAAATAACGGGTTTTCTGAAGGGGAGGCAATGACAGTGGTTCTGCATTTCATTGGAAATGGAGTCTCGTGGATGTGGGTCTCATGGATGACATAAGCTTGGAAAGGGCATTTATGCAGATCATAGAAAGAATAGAGAAATGCAAAGAAAGGAAGGAACCCGTGAGGAGGTTTGGTTTGGTAGATAAGGGGAAGGAAGGAAGCAGCAGATGAAAGTGATTGGATAGTGTTTCTCTTGGTGACAAAAATGTCCATAAATTAACACAATTCCTATTATAGGTGAACATGGAAGGTGCATAGAGACAGTGTATACAAAGTACAAGGTATACTATTCAAGGCTTGCATAGTGAGCATTTGAAAAGCTTTCTTTCCCCTTTATTCTTTCATGGGATGCAGGCATCACTGGCAAGACCAGCATTTGATGCCCATCCCTCATTGCCCTTGAACTAAATGGTTTACTGGGCCATTTCAGAGGGCATTTAAGAGTCAACCACATTGCTGTAGTTCTGGAGTCACATGTAGGTCAGAACAGGTAAGAATGACAGATTTCCTTCCCTAAAGGGCAATAGTGAATCCAATGGTTTTTTACAACAATCAATGATAGTTTCATGGTTACCATTACTAGGACTAGCTTTGCTTTCCATGTTTTTATTAACTGAATTTTTAAAATTCCGCTAGCTACTATGGTGGGATGTAAACCTGTGTTCATCTGGGTTACTAGCCCAGTGACATCACCACCAAGACACCACCTCCCCAAATTGTGAGAATTGTGAGTGGTAGAAAACACTTTGCCAATCATGGTGGGTGGTATTGCTTTGGCTATATATTTGAGGCCTATAATTTTCTTCAGCATTTGCAGTCAGTCCCTTGCATACAGCTCTGAATTCTTCTACCACCTCCTCTCATTCAGTCTGCACAACTTGTCTTGCAGGTGTTGCCCTGCAGTTCTAAACATGGCAACTCTTCTCTGCCTTACATCTTCCAGCAGTACTTCCATTGATGAATCTCGAACAAAAATATTAATAGAGAGTTTCCAGTGGGGACAGGACAGGAACGGTTGGAACACAGTTTTCTAGTTCCTGCAAACCTGAGTCCCATTAGTGGTTCCAATTTCCTACTGTTATTGAAGAAATTAATTCACCAGCTTATGTCAGAACAGTGATTCTATTATGGGATGCAACATTTTTAACAAATGAATCTTGCAAGAAATGTCTTTGTACATTATTTCAACACATTTGTTAAGCCATTTAAAGTAATCTAGTTAACTAATGCATTAAAATAACATAGAGAAGATGTTTATATAAAGAAAGAACCAGCATTTATGTAGTGCTTTTCATGGCCACTGGAAGTCCCAAAGCACTTTGTAGCCAATGAAGTACTTTTAAAATGCAATCACTATTATAATGTTGCGAAACAGAGCAGTCAAGTGACACTCAGTGAGATCCCAAAAACAGTATTGAGATCAATGATGTGATATTAATTGAAAGATAAATATTAGCCAAAATTATCAGAGAATTCCCCTCCTCATCGTTCATATCTTTCTAGCGGCACTATGAAGGCCTACTGTAAGATTCCATGTGTGCCATGTGTTACTGGCCACTTCCTGCACAGCCCTTGCAGCATTAGTGAAGTGACACACACGGGTGTGTCCCTTGCATGTGCTCAAAACCCTTGAATAGACGTTATCAGTGACTTAAAAGGCTGTTGCAATGCCAGGATACCCTAAGCTTGGTTAATTTGCTGACATGTTTTTGTTAATCACATTTGAAACAACAAATGTTATGAAGAGAGATGGGCCCTGTTCTGGGATGATTGGAAGAGCCACTCCAACAAGTTGCAGCTGAGGTGCTTTTGACTTGCTTCTAAAGGAAAGTTT
This sequence comes from Cetorhinus maximus, assembly GCF_964194155.1. Taxonomy (NCBI): domain Eukaryota; kingdom Metazoa; phylum Chordata; class Chondrichthyes; order Lamniformes; family Cetorhinidae; genus Cetorhinus; species Cetorhinus maximus. The sequence continues at coordinate 110,327,419 of NC_135880.1, forward strand.
GTGGAACTGTGATGAGTTGCTGGAGCAATTCACAGATTTTGCTGATCACAGGAAGGGCAGACTACCAGTGCCTTACCTAGGATGGGGGCAATTGGTGCAGCACCATTTGCTCTACAATATGATCAGGACATGGAGAACAGGAGGCGGAGAGGGGAAGTTCTGCGAGGATGGAAGAGAAGGGGGGTTCTCCATAGAAGACCCTACCCACATGGATGTTCTAGGACTGCCATTCATACTTAATAATATGTGAGAAGGCTATGATTCATAAAGAATGTAGTCATGGTGCTGTGCCACCTCCTTCACACCGACATGGAGTCTCAAAGTAGGGTGAGGACAGCCCTCTTAGTGGTCATGAAGGTCACTGTCACCCTAACATTGCATGCCAATGGATGCTTCCAGGTGACAATAGATGACCCAGTAATATTTTGCAGTTTGCCATTCATAGATGCATCTGGGAGGTCACAGAGGCAGTGTACATGAAAAGAGGGGGCTTCATCCTCTTTTCTCAGAGGAGGGAACACCAGGATAAAAAGGCACACTGTTTTGCCAGGACAGTGGGATTCCAGATGATGCAGGGTGCTATTAACTGCATGCACATAGCTCTATGGGCCCCCATGTCAATAGGGAGCAATATCACAACCTCAAGGGCTACCCTTCAGTTAATGTGCAGTTGGTGTGCATGTACATCAAAAGCTTCAACTCGATGAATGCCTACTATGCAGGGATGCTTTTATCTTGCACTCGCCTGTAATACCGACTGTTTTGGGGCCTCCAAGATGCACTGGACGATGACTGCTTGGTGATAAGGTCTACACCCTCAATACATGGCTGATGAACCCACTCTGGCATTCCACCAAGCAAGATCAGAGGGCCTTCAATGAAAGCTTTGGAACTGCCAAGGGGAATGCCTATGGCTGCCTCTGCCTCTGGCACCTCCTGCAAATTTTAGATGTACTCATCACCCAGTGTCATCCTATCTAATCACACACAAGTATGCACCAAGGTGACTGTATCTGCGCTGCTGGAGAGTGTGCTTGTAATGTGTGATGGCACTTGGTCTGATCTCTGCCGTGGCTGCTCTTGGCCCAGTGAGCGTGCAGAAATTAATCCTATCACCTCAACCTCAGCATCTGTGGGAGGCACAAGAAGAGATTAGGGGAACCAGCCTTGGAAAGCAAAAGCCTCTGCCGTGCTCAGTTGTTGCCATGCTATCTGACAGGTTGGAGTTCAATGCACCCCCTTAACGTATGTATTTGCAGTCACTATTCACCCTCTCCTGTAGGGATGTCCACCTCGCCTTCGCCGACTTGCTCTTTGTCAGCCTCAAAGTAGGGTGAGGACAGCCCTCCATGGATCCTTCTTCCATTGCGGTGACGATATGCAGGAAGGGAACGCTTCACCCATCTGGGCCTTTTCTTGGACATTATGTGCCCTTTTCTCTTGCAAGGATATAAAAAAGAGAGATAAGGTACTCCTGGCCTCAATGGCTAATGCCAATGGCTCATTGACATATGAAGCTGCATGCATCAATACTGGCAGATTCCCAGTAGCACAACAACTCTAAGCCTTGCTGAGGGGCCAGTAAGTGCTCAGGCCATATATTCCTCCCAAATTCGGGAGAAGTTTGTGGCTTCAGGCACCACAGCTGATGTGTCTGCTGAAGTTTGAATACCCAGAAGCTGTTCTGAAGGTCCAGTGTTGCACCGCCTTGTCAGAGTAAATAAGGTCATTGAATCTCTTCCAGCACTGGACCTAATTCCTGAGGACCACATTGTGTGTGCTCACTGTGTTAGTGATCTCGATCCAGGTCTGCTTGGTGTGAGATGGTGGTCTTCTCCTGCCATCCTCCAGGAGGATCTCCCTCCTCTTTCTCACGACCTCGAGGAGGATCTCCAGGTCAGCATTCACAAAGCAAGGGGCAATCCTGCCCTGGCTTCCAGCCTCTGCTTTTTCTGTTCCATGTTTATTCCAGCAAAGATTTTTGGGAAATGGCAGCCGCAGTAATGGCTGCCATGGTGAGCTTAAATTGGGCCCGCTATCTTTCAGACCCGCCTCTGTTTCTGCCCCTGAGGCCAATAATTGGCCACCCAATCCACCCTCCAGCCTAGTAACAGCCAGACCCTGTGAAAATCAGGGGCTGTGGCTGCTTCTATGTGAGGGTGGGATAGGGAACTGGAATCAGTCCCAAAGTCCATTTCCAACCCTGGGAGGAAAATCCTACCTATGATCTCTGGTTTAAACGTTAATTCCAATTCTACACCATACAACCTTCTGCAAAAATAGTGGAATGGAAATTGGGCTTGTTGTCAACATGCCCAAAGGGTTCCTGAAATATATCCCACACTATTTTGAGTGAGGTGACAATCAGCAACAGAACAGATAACCAACAGAAGATGCCCATAAAATTAATTAAGAGGGAGAAAATAAACTTTGAGGGTAAACCAGCAAGTAATATAAAAACAGACAGTAAGAGCTTCTTCAAATATATAAAAAGGAAGAGAGAGGTCAAAGTCAATATAGGCCCCTTAGAGAATGAGGCTGGGGAAATAATAATGGGGAACTAGGAAATGGCAGATGAGTTGAATAAATACTTTGCATCAGTCTTCACAGTAGAAGATACTAATGGCATACCAAAAATACTAAATAATCATGGGGCAAAATGTGGGGAGGAAATAAATACAATAACTATCACTAGAGAAAAATTACTAGGGAAACTAATGGGACTAAAGGCTGATAAGTCACCTGGACCTGATGGGTTGCATCCTAGGATATTAAAGGAAGTAGCTACAGAGATAGTGGATGACTGGTAGTAATCTTCCAAGAATCCTTAGATTCTGGAAAAGTCCCAGAGGATTGGAAAACTGCCAATGCAGCACCCTTATTCAAAAAAGGAGGGAGACAAAAAACAGGTAACTATATGCCAGTTACATTGGGAAAATGTTAGATTACATTATAAAGGATGTAATAGCAGAGCGTTTAGAGATACATAATATAATCAAGCAGAGTCAGCATGACTACATGAAGGGGAAATCATGCCTGACAAATTAATTAGAATTCTTTGAGGAGGTAACAATCAGAATAGATAAAAGGGAACCAGTAGACATAATATACTTGGATTTCCAAAAGGCATTTGATAAGGTACCACACATGAAGTTACTTAATAAGAGAAGAGCCCATGGTGTTGGGGGTAGTATGTTAGCATGTATAGAGGATTGGCTAACTAATAGAAGACAGAGGCCAGAATTTTCAGGCTGATGTGTGGATGGCGTAGCCTGCGCATAAAATGACGCGCGCTGACGTCGCGTGAGCGTGCCAACAGCAGTGCGCGCCATCGCGATATTTCGGTGGGCGGGCACGCTCAGTTCACCCACCATTAATTGAAGGGCTCGTTAAGCCCCTTAACTTGCCAATTGTGTATGATTTTGAGGGGCCCGTGCGAACTTCGGGTCGGCGCACGGGCCCAACGGGAAGGCGGGTAGGAGATTATTTAACAAAACTTTTGCAATGTCAGGATATGTGGACTCAGAGGGGTTGTTCATGTTTTTGACAAAGTTGTAATTGATGAAAGTGTTTAAAAGTTGCTAGTAGTACTCATCGATTTCCAAGAGCTTCTTGTGTACTTTGAAACCAGTCTGCAGACAGTAATCTTTCTCGGGCCTGCAGCTTCCTGGGGGCCTCCATTTAGCCTGGGGATATGGTTTCTGACCTCTCCACTGGAGGCAGCTCCCCTGAGGAGGAAGGGAGGGATAGAATAAGGAGGAGGCCAGGACTGGACAATCAGCCTCCAGGGGAGCCACCTTTGGGAGGCCAGGCGCAGGTACAAGTGGCACAGGGCCAAGAGGTTGACAAGGTGCAAAGGTCCGCAGAAGACGCCACTAGCCTGCTGCCAGGGTATACAGGCGGCGAAGCAGCTACCTCAATATGACTGAAGTGCAGTGCCGAAGGAGGCTCCGACTCTCAAGGGAGACAGTCAACTATATCTGTCAGATGATTGGCCCTGAGATTTCCCCTAACTGTGTGGGTGGACACCCCATGCCAGCGACTCTGAAGCTCATAGTTTCCCTCCACTTCTATGCCTCTGGCTCCTTCCAGGGCTCGGTGGGTGATCTTTGCGGTGTTTCCCAATCAGCTGTTCACACTTGTGTCAAGCAGGTTACAGATGCTCTGTTCAGACGGGTATCCACCTTTGTCCACTTCCGCTGCGACCAGGCAAGTCAAGTCAGGTACAGCGAGCCAGAGGCTTTGCGGCCATTGCTGGCTTCCCCGCATCCAGGGTACTATAGACTGCACACATTTGGTCATCAAGGCGCCAGCAGGTGAATCCGGTGCCTTCGTCAACAGGAAGGGCTTCCACTCCATGAACGTACAGATAGTGTGTGATCACAGGATGCAGATTTTACAAGTCTGTGCAAGGTACCCAGGCAGCTCCCACGACACCTACATCCTCAGACACCACTCCCAGGTGCCAGGGCTCTTCAGTACTCTGGCTCGGCTGGATGGTTGGCTGCTGGGTGACAAGGGCTATCCCCTCAGAAGGTGGCTACAAGAACAGAAGCTGAGCATCAGTACAGTAGAGACCAGGGCACCACAAGGGCTGTGGTGGAGAGAGCCATCGGTCTTCTCAAGACCGCTTCCGTTGCCTGAACAGCTCAGGGGGTGCACTCCAGTACCCCCCAGATCGTGTCTCTCTGATAGTGGTAGTTTGCTGCTCTCTGCACAATCTTGCGCTGGAAAGGGGGGACGCAGTTGACGATGAAGACCTTTACGCCCTGGATGAGGCTGCACATGATGAATCCAGCAGTGGCTCAGAGGATGAGGAAGCACAGGCTGATGATGAGGGGCAGAATGATGACCCGCATTTACACCAAGGAGGCAGGGACACCCGCGAAAATTTAATCGAAAGAACCTTCAGCTAGCTCCACACACATGGATCAGCAGGACCAGCATTGCCTGGCGCATCCACACGTGGCACTTTGGTGCTACATCTTCCACCTGTTCAGCTGCAAATAAGGGCTTAGTACAGAAACATCAATGTCCACTCAAACACTCATGATAAATATGTGAAAAAGAAAAATGCACGACAAACAAAAGACCCTCAGCCATGGTTACAAAGGTGGACTTTATTTTGTCCAAAACAAAAACACACACCACTTGTTAGCAATCACAAAAATATGGGTCCCTATTCTAAGGCCAACACAAAATCACCAGTGACATACCCGTGGAGTGCCTAAGGTGTCTTATGCTTACGTTTGCGGGTGCTACGTCTAGGTGCCGCCGCAACGCTCGGAGTGGCTTGTGAGACAGCCTGCTGACTCTGCTGTCCTGTTGGCCTCGATGACCTTATTGGGCGTCCTCTGGCCCGTGGAGCCTGTGATGGCCCCGCCTGGGAGGGAGTGGCCAGTTCCAGAACTGGCACCTCCCCAGTTGTCGCAGCCTCAACGGAAGAAACGTTGACTGGCAGAGGGGCGGAGGAGCTGCTGCCCTCATCCGGAGCACCCTGAGAGGAGCTCACAGCAACAGCAGGCAGCTGCTGTGCCAACGTTAGGTCCAAATCTACCTCCCTGCTCACTGCAGATGCATGGGCACCAAGTGCCGGCGCTTGGTGTCCACAACATCTCCCACAATGAAAAACACCACCTGTGGGCAGAACCACTGTGAGGGCTTGCAGGTCAGAGCGTAACCCAATCATATTGTGATCCATTTGGTGGAAGCCCCTTTCTATGAGAGTCACCAATCTCTCATTGAAGGAATCCTGATGATCTGCCCTGTGGGCGGATTCTTCACGCGCGCTCTGCCTGGACTCCTCCGTCGCAGAGAGCATCTGAACCATTCCCTCATGCAACCCTGCCAGATGCAAACGCACTTCCTGCCGCCTTTCCTGCAGCTGCTGCAATGGGGACAACTCCAGAGGCACGTCATCAGTGCCGGACTCAGCATGTGCCTCGTTCCCTGCAGCCCTCCGGCTGCTGGAACCATCGGCACTCTCTGCCCCTACCATCTCTTCCAGCAATCGTGATGTGCCCTCTCCACTGTGACCCGGGACACTAGCCAATGGTAAAGTCCCCACCGAGGTGTGAGTGTCTGCGCTGGTGCCTGGCTGGCTGAAATGATGTGCCACAAGTTGCACTTGTTGGCCCTCAGGTGTAGAGGGGGAGCCACGGGGTCGAGGTGCGGCTCACTCTGGTGGTGATGCTGAAATTAACAACAAGGACAGTGCATTCAGTTAGCGCGCATTCAGTTCAACCGTTCATCCCTTTGCCCCCCAGCCTCATAAGTCGCTTACCCTTCAAGACCTTAAGGAGAAGAACATTGGTGAGTTGAAAAAGAGTCAAGACAAGCCCCAACGTTAAACATACATGCAGACAGGCTGGTCAGATGGCCTCAGGAATGCCACATGGCATATTATGAACCATAGGAGTGGGGAGAATGCAGAGGTACCTGAGTTAGATGCATTGTGGCCTGGATAGTTGCGGGGCTGAGGAAACGTCGCAAACAGTAGCGACATTTGCCGTCGATCACAGGAGATTGAGAGGTCACATTATTGGCCTTCATTCCGTAAGGAGGGGCATAGACCGGGTGGGCAGAAGACAACATTTCCCCTTGGCGCAGGGATGGGTAATGTGGTGGCATTCATCTAAGTTGAGTGCCATGATGTTCACAGCTGAGGTGCTAAGGACCTTTTGGACAAAGTAATGTGGGGCGCATTGGCTGAAAGGGTGCTGGGGGTCCCAAACCCCCTCAGATGAAATAAGTCTTTGGCTGTGCAGCAGTGATCCAATGGCGTGTTAGACCATGGTGATAGTGGTCACAAATGGGATAAGGTGACTTTGGAAGCTGGTGGAGATGCGAATCCTCAAGGGGACGAGGGTCCCTTCTGTATGACCTACACGTCAGAATGTCTCCGTCTGTGAATGAGCATTGTTTTAGCATTAACGATTGCAGCAACCATCAGTGGTTTGGATGGCATGCAGACAGAGTGGATGGGACTGTGGACCTCAAATACCTGCCCGCCGGACCCCAGCCTCACTGCCCCCAGCCGCCCTGGCCTCTTAACTGCGGCCCAGCTCTATGGCCTGCTCTTCAAAAGGCGTGAGGCGCTGCAGGAGGGCGCGCCCACCTCCAGTCCTCTGGCGCTCCCAGGCATTGTGGTGAGTTTTTGCCTGCAAAACAGAGAAATGGATTTATTGGGGCTGATCGCTCATGTACTCTGCATGTGCACGCCGCACCCCAACCACAGTGGCCCATCTGAGGCCTCCAGCGGCTCCTGTCCACACCACTGGTGATCAGTCCCTAGAAGATAGCATGGCTGGTCCCAACCCCCTCCCCCAACAGCCACCTTGGACACATTCAGTTTGAATATCACACGGCTCTTAGCGCCCATGGCAAGGATGCGCAAATAGGTGCGGCACCAATGCCAGCAGATGGCACTTGCCCAAAACACCTTGAGGCACCCCTTGCACCATCTCATTACCATCAAAATGACGTGTTGGAGTTTTGAATATGTGTCATGCGGCCTCCCCTGCAGGTTGTTCCCAGACTACTCAAATGCCACAAAGACCAACATATGCTGCGGGAAGAACCCTTCTTCTCCTCAACCACTAAGGCTGATGTAAGCATGGTAAGTACCCATTTGCCCACCCAGCGTGCAACAGATGCCCTCTGCAGTAATGACAGCAATACATGGTGGGGGGGGCTCAAAGGCTAAGGTTGCCTTCTGGGTCAAATGGCCAAGACAGACATGGTACTCACCCGTCCAGAGCGCAGCAACTCATTGAATCTTTTCCTGCACTGGGTGCCAGTGCACTGCACATCATCATGGGTGCTTACAGCATCACCCACCTCCTCCCACGCCTGGCTGATGACATGGGGGGGCCCTCCTCCTCCCATCCTCCGGATACAGAAGGTGCCAATGGATGGCCACCTCTTGCAGGAGGACAGCAAGGCATGCATCGGAAAATCGGGGGGTGCAGTGGCCCCCCGCTGGCCTCTCCTGCAGCCTGCCCCCCTCCTCCTGCTCATGCTGCTGTCCACTCGGACCCCCCCTCCCTCTCTCCACGAGTGGCCATGGTGCACTGCCTCAAGCAGGCTGCCTGGCCACTCTTTATGCAGGCTGCCGGTTCCCCATTGGAACCAGCAGTCTGAGGCCGCCCGCCCCCACAATTATTTTCCTGTTCTCCACAGGAGTCACTTACCCGCGGGGTGGGCCTTAATTGGCTCGCCCGCGGAAAATGGCGGCGTGGCCCATTTCTTCAGTGGCAATCAGCCGCCCGCCCGCCGTTGAGTCGGTCGGGCCCGCCCAACAGGCAAACGGAAAATTCTGCCCAGAGAGTTGGATAATGGGGGCATTTTCAGGATGGCAACCTGTAACTAGTGGTGTACCACAAGGATCAGTGCTGGGGCCACAATTATTTACAATATATATTAATGACTTGGATGAGGGAAATGAATGTACTATCGCCAAGTTTGTGGATGACACAAAAATTAGGCGGGAAGGCAAGTGGTGAAGATGACACAAAGAGTCTACAGAGGGATATAGACAGGCTAAGTGAGTGGGCAAAAACTTGGCAGATGGAATATAATATGGGAAAATGTGAGGATATGCACTTTGGCAGGAAGAACAGAGGAGCTGAATATTATTTAAATGGAGAAAGACTGAAGAAAGCTGCAGCTCAGAGGGATTTGGGGTCCTTGTGCATGAATCCCAAAAAGCTAGCATACAAGTTCAGCAGGTAATAGGGAAGGCAAATGGAATGTTGGCCTTTATTTCAAAGGCAATGGAGTATAAAAATAGGGAAGTCTTGCTAAAACTATACAAGGCACTAGTTAGACTACACCTAGAATACTGTGAACAGTTTCGGTCCCCTTATCTAAGTAAAGATATACTGGCATTGGAGGCAGTCCAGAGAAGGTTCACTAGGTTGATCCCACGTATGGAGGGATTTTCTTATGAGGAGAGGTTGAGTAGGTTGGGCCTGTATTCACTGGAGTTTAGAAAATGAGAGGCGACCTTATTGAAACATATAAGATTCTTAGGGGGCTTGACAGGGTAGATGCTGAGAAATTGTTCCCCCTTGTGGGAGAGTCTAGGACCAGAGGGCATGATCTCAGAGTAAGGGGCCACCCATTTAAGACAGGTGAGGAGGAATTTCTTCTCTCAGAGAACAAAGAACAAAGAAAAGTACAACACAGGAACAGGCCCTTCGGCCCTCCAAGCCTGCGCCGATCATATTGCCCGTCAACTAAAACATTTTGCACTTCCGGGGTCCGTATCCCTCTATTCCCATCCTATTCATGTATTTGTCAAGCTGCCTCTTAAACACCACTATCGTACCTGCTTCCACCACCTCCTCTGGCAGCGAATTCCAGACACTCACTACCCTCTGCGTAAAAAACTTGCCCCGCACATCTCCTCTATAGTTTTCTCCTTTCACCTTAAATCTATGTCTCCTAGTAACTGACTCTTCCACCCTGGGAAAAAGCTTTTGACTATCTACTCTGTCCATAATTTTGTAAACTTCTATCAAGTCGCCCCTCAATCTCCGTTGCTCTAGTGAGAACAATCCGAGTTTCTCCAACCTCTCTTCATAGGGGTTTGTTAATCAGTGGAATTCTTTACCACAGAGGGCTGTAGAGGCTGGATCATTAAGTATATTCAAAGCCAAGATAGACAGATTTGTAATCAGTAAGGGAATCAAGGGTCATGGGGAAAAGGCAGGAAAGTGGAGTTGAGGATTATCAGATCAGCCAATGGTGGAGCAGACTCGATGGTCCGAATGGCCTACTTCTGCTCCTACGTCTTATGGTCTTTTGGTCTATTAGCCATTTAGAAGAGGCATTAGGTCCCTCGCTATACTAATGAGGAGCCTAATACGTATTTCAGAATGCCTCCTGGAGATTCATTGATGCTGAGTTGAACATGCACCAAATAGCTGCTCTCAGTTTTTTGGTTCTGTCAACAACCTAACCAGTGGTCATTAAAGGGACCACTGGAGGCTGCCACTAAAAAGGCAAGGTTTTATAAACTTACCCATAGGTATAGCCGGGAAGAGTATTCCTCCTCCTCCTGGCTCCACAGCAATAGTGCAAATATTTCCGTCGGCGGGTGCACATGAGAGTCGGCAATCTTACGGTTGGCGGGCGGGCATATCGGCCAGGCAGCCTTTGCATTTTTGATGAAACCTCATCTGTGAGCAGAATGAGGTTTCTAACATTAATTTAAAAATAAATAAAAATATTGCGACAGAATTTTTACTATGTCTTTGTTCATGTGAGTGTTTCCTATGCGGGGAGATGTTTTTCACATTTTCAAAATCTTTATTCTTGATTTTAAAATTCTTCATCCCCCTGAGGCAGCTCTCTGCCTTCAGGGAGCTTTCAGTGTGCGCTCCCCCGCACACGCACAGACTTTTGCACTTGCACTCCTCCTGCCCCCACCCCAGCAGCGCTGAGCTTCTCAGCATGCCTTTCACGCTGGCTGGCTGTTAATTGGCCGGCGTGAAATCGCGGTCGGGGACTGATCGCGGACAGCGGACCATTTCCCAGCCTCTCTCGGGCCCACCCGCCCAACCAATCACCCGAAAATCCTGCTCTTGGTCTAGACAGCTCACTCATTGAAACAGTCAGTTTCTATCTTCCCTGCATAATTTAAAACATCCCTATCAAACCAAATCTTAACGTGGGAAAGTGTGAAGTTATTCACTTTGGTAATGAGAGAAGAGCAGAATATTTTTAAAAGGCATGAAACTTCCAAAAGTTGATGCTTAGAGGAAGTTGGGTGTACTTATACGAAGAGCACAGAAAGTTAGCGTACCACAAGCAATTAGGAATGCGAATGGCATGTTGGCCTTTATCGCAAGGAGATTGGAGTACAAGAGTAAGGAAGTCTTGAAACAATTGCTCAGAGCTTTGGTGGGACAGTACAGTGTCAGTCTTTGGCTTCCATATTTAAGGAAGGATATACTTCCATTGGAGGTGGCACACGAATGTTCACTAGATTGGTTCCTGGGATGTGAGGATTGTCTTATGATAAGAGGCTGAGTAAATCGGTCCTATACTCTCCAGAGTTTATAAAAATGAAAGGTGATCTCATTGAAACATACAAGGTTCTGATGGGGCTTGGCAGGGCAGACACTGAGAGGTTGTTTCCCCTGGCTGGGGAATCTGGAACACTGGGGCACAGTCTCACAATAAGGGGCCAATCCTTTAGGGCTGAGGTGAGAAGAAACTTTTTCACTCAAAAGGTTGTGAATCTTTGGAATTTTCTACCCCAAGGGTTGTGGATGCTTCATCATTAAGTATATTTAAAGCTGAGATAGACAGATTTTTGGTCTCTCAGGGAATAAAGGGTTATGGGGAGCGGAATGAGGAAATGCAGGAAAGTGGAGTTGAGGCAGAGGATCAGTCATATTGAATGGCGGAGCAGGCTTGAAGAGCCATATGGTCTACACCTGCTCCTATTTCTTCCATTCTTATGTTCTTATCAAATATGCCCTTCTAAAATTGATTGAATTATTAATTGTCAGAATCCATCCATTATTACAGAAAAAGCAAATCACTGCCTTAACTGTGAAATCCACATGTCTCCAGGAATACTTTTATTTTATTCAGATAATTTAAACAATTCTTGTTCAGGTAAATTACTTGTAGTGTATTTTCTGTATTTGGCACTGCTTGCTAAGAAGATCGGTGTTATATCTAAATGCAGAATGGTGTTTAAAACTGCCTGAGATGTCAAAGCTGACAGCAGTACCTTAGCAGCAGTCAGGATTTTTACAAGAATTCCAAGCATTTTTTTGTTTCTCAGTGTGTGATGATATTATTTAGAGAGTCAGTTCCTGCAAACATTGATTTATATTAGCTTGTAAAGACAATCTGCACCCTGTGACCAATTGAAAACAGTGGGACTTCACCAGCAAGTCTTTGAGCATTTTTTTTATGCCTGCTATGATTACCTACCGTATAAGGTATAAATGTAACTGTAGCACTATCAGTTTCTTCAGATCCTCAAATCTGCTTTGAGGATGAGATTAAAAGGGAAGATTTTTCATTTGCTACATTCCCAGAAGCGCAGAAGCAAATCTCCAATTGCTGATATGTAGTGGGGACCTCCTGCTATTTCCCAACGTTCTCCTCACACGCTGGTGCTTCCAGGGCAGATTGGCCTTTGAGCAGTGAGTGAAGAGGTTGTGTTGTCGGGGTTGGGGGAGGGGTGCTGAATATCTGGTGCAGGAGAAAAGTACTGCAGCAGTACCTTAAAGGGGCACTGACATTTTCTGTGCTTTGCAAGTGTAATGCTTTCAAATTGTTTTTGATTGTATTTTAGAGATGGTACAAGAGAATCCAAAAGCCTTGGGAGCAAGAGGCCTACTCTTTTAGACAGAAGCCTGGAATTAATATTGCAAGAAGTGAAGTAAGGAAGCCATTTTGGCTTGAAGGGCATTTTTGTCTAATGGCAACTGTCTTACCTGCTTGGGAAGAGGTGCCAGAGCTAGTGTTCGCAAACTCTGTGGGCTGGATTTTACTTGTCCCTGCTGGGCATGTTTCTGGTTGAGGGGATGGTATGTAAAATATGTGGGTGGTTAGCCCACTATCTTCCTGCCTACCCTCAAGCTCACCCTCATAATATGGTAGTGGGCGGGCACTGAAATCAGCAACCCATCCACCATATGTAAATGAATAATTAATGTTCAATTAGGCTAGTAAGCAAGCCTATTAACCAGGATAACACGCTGCCCAGGCCATAATGTGGCTGTTGTGGGCAGGCAGCTGGAAGCAGACAGGCTGTCTTTTGTGGCCTAGATCAAAAAAGACGGGAAGTAATGGTGCATCTCATTCAGAGCGTGCCCTATGCATCACGGTCACCCAAGATGTCACCCAAATTTCCTTCCTCGTCACCTGCCCTCCAAAACCTGGTCCCATTTCCCACCCCCCATTTCCTGGGCTCTCGGATCTCTCCCCGCACTAAAAGCCCAAAGCTTGCCTGGTTGCAGCAGCCATCCATCTTCTGTTTGCTCCTTCTTGCAGTGCTGCTACTGAGCTCTGGTGCTGCCAAGACTGTTGGAGCTGCCAGCCAATCAGATTGGCCAGTAGCTTTCGAGGGCGGGACTTCCTCCCATGGAGGGGCAGAAGTCCCAATCCTATCTTAATTTGCCTGTCCCGCAGCTATAACATGTGTTATGGCTGTGAGGCTGTAGCCAGAGTGTCGGCTGCTGGCTGATTTTCCTTTCGATGGGGGTGAGCAGTCCGCAGACAACCACCGCCCCATAAAATCCAGCCCTGTGACTCAGATGTAGAAAAGATTTACCACATTGAAGAAGTTTGCAAAGTGAAGTGTCTGCTTCCAATGTTACGCTATTGCATTATAGTAACACATGCTATCCCCTCAGAAAACTGAATGTTCGCACGGGCAGAGGAAAATGGAGGAGCTAGAATACATCTGTGGGCCTCATAAAGAGAGCTTAGACCTTCCCGCTGCATACAAGAGACATAGCTTGTCTTTGAATATTGCCAAAACAAATTTCATATATCAACCCACACCTGGTCAACCAAATATTCCATCTCCCATATCTGTTGAAGGAAAGACTCTGGAATTGGTTGAGCACTTCCCATACATTGACAGCCACCCCTCTCAAAAGGCTGCCATTGATGAGGAGATCCAAAATCGGATCAGCTGCATCAGTTCAGCCTTCTACAATCTACAGCAGCAAGTGTTTGACAACAAGTATCTCCACAAGTCAGCAAAAATCTTCGTGTACAGAGCAGTTGTTGTCATAATGCTCCTGTATTGCAATGAGACCTGGACTGTGTATCAGTGACACATGGGCTCCTCCTTCCTGAACAAGGGACCACTTCCAAAACTGATCCTCATATCTATCTGCTGTTAGTGTGCACCTTTGTGCGATTTTCTATCATTTCCCACTGACTTCCAGCCTATTCACAGTGGAATGTCAAATGATGGGATTTAAATGAAGACCGAGAATTAAATTAGACCAGGACTCATTTCTGGAGCAGTGGATGTGTTTCTCATGATACGGTCTCAACTCGATTTTAGGGGATAATGTAGAAATTTCGAGAGGCCAGGAGATATTTTGGATGAGCATCATCAGCAATCCTTCAATTCAAGGATGATGTCTACTCAGGGTCCTGTGTTTCTGCCATGGGTCTTTCTGTGACTGAGCAAGCCGATTCTCGAACCGCAGGTCTTTGGGCACATGGGGCAGGACATCCTACAAGATGGTGGGATCAGAGTGCAGGATTTGCTTCTTTTTCTTTCCTTCTCTGCCACCACTCTGCCTCATTAAGGTTTTGGGACTCAAAGTGTGATGCAGCTTGATGGACTAGTTGTCGCCATTCTGAATGATTGGTAGCAAGCTCCTCCCAGTCATTAATGTCAATGCCACTGTGCTTCAAGGAGAGCTTCAGAATGTCTTTGAAGCATTTTTCTTTGTCCTCCCCTGGGACATTGACCATTTGAGAGTTAAGAGAACAGGACCTGGTGGGGGAGACATATTTGGCCATCCAGACAAAAAGTCCAATCCATTGAAGTTGATTTTGCAGGAGCTTTTCCTGAAAGCTAGTGGTCCTGTCTTTGAGGACACTACTTTTTGTTTGGTGGTCTTCCCACTGAATCCAGAGAATGTGGCGGAGGTATTGCTGATGGAATTTCTCTCACGTTCTTATGTGTCGCTGAAACACAGTCCAGATCTCATTGCAATACAGGAGCGTTTTGACAACTGCTCTGTACACTAAGACTTTTGTTGGCTTGCAGAGGTCTTTGTTGTCAAACACTTGCTGCTGTAGTTTGTAGAAGGCTGGAATGGTGCAGCTGATCCAGTTTTGAGGATCTCCTTGTCAATGGTGGCCTTTTGAGAGAGGTGGCTGCCAAATTATGGAGAGTGCTCAACCTATTCCAGAATCCCTCCTTCAACAGATATGGGAGGTGGAATATTTGGTTGGCCTGGTGTGGGTTGATATATGAGATTTGTTTTGGCAACATTGAAGGACAAGCCATGTCTCTTGTATGCAGAACTGAAGAGGCAGTGGCTTGCAAATCCAGTGCAGAGTGGGCAATGACACTGCAGTCATCCGCAAACTGTAGATCACATATATGGTGGTCAGTTTAGTTTTGGCACAGAGGCGACGGAGGATAAAGGGTTTTCCATCTGATGGTATTGAATACTCATGCTAGAGACAAGTTGATCATTGATGAGGTGAATAGCCACTGTCAGGTAGATTATAAATAGTATGGGCTCTATCACACAGCCTTGCTCGGCCCCAGTTAAGATTTTGAAGGCATCTGTTTCAGTTTTCCCAATGAAGACAGTTGTGGTCATATCATCATGAAGCAATTGCAGGATTGTGATGAAGTTTCTTGAACATCCAAATTTCTGGAGCACAATCCACAGAGCCTCGCGATTCACTGAGTCAAATGCTTTGGTCAGGTAGATGAATGAAATGAAGAATTCCTGGTGTTGTTCTCAATATTTTTCTTGGATTTGTCTAGCAGCAAAGACCAGTTCCACAGCACAATTTATGCTGCCTTCACTAGAAGGGAAACCCCCAAAATGCTCTCCACAATGACTCCCTCCCCCACCCCTCACCAGAGCCTGGCCAGCTGGCTCTGGCGGGCCTGCCCTACTCACCTCTCTTCTGGGCCCTCCTTTGTGGCTCCAGCTTCTGGGCCTCCTCCAGCAGCATCCACTATTCCTGGTAGCGCTGCTGGAACTGATGAACTACTGGCCCATTGATTGACCAGCAGCTCTTGGAGGCAGGATCTTCACCTTTAAAGGCGCGGGAACCCCAAGCAACAGGCATTTATATGCTTGATTGACACTTAATCCTGTTGAGGCTCCTGGAAATGCCCATGGCGGAGTTGCCACCAGCTTTCTGGCCCATGGATGGAGCCATTGCTGTGGCCTTTAAATTCAGCTCAAAGAATCCCACTGCTCACCTGCTAACCATACCCATCCCTATCACCAAGTAAGTACCAGACCGCCTGCCTCATATCCTGAAGGTTGAATCGGCCCTGCATCGGTGCTGAAGGTTGGAACTTCCCCCCTCAGCCAAAGGAAGTCCTGCCCTCCAGAGCTACCAATTAATCTGATTGGCTGGCAGCTCTCGCAGTCTGAGAAGCATCAGAACTCAGTAGTGAGCATTGCTGGGACTGCAAGGAGGCCCCGGGATGAAGAGGACATGGCCACCGGAGAAAGGTAAATCCCAGATTTTGGATGGAGAGGGATTGGTCCATCCAGGACTTGAATACAAAAATCCAGGCTGACAGTGTAGTGCAGCATTGAGGGAGTACTTTTGGAGGTACAATCTTTTAGATGAGCCATTAATGAGAAGCCCTGTCTGCCCTCTCAATTAGATGTAAAAGATCCTGTCTCACTATTATGAAGAACAGCAGGGAAGTTATCCCTGGTGTCCTGGCCAATATTAATCCCTCAATCAACATCACAAAAACAGATTATCTGGTCATTATCACCTTCCTGTTTGTGGGAGCTTGCTATGTTTAAATTAGATGCCACCTTTCCTACATTACAACAATGGCTACACTTGAAAAGTACTTCACTAGCTGTAAATCACTTTGGGATGTTCTGAGGGTCATGAAAGATGCCATATAAATGCAAGTCTTCAAGGCTCCTTTGACCAGCACCTTCTAAACCTGCAACCTCTGCCGCCTAGAAAAACATGGGCAGCAGACACATGGGAACACCACCACCTACAGGTCCCTTCCAAGTCACGTACCATCCTGATTTGGAACTATATCCTCTTCCCTTCTTCATTGCTGGGTCAAAAGCCTGGAACTCTCACCCTAATAGCATTGTGAGTGTTACTACATCACATGAACAACACCAATCATAGAAGGTGGCACACCATCACCTTCTCAAAGGCGATTTGGATAGGCAATAAATGCTGGCCTTGTCAGCGACTCTCACATCCCATGAATGGGAAAAAAAACCTAATGTGGAAATCTCAGCACCACTTTTCCAACGAATCAAGGAAACTGAGCCTCTGTCTGTGCATCCTGTTAAGTTGGTAGTGCCTCTTGTGCAGGTCTCTCCTGTCCATCTCTCTCCTGTGCTGACTGAACCCCTGACACCACGTTGTCACTGCTTTGGATGGTGATTGCCTTCCTCTTCTAATGTTTTGTGAAAAGCATCCGATGTGCATCCCATCAGCTAGTGTCTGTTTGAAGCCCTTTAAACTTCTCCAAAAGCTGTCACAAAAACTCTCTGCCAACATTTGCCACAGGGAACTGACAAAGCAGCTGTAAAAACACAGCCTTTATTGATTTCGGGCTATCTGAAGTTGAAAGACCCTCATGAAGTGCACCTGCAATTCACCTCCTTTATCACTGGTCAACTTCCAAACCCCAGGAAACCTGTGCAGGGGGCATTAAATCCATAGGCAAAATGAATTCATGTGAAAAGGCATTAATTTGCATCCAATTATCACCTTAAATGGTGCCTTTAATGCCCACCAGCCATCAGTAATGATCATATGCAGCCAAATGCACCAAAGTGAAACTTAGAATTCAACGCATTGGAACTGGGTTATGGTCTCATTTTTTTTTTGCCATGCTTGACTGCTTTCCTGCTCCCAACTGTCCCCTTTGTCTGTTCTGCCTAGACTCACCATACCATTGAAAAAGTGTTGAGACATTAATCTGTTGCTAAATTTGAAATGGCATTATTAGAATAAGAACAAGTTTTCTCAGAATTGTTATCAATTTTCCTCTCCCAGATGACATTAACTTAAAAAAAAACAATTGAACTGCTCATTTACCTCTTCTGCTGATTGTGGTGCCACAAATTTGTCTCTGTATTGCCCATAGTTTCAGAACAGCTTCCTCTACGCTCTGTAGGAGCCCTCCAGTACTCGTCAGAATATGTGTCCTGATTCATGGATACAGATGAACATACGAATTAGGAGTAGAAGCAGACCATTCGGCCCTTCAAGCTTGCTCTGCCATAAGATCATGACTGATCTGATCGTGGCCTCAACTCCGCTTTCCTTTCTACCCTCTACACCTTTTGACTCCCTTATCAATCAAGAATCTATCTAACTCAGCCTTGAAAATATTCAGTGACCGTGCCTCCACTGCTCTCTGCGGAAGAGAGTGCGTCAGACTCACAACCTTCTGAGAGAAAAGAATGCTCCTCATCTCCGTCTAAATATTTTTTAAACTCTGTCCTCTGTTTCCAGTCTCTCCCATAAGGGGAAACAACCTTTCAGAATCCACCTTGTCAAGTCCCCTCAGGATCTTACATGTTTCAATAAGTTCATCTCTCATTCTTTTAAACTCCAATGGATATAGGCCCAACCTGCTCAAATTTTCCTAAAATAATCCCGTCAACCCAGGATTCAGTTGAATGAACTTTCTCTGAACTGCTTCTAATGCAATTATGTCCGTTCATAAATAAGGAGACCAAAGCTATATATAATACTCTAGATGTGGTCTCACCAACAGCAGCTGCAGTAAAACCTCCCTACTTTTAGATTCCACCCCCTTTACAATAAATGACAACATCCCATTTGCCTCCCTAATCATTTGCTATAATTACATACTAACTGTTAAATCCTCGTCGCCAGTTTGTTGGATTCTAGTCACCAGTTTGTTGGATCCTATTCACATACTTCTTGTAATGGGTGGCTGATTTTGTACTAATGATAGAGTTGAGTAGCAGACACTTCATAGGTAGAAACTCTGTGTTTATTTACAAAGATACTCAGCAGCAACTAAACATGTGCTAACACTTCAAACTCTATCTCTATACTACTGCTGCTACTAACTACTGACTGCAGACTACTAACTACAGGGGTAGCCCGCACTACTCTGCTATTGGATACTAAGATCATGTGATCTTCCATTATAACATTCTACGTAAAGGTGTATGACACATCAGATTACCAGATCCCTCCCCCTTTGCTCAGAAATACATTTTATATTTACAATTACAATCTTCTCAAAATAGCAAAATATTTACACTGATAAGTAATTTACAAATTCAGTCTTTCTGGGGGTTTTCTTATGCGTGTAGAGCATTTGAGCTCTACAACTTCAGATTCTTTGTCAGGAACCTCCTTTTCTGGAGTTGCCCAAACATTGGGTGCTTCAGTGGGCTCCTGCAGTTCTATATTCTCCACTCTTGAAGGAACATCAGATGTGCCTGTACAGGGTTGAGTTCTCTCAACAGTAAACGCTGACCCGGTTGTGAACACTGGTGGAATTGTTTCTTGGTACATAGCTTCTCTCTTCCTTAGATGATCCACATGTCTCCGTATCACTCAGCCTTCTCCCTCCACATGGTAAAATAGAGGTCCAGTCACTGCACTTATTTTACCCGGTAACCACTTTGGTCCTTCTCCAAAGTTCTTCATGTATACCGTTTCTCCCACAGTAAATTTCCTCTCATGCCTATGCCAGTCGAGTCTAGTTTTCTGACTTCCCTGACTCCTTTCCACCTTCCCCCCTAAATTCAGCATTATTCAGCTCAATCTCCTCCTGAGACAGCGTTTCCTCAATAATTCCGCAGGTGTGACACCTGTTGTTGTGTGAGGGGTGGTCCTATAATGGAAAAGAAAGCATGCTAGCTTGGTTGTTAAGGAATCCCCAGTTAACTTCTTTATGCCTGCCTTGAATGTTTGGACCGCCCTTTCGGCCAGTCCATTTTTGGAAGGGTGGTACGATGAAGTTTTTACATGAGTGATACCGCTGAGTTTGATAAACCACTGAATGCTGTGCCGTTATCAGAAGGAACTACATCTGGTAGTCGTTAATGGCAAAATTTTGATGTAACTTCTCAATTATAGCAGTTGGTGATTTCACCTCATATATCCATCCATTTTGAGTGAGCATCAACAATGAGCAGAAACATTGTTCCCATGAAAAATCCAACATAGTCAATGTGTAACTGCACCCATGGTCTTCCTGGCCATTCCCAAGGGTGTAATGGAGTTGTTGTAGGTAACTTTTGCAGTTGCTGACATTGCACACGATTCTTTACTAAACTCTCTATTTCACCATCCATCCCAGGCCACCATAGATAGCTGCGTGCTATGGCCTTCATTTGGGATATTCCTGGATATGCACTCTGTAATTCAATTAGCAATGGCTGTCTACCCTTTGGAGATACTATCACTCGTGCTCGCCACAATAAGATGCTATCCTGGCTGGTTATTTCATGTGTTCAGTTAAAGTATGGTTTCATTTCGTCACAAATAGGCTCTTGTGGCCAACCATAAAGTAATTGTTCTCATACCTGTGATAGGACTGGGTCCCTACTTGTCCAGTCTCTGATCTGTTGAACACATACTGGTGATGAATCTAAGAAATGTAACAACAAAATAAGTTCTTGTGGAACTGGGGCTCCCACATCCTTTTCTTGTAAAGATGAATGACTAAGTGCTTCGGCGTTTGCAATTTGACTACCAGGCCTATGTACGAAAGTATACTCGTATGCTGCCGGAATTAAAGCCCATCGTTGTATTCTTGCTGAAGCTATGGGTGGTATAGCCCTGTCCTCGCCGAACAATTCTAGCAATGGCTTGTGGTCTGAAGCTATAGTAAAATGGTAGCCGTGTATGCACTGGTGAAATTTCTTAACACCAAAGATGATTGACAGGCCTTCTTCTTCTGTCTGTGAGCAACCCTTTTTCGCTTTGGTGAGCGTTCTTGATACATAATCAATAGGTCGTTCCGTGCTATCGTCCATCTGATGGGAGAGCACTGCTCCTATCGGTACGGGGATGCATTACAAGTCAACAATTCTTCCCTCTGGTCATAATGTATTAATAGGTTGGACGAGTGCAACAATTGTATGACCTTCTTGAAAGCTTCTTTCTGGGGCGCCTCCCAAGACCAACATTGGTTCTTTTTGAGTAGATAATGTAGGGGTGCTAGTTCTGTAGACAAATTTGGTAAGGACCATCCATAATAATTGATAATTCCTAGGAATTATTTGTGTTCTGAGGTGTTCTTTGGTGCAGGTGCCTCTCTTATGGCTCTCATTTTCTCCTCAACCAGATGGAGGCCCTGTGAATCTACCTGGTGACCCAAATAGGTTACCTCCCTTGCTCGGAACGTGCATTTTAATTTTTTTAAACGCACTCCAGCCTGCAAGAAACGTTTTAAGACCTCTTCTAAGTTTGCCATGTGCTCTTTTTCAGTGAACCCCATCACCAAAACATCGTCCAAATAGACTACCACCTGGGGCAGTCCCTGCAGTAAACTTTCCATTGTTCTCTGGAAGATGGCGCAAGCTGAGGAGATGCCGAAAGGCATCAAGTGTACTGGTACAACCCTTCATGAATATTAATTGTGACAAATTCCCAGGAGGCATTATCTAACTCTAACTGTAGATAAGCATGACTCATATCAAGCTTCATGTAGGTGGTTCCACTTGGCAAGCAACAGGAAGGTCTGGGTCATGCTTGAGAACAGACGGAAGGTGTTCCACAAAGCGATCAATGACGCTTGCCATTTCAACACACCACCCTACTCATGCCCACAAGTCTGTCCTTGGCCTGCTGCAATGTTCCAATGAAGCTCAACGCAAACTGGAGGAACAGCACCTCATCTTCCAATTAGGCACTTTACAGCCTTCCAGACTTAACATTGAGTTCAACAACTTCAGACCATAAACTCTCTCCTCCATCCCCACCCCTTTTTGATCCCCTTTTTTCAAATATTTATTTTTCAATTTTTATATATATATTTTTTCCCACCTATTTCTATTATTATTATTTTTTAAAAATTATTTTCATTCATTGTTTTATCCCCACCTTTCAGCCTATTTCAATCTTTTTTCCCACACCATCCCCTTCCCCCACACCCACTAGAGCCATCTGTCACTTGCTCATTCTGCTTTCTACTCTTAATGTCACCATTAGCACCTCCTTTAGCCAGTATCACCACCATCAACACCCCTTCGATCTTTTGTTTATGACATCTTTTGCAATTTCTCCTTTGCCTCCACCTATCACTGGCCTTCTATCCAGCTTCACATGTCCAACCCCCCTTAAACAGTATATATTTCACCACATTTTTACTTCTTTTTAGTTCTGAAGAAGAGTCATACGGACTCGAAATGTTAACTCTGTCTTTCTCTTCACAGATGCTGTCAGACCTGCTGAGTTTTTCCAGCAATTTTTGTTTTTGTTTCAGATTTCCAGCATCCACATTTTGCTTTTATCTTAGTGAAGAAATATCTGAATCTGTTGCCTCAGGCTCTTCTACATTGTAGATCTCACTGGATTTTTCTTTTCTTTAAAAGTCTGTTTGACTCTTTCCTTACACTGCCTCATTATGTGTCCATTTTTATGACAATAAAAACATTGTTTTTTTAAAGTGCCAGTTGTTAAAAGATTGTTTATTTTCACCTCTTGACATTACTCCTTGTTTTCGCTGCTGAGCTGTGTTTCTCATTTTCCTACTAGCAGGAGCTGTTTGCCGCCTCTGAGCAGAGTCTTGATTTTCACGCTCTTTCTGGCTGGGGCTTTCCACCTGATGTGGAGGGCAGTGCCATTTTGTGCGCCTTGTATGGCTTTTGAATCTCTAACTGCATTTTCCATTGCTAGTGCAATCTCTAGCACCTTCTTAAAATCCAAATTTGTTTCGGGTAACAATCTCTTCTGAATCGTGTCCTCATTCACACTGCACACTAAATGATCTCTAAGCATATCGTTTAAGGAGATACCAAATTCACAATGCTCCGTTAATTGCTTCAAACTTGCCACATAGCTTGCAACTGTCTTCCCCAGGCCTCTAATTCTTGAATTAAACTTGAAGCTTTGCTTCATTACTGAGGGCTTTGGTTGGTAATGGCCCTTCACCAGGTCTGTTAATTCATCAAAATTTCTCAAGTCTGGAGCACTGGGTGCCATCAAACTTTGAATCAAACCATAAGTCTTATTCCCACATGTACTTAAGAGGATCGCCGCATCTTCTCTTCCCCCAAAATCTCATTTGCTTGGAAAAAGAATAAGAGACGCTCAATATAGTGGGACCAATCGTCTGTTGCTGGGTCGAAAGAATCAATTCTTCTGAATTGCAGCTTGCAGCTTGAGGGAGTTACTTTGCTGATTTAAACGGAACTTCTACTTACAATTGCTGTGCGAGGTACAGTGCCGATTTCGTTTCTCTTGCTTGCTCCTGTTTAACTTACCCCGTCCTCGTCCCCAGTTTGTTAAATCCTTGTCACCAGTTTGTTGGATCCTGTTTGCACGCTTGTTGTAAGGGGTGGCCAATTTGGTACTAATGATAGAGTTGAGTAGCAGACATTTCATAGGTAGAAACTCTGTGTTTATTTACAAAGATACTCAGCAGCAACTAAACATGTACTAACACTTCAAACTCTATCTCTGTACTACTGCTGTTACTAACTATTGACTATAGGCTACTAACTACAGAGGGAACCCACGCTAAGATCATGTGATCTTCCATTATAACATTCTTCATAAAGGTATATTACACATCAGATTACCACATTAACATTTTGTGATTCATGTACCAAGACACCCAGATCCCTCTGTACTTCAAAGTGCTGCAATCTCTTCCCATTTAAATAATATGCTGCTTTTTCATTCTGCCTGCCAAAGTGGACAGGTTCACATTTTCTCACATTATACTCCATCTGCCAAATTTTTGCCCACTCACTTAACCTATCTATGCAGACTTGTTATGTCCTCTTCACAACTTACTTTTCTACCTATCTTTGTATCATCAACAAATTTAGCAACCATATATTTGGTCCTATCATCCAAGTCATTAATATAGATTGTAAATAGTTGAGGCCCCAGCACTGATCCTTGTGGCACTCCACTCATTACATCTTGCCATCCCAAAAATGACCCATTTATGAGTTTGCTGTTAGCTAACCAATCCTCTATCCATGCTCTTATTTTGCGTAGTAACCCTTGATTTGGCAAATGCGTCCTGGAAATCTAAGTACATCGCATCCATAGATTCCCTTTTATCCACGTTGCTTGTTACTTCCTCAAAGAACTCTAATAAATTAGTCAAACATAATTTTCCTTTCACAAAGCCATGTTGATTCTGCCTGATTGGGTTGAGATCATCTAAGTGCCCTGCTATAACCTCCTTAATGATAGATTCCTGCATTTTCCCTAAGATAGATGTTAAGCTAAATAGCCTGTAGTTTCCTGCTTTCTGCCTTTCTCATCTTGAATAGAGGAGTCACATTTAATATTTTCCAATCTGAAGGGACCTTTCCCAAATTTAGGGAATTTTGGAAAATTAAAACCAATGTATCTACTATTTCAGCAGCTATTTTTATTTGTTCATGGGATGTGGCATAGCTGGCTCGGCCAGCATTTATTGCCCATCCCTTATTGCCCTTGAGAAGATGGTAGTGAGCTGCCTTCTTGAACTGCTATTTCTTATAAGACCCAGGATGAAGAGCATCAGGACCTACGGACTTGTCAACTTTTAGTTCTAATAATTTGCTCAGTATCCTTTCTGTGATGACTGTAATTGTTTTAAGTTCCTCCCTCCCTTTCACCTCTTGATTCACAATTATTTCTGGGATGTTATTTGTATCCTCTATAGTGAAGACAGGTGCAAAATATCTGTTCAGTTCATCCGCCATTTCCTTATTTTCCATTATTAATTCCCCAGACTCAATTTGTAAAGGACCAATATTCACTTTACTTACTATTTTCCTTTTTAAATACCTGTAGAAACTTTTACTATCTGTTGTTATATTTTTAGCCAGCTTTCTCTCGTATTCTAATTTCTCCCTCCTTATTAGTTTTTAGTCATTTTTGCTGTTTTTTATACTCTGTCCAATCTCCTAACCTGCCACTAATCTTCACAGAATTGCACACTTTTTCTTTCAATTTGATACTATTTTTTAACTTCCTTAGTTAGCCACAGATGGTACATCCTTTCCCTAGTGTCTTTCTTTCTCTTTGGAATGTATCTTTGCTGAGTGTTATGAAGTATCTCCTTAAATGTCTACCACTGCATCTCTGCTGATTTATCCCTTAGCCTAATTTTCCAGTTCACTTTAGCCAGCTCTGTCTTCATACCCTCAAAATTGCCCTTATTTAAGGTCAAAACACGAGTCTTATACCCATTCTTCTCTCTCTAGAACTGAATGGGAAATTCAATCATGCTATGCTCACTGCTACCTAGGAACACCTTTACTGTGAGATTATTAATTAATCCTGTCTCATTGCACATTGCCAGATCTAGAATTGCCTGCTCCCTGGTTGGCTCTAGCACGTGCTTCTCTAAGAAATGGTCCCGAAAACACTCTATGAACTCATCTTCCAGGCTACCTTTGCCAATCTGATTTGCCCAATCTGTATGTGGATTGAAATCACCCGACTATTACCATTCCTTTCTCACAACTCTCCATTATTTTTTCCTGTATACGCTGCCTTACAGTATGGTTACTGTTCAGGGCCTATAAACTACTCCATCCTATAGTATGGTTACTGTTCGGAAGCCTATAAACTACTCCCACAAGTGACTTCTTATCATTACTATTTCTTATCTCTACCCAATCTGATTTGACATCTTGATCTTTAGAACTAGGGTAATCTCTTTCTATTATACTAATGCCATCCTTAATTAACAGAGCTACCCCTCCACCTTTTTCTAGTTTCCTGTCCTTCCAAAATGTCATGTACCCTTGAATATTCTGGTCCTAGCCTTTGTCATCTTTCAGCCATATCTCTGTAATGGCTATCAGATCATACATATATATTTCTATTTGAGCTGTCAATTCATCTGTTTTGTTATGAATGCTATGCACATTCAGATATAGACCCTTTAACTCTGTATTTTTACCATTTTTGCAAGGTCTGGGTTTATCTGCTGGCACACTCTTAAGTTTGTAAGCTCTGTCCCTTCCTACCACACTCTGGTTATCACATCACTTACTGCTAGCTTACTGTGTTGCCTTGTCTTTTCTTTAATTTATTACATCTTCCCACACTTAATCCCTTGCCCCCACTATTTCATTTAAAGTCTTCTCTACTGCCATAGTCGTACGTTGTGCCAGAACACTGGTCCCAGCAAGGTTCAGGTGAAGGCTGTCCCAATGATACAGCTCCCACTTTCCTCAGTGCTGGTGCAGTGCCCCATGAATCGAGACCCATTTCACCCACACCAACTTTTGAGCCACGCATTTTACTCCCCAATCTTATTTACTCTATACCAATTTGCTCATGGCTCAGGTATTGCCTGTTGTGTCTTCCAGAACCTGGCCATGTTGAGGGTACAGCCCTTGCCACCAAGGAGAAGCTCAGGAACAGGAGGAAGATAGGAAGATTAGGAAGGTAGGAGTCAACAAGCACATCCACTTTCTAGCCTCATAAATGTATGAAAACTTTACATGCCTATACCAAATTCTTCTCTCTGCTATTTTAATATGTGTTAATCTGTCCTAAATAAGATGAAGTATCCATATCTACATTGTCAGGAGCAACTTCTCACCTTATATCTGCCTCTTAACCTGTACAGCTGCAATGGAGTCTCGATTTGCTGCAATCCCATTACTGCAATAATTTTGATGAGAGTTGGAGCTTAGATTTGCAGAAGTTAATTAAAATGGAATTTGTTTTAAATTAATATTTCACACTGCCTGGGTATCTGTCAGGTGAATAGTTGACTGAATGCCTGGTAACTGGTAAAATTCACTGCCTATGAAGACTTTTTGTATTAGAAGTGAGTCAGAGCATCATGTTACATTGCCAGCATTGTTCTTCAGGAATATCTTGCCTTTAATTGGTGAAAAAAAAGGTCTTGTTTGTACATGTTGGAAATTTCACTACATTATTTAAATAAGCCAATCAGAGGTAACAGATTCATAGGCTGTGAAATTATGAATTTTTGCCATGGGATACCAGCATACAGATGCTAAACACATCTGTCTCAAAATCCTCTCCCCTTCAGTGGACATATTACTTGTTACAAAAATTGGTTGGTACTTTCAGTAAAATAGCTAAGAGACGAATTTCAGACAAACTCATTAAGCAATTTTCTGCTAGTATCCCAAATGTACAATTTCAAGGCCACTCTGTCGCAAAAAGGAGACTTGATCATCCGGCAGTTTCCATTATCTCCAGATGGATTTGCTCCATTGTGGCACTTAATTAGGGACTTAGTGTAAAGCAAACAATGAACATGACTTTTTCTTCACTTTTTACTTTCTGGAGACAAATCACAATGCTAGTGATTTCATCCTTTCAATTTAGAATAGGTACATTTATAAATAACACCTTTTCAGATATTAGATAAAAATTATTCTCAACAAACCCATCATATTAAAAAGCTATGCTCTATGTTGCAGCAGAGCTCTGCTGCGACCTGAATCACCAGATGTCTTGACCTCTTACTTCCTGCTTTGACACCAGGTGATGATTGAGTGTGGTGTGTCTTAAAGGTGAGACCTTGAAAAATATGTTTTCATATATAAACCTAGTCAGTATAGAACTACCTTGTTCATGATCTTTATTCCAAGAAAGGAAGCTTCACAAGTGTAATGATTGTATGTAGAACTTAAATGTTGCATAATAGGTTCAGTTCTTGAGTATTACTCATCCTTCAGTTGTCTCATCAAGAAAGGTACCTCGAAATATTGAAATATTTGTGCAAAGGATGGGGCTGGAGGATTTATTCATTTATTCTTTGACCTCTGGAACTGATATTTTAGATAAAAGTCTGGAAACACTCAGCAGGTCAGGCAGCATTTGTGCAGACGGAGTTAACGTTTCAGGTCAACGACTCTTCATCAGAAATGTACTGATGAAGGGTCACTGACCTGAAAGGTTAGCTCTGTTTCTCTCAGATGCTGCCTTGACCTGTAGAGTGTTTCCAGCATTTTTTATTTTTGTATCAGATTTCCAGCATCTGCAGTATTTTGCTTTTGTATTGAGATAAAAGTCTCTCCGTCACAGCTTTAGGAATCGGAAGGCAAGGTAGCTTGGGGATTCTACATGCAAATTCCAAATACAAAACTCCTGCAAACATAGCTCTTAGGGGAGACAGGTGTGCACATTTAATGTCACAGTCATTTACAATGCTTGTATTCTAAATTTTGAGGTAGGTATTGAAATTAAAGCTATTTGTAACAAGTTGGTTATGTTTATTTTAAGCAAACATTTTATTATGAGCCAATATTCCTGGGGGCTTCTGTGAAACCTCCGTTGTTTCCTGCCCTGAAGAGGCAGACCTTTGTCTGCCCCTGACACTAATAGCAGTGAGTGCGGACCATCAAACCAGAAGTTCTGGCTCATTTGGGAATTAGCACAGTCTGGGGCTCTTTTCTCCAGAAAAAAGGCTGAGGGTGGTCTGATAGAGGCTGTGAAAGGAGATTGTGAAAGGAGTTGTAGGGTAGACATAGAGATGTTTCAAGTTGTGGAGTGACACCAGAAATAGGGACCATAAATATGATAGTTGCTAAAAATCCAATAGAGGAATTTAGAAGAAACTTCTTTGACTAGAGAACTGTTAGAATGTGGAATTCGTTACCACAAGGAATAACTAAGGCAAACAGCATAGATGTGTTTATGGGGAAACTTTAAACAGGGAGAATGGTATAGAAGGATATGTTGACAGGGTTAGATGAAGGGTGGGAGGAGATTTGTGTGGATCCTGATCTGTTAGTATTTACAGCATAGAAACAAGCTGTGTAAAACTATGGGCAGAATTTTATGTCCCGCAGGTGGGCGCTGCTCGACCCGATCAGGAGTAAAATAGTGAGCATGACGTTGGGCGAATGTCCCAATGTCATGCAGTGCGCCCAACAATTAAGAGGCCTATTAAGGCCATTAAATTAGCAATTAATTTGTTTTTTCGCTGCATGTCCAACCTTACGGTTGGCAGGCAGGCAAATATGCCAGGCGGTCTTTGCATTTTTTAGGAAACCTCATCCACGGGCAGGATGAGGTTTCCAACAGTAATTTAAAAAAATAAAAAATTTTTAAACATAATTTTTAATATGTCCCTGTTCACGTGACTGAGTCACAAGTGGCGACGTTTCCCTTATTTTTAAAATCTTTATTTTTCATTTAAAAATTCTTCAGTTCCCTGAGGCAGCTCTGTGCCTTCAGGGAGCTTTCAGTGTGCACTCCCCCACGCATGCACAGACTTCAGCGCTTGCGCTCTTCACACCCCCATCCCGGCAGCACTGAGGCTCTCGGCACACGTTTCACACTGGCTGGCCATTAATTGGGCAGCCAGCGTGAAAATCGTGGTCAGGGCCCGATCATGGGTTGCGGTTGTCCGTTTACAGCTGCTCCCAGGCCCACCTGCTGGATGAAGGGAAAATCCTGCCCTATGTAAAATAGGCACTCCTAATCTTGAGTGCAAGATATACTCCAAATATGACAGGCATCTTTGATAAAATAAACTTGGTTTATACCTGTATGATTCATTTATTTTCTTCCATACTATTTTGTGTGGTCCCATTCCACCACATTGCTAGTGGAGTGAACTTCTGAAGTGCCTGAAAGGGAGTGACTGACCCCATCAGATTTCTAGAGGGTCAAGTAATTTGCATGTTGCTAATGGGAACCTGTGCTACTATCAGTGCAGCTAGAGTACTTGCTAAATGGGGGCAGGACTAAGGCAAAGGTGAAGGTGGTTCAGTGCAGAGCTAGCAAGTCTGGCTGAAGATGGTGCCATGGACTGGATATCAGCCCCTTCTCTACTGCAATATCGCTCTTTGCTCAGTATTCCAGGGCATGAAACCAGGGTGGAAGTGGGTGGGTATTGTAGGTCTGGGAACATCAGATGTGAGACTAGCATGGATTCTGGTGACTGTTGCCATTTTGCTGGTCCAGCCTCTATTTATGATGTCAGTCTGTAAGACAGCATTGCTACAATCGCCTACTTCCACCCCTACAGGAAATTCCAATGAAAAGTTCAAATGGGTGGAGACCTGGTGTAATCAATTTCTGATGCTGAATGATCTGCTGGGCCTGAATATATTAAAGGTTTGTGGATTTTTGGGACTATAAATTCAAAACAATTTACTAAAGTAATAAGGACATGATACCACAGTTAAGTTATATTATTTTTATTTGTTAGAAATTCTATCAGTGTTTGAACATTAATATTTAGAGAGCTTGAACAATTTCCATGTCCCATGATGCATATGGATAAAACACACAAGGCACGTATTCCATGGAAATTTGAACCAAATTATGTAACATTTAGAATAGTTGCTTTCATTTTAACACTGTAAAACATCTTCTCCAAGTGTAAGTTACAATGAAAGTGTGCACTGTAACTGTCTCAGTTATGATCCAACATAATGGTATCATTACATATAAACTCTTTAAAAATATACTTCTGTCAAAAGACTTGATGACTACTATATACACTACAAAAATAAATTTTCATATAAATAAATTATATGGCATACATTTATCTTTGTAACTGAAATGACACAAACCCATCTCTGCCAAAACTGGCAGGTGATGAGACCCAGTTTGAATATTTTTCCTTTTGCATCCTCATACTAAAATCTACGAGTTCTTAATGTAACTGTTATATATCTTTCCTATTTAGTTATTAACATTAGTAAGCACTTTATACAGATTAAAATCCATTACAAAGTAAAACATAGCTGTAACAGAAGAAAAAAAAAATCCCTGCATTTTTGTTATAAACTGGCATACAAATACTGTAAGAAAACATTCTTATGATACAAAAATATAAATATCACAAAAAATACATTTTTTCTTAAAAACATAGTTGCCAGCCACTGAGAAGTTCTCCCTTTGCCAATGTGACGATAGGAGAAAATGTCTACATTGTGCAGAAGCAGCAGACAGTGGGGGACGGAAGGGAGAAAGTACACATACCTATATCTGCATTTGATAGAATCTGTGCTGTTAAACAAGAGGGAGAAAATAACTGGTGAGAAGTGACAGACAGACGCTAAGGCAGTAGCAGTGGGAAGCCACTCTGAACTTTTGACACAATCTAATAAGCGCTATGGCATCTGAAGTTAGTTCCAATTAACACCATACAGTTTTTGTTGTGGATCCTGGATGATCTCAAGTCAATCCACCACAAGTGCCACATTGAAATCTGTGGCTTAATGTCACACACATTTCTATGCCAGAAAGTAAACTGTTTTTATAAAAGAAAGTTGGCAATTAGGGTTAACCCTTAGTGTGCTAATGGCAGTAGCTTATTTTAACATTTAAAACAGAAAATATAACTCAATCTATTTGCTATGTGACACAGTTTGGCATCATCTGTAATTTCAATAGCAACAAGACTGTGGCAAAGTACCAAAATAAATCACAAGATTCAACGGCCATAATTTAATTTATGGCGATAGTGCAAAATGGGCGATCTCAGATCACCACCTGTTATACTCCTCTCCTGATATTCCTATTTGGGAGAGGTGTAAAACAAGCAGCAGATCCAATATTGCTCGTTTTATGCAACGGCCAATGTCAAATTGCCCCAATCCTTCAATATTGAACATTAAAAGAAATATTTAAAAATGACCGTCTGAAATATTTGTAATTATCATCTTACTATAGTTGCATGGAGTTCCTCCATGTGTTATTTTAATGCATTTGATTACACATTTAGTTTAGATGAGTTAACAAATGCATTAAAATAATGCACAGGTGAATTTCATGTGAATGCCTGTTTGTTACAAATATCACCAAAAGCAATTTCATCCCACAATGACCAACCAATTCACTACCAAGACAAAAGCAAAAGCTTAGTAAGGCATCAGGATAGTCATTAACAGAATATTGTGGTTCAGTCACAGATACCATTTGGGTTTTGGAACATCAAATGAAAAGAAAGAACTTATATTGTATCTTTCATGACCTCAGATTGCCCCAAACTACTTTATAGCCAATTAAGTGTTTTTCTGTTGTGAAGTTGGAACTCTATGTTTTTTCCTTAAAACAGAGTTTATATATGTAAAAAGCATACACTTAAGACTCCTCCTGAAAGATTCATACCTTTCATGTCCACCTGATTTGATTATAGTGATGCCAAACATGTGTAGCAGTAGATGAGTTTAACATTAACATAAATCAGTATTAAGAGACAGTTTTTTCCCCCTACATATTTACAAATAAAGTTGAGATTGGGTTTAAGCCTCCCCATCACAAGTTTCCATTGCTGAATGTATGTCTTTACAAATATTAAAATCTATGCTAAAGAGAACAGTGTCTGAGCTTAATGGTGGATCATTTTCAAAAATGCATTCTATTTAGATTGACAATAAATAAAGAAAAAATATAAAAAGACTGTCTCTGTGTTAGTTTGACAGTTAGAAATTTCAGATACAGTTCATCATTCAAAGAATCTGGAGGGGATCAATAAATATACACACACTAAGGGTTAAATTAAAACAACACAGACCTGTATAATACACAGCAAGAGAATCAAACAACTATAACTAACAAGGTCATAAAGATTAACGTGCTTTTCTTCATATCTGATCATTTTAAGAACCACGCATAGCGTGTTTGAAAGTTAACAGTAACATTTTATACTACCACAGGGTTGTGATATGCAAAATTAAAATATTTTTAAAAATGTGTATCTTTACAAAAAAATCCTATCACATGAGCAATATTTGCATAGAATAATTATACAAGTAAATTATACAATATTTTAAGCAGCAGCAACATATGCTGACATTTATGACTAGATTAAGCGTAAATGTGGCACAGATACACAGATCAATGTACATAATGTATAGATCACACATTGTTCCCAATCCATTCACAGGAGGTTCACAACTCCTAAAATTATACTACTTTACATTGTACATCTGTATAATACATATGTGTACATCCTTTAAATATTTTAGAGAATATTTAACAAATAATACAATAGATTAACAGTTGCAGTAAACTGTTTTCCCAGTTCAGGATCGCCTGTATTTATAGCTTGGAGTTTCAAGGACTATGCAAGTGAAGAGTTTTTCCATCTTTGGCCATCTGTGCATCATAACTTCCATACTGGAAAGGGTTAAAAGGAAAACACAACTGTTAGGAACAGATATTGAGAAAGATTTCAGTAATTCATTTCAAGTTTTTAAAAAGCATTCGTATAAAGACTATGACCAGGATTTTCCAGCCCCGACACTAGTGGGCATCATCATGGGCGGAACGGGAAAATTTGGAGAGCAGCCGTCCTGCCCGTGACAATGCCCGCCCAAGTCAGGGCCGGAAAATCCCAGCCTATGAAATTATTTTCATATTACATAAACACATACTAATTACAGTTTACATAGTCGCAATCTTCCTAAATTCATACATGACTTAACACTAACTTAACTTGTAAAATAATGCATTTACTCAAGTAATTTACTTTTTGTTAGAAGAAACATCAGTAATTTTTCCTTATCTATTTAGCCCAAAGAATTTGACATAGGTATCAACGATTCATAACATTTTAAGTAGTAGTGCATCTTTCATTGAATTTCTGTAGGAAACTTACCTAATTTGTTCCGTTCCCACTGCTCTGTGTTTCACATTCAACGTCCTGCAACTCTAAAACTTCCACCTTTGAGCTCCTTCTTTCATAACGTGCATTAAAAGGCACATGAGGATCAACAAATGCTCCTTCATCAGTTTCACTGTACCCCTCATAATGTGGGTACCCTCCAAATACATTTTGGCTGTGTATGGGAGGATGCACAGCGACAGTAACTGAGGCTGTGGCGGTCACAGTAGTGATAGGCTGGCAGTATGTTGGTGCTGCAGCACCAGTGGCTGTTGTGTTCCTAGTCTTATGAGAACGGGATCTATGACTTTGACGATCTCTATTGCCTAGTCTGGAGTGCCCTTCATGAGCAGTTTCAAAAGCGTCCATGCGTGGTCTGCAAG
Organism: Cetorhinus maximus; assembly: GCF_964194155.1. Taxonomy (NCBI): domain Eukaryota; kingdom Metazoa; phylum Chordata; class Chondrichthyes; order Lamniformes; family Cetorhinidae; genus Cetorhinus; species Cetorhinus maximus. The sequence continues at coordinate 110,361,274 of NC_135880.1, forward strand.
GAGGCGGTTGAAACCCTTCCCTTGCCTCCAAACTCTGGTTCCTACAATTCCTCCAGGATTGTTGATGTTTAATATCCTGTTGTGGAGATGGCCTTGGTCTTGGTCGATGGAATCTGTAATCTGGCTGGACAACCTGTAAACAATACAAACTATTAATGCCCGTACATATCAATTTATTTACTATTACACTGCAGTACAACTTGATAAACAATGTATAATATGACTTACTTAATTAAAAATATTTTGATCAGTTAAAAGCCTGAGGCAGAATGCTTTCACCCCAAATGGATTTATTGGAATAAGTAACCTGGGAAATCCATTAAAGTAGCTATATAAATAGTTTCAAGAAACAATTCAATGTATTTCTGAGGGAAAAAAAGAGATCATGGTGAGAAAGCATGGTTGCGAATAGCAAAAAGGGAAAGGCCTTTTAATGTTCCTAAAGATTTTTCTATTGTTATGTTAAAAATTCATATCATCACAGAAGCTGTTCCTGATCACAATGGAATTTGGTTTCTGGAATCACGCAATTGCCTTAGGTAAAACACATGTCCAGGAACCACATCAAGCAGTGAACAGGCATTAACTTTAAATGTAGCTGCTAGGTCTTGTCCAACTTATTTTTTAGGAGGAGGAATTTGAAGGCAATGAATGTAGTATGTCTACCCCAATCAGACTACTGCTCACTGTGCAGCACACATACTCATGAAAGGGCTTAAGACTGACACTTTTGGACCTGAAAAATGCTCAGTCCACCTCAAATTGCCTTGGAAGGGTAAAGTATCCCAAAAATTTGAGCAACAGGTTGGAAGCTAGCGGCTCTACACTGCTACTATACAGTAGCAACACAAGTGCCATTTTCCACTAACAGGATGCTGCTGTTGAGTCAAAAGATGCGCTGCCTACCACACAAATGAATAATGTGGTATATGAATTTCAGTGCCAGGTGTGTAGGCTATACATCCTCATGACCGGTAGATGGATTATCAAACTGCACGTCCCTTTGGCTGTTTGTAATAGGCAGAGTACTGACCGTACTCAATCTGCAAAACCCAGAACATAATGTCTAAAGTTAGATGTGATTCCACGATTGAGCAGAATTTGCTGAACAATCCTGAGTGTGCTAGGAATTATACTGACAATCAATTTAAGATTATCAGTCGGGCTCACAATGTGACTCACTTATGCTTGCTAGAAGCTACATATATTCACATGCAGGGCCCTGCCCTCTGCAAGCAAAAAGAGCATGTTCAGGCATTGCATGTTTTTAATTAAACAAAAGCATGGGGGACAATAGCTCCCTGGTGCCTTCTCCACAAAATATCCTTTACCAAACAGAGCAGATTGGCCAACCCATCAGCACCCTCTTCTCATACAGTATAAATTGTTGGTACCTTTGAAATTTGGTATTTTTGAGTCTGTCCTAATGAGTGCAAGATGAAAAGCTTTGACAGCATGTCTCTCTTTTCAGCAATACTCAAGTTCTGTACTACCAAGCAACTATTAATATATAATCATCGGAAAGCATTATTACTGTGCAATTATTGTTTAAAGATGTAGGAAATTATATCTGTTGTGGAATTTACTGAAGTTGTATTTGTAGCTGTAATATATTCACATTAAGTGACAATATTTAGGGGGAGACAGTGGCATAATGGTAATGTCACTGGACTAATAATCCAGAGGCCCAAACTAATCGTCTAGGAAAGGTTCAAATCCCACCACGACAACTGACAGAACTTAAATTCAATGAATAAAATTCAAAAATTAAAAGCTAATCCAATGGTGGCCATGAAACCATTGTTGATTGCTGTAAAAGCCCATCTGGTTCACTAAAGTCCTTTCAGGGAGAAAATCTGTCATCCTTCCCTGGTCTGACATACATGTGACCCCACAGCCATGTGGTTGACTCTTAATTGCCTCCTGAAATGGTCCAGCAAACAACTCAGTTGTATCAAACAGCTACAAAATCTTCAAAAAACAATGAAACCAGACAGACCACCTGATATCAACCTAGGCAACGGAAATGGCTCTGCAAGGAGGGGGCTGTCCCACAGACTAGTCAAACAACAGCCTGACATAATCATACTCACCAAATCATACCTTACAGATCATGTCCCAAACACCAGCATCACCATCCCTGATTAAGCCCTGTTCCACTGGCAGGGCAGACCCCCCAGAGGTGGTGGCAGAGTGCTTGCCCTGAGAGACCGTAACAATGCCTCCAGACTCCAGGAAGGCTCATGGCATCAAATCAATCATGGGCAAGGAACCCTCCTGCTGTTTACCACCGACTACCCCACCCCCCTCAGCTGATGAATCAGTATTCCTCCATGTTGAACACCAATTGGAAGAAGCCCTGAGGGTGGCAAGGGCATGGAATGTCCTCTGTGTGGGGGACTTCAATGTCCATCACCAAGATTGGCTTGGTCAAACCACTACCAGCTGAGCTAGCTGAGTCCTAAAGGACATAGCTGCTCAACTGGGTCTGTGACAGCTGGTGAGGGAACCAACAAGAGAGAAAAACCTCCTTGACATCATCCTCACCAGCCTACCTGTTGCAAATGCATCCGTCAGTGACAGTATGGGTAGGAGCGACCGCCGCACACAGTCCTTGTGGAGACGAAGTCCTGTCTTCACATGAGGATACTCTCAATCGTATTGTGTAGCATTACCACTGTGCTAAATGGGATAGATTCCGAACAGATCTAGCAACTCAAAACCAGGTATCTTTGAGGCGCTGTGGGCCATCAGCAGCAGCAGAACTGTATTTAACCGCAATCTGTAAACCTCATGGCCCAGTATATACCGCACTCTACTATTACCATCAAGTCAGGGAATCAACCCTGGTTCAACAAAGAGTGCAGGTGGGCATGCCAGGAGCAGCACCAGGCATATTTAAAAAAAATGGGATGTCAACCTCGTGAACCTACAACACAGGCCTACTTGCATGCCAAACAGTGGAAGCGGCATGTGACAGACAGAACCAAGCAATCCCACAACCAATGGATCAGATCTGAGCTCTGCAGTCCTGCCACATTCAGTTGTGAATGGCGGTAGAAAAATAAATAACTAACTGCAGGAGGAGGCTCCACAAATATCCCCATCCTCAATGATGGAGCAGCCCAGCACATCAGTGCAAAAGACAAAGCTGAAGCATTTGCAACAATCTTCAAGGGATGATCCATCTCAGCATCTTTGTGAGGTCTCCAGCATCACAGCTAATTTGATTCACTCCCTGTGATATCAAAAAACAGCTAAAGGTATTGGATACAACAAAGGCTATGGGCCCTGACAACATTCTGGCATAAGGACTGAAGACTTGTGCTCCACAATTAGCCGTACCCTCAGCTAAGCTGTTCCAGTACAGCTTATCTGTAAGCATCTACCTGGCAATGTGGAAAATTGCCCAGATACGTCCTGTCCAAAAATAGCAGGACAAATCCAACCCAGCTAATTGCCGCCTCACCAGTCTTCTCTCGATTATCAGCAAAGTGATGGAAAGGGTCGTCGACAGTGCTCTCAAGCAGCACTTGCTCAGAAATAACCTGATCATTGACACTCATTTTTGTTTCTGCCAGGGCCACTCAGTTCCTGACCTCATTACAGCTTTGGCCCAAACATGGACAAAAGGGCTGAGCTTAAGGGGTGAGGTGAGAGTGACAGCCCTTGACATCAAGGCAGCATTTGACCAAGTGTGGCATCAAGGAACCTTAGAAAAACTGATGTCAATTGGAATCAGGGGAAAACCTCTCCATTGGGTGGAGTCATACCTAGCACAAAAGATGATGGTTGTGGTTGTTGGTGGTCAATCATCTCAGACCCAGGACATCGCTGCAGGAGCTCCTCAGGGTAGTGTCCAGGGCCCAAACATCTTCAGCTGCTTCATCAACAACCTTGCCTCCATCATAAGGTCAGAAGTGGGGATGATCACTGATGATTGCACAATGTTCAGCACCATTCATGACTCTTCAGACACTGAAGCAGTCCATGTCCATATGCAGCAAGACCTGGACAACATTCAGGCTTGCGCTAATAAGTGACAAGTGACATTCGTGCCATACAAACATCAGACCATGACCATCTCCAACAAGAGAGAATCTAACCATCTCCCCTTGACATTCAATGGCATTACCAGCACAGAATCCCCCACTATCTATATCCTGGGAGGGTTACCATTAACCAGAAACTGAACTGGACTAGCCATATAAATACTGTGGTTACAAGAATAGGTCAGAGGCTAGGAATTGTGTGATGAGTAACTCAGCTCCTGACTCTGCAAAGCCTGTCCACCATCTAAAAGGCTCAAGTCAGGAGTGTGGGGGAATCCCCACTTGCCTGGATGAGTGCAGCTCCAACAACACTCAAGAAGCTCAACACCATCCAGGACAAAGCAGCTCGCTTGATTGGTGCTTTATGCACCACTTTAAACATTTACTCCCTCCACCACTGACACATGGTACACACTGCTGCCACTATCTACAGGATGCACTGCAGCACCTCATCAAGGCTCCTTCGACAGCACCTTTCAAACCCGCGACCTCTATCACCTAGAAGGAAAAGAGCAGCAGATGCATGGGAACACCACCACTGCAAGGTCCCCTCCAAGCCACACACCATCCTGACTTGAAACTATATCGTCATTCCTATACTGTCGCTGGGTCAAAATCCTGGCACTCCCTTCCTAATAGCACTCTGAGTGTACTTACGCCTCATGGACTGCAGAGGTTCAAGAAGGTGGCTTGCTGTTACCTTTTCAAAGGGAAATTAGGAATGGGAAATAAATGCTGGCCCAGCCAGCAACACCCACATCCCTTGAACAAGTAAAAAAACATCTAAGTGTCACTGGCAAATAATGGTCCTCATTCAAACATTACAAGTAACAATGCATTGCCTCTGAAGTCAAATAACTCAAAATTTTCTGTTGTTGGTACATCATTTTGAATGAAATTAAAGCAATGATAGCTAAAGGAAAATGTTGAACCTTCAAATATTGGCAAGTACTATTTTTTTTAAAAGAAACTGGCTTCACTTACTGTGGATCTGGGAAAGACAGGATTCTCAGTTGCTTCCACCATGATCTGATGGGCTGATGCAGTAGAGCTGGGATTGGATTCATAATGCTGAAGTTCTTCACTGATGCCGGAAACTGTAGTCTGTGAGCTGTATTCAGAATCTGAAGAATCAGATCCAGTATTCCCTTGCTCAGGGTGAACGGCAAATCTCACAACTCGAGGTGGTGGCTCTGGTGATGGAGTAGGCAGCCGGGTTCTCCCATCAAGAGGTGAAACCTATGAAACGAATGTGTGAAGAGTAATTAGTCTCACCTAGAGTTCATCACACTGTTGTAATCACATCCAGTCAGTTGTAACAATGAGTAATTTCTTTCACAGTGGGTACAGAGGTAGTTTGGTGAGAGCTCTTCCAGTTACTTGGCTCTTTGCAGAACCTAACGCTATTCAATGATAATACTGGGCACAAGTACCATGTTCATTATGGTCATAATATTATAGGATGTCTGATTTCAGGCCTTGCCCTGGTCCCCCAACTGTCCCCTGGATGATCTTGGGATTGGTTTTGTCTAAAGGAAACAAGACACGATGAAGTTTTATATGATGAAACCAAGTCTAGTAATTGATCCAAGACCAGTTATGCGTCAAATCTGCATGAATTTCCACCCCTCTGACTTTTTACATCAAGGACAGGGTAGCTAACCTCAAGTATTATTCTTAGGCTTTATTTTCTTCCCTTCTTGGTAGACTTAGCTACTGCTGATCCCTGATTATTTTTGGTTCACCTGATTATGGAGTTATGCATGCACATGCCAAATTAAGGCCTACCCTTCAGCAATGCCAATGGGCAGTAACCTGTAATCTTCCCTGTTCTTTGGAGTTCAAAGAACAGAGTGAGGGCACAGACATTCTAGTCTGTCCAGCATTATCCCCATCAATAATGCTGACTTTCTACTGGTTGTACAGGGCTATGAATTTAGGTAGGAGTCAAGAAGGCTCCATGAATCTGGCATTTTAAATCCTTGCTTATTTCATGAAGAATGTGGGCTGGAATTAAAAAAAGTATTTTCTGTGATTTTCAAATCCATAATTTATTCATAACTGCACCTATCTGATTTCCTGGTAACTCGTATTGTTTTAGGATGAATTAACCAATCCTGTACTTCCAGTGCCATGTGTTAAGGGTGTGTGGGTCAGAGACAGGACGACAACACTATCATGCTAGTTCTCTGACTCTGCTCCCTTCAAGCCTAGCTCCGTTAAGAGTACAGAATTAGTGAATTAATCCCCATTTTCCGCTAAGAACTTTCTGAAGTCCAAATATGGTAGAATCATCATGAAAGAAAAAGAAAAAAATACCTCAGGATATGGTCCAAAGTAAGAAAGAAGAACTGGGAGTAGCACTAATCCATTGAGAACACCCAGAGCAGTTAAAATAGCCAGTACTGCAAAGAAATACCTGTAACAATTGCAAAGATTAGTGCAATTAATTTTAAGGGCCTCCTTATATATGTCAAACAAATTACATTTTAAAAGTCATTTACAACTCAAATCTTAGTGTAAATACATAGTCAGAGAAAATACCACAACAATTCTTTACCTTTTACATCAGTGAGGCTACATCCCACAATAACAGTGTTAGTTGACCAAAAAAAAAAGAACAGTATGTTAGTTTGTTAATTTTATTGACAAACACATGGTATGGACTGTTATTCATGAATAGTTTGTTACACACACAGAAAAATATGGAACGTGAACTGAATGACTGAACAGGACCATACAACATGCACAATGAAAGGGGCCCCATTACCTTAACCCCAGCAGAAGCAAACAAATGAAGTAAAGAGTGCAGAATTTAAACAATTTAGTCTAGAGGCAGGAGAAGCAAAGTCTCAGGCAGCTAATCCACTGTGAAATGCTGCTGCATCTCACAACAGAATCACTAATTAAATCTCAAGTGTATCAAGTAGGTTTCCTCTCACAACACTAATCAAAACTTTCTGCCCACAGTCCTCAGAGATGCTGAGTTTTAGTTTTACTAAATAGCTCAAATTGCAATCCTTTATAAAGCATGAACCAGCATTCTGCTTTAAAATACTGCCATTTCTATAGCAGATTCTGGCATTGTATTTGATAAGAGCACTTCACACAATAGCATCACTGCACTGCAACCTAAATCTTTTGTAGTACAATTTAACATTATGAATACTCTTGTTTTGCATCAACCGTTTTAAACATAAAAGCTAGAATTCAGGTCAAAAAGGAAAAGCATCCAAGTGGTTATCCATTCCCACCATTCAAGGTTATGGACCGGGAGACTTTATGAATACCAAGGTAAGCTTTTAACCATAAGAGGTCTTACCAGTTGGTATAAAACACAGCTGGGACGCAAATTAAACTTATGGAGACATTTATGAGTAATAACTCCAAGGCCATAATCTTAAGTATGTTTTTAATGGGCTTGCACAAATAAAGGATCAATCTATTATTGTGCAGCAGGACAGCGAACAGTTGCCTTCACTATGTCCAAATGTACAATGATGCTTTTTCATATATTTAATGCATTAAGTTGAGCAGCAAACATCTGCAGACATTGTCATTACTACCCAACATGGCCTATCAAAATTTCATATCATGTGATATATCAGCAATATATTACAGAGCCATTTAGCTGCATTTCAGCTAAACAAAGTAAGTGACAGTCATTTGCTGACTCATTCCTCAGGGCAGTGCCTTGACCAATCAAGGTCAAACTGCCTGGTTTAAATTTCAAACAATGCTTGATAGTTAACTGTCAGTCACCATCAGTGGTGCATTCTCCATGGCAAAGCCACTTGCTAACCAATCAGCACTCTCTTCACATACAGTATAAATTGTTGTTTTCCCCCTTATATTGGTATTCTTGTGAGTGTCCTGATGAGTGCGGGACGAAAAGCTTAGACACATCTCTTTTTTCAGCAATACTCAAGTTCTGCACTACCAAACGATTATTTATATTGCATTTGTTAATGGTGGGAATGGACAACCACTTGTCTTAGTTATTTGACTTACTGACTCCCTCCCCTTTCTATCTTTCTAATTATGTAGGGACAATTATTAGGCCCCACCCCCAGCTCTGCAACAAAATTGTATTTATTTTATATCATACTTATATAGAGATGCCCAGACCAATTCTGCAGCAAAAACAGTAAGGTAAGACGAAGTCACAGAACCCAACAGGCTACTCTCTTTAAAATAAACAAACTACAAAAAATAAGCAATGTATCCACTTAAATTGGTAGTTAAAAACAGACTCCAGTTCCCTAATTGGTTCAATTACAGAACTGAGCCATGCAGAATCAGAGGGTTGTGGGTTCACGTCCCACTCCCGGAAACCAAGAACTGTGATTGTACTCGAAAGAGTTGCAATCTGTGACTGTTGATAACTCGAAAGAGTTTCAATCCCTGGTCCCTGCTGGGTTTTTATAATTAATTCATAGAATTTGGGCATTACTGGCATGGTAAGCATTTATTGTATATTGAGTTAGCTGATCTCAGCTACCAGGTGCTACAACTTTTACTAGTTGGAAAGGCAAAGGGGATCCCATTCCTGATGACTATCCAGTGACTGAGGGAAAGTTGTTTGCGGAGTTCGAGTAGAGGACTGGATCAGGCTCTTCTGTGATACGCTCCATGATCAACTAGCTTTCTGACACTTAATGTCTAACCTCAAACCTGAAAAATGACCACTTGTGTGAGGTGCTGGAGATCATCTGTGGATCAACACATTAGCATGAGCCCATGACTTCAGGAGAAGAGGAAAGAAAATTAGAACAAGAGGGCTTGATCATATCTTAGCTCAGCTAAAATGGACTGAGACACAGGCATCAGGGACTCAACATTTTAAGCAAAGGCAATTGCTGTGCACCAGTAACTTGTTGAAGGCATTGGACTGTCCACAAGATAACATGTAATGGCTTACATGTTTAACAGTGAAACTCCGCAGTTTACTATAAAGTATGTGGCCACCTCAATGGGTGTTACAGTTGAGCTGACCTTGACAAAATTTGTGTTATGAGTTAAAGCATCTCCCAGGGATGCTCCCACTGGGGTTGTGCAGGCTCTGGACTCCTCCTGCACAGGCTGGGAGACTGAATGGATAAGGAATTCATTCAAATTATTGATCTCCTAGAGCTCGTTGTCCTGTAGATGAGTAGAATTGCCACAGCCCAGTAGCACGAATGGAACACAATGCCGTCTCTCACGCCAACGCTTTGGGGAGATGTTAAAATGTTAAAGATCTGAATCCTGACCCCAACCTGCTTCCAAAATGACCATGTCCAATTTTAACAAAGGCAGGACAGGGGACTACTATTGCATACTAGCAATTTAAACATTATAATGGGCATCTTGTATATAACTAACACTTTAAATTCTACCCTGTCCGGCTGAGATATCCGGGCCTTGGAAATACGTCAGCAAAGGGAAGCGAGGACTGCTGGATCCAGGTATGAAGTGCCTTTCCAATTATCTTGATCTTCCCCGGCTTCCTGATCTCCCTCCGCTTCCTTCCACTCCCCAGCTGTAGCCTGGTGGTAAAGGCTTACGTGACCAGGAGCCAGCCAGCCTTTCAAACTGGCTGATTGTGACCAAGAAATTGAGATAAAGAACCGCAGTCAGGTCCTATATTAATTCCAGTTGAACCTGCGGAAACCCGTTTCCTGACATCCAAACACCACCACCTGCCTCCAAGTTAATGTCCAGCCATTCCACATGGTTGTGACCCCGCCACTCACACACCCCCATCTCAATTAATACCTGCCCTGCAATTGGAGCTCCATATGCATATTTATTGCTGCCTTCTGTCAGATATCTCTCTCACCATCATGACCACATGCCGATGGAAGGCAGTGCCATTGGTGTGGGTATATTGCACAGGCCGTTTTAACTGCCTGTGCAAGAAGGGTTAAAATTGCCCCTTATATGTTTGTGTGCACAGGGAGTAAAATTTATGAGTGAAAGCAGGATCTGAGCTACTGAAAACAGAGGGCTGGGTTTTACGTGCCCCCACCAGCTGTGTCTTTGGCAGGGAAGCATGTCAAATAGGACTGGCGCCCACCCCAACACCTTCCCTCCTACCCCAAGCTCACCCCATAACACAGTAGGCGGGTGGGTGCTGAAATCAGCAGCCCGTCATATTTAAATAAAAAATAAAGGGTCAATTGAGCTTGTTAACAAGCCGATAATATGGTTGGCGTGGGCATTCAGGCAGGAGTGGGGCAGGCTATTTTTGTTAAGCTTTTAAAAGGGCGAAAAGGAAAGGGGAATACTATCTTTGGAGGGTGCCCTTTGTGCATCGGGGGCTTGCGAATTGTCCTATTGGTTGCAAGATGAAAAACTTGATAAGAAATGTCTTTTTTCAGCAAAACTCAAGTTCTGTACTACTAAATGATTATTTGAATACTGATAAAAAGAATGAACTTCCACATAAAGAAAGAGGAGGCAATTTCTTCTTGAAATGGTAAGTAAAACAGCTGCATCCAGTAAAACAGATGATCTGACACTGAGGGGATGTATTGGTCCATTGCTGCTGCTTCTCCTTTTCCCCCCCTCATCTCCTTCAAGTGATGAGCTTTGAATTTTGTTGTGCACCTACAACTTCGGCATCTTATATTCTTAAAATTGAGGATACTTTGGTATAATTACATTATAATACAGCACATAAAAGTTATGATAAATCAGTCTTTCTAGTTCCATTGTTAAAATTATAAAGCACAGAAGCCTGGGTCTTTAGTATGGAGTTAACAGCAAATGAGGTAAAGTGGTTTCAATCAGTAACCATCATGCACACATTGGTAAAAAAATTTCAGCCGGTTAATTACCAGAAATAAAACTTCAGACAGAAAGTAATTTACAACAAAACGCCACAGTCAGCGTGATATGAGATTTAAAAAGAAATGGCAATGCAGCTCAAAATGAAGATGGATAGTGAGGAACAAACTTCTGGTACTAGCAATGAAAAAGGGAAGCTTCTTACCTGACAATGAAGTCAAATTCAGATCCAGCAAGCATGAGAACCCCAAGAAGAGTTGATACGGCCCCATCTAGTACAGGAGCAAACATGTGCTCCAGTGCAAGAACTGCCCGCCGATTCTTGTCTCCAATAGCAGTTAAAAATGCCTGCAGGCAATAAGATCAATACAATCAGACCTCGTGTGCTGAAACCTATAAAGAACTACCCAACAGTTCAACAGCTGTTTTGATTATGCATGACAGACTAAATGCTTCAAATTAATTTTAACCAAGCATCAAAAATGCCTACTCTTTATTTAACAAGTGGGATATCCAAGGGTCTAAAGATAGCGGGGTTGAATTCACACCAGTTTTCTGGAGTTCTTCTGCTGTAGTTACAGCAGATGATTGGAAATTCAATCCCAAACTCTTTATGTTTTACAAGAAGGCTGTTTATGTGTTAGGTATGTCAGATGAGAAAAAAGATGCCAGCCAATCAGTTTTATATTATTTTTACATTAATGGTTACCTGCATTGTTGCTCCTCAAATTCTCCACCATGTAAAGCCTTAGTTTTTCTCAACATACTAAGCATTATTTAAATTTACTGTTATTCATGATTTCACAGTGACTCATAATGATTTTCTTATGCTAGTTATAGATGGCTTTAATTTTAAAGTTTATTTCCAAAACGTTGTTGGATACCTCACTGGATGAGTTAGCGTACTGGAAGAGCAAGTTTCAAAGGACCAAATGGCCTCTTCTCATGCTAGCATGTTCTGACATAGAACACGTATTTGCACAGTCAGTCCATACTGACTGAGTATATGCAACCAGACTCGTAGGGCAGAATCTCATGCCCTCCTCTGTGGTGAGTTTGGTGGTAAGGGTGCATTAAATTGGGCAGAAGAGTGACAGTTGGGGACTCTGCCACCTTTCTGCCCCCACCTTGATCCTTTCTGCCCCTACTTTGATTAAGCCCATGGTGGGAAAGCCCTTGGATGGCCTTCCTGCTTCACCACCAATTAATTAATACCAACAATCAAAAGGGCATTGCCTCATAGATCTTTAGGTGTATTCAAATCTTGAAAATATAGTCCTTGTCTATACCAAGGAAGAAAATGCTACCCAGGCCATGGTTGAAGAGGAGGTAATTCAGATACAGGATGGGTTTAAATTAATAAGGTGGTGGTATTGGATAGGCTGCCTGTACTTAAAGTGGATAAGGCACCAGGACCGGATGAGATGCATTCAAAGATACTGAGGAATGTGGGTGTGGGAATTGTGGAGGCACTGGCCATAATTTTTCAGTCTTCCTTAGACTCAGGGACGGTGCCAGAAGACTGGAGAATTGCAAACATTACACCCTTGTTCAAAAAAGGTGAAAAGATAAGCTCGGCAGCTACAGTCAGTTTGACTTTGGTAGTGGGGAAACTTCTAGAAACAATAATCTGGGAAAAAATGAATAGTCACATGGACAAATGCAGGCTAATTAAAGAAAGCCAGCAAGGAAAATTGTGTTTAATTAACTTGCTGGAGTTTTTTGAAGAGGTACCAAAGAGGGTTGATGAGGGCAATGCTGTTGATGTGGTGTACATGGACACTGACTTTGATACAGTGCCACACAACAGACTTGTGAGCAAAGTTATAGCTCATAGAATAAAAGGGACAGTAACAACATGTATATTAAATTGGCTGAGTGACAGGAAATAGTTAATGGATGTTTTTCGGGCTGCAGGAAGGTTTGTACTGGAGTTCCCCAGGGGTCAGTGTCGGAACTGTTGCCTTTCTTGATATACATTAATGACCTAGACCTTGGTCTGCAGGGCATAATTTCAAAGTTTGCAAATGATATGAAACTTGAAAACATTGTGAAATGTGAGGAGGGTAGTGTAGAACTACAAAAGGACATAGACAGACTGGTGAAATAGGCGGACAGGTGGAAGATGAAGTTCATTGTGAAGAAATGTGAAGTGATTCATTTTGGTAGGGCGAACATTGAGAGACAATATAAAATAAAGGATACGATTCTAATGAGGGTGCAAAAGCAGAGGGACCTGGGTGTATATATGCATAAGTCATTGAAGGTGGCAGGATAAGTTGAGAAAGCAGTCAATAAACCATACAGTATCCTAGGTTTTATTAATAGGGCCATATAGTACAAGAACAAGGAGGTTATGTTGAACCTGTACAAGATATTAGTTCAGCCTCAGCTGGAGTGTTGCATCCAGTTCTGGATGCCCCGCAGCTGGAGTATTGTGTCCAGTTCTGGGCATCGCACTTTAGGAAGGATGTGAAGGCATTAGCGAGAATGCAGAAAACATTCACAAGAATAGTCCCAGGGATGAGGAACTTTAGGTAGTAAGATAGATTGGGGAAATTAGGCCTATTTTCGGTGGGGAAAAGAAGGCTGAGAGGAGATTTGATTGATGAAGGTATTCAAAATCATGAGGGGTCTGGACAAAGTACATAAGGAGAACCTGTTCCCACTCGTGAAAGGATCAAGAATGAGAGGCCACAGATTTAAAGTAATTGGCAAAAGAAGCATAAGCGATATGAGAAAAAAAAACTTATTCATGCAGTGACTGATTAAGGTCTGGAATGCACTGCCTAAGAGTGTGGTGGAGGATCGAAACATTTAAAAAGGAATTAGGCTATTTCCTGAAAAAGTTACGGGGAGAAGGCGGGAGAATGGCACTAAGTGAATTGCTTCTTCAGAGAGCTGGTGCAGACATGATGGGCCAAATGACCTCCTTTTGCACTGTAACAATTCTGTGATTCTAGCCCCGTGGTTTTTCTCAGAAAGGGGTGTAAGGAAGTTGTGTGCACATCTTGCATTACGCTTCGACGAAAGGAAAAGTGAATGAAGGTCATTTTACATACCAGAGCAACATGAACGGTGAATTCCACCCCTATTCCGACAGAGGCAATGAGGATCACTACAGGAACTGCACTCAGTTTTATCCCGATGAGGCCCATCATGCCAAAAAGTTCCACAGTCATCAGTGCTAGGACCAATACCTAAATGGGGTTAATAAAAACCATCACTAATTATGTCAAGATAAATTAACTTGCTATGGTGGAGTAAAAAAAAACTAATTTTGTATAGGGTCTATCTTCTTATAACAATGAAAACACACACAGATTAATTTCTAGGTTCTCCAAAAGGTGAATTTGAAAGAAGTAATTTTAAAGTGTTCCAGGAAGAGACAGAGGGCAGCAATAACACAATTTTTCTATTAGTTAAAACTTATTGCTTTGTGCTGATGGAATTCTCCACATGAATCAGCTAGACACCCCTTCACATTGTAAACACTAATTACAGTGTTCCACAGCAAGCATTAGTAAATATTTCAAAATTAGGTTTCACTCTCATTCGACAACAACCTGTATTTATATCATACCCTCAATCCATGGCACCTTATTGAAATGTAATCAAATAAAAACTGACACTTAGCTAAAGAGGAGATTAGGAGGGGTGACTAAGAGATTGGTCAGAGGTAGATTTTAAGGAAAGTCTTCAAGGAATAAAGAGAGGTAGAGAGGCTGAGGGGTTTAAGGAGGGAAATCCCAAGCTTAGGGCCTAGACAATTGAAAGCACAGATGTGAACGATGAGGTGAAGGCAGTGGGGTATTCATAAGATGGAGTTCTCAGAAGGTTGGGCCTGGAGGAAGTTAGCATGAGAAGATTTGTACACAAGGATGATCATTTTAAATTTCGGCCATTAATGGATCAGAAGCCAATGTGGGTCAATGAGTATAAGGATAGTGGGTGGATGGGATGGTGTGGGTTTGGATACAGGCAGTAGAGCTTCGGATGGGCTGATGTTTATGGAAGGTGGAAGATGGAAGGTCAGCCAGGAGAGCATTGAAATGGTTCAGTCTGGAGTTTATTAAAGTACGGATAAGGGTCAGCATGAAATGGGATCAGGGAGGGGCAGAAATTAGAATGTCAAAGAGGTGGAAGTATATAGTCTTTCTGATGGAGGGGATATAGAGTCTGAGGTTCAGCTCCCGGTCAAATAGGAGACCAAGGTTGAGAATCTGGTGTCACCAGCAAACATGCAGAAACTGATGTCTACGGATAATGTAACCGAGGAGCAGCAAGTAGATGAGGAACAGAATGGGACTAAGGATGGATCCTTAGGGCACTTCAGGCGTAACAAGATAGGGCCGGGAAGAAGATGAAGGTGATTCTCTGCCTAAGATTAGACAGGTAGGTGGGACCAGGGAAGAGCAGCTCCACTCAGCTGCAGAGAGGAGGAGAGGATTTGGAGGATGATGCTCAGGTCAACCATGTCAAATCTGCAGAAAGGTCAAGAAGGCTGAGAAGTGATAGTGCACCATGGTCACAGTCACAGAGAATACCATTTGTGATTCTGATTAGAGTCATTTCAGTGCTGTGGTAGGAGCAGAAAACTGTTTGCAAAGGTTCAGAAAGAAAGCTGGATTATTCCAAATAGTTTTGCAGGAATCCTAAATAAGTGAAGATGAATCTGAGGTAGGCCAAAAGCCTCTAAAGATTAAATGCCATGATCAGCTGATGAGTGTCAGATTACGGAGGCCTCTCTGTTTCTTAGAGAAAACACAGAAGGATTGGTCTGGTTGCAATTTAAATTAAACAATTAAATTTGAGGCAAAGTCATGACATTTTTCTCATCTAGCAGTAAAACTTTTTAAAAATGCTAGTAGCACTAACTGATAAGGTTTACAAAGAGTCTAAATGTTGTTCTGCAATGGAACACAGAAACCAAAAGCAAAATATTATTTTTCGGGCCCTGACCAAGCAATCTATGTGAAAAGAATCTTTGTCTGGTGTGAAAGGTTTTAAGCGTTAATGAAATTTGAAGTAATATCCTAATTCCACTTGAACACTCCATCCAACAAAACACATCGCAGACTAAACATTTCTCTTCATAAAACATGTTTACTTACACAAAGTTTGCAATTCGGTCTCAGTTAATTGGTTCACATCTGGTATTATTTTGAACAACTTCTAATGTTTTGTGCAATTTTACTCTTATTCTGAAATTAGTCAAAGCAAGGGCAACAGTATCTTGCATGATTTTTGTAACAAACAGGGCAAGTTATCTAAAGCAATAAATACTTTTCTTCCCTTCAAGTTCTTACAAAACTTGAAACTAACTTTTAGGACTTTTCCCCAATGTTTAAATTTTCACTGTCGTCATCTTTCCATGCCGAATAAACATTTCATGAATGATGTCACAGGCATACCCCACCAGAGGCCCAGACATAAACAAAACCTTCCCGACTAAAGAAAGAGCTATACCAAAAGGAATTCAGCAGCAACAAAGCTCCTTGTAAACTTACAATGATCCCAGCCGTCCATGGGTTCAGGAGGAAAAGAGCACACACCAGAAAAGTGCAAGCCAAGACCACGCTGATGGCTAGCAGCAGCCAATGTCGGAGCCCAACATATTGTTCCCAAAAAAGAAATGGATATCCGTTTGGATAACTGGAAAGTCCTTGGTTAGTAAAGTTATTGCAGATGTTTCTGACTTTCTCAATAGCCTCCACAAAATCTGAAGTCTCACGCAGTCCATTGAGGTAGAAAGGAAACTGGACGTATTCAATGGGCTCAGCTGCTGGAACTAAACATAAAGAAAACCAGTTTATTTTAAAAACTACTATCTTTCATTTCATGCACACATTATATATTTGGAAATTATTCCATGAATAGATTTAGTCTGTAATGGTATATCAGAATTACTGAATAGATAGAAGTTTCTTAAACCTACAATGATACAACTGTCCTAATGGTTCAGGCCAGAAAGGTCCAGGTTCAATCATTGGCCTGTGCTGAGTTTGCAGGGCTGCTGCAATTAGAAGCAAAGCTCCTGCGAAGGAGAAGGTGAAAAAACAACGACAAATAGCTCCTGATCATCACCCATTTACTCCTGACAGAAGTGCCTAAATGGACGCTCAACATAGAATTAGGCATGGCTATGATGGCTGACATACTGGACAGCCTGTAGGACTCACTGTAAAAAGCTTACACATAAATAATGATCATTTTGAAGGAATCAACACTTCCAGGAGGGGAGGGGAAATAAATAGTCAGAATGGGGGTGAAATTGAACTTTGGGGGATGCGCTAATAGATAAGATTCGATTAGGAAGGGGAAATTGGGCGGGGTGTAACATGGGCCCTGAAAATGAAAATTTCACCCTCAATGGGTGAAATTTAATGGCAGTTAAACCAGCCGCAATCCCACCATGGCCATTTTTGGGAGGCGCAATGGGATTAAATCCTGATTGGGGACTTACCTTCCCATCTTCAGGCTTCCTGGCTCGTGTGAGGGGAATTTCCTGGCAGAAACCCTAGTGAGGTGGGAATATCCCATCCCCAAAACAGCCAGCCAATCAGGGGCTGGCAGCTCTCCAGTACCAGCAGTGCTACCAGGAGCAGTGGCCACTGCCAGTACTGCAGCATGGCCTCAGCAGACAGAATTGGCAATGGAGCCCCAAAAATAAGGTGAGTAGGGTGGTTTGCTGTGACCAGACAGGGAGGGCCTAGTATGTAGTGAGGTGGGGGAGGGGGGGGGCGGGAGGTGGTGGTTAGTGAAGGAGTGGGGTTAATTTGTAGGCCAGAGAGGGATCTTACTCAGGGTCACTCTGTTCCTGCTGGCGGATGTCTCTTTCAGTAATGGTGTCTGGCAAGGAGGGAGCCCCCACCAACCTAGGCCTATCTGCTAGGACATTCCTGATGGCAGGCCCGTGTGGCATGGCCATTGCCAGTTAAACACCAGCGGCAGTGGGATCAGACCCTTAAGTAGCCACTTAAGGGCCTCAGTTGGCCTCTGGGCAGGAAGGCCATCCTTGGGATTTCCCATATGGACTAAATCAGAGGGAGGTGGAAAGGTGGCGAGATTGCCAACCTGTACCTTTCCGTCTGACCACATGCCTCTGAACCTGCCTCCAGGGGCAACATTGAATTCCACCAAATATTTCCTTTTTAATCAGTGGTATTGTGCTAAATATAACAACTTTTATTTTTCTATTTAATACAATACTAAAACTATAGATGGCAAATTTCTCATTTAATGAAAATATCTGTGTAGTCCCAAAAATCTGAAAAATTGATAAATATTGATTGTCTGCCAATTGGAATTGAAGTTTAATATAAAAAGCATTATGTTGCAATATTTCTCCACTCCCCTCCCACCCAAGAACTATAATATATTGAACAACTAGCTAAGCATACTGTAAGGAAACCAGTTTCTTGCCAGTAAAACCACTCATTTTATCCCTATCCAAATTAATTTTCCATGTCAATAGCCTAAATTAGTTAGAAATCAATTCAACAAAGACCTATATAACAAGCACAATATTCTGTAACTTATCTACAGAACGACTATTTGAATCCATATTAGACATTTACATCTGGGTGGCCTCAGCGGCATTAAAGCTAAAGAAAATCGAGACCTAATTAACTAGTGAAACTAAATGTGATCATACAATATGACAATGGAGCCTTTGTTTAAAATCAAAATCTAAGATCTCTACATCTGTAGGACCAACTGTATTTTTCAACGAGTGCCTTTCCTTTCTTTTAAATGCAAGACCTTACCAAAAAAAATCCCAACAAAACCAGCATTTAGTTTTTGCTGCTGTGTGTTCCAAACCCTGCAGGGTCATTCAACTGACTTGCTAAACATGATTTGCCCTATTATAATCTCAAATATAAATTTTCATTAAGACAAGACTTGGCTGGCTGCCACCAGGCTCCAGGGTTTGGAATACAGTGAAGCTTCATTATCCAATCACATTTTCAGCAGCCCACTGCACAGACCAATAACCTCAACTAACAGGCAGTCACATAACTGAATCCTGAATGGAAATTAAATCAATCCAAGTTCCCTCCTTGAGACATAAAGGACCCCCTCCTGGCCAATACTCCACAGAATTGTGATGAAGCACAGGTGTACAACAACCCACATACTGGTATCATATCATTGACTAATGGGTATGGAAAACCCTTTACAGTTTGTGAAGAAAGTAAAATATGCTCTTTTTCTACAGGAAATAAAATGAATTCTAGAAAAAATACACATGTAACATTTTGCCTCACTTAACCTTTAGCTTTCTTTCTGTATTAGGGAGAGGGGTTATATAGAATTTCAGTTTTTAAAAAAATGCTTAGATAGTAATACCAGAATTGTTCCTGTAATACTGTAACTGTATATTCATTTTAAGTAATCCAAGTGTAATAGATGTAATACTGCATTTAGTATAATAGTTGGTTAGAATATAAAGTGTTTAAAAATGTACTGTACTTGAAAAAAGTTGTTTTTTTATATCAATTTCCATACCATGTCTTATTCCAATTTACAATATGAATTTCAGCAAGGCTTACAAATTACTCTAACTAAATGCACACATTTTTTGAAAGAAATAACTGGTGTGACTGATGCAATGCTAGAAACTCATTAATAAATCTGCAGTCTAATATAATTTACAATCAATGATTTTATTTTTAAAAAAACTAATTTCCACTGGTAAGACCCTAATTTTCCAGATTGGAAGGTTTTTAAAATGAGTTTTGGTCCATTTCCCACCATTAAAACAAGAATTCTCCCAGATCTCAAGGGTCTTCAGCAGGTCACGTGAGTGACATTACACATGTTCTGTGCATATACATCAAGTAGCATGTGGAATGGTACCAATAGCACAATGTCGTAAGTAAAATCATGTTGGGTGTGAAATGGCTGCTAATCTGATGCCGTCAGTTTCCTGCATGGTAGGTTAGGTTAAAATTACTCTTTTGATCCTCAAGAATACTGGAAACTTTAGATATGTCAAGAGGAAAATAATTTACCAAGTGGGTAATCCAAGCAGTTTATTGTTTTGCTGCCAACTGCTGATCCATGGAATTGAGAATGTTGCAACTGCTATTAATTTGGTTTTGATTAAATATAGAATAAAATGTTTCACTGTACCGGAACCTACAGTGCAGAATTATAGGGGGCCTGAGACATTGATATGATTGGAGCTACATATCTGCCTTCATGAAATCCCATTTTAAATGTTCCAAAGCACGAAAAATAGAACTGCTTCATTCAACCCTTATAGAGTACAGGACAAATTAAGATACTATAGAGTAACATGATGAGGTACAATTGTGTGGAGTGTATGATAAGCTACGACTGTCTATCGCACATAACAAGGCAAGTCTGTATCGCATACAGCACATGATAAATTGAGATTGTATAAGGAAAATGATAAGGTCGGCTTATATAAAATACTTGACAACATAGAAGTGATGCTCAAAACAAAAGCTGATTTTTACTGATTTTCTCCAGATATATCCTAGTTTTTTAACTCTGATTTTCCCAGTTATTTTAATTTGGTTTTTGACGCTAAAAATAAAATTCAAAAGCCCACCACTTTTTAAAATTTTCAATAGGAACTGACTTTAAAGACCATTAATTACAACCATGCCAGTGAAAGTACTTAAGATTAAGAAATTAGGTAAAACAGTTAAAGGAAGAAGGGTCGACTTACTTCTGAGCGCAGTTTCTGGCCTGTCATCCGCCTTGTCATGCACCCATTCTGGAGGGTGTGGCCGGATGTTGGCTTGAGAGGCAGCATAGGCCACAGGATCATTACTGACCCAGGCAGTCAGGTAGATGTAAAAAGCATTTGGGTTGATGATTCCATCAGCATTCACTAGGCGCTGTTTAGTCAACTGTAACAAGATGAAAAATTACTTAGAACACAAGGATTTTTTTTCTTTTTCTTTCATCAATGTGCCTCAAATGCCACAGGGCAAAAAAGAAACAACTCATATGAACGTAATGCTTAAGGAAAGCAATCTTGCCTTCACACTTCACACAGGGAATGAATCTCAACAACTTTTACTTCAATTTGAAGCTACAAAACACATCACATACACTTCACTTTGTAGCAAATCCTCCCTAAGAGTTGAAGTATCTATAGAAACAATATGAAAGTTAGAATAACAATAAAAAAGAGAAAGAAAAAAATTGGCAAGAGTCCCTGTGCACGTCTGTGCGCAGTTAACCTCTGTTGTTAACACTGAAGGAAATGCCACCCAGCAAATGGAGGAGAGCTATAAAAATAAAACAACATCTGTACAAATTTTGCTAGCACTTGCTTCTCCTGACCTGTGTATATTCGGAAAATGCACCACGCCAAGAAACAGACAGAAGCGAGATCCTGCCTGGGTCACCGGGGGGGCAATCATCTTTTGAGTATTCATCTTGGACTAAAAACAGCATGCCCTATAGTGTCAAAAAGAATTGTCTACTGCTGCCAATTTTTGCACTTTTTGGAGGTGGCGGGGGAGGGCTGGAAGGCTGAACGTTAAATGAAATATATGGAAAATACGTATTTCTTTGCTTTTAAGTACACTGGCCAAGCTCCCATTTCAGGTCTTTTTTGAATGAAACACAACTGTGACAGGAGTACAAAAAAGATTTGATTCGCAGGCTCTGGATTCAATTAATCCACAGGATACTCAGCAACTGTATGTCTTCAGCTGTATCTGGAATCAAACAGTGCAGCTAGCAACCCCTGTGGGCATGGCACACTTTTCTCCCTCCCAGGCACAGGAAATTACATCAGAAGTTACAGTCCAACACTTGGTCCCACAAGCTACACCTAGTAAAGAATGAACTACTGTATTTAAAGCTTACCAGAGTAAATACTCATTCAGGGTAACTCTACATCAGTGTTTTGTGACTTATTTCTTTCAGTGTTAACGGGTATGCTGTAGTCTGCAGTAAACCAACATGTTTTACACCACATAATAACTTTAAACAATGTACTCTGTAAAACTGTCATCTTGAATATGACGGGGAAGGTAGAGAAAAAGCAGAACTACTCTCAGCACATTATTGATGGGATTCTGCCAAAAAAAGGAAAAAAAAAGACAAATGGCTTGAACGAGACCTAATTGCTTTTTCAGTGCTCAGTACCATTTCCACTGAGACTTCACATTTGTAATGAAGGCAGACAATAAAAAATTGTAATTCTGTAACCTTGTGTGCAGAAGCCATGTGGAGAAATAATGTATTGCTACAAGAGGGGCCACTAAAACGTTTGAGGAATTTTGGGTTCACACTCAGCAACTCAAAAGACAAAAGAAATCGAGCTATTTTCTCACTCATCAACAAAACAGGCGTTGATATCTTAAAAAATACCCTTACCTGACTTAAGTCAGTTGGTCTATGCCTATTGCCAGTCTGAATTAGCAACTTGTAGGCCAGAACACCATCATCAGACCCATTTTTGTAACTGCTGTGAGTAATTTTCCCAGCCTGCCATTCCCTGTCAAAAGTGTCTTGTAGACCTAATTAGACAAGAGTTGAAACATTTTGTAAATAATAAATTGCCTGGAATGCCAAAGCATTTGTTAACTTCTATACACTATTTAAATTTGAGCACTGGCTTTACAGAATAATCGGCACGTCACAAAAAATGGAAAATGTATGAAAGCGCGCAACAACATTTTGTAAAATTGCCTTCTTTCTGCATTTGCAAATGGATTTGAGTTTTTGTGAGTAGGAAAGTTTATTGAGTTTAAAAGTTAAAAGAAATACACCACATCGAGTCTTTTGGGTTGCAAAAGGTCACAAGATTTGATTTTTGATGAAAATGCCCATTTGTATATGTTAGCATGCCCACCTGAAACGGTTGGGTGAGCTGCTTGTCCATTTACAGGCTCACCTGAAATTTGCACTAACAGGGCCTTGTGAGTCAACAGGGCAGCTGGGCTGGCTTTCCCCACCACCCCCAAATCCCTGATTTGAATTGCTGGCTGCTTGTTTTTTAGGCAAGAAATTGACAGCTGGCAATTGAAAATTGCCCTCACAGCATCCCAAGGCTAAAAAGGGGAAGGCTGATCAGGATCCCTGTTTCTGACCCCTATTCAGCAGACAGTGCTCTAAATTGCATTTGCACAGATTCAAAATTACTGAACAGCTTGGGCTCAACAGTGATGCCCCTCATGGTTGAATAATTTGAGGGTTCACTGTTTGGACTCATGCATGAAAATTGACCAATTGCACATGGCATTAGAGGGTCACTGTTGCCCTTGGAACTGTAGCCACCATGGATCACTTTGTGAAGGAGATGAAAATGTTGATTACTGTAGCATTATTACATGTGTATATCAGATCTCTGGTAAGAACAAGTATATTTAGAAAAGACAATTGTAGATTTTATGGGGATGGGCAACCTAGAAAAGAAATTCCAGTAGAATTACAGAATCATTGGCAGAAAATGTATTTAAGAGACACTTGATATTAGGTAGTGCAAATTGGTACACAGCAAGTTAGTTTGGCCACCTGCTGTGCTCACACTGAGGCGTCTCAAGTTTATGACTGGGATCCTGCATATAGTGAGCTTGCTATCTCAGTTGGAATTTTTTGAAATAAATGAAGAATAATAGTAAGTTGTTCCTTCTTCCCAAAAGAGCACTGAAGAGTCAATGCATGTCACAAAGCACCCGGTGGAGGGAGGGAGTGGGAGGAGGAGCGGGTATGGGGAAGGGGGAAGCTGCCTCAGCCATCAAATATGCCATTCCCTTAGGTCAGGGGTAGGTGTTGGCAGGGAGTTAAATCTTAGCACATTTGAAGAAAAATGACAAAGTAACAGATTAAGAAAAAAAAAGTGAAATTGATACAGAATCACATCACGACAACAACTTGCATTTAAAAGTAATGTAAGAAATTTCGCAAGGTGCCCACAAATAGGACTAAGCAAAATGGATGCTGAGCCAAAAAAACAGACAGGCTGGTGAGGATGACTAAAAGCTTACTTAAGATGGATTTTGACAGGCTTTACAAAGAGACAGAGAGAGAGAAGAAAAGACATACACAGATTGGTGGAGAAATTTAGGGAAATTGTCATTCTTAGTAACTACTTAGTCTAAAACCCTGGGGTCTTAAATTTTGCTATGTAAATTATAACATTCAAATGCTTATATATTCTAATGAAATTCCTACACTGATATTTCATTAGAGGTGTTAATCTGTTGCTTTTAGGAAGTTAATACCTCTCTTAAAATAGCAAGAACAGAATTGCACATAGTCAAATAACACTAAAATTCTCACAATGCAATTGCAAGACCATTGATACCAAAGCATGCCCCAAAAGTTTAAAGGCTGAAAATTTAGAAGCTAAAGATTTGATTTTAACCCAGCCCACCTGGCAGAATTGTTGCCCAATGTGTTCCCACCATCATTCCACCCCTGCCCCCACCATTTTAACTTGACTGAAATTAGGCACGAGAAAGGGGCCTAATTTAAATTGCGATGTTTCATTACAATAATGTCATTGGGCACGCTTGCCATTTTAACTGTACACCGATGAAGAACTGCACAATTTTGAACCCGTCAGTGAAAGCTGGTTGCAGGTACCATCCTGGAAATATGAGGCACAGGTAAATTTTATTTTCCTTTTTAAAAGTTCCTTGTGAACAAATAGGAGCAGAGGTACTCCTCCTGGCCCTACAAGGACGCTCTGGGCCTCCCCTGCCCCAGTTATGAGACCCCCCTTGACCTGTCTTATCCCTCTTCCTCACTTTGTTTGGTAGGGACCACACCAATGTGTCCCTAGCAGTGACCCGACTATCCTGAAACCCCACCGCCATTTGACTCTCCACTCCCACCCATTAACTTTGATGCTATTCCCGCTGTGTTTGGGCAGGAGTCAGTCTCTGGGCCTCACACACCAGCAAGATGGATGGTTCACCACCTGCTTCAGTCTCCACACCCCTGAATCTGCACCAGGTTAAAATTGATCCTTAAGTATCTTTAAGCTCCCTCCTTCTTTGAAGATGCATGTTATAATAAAACCCTGAATGTGAAGCCTGTAACTATGTATAGTATGCACGGTATAGCCATGGCAACCTTTTCCAATAGCAAAATTACACAACCAAATTCCACGGAACAGACTGGAGGAAAAAGTGTTCAGTACAGAGAGAAAACAGTATGAACACACAAGTTAAAAAGTAAAAGGAACTCAGCCGTTCCTTGAGCACAGCATGAGTTAGCACTGTGTCCTCAATTCATTCCATCTGTTTGACTTGGGCAGCACTTACAAGTCGTGAGATCTGTTGCCAGCACATGTAAAGATCACAGCCAACACCTATTCATTCTCAACTGCGATTTTCCTTTGTACCCTTTTAAAAAAGCATGGAAGATCACTAGCTGTTCCAAGCAGGTAATTTGGATCAGATTTGGAACAGGAAGCCACAACCCTGTACAACGAGCCTCTGTGTGAGCAGATGACAAACCGCATACCCCGACTTTTAGACCCACCTCACAGCTGCACTGAAGCTGTAATCAAAACCATCATTACAGATCTGATAGGTTAACTACAGCTGTAAGGAGATAAGGCTAAAGAAGCCAGGCACAAATGCCATTGCCTAAGGGCTGAGCTTGCTTATTCCAGTTTGAAAAAAAACTCCCACGTAGACCTGCAGACGTCAACTTAAAACAAACTGGTTTGAAACAATGGCAGCAGCTTCAAAAACACACAGAGCACACCTGCCAAACTTGATGCACATTCCCAGACCTGGCTCGGAATGAAGAGGAACCAATTTGTAAATACCACCTAGGTGATTTCAAAGCACTCCACTCGGTGTGGCCTTGGCTTGCACACATGTTTTCAAAGCTTAGCTTCCCTAAATAATAATCATTCAACTGGATTATCTACTAACCCATCAACACAAACGCTCACCACTGCAGTAATGAACTTTATAACTGACCAATAAAATACAATTTACAGAAATTAAAAATGAACTATGTGCACAGACATTTTTGTTTTATATTAGAATAGAGCACACAAGAGACAAAATGTTTCCAAATTTTAGTGTGAAATACAATAGAAAAGACTCAAAATAGTTTGTGCTGTCCACCTCAGTTCATAAATTCATAAAGGTAACATTCCCCCCTTCCTCCAGTCACTAAAAAAAAACTTTTACTACAAGTCACTCCTCATTGCACTTTTGATATCTACCCAATTCTGCTGTTTTGCTTTGGGATCAGACTCTGCTATGCTCTGTTGGCAGGATTTCCTGATCTAGCAAAACCATCATGATACAGAATTCCTGCCAGAAGCCATAGAAGAGTCCGAAGCTGGAGCAACGCAGTAGCATCAGATAGGAGCCAGAAGTGGCAGCGAGAGGTGAATCAGAGAATGGATCAGAATGTTTTGGAGATATGAATGGGAACAAAAATATCATGGTGGTGTTGAAGGCAAACAAAAAGAACAGGTCTGAAACATTTCAATGGCCTTAATCATAACAGCTGAGCTTGACCCACAGGCACTCATACACCCTGGCTGCCTATTACCCTTCATAAATTAGGGGCGCTGAGGCTAACTAGGAACCCAGTGTTGCAAATGGTTTTCTTTATAGTGGTTCCTGTAGTTTGTTACCTAGAATTCATTATTCAGCATGCAACATGCAAATATCTACAATATGTCAAAATTACACTCAGTAATTTCCACTTTACCAAAAACTAGTGAACAAGCAAATCAACAACTTTGTTTGCCCCCTCCAAAAACTCCTAATACACTAGAAAACAAATTACATGACACTGTACTGTCCACTTGCCTACATGATGATTCTTGAAACTTACACTTCTTGGTATTAGTGCATACATCACTAATGTTCTCTGACTTTTCCTCTTACCCTCTTCCAGTGGGATAAACAATTTCTCTATATCACTCTTCCTTTTGGATGTCTGCATTTCATTTCTTCTATGGTAATTATTTAATTGATGAAACACTTTTAGTTTCATCATACCTTACCATGTACAATTTAGGAGGCAATATAAAATCTTCAATCCAAATGAAAGATAGCCCTAGGGCCAAATTCCTTGCGATAAAACTTGATAATTCTCCCCAGTTATCAGTTACTCCATTAGATACATTTAAAACATAAGATATTATCAGCATAGCTAGGTATAGGTCATTTATAAGGAAAGAGTGAAGTACATTATAACTAAAACCCTCAAAAATCTACAGCTAGGCTTCCAGCATAAGTCCAGTGGAAATTAAGCAAGAATCAAATGAAGTGGGTCCCAATCTAGCACTAAACGATCTGGAGGAACTGGCAAGGATGAAGCATCTACCTAAATTGAATCAAGCCAGGGAGGAGAAGGGGTCAGGGATTATGAATGTCATGTGTTATGCCTCAAAAGTACCCAGCATGTGGCTGGCAGAAGTAGAACTGGTCAGACAACCATCCTGCACTGCACTCCTCCCCACTCCTCCCGCTACGTCCCCACAGAAAAAAATTACAGAAGGGGCCATAAGGAGGATAATTACATGTTGTTTCTGGGAGAGATGTGGGTCCGACACACCTCGGCTCAGCCACTTCTAATGGACTTTCCAGAATGTTTCCAGTAGAGGATACCCTAGAAGTGCTTCTCTTGGCACAGAGAACTACTACTGCAAGGCAAATCAGGATACCTATCCCCACCCTACAAACTCTGGCAAACTCGACAGTGGAATTCCTAGGTGCGAGCATCTCAGCACTTATACCACGATATGCCAATCTCTTGCAGATTTTCGATACCCAATATTTTCCAAAAGATTTTGATCAAGGTTCTAAATTACAGATCACGGCCGATCTTTCTGTTCTTGAAAAGGCCTTTGTTATGATTTTACCAAATATAAATGGGTATTGTTGACAAATTGTTATTTTTCCATTTGAACTTCAAGAAATTCCATAACATTATGCACCAACAGCAACTTGCATTTACAAAGCACTTTTAACATGATAAAACATCCCAAAGTGTTTCACAGAAGCATAGACAGACAAATAAAATACAATGTATAAAATTCAGTTCGGTGTTGCTGTTCAGTATTGAAGAATAGCTAATAAACACACTCTTGCAGAGGTGTGCCGTTTGCAGCTATGTAATTCTATTGGTGCTTTTTTCAAAATCGAGACAATATCTAGTGTGTGTATAATGTTTTAATTCATAAATCCTCATCTTATAATTTAAAAATAAGAGGAAAGGATTGCTGTTCTTACCTTGTAGCCAGTCATGAAAATAGTGCAGCCACATATTTGGAAGTTTCCCATTATCTTCCAACAAAATGAATTTCACATTTCTGAAGCTTTTGTGGAGGTAATACAGCAGGTGTTGAGCATTGGGATAGTCTGTTTCTTGTTTAGTTACAATGTACATATTGTAGAAAGAGAAGTATTTAAACTGTGCTGCGATGAAGTCATATTCTCGGGTATCACGAGGTACAATGTCAGTAAGATCCAGTCCATCTTTGACTGTTGTAGTTCCATAGAGACTGATCCCAAGTAAACCCAAAAAAAGCAATGTGACCACAATCTGTGACATAAAAAAAAGTCAGGTTTAGAACTCAACAAAATTCACAGGCTCAAACATGGAGGGAACTGGGCAAGATTAGTCAAGAAAACACTTAGGGCTGAATTTTCCCCACGTTGGGTGGGGGGGGGGGTTGATGGGCGGGTGTGTAACGGCTCGCTTCCAATCGGCGCCCCCGATTGGGGGTGCGCCGCCATTTCACGTGGGCGGGCCAATTAAGGCCCGCCCAGCGTGATGTCCGCACGGAAGTGTTATGCGCTCCCTGTGCGGGGGTGGGGGGTGGAATCCCAAATTCTAGAGTGCTGCCTCAGGGAAATCGGCTCTAAATGTGAAAAAGACAAAAATAGAAAAATAAAATTTCCCTTAAGTTGGAACATGTCCATAATTTTCACAAAACCTTTATTTAAATTTTAAAGCCTGCATGAAACCTCATCCCGCCCATGGATGAGGTTTCATGTTTTTTCTAGTTCCTGCCGGGGCTCCTGGCCTGCCCGCCAACCTTAAGGTTGGACGGGCAGGTCCTTTAATTACTTAATTGACCCTGTCAATGGCCTCAATTGGCCATTGACAGGTTGGTGGGCGCGCAGCTGATTATGCTGCGCTCCCGCCTTCCTGAAAATTTAAATGGCGCGTGGTGACGCCAGGAGTTACCCCCAACGTCACTGCGCATCATTTTATGCATTGGCGAGCAGGCCTTGCCCCCGCTCGCCGATGGTAAAATTCTGCCCTTAATGATAGCCCAAGCAAACAATCTAATCATGGATAACTTAGCAACAGTGTTAATTTTTAAGAAATCTAACAAGTGACGTTGGCTGATGATGGTGACCAGAGATAATTTTATTATTTTACTGTAGTTACCTACAGTAAATATCTTTATGCCAGATATTAAATATTAAAACTTTGCGCTTTGCAATCTGAGGAATGACTTGGCGGAGTGAATTGTCCAACCTATCATTCTAATGAGAATTAGGCAGGCCCTGCAACTGCAAAGGCAAGGTATTGAAATATATCTATGTACATTTGTTGGTTGATCATGTAAAGTGTCTGAAGAACTGTAGCTGGTTCTATTTCTCCAAAGGCAATAGACAAATCTTGGTGATAAGCAACGGCTGAGATGTTTTCTGCAAACAATAGATTTAGTTTCCTTAATTATAATTGGATCGGGCATTTCAGAGATTGATTGTGTATCGGGAATGAAAGGCAGATCTTCTATAGAGACTGAGTAAATTATTCAGATCAAACAAGGTGACAGGTTGTGGAAAAAGGGGAAGGGTTGAATCAGGAGATAGGTATGGGCCAAGTGATGATGTTGGAGGAAAGGAATGAAAATGGAAGTGGCAAGTGGAAAAGGAAAAGAGGAAAGAATGAGTAGTGGAGAGGGGAATAGATGGGGAAGGGCATTTATAAATGGCTGTACTAAAATGTTTTAACTAAAGCCGTGATATTTTTGCCTGTCACATTTTTATGTTCACTTTCATTGGTTGCTCAAAATAATTAAAGCTACAATTAACTCCCTTTCAGTAAGGTATAAATTAGAGTTTAATGCAAGGAAAGCCACAATACTCTAAGAACACTAACGCTATCATGATAGGTCTTTTAATATTGTGAAGGCCAATCATAGCACAATCTAAAGGTGTAATTGTTACTGCATATACACAATGTATCTTTTAAACTGAATTTTGCTATATAAATTGCCCAATGTAGGAGTTTTTCAATACATTTGGAAATTAAACATTGTGACCCACACAGCATTTTCAAAATATATACCTGTATATATTTATATATATATATATATATATATATATATCTTTGGCAGCCACCTATCTCATGAGATGATGGTTTGCACCTTGGTGGTCAACTATGTTAAGCATCTCCTGTAGTGGCTCAGAGCCCAACTCTGGCATGACAGTCTCTGCCACATTTTCTGCAAAGAAAGACAGTGGCCTGAGAAGGTGCATGCAGGATTTGTTGGCTTCATGTTTTCTCTGGGCCCTCTTCCCAGCCAGCTGAGCTTTCTGTTTCTCCTCATCTCTTCCAATGCCCATATAGGAAATGAGGGAGGTCACTTGGTCTATCACGCCTGCACTGGCCCATTCCCCTGCCCTTTATCCATGCTGTGCTAAGCTTTGATTTTTCAAATATTCATTCTTTTCCTTTTTCAAAAGCCATTTTGGATTCTGCTTCA
This sequence comes from Cetorhinus maximus, assembly GCF_964194155.1. Classification (NCBI taxonomy): domain Eukaryota; kingdom Metazoa; phylum Chordata; class Chondrichthyes; order Lamniformes; family Cetorhinidae; genus Cetorhinus; species Cetorhinus maximus. Next base: position 110,391,805 of record NC_135880.1, read on the forward strand.
ACTATTGTTTCTGTTAGGGCATTTCATGTCCCAACATCGTTGTGTACAAAAAACTCCTAACCTACCCCTTTATTCTTTTGGTAATGATGTTAAATTTATACATATCAGATTAGTGATCCAAGAACCATATGCATTATCTACTTGCTCTCCCAATAAAGATTTGTGTAACTGACCCCCTATATCTTTGCTTTACTCTTCAAAGTGTTACTGTTTACACATATCTCCCCAACCCCGCACTCCTGTCAAAATGTACACCTTACATTTCACAGTATTAAATTTAATCTGATATCTCTCTATCTAATTTCTTAGTTTGTCTATGTCTTCTTGAAATTTCTTACAGTATTGTTTACAATTAAACCTGGTCCTGTTTTTTGTATTGTCTGTAAGATCTGTCATTATTCCACCAAAGCAGTTGCAGAGCCTACCTAATTTTGATTAGAATGAGGTTGGACGATTCACTCCGCCAAGTTGCTGCCCAGGTTGCAAAGTTCAAAATTATCCCCCATATCTACCCAGAAGGTTGAATGCAAATATCTTGTCATGACATTGCTTTAAATATTATTTCAGGTAACAATAAACAAGGTAAAGCAGTTTGATTCTAGTGCTCACCTTCGTTGTTGGCTTTAGCAACAGTGGTGCATAATGCTTCTCGGCAAAAGAAGAGAGAGTCCATTTAGTGCAGGGTGGATCTACACAGTTACTATTGGGGTCTGTAAACTGGGAGAGAAGATCCCGTGTTGAACTAGCAGTCTCTGGGCTCTGAGAGCTAAGTGAATCCTGCGTGGTTGGGGTGACTGGCTGAACAGATATCTCAGAGCGAGGCTCAGCAGTTGTATAATATGCCTGGGTGTGAGGATTGTATTCTGTGCGCAACTGGACAGTAGACTGCATGGTAATTTGGGTCTCGTGGGTAAAATTTTGATTGATGTAAGGTGGCGGTGGTTGGCAAGGATGGTTGTCATTGGTATCTCGATATGCTTGTGACTCAATCTGAATCACTCGGTTGGCACAAGGACTGAAAGAAAAAGAAGAAACATTTGCGTGAAGCAGTGCAAAATTGACACTCACTTTAATCCTCTGAGTTGCTCATTGTTGCATCTCATCATTTAAATCTTTCATTCTGCATGAGATCCAAAAGATCAACAAATGTGTAAACAAGTCAGACTTTTCCATATGTATCAGAAACTCTTCTGTTCTGACATGAAACTCACTAAAGTGGTCACTGTGGGCTGAGATGAGAATGAAAATAATCCAGTTGGAAAAAACAATACACAGAACCAAGAAAAAATCTCCATAATTTGGCTCCTTTTCTTATCTGCAGACCAGCAACATTCCCCTTATAGGCCAATAACAATGTGAGAAGCATGCAGTAATATACCATCCCATCAGCATTATTGCAACAGGAAGTCTTAGAGGTGCTTACACCTAAAAACCAATACCACTCGCCAAAACTAGACCCTGGGCCATCTGTAATCTCGTACCTGAGGATTTACCACCCATTACTCTGTATCTGCCCACAATGCACAGTATACACTATGTATGTCTATCTGTTGTAACAAAGACTGACTGCAGACTAAAATCTTAGCTATTACTCTAAATTTCTGATAGCATTACTGATTCTTTTCTTCAGTGTCAACAAGAAATCCTATTAGCTTTCCAGATCAATATTATTTAACAAGTGTTTTGTAAAATGGGATGACAACTTTAAGCATTTAAATATGAATGGAATTAATCAGTTCTACTAAAATCCATGGGAAAATCTGTAATTCTCTTCTACAGACCATAACTTTCTGATTTATCTGTTACTTTTTCAGGGGCCAAGAGAGTTTATTGCTCTTCAAACAATTCTGCTTCTAGTAAATTATCCAGTCAAAAAGAGCCATAAAACTCATTCTTATCCCACTTCTCAAGAAAAGCAGTGCCGCAAAGCTGTGGGGTCTTTTATTCACATACCACAGAACCTTTAGGAGATGTACAAAAGTCAGCTTTTCAGTTGGCCCATACCTAGTAAAACAGCAGAGGATGTCGAGTCTCCTATCTTCCCTGCGGTAGAGGTCCATGCTGAGAATAGCAGGGAAGATGAGTAGAACCATAGCAAAGTTAAATACCACAACAACAGCAGCCTGGAAACGAAAATAAAAGACAGTCCATTTGAGAAAACAGAGACAAAGTAGACCGCGTGGACACATTGCTGAAAATATCTGGACACACACACGTAACTTATATTAAGTAATCATAGCACGGAAATTTTTAACATTTGCCTTTTATAATTTAAGGAACAAAGGTTTACTCTAGGGGGAGGGGATTAATTCCCACAACTACTTAACATAAATTAATGAATAACCAATGTTAAATCACAGCCCTTTTAAAAAGATTTTTAACTTTTTCACAAAAGTACTTGTTATTTTATAAGTAAAATACAATTGTCAATTTTCTAAAAAAGATTCTTACTAAAAAATCTCCATTTTCTTTATTTTTCAGAAGGGTGAAATATCAACTTTGTTTTGCCATGTATTGCTCACACATTTAGTGTGCTTCACCTAGATCAATATACCCCTAGCCGTTTGTAACTTATATGGCATTTATCAAAAAGAACAAAGACTGGGATCAACATTCCATGTAGTAATGTGCATTGCACCACAACTAAACAATGGGGACAGCAGTGAAAGGTTAGCACTGGTGAAAACAGCAACACTGGCTCTAAAAATCGGTGATAGATATTTTTTCTTAGCTTGTTGTATAGATTGCCTAAAATAAATCTCAGAATCATGTTTATAGTCCTGCATTTTTGTGGCTTAAATAAGTATAAAAACTATGTTTAGAAAGGGAAAGGTACATATCAAATGTTAATTATAACTCCAGCAAAATTCTTGAATTTTAGGGTTACTTATTGAATTTTGAAACAATTATATTTTGCAGTGATAATTCAAAAAAAAGAGTAAAAGCCTTCAAAAATGTTTTCTGAATGAACATACCAACTCTGAAACTGAGTGGAGTTAAGCTTTAAGGACTAAGCAGATCGATATATGTGTGGTTTCAAGCAAAGAATTTATTCTTTTTTTTACAAATCAAATAAATCATACAATTCAACATGCATCATCAATAGTTCATAGCGAAACTGGTTACTTCATGCTAAGGTTAAAGAGAATGAAAGCCTGTGCATGAGGTACACAAAGAGAAGCCAGCATGACTGGTTGGTAGGGGCCCAGTCCAAGGTACATGCTGTATCTGCCATTCCTGGGAGACCACCCAGAGAGAATGAGTGTAATGCATAGCCAGAGGTGATGAGCAGATGATGAGGCCTGTCATCCACAGTTCCCACCTTACTTCTGCTTGCTTGCAACTCTGCTAGATCCTCCCTTTGTTGTTCCTTTCAATACCCAGTTCTAAACTGCTGCAAAAGCTTTTCTTCAGAGTGCAAGGCAGGGGTCTACAAAGGTTAAAGAATTGGGGAAGGGGGGCTACGTAGGCCATTCACTGCACTTACACAATCTGCCAGAACTGTGCCAAGGGTTTTTTTTCTCCTCTTCAATACACTGTAATATGTTTTCCAATGAAACCTATTCATACTACATAAATAAATGTGCATAGATGTATTTAAAAGTACTTCATCCAGTCTTCTTTGCAGGTCTGTGCAAGTTTCACAAAATTACCAACTTAGATCTGATTACCTTAATATGTTTGTCAACTGCGACACCGAAAGCTGATCAAATTTAGATTTGTTACTCGACCAACAATTCAGAAGGAGAAAACTATGCCAAACATTCCAAGCAAAATAACAGGAAGAAAGGAAAGAAGAAACCGTTGACATGCAAGACTGAAAGCAGGCTGCATTTGCAAGAGCTAATCAGGAAACCATTCATTCTCCCTCAGCGGCTGGATTGCTTTACAGATATCGGGCCTCAAAAGACGTGGATACTTTGATAATTATCTCACACTGTCTTAAGGAAAAGGTCAAAGTCAACTCCCTCTTTGAATACATAAATCAATTGGAATTATTTTTTTAGTTAAAAAAAGTCAAACCAAGCTGAAAAAAAGAGAGCTCGCTTTCTGTTTTAAATTGCATTCGATGCTAAACTTCTGCTTTGTAAGCCAATCAAACTGATTTGAACAGGTGCTTTGGGAACTCAAACTTATATCACCAAGGGAGTTGGAAGAGTAAGAATTTGCTTCTGCATTTTCTACTTTGATATCCACTTTAAGTAGTTTAGAAAATACACAGTTGTCCAAACGTTTTCTCACCCTCTCCATTTAGAATCAACTATTGCAGTAACCACATTGTCACTCCTAGCTTCAAAGTGCTGTCTTTCTGGCAGTATCCAGCCGCTGAAATTATTATCTCAGGTATCAAGAAAAATTACAACCCTTCGCTTCCGCTGGGGAGGTTACAGGTCAAGCAGCATGAAAAATGAGTGGAGACACAGGTTACGAAAAGTAAAATTACTCTTCTGAAATAGTACAGTTTATCTGCACTGCAGAGGTTAGTTGACCTCATAAATTGTCTCCATGTTAAGCTGAAGCAATTATGTCTCCAGTCAGCAATATTGTAAAGGAATACGATCTGCCTTGATTTTATGAATATCAGCCAGCCTGCAGGACTTATCTTTTGATGCTTTTGGAAAAATGCTACTCAAAACAAAAAAAAACTTACTTGTTATCACATGCGGGTTGCACACACATTTAGAATGTGGGTTTTTAATTAGGATCAATGCTAATTAATTGAGCTCCTTGACTGGACTTGATCCAGGATGTTTTATTAGCAGTGGATTATTTTAGAAAAATAATTCTTTTGCAGATTTGTGGAGCAGGAATTTCACTTTAGTGACTGGAAAAATACTACTAGATTATAATTTAAACAGCAGAACTAATTTTAACCTACCTATGTAGCAATAAAAGTGAGTGCAGCCTTATATACATACAGCCACAAAGTATTAAATGATTTCACAAGGAATTTCACTTCCAGTGTTTATAGTTCTGGCAAGCAAGGCACCATTATAAATACCGTTAAATACTGGCCACCTTCAAACTGCAAAGGATTTACCACAGTTTCATGACAATTGTAGAAATGCACCAGGAGTACTTTTCTCCAACAGCAAGGCTACCACAGTAAGCTGCTGAGTAAAGGCACCTCTGACATTCTCCCTAGTGACAGCTTATAGACAATGGTGTGTATATTTCTTCAATCACCTATTAAAAGATAACTAATGGTCCTCATCTTACTACAATAACATTATTGATAAAACAGTAAGACTCACTGAATTGTATGCATGTTGTTGTTTTATTAAATCACTATGCATTTATTTACAGAATGTCAGAGTGCGCAATTTATTTTAGACACTCAGTAGCAACAACAGGGGCATACATGATTTTCCAAAAAAATTGACTGAATAGTATTGGTTCACTTACTTGTAAGGAAAATGCTCTTAGAGCAGGGATAGGTATTAAAGCAGCCATGAAGAAGGCAGTCACATTGCTAATGGAGGTGAGGGCCACACTTGCTCCAGTTCTCTTTAGACATTCGCCTGTTCGGTCCTGTGGAGAGGCATAATAGGTGTAAGCATATCAAAACAAAATTTATGATGGCTATTCCCATAGACATCAGATAACAAATTGTTGTTTTTGAAGGAACATAGTAAGCTCTTCATTCATAGTAAGCTAGAAACTCTATGCATGCAGTACAGCAGCCTCTACTCTCTCCACACTACAAAATAGTTAACTTCTTTAGGATGATCTAATCATATGTTAAATCTACTTCTCACAAAATGTGCCACAACCCTATTGTGCTGGAGAAGAATAGTGGGCATTTTTTCATCAAAGCTAAACAATCCGTGTTTTTGATACAACTATTCCTGCATTATCCTCATATTTCAGCTGATGGTATATCTGCAGGGCTTCTAACACAGAGTGACACTCTTTTTTTAAAAAAGGGTGCAGCAATATAATGCTGGACCACACATTGAGCTAGTCTGTCATTCAAAACCAGAGGGATAATGTTTTTCTACCAAAGGGAACTGTTTACTTTTTGATTTAAAGCACATAAAAGGTCCAGCAGAATGAGACAGTCAAAATGCTTTAAGCTTGCAAACAAAGACACTGGGAACTGAAGAGTCAGTGTATATTGCGTGTGGGGTTTTGGAGAGAGGTGGGGGGGGGGGGGGTGCGGAATTGGTTGGTGATGGGAAGAAAGTCAACCAAATACGGATTTATTTTAGGTTACTACTTTGTCATTGAACTCCAAAAGCCCACACCTAGGTTACAAACATAGACATGAGCTTTGTTAAAAGCCAGTTAAAGTCTAGGCGAGTACTTTCTATTCAAAGTACCCCGCACCCACCCCCCCCATCTCCAGTTGCAAATAAATCTAGTTGTAAAAATGATACTTGCTCTGAAATATCAAATATGCTACCCAAAGGGACAATACGAAAAAGAAACAGAATGCAAGAAAGATCATTTGCCAGCTTCCCTGAAATTAAGTTCTTAGTCTTACCTCAAATGGAATCTTTTTATTATGTCCCGTTTCACTGAACGCATGTGCCAAAAGGAAAACGTCGTCCACTCCCACACCAAGGGCAAGAAAAGGCAAAACCTGCAGAAAGAGGCACATCAATACAATCTAAATTTAACAAGTATCTTAGATGTGGAATTAAAAATGTTACTATTGAAGCAGTTCTGATGAAGTAACTAATATCACTAGTGCTATATTAGTATACTGCGTAAACAACTGTCACAAAATATTTTTCATCTGCATTTCATTCCATGAAGTGCTTGCAATGCTTAACTCTGCAAAATCCAACAAAGTCTTCAGGGATCAAGATTCTGATTGGTCTGCTTCACTAGCAGAAGTATGGCAGGGGAGGCTGTATTTGTGCTGATGCCCCGAGCCCTCAGCCCCGTCTCGGGATGCAATGTGCAGGGACAAAGTCATCAGCATAGACAGAGTAGGCCACTGGCAACTGAGGGTACACCAGTGATCTAGCAGCAGATTAGTCAAAAGCCAATCTGCTAGGTCAAAAATCAAAAACATTTAAAGCTCTCCACCTCTACTGGAGCCCTTGAATTAAGATTGAGTACGTTTGCTTGGTAAAGGTTTGGTACCTTTTTGAAGGCCTCAAAACCTCACACCAGCTCTTAGCTGTCCAGGAATTCTCCCACTCACGCCCCAATAATAGCGGGGATGGGGGTGCTGGACATGGATTGAACATTTTCCCACAGCCTCCCATACCTGAAATATGGGACGGAATCTCAGATGAACCAGGTTTCACCCCATTCTCTGGCCTTCGGTCCGGAGATCCGCTGGGGTTCCTTAATATTTAAGTATTAAGAATAAGTACTTAGAGACATTTCTCTATGCTATAGGTGCTATATAAATGTAAGTTGTTGCTGTAGTAATAGTAGTGACATTAAACTTAATCATTTGAATAAAAGATTAAGGCCATTTATTTCATTAGCACTTAGTCCTGTTTTAGTCCTCAATGTAACATTCGTACATTTCTTGGCTCACAAAGTTTAAGATCAGGAAAGTGAATGTGGTTAGATTTCAAATTTGGAACTAATCTGCATGAGGATTATGTTTTGAGTCAGCGACTGAACTGTCTGTGCTATATAGTTAAATGAGCAATACACAATTACGTCAAGATGTCCAATGCAATCTGAGACTATGATGTATATTTTACTGATGAAACAAAATACATTTCCTTGGTGATAGTCGTTCAGGATCACCATAACACCTTGGTCTCTTCCAGAGGTAATTGAAGTACTGCCAAAAGGTCAAAAGAAGCTGTAGTTCATGGCTGACTCAATTTAATTGGAAATCAGCTTCATACAATATTCTTTTGAGTTGTCGTGAAAATGGCATGTGTTCAGGTCTAATTCAGGGAGATTACAGACCATGATATGGCTTCCATTGTTTACAGTAGTAAATCTTGCTCCCTTGCTTTGGTGGTGCAACACTAGGCCCATTAACAATTAGATTTACTATTTTGCTCCCAGAATATTTGCTAGTATAAATGCTGGAACTGGCTCATGGACATTGCTGTCCTGGAATCCAAGTTAAACATGTGTCAGTATAAACATTTTTTCAGTTTAGCATTCAAGATGTCTAAGAAGAGAGAATACAGCAAAGGAAAAAAATGTTACTTCATACTTTTGACAACCAGATAATTTTGACAATGCAAGTTTATTTGTTTTTAATTTTGTCAGTGTTGGATTGTAGCTCAGGTACGTAAATTAAAAATATATGAAATAACATTATTCAAACAGCAAGTTTTATGATCAATAAGTATGAACCTCTGAAAGCATCCCATGTAATTCCTTTTCCTGAAAAAATATTCTTTAAGAGGTTGCAGTTTAAATTTCTCCAATGAGCTGTTCAAATAATCCAACCGCTGAGTGAAACATTGCAATAAATGTGTTCGGCTGACATTTTTGGGTCACATCCACCATCTTTTAGCATTGGTGACGTTTTCAGGGTAGTTTTTAAAAAATATTTTACTCAGTGCAAATCTGGGATGATTCCACCTTAAATGTGGTAGCGGCTGGGTAAAACGATGTTTTACCCGCTGGCCACAATGGCTGTTTTTCACACTGTACCATCCCAAACCCATTGTATTAATTATGCATTCCCGGGAAACACGCCACTTCCATGGCAGGCAGGCTCTCATTCGCCCGCCATGCATCACCTCGCCGCTTCATCACACCGGGCACCATATTCAAAGTCCAGCCGCATGCACACCTCTCAGTGCTTCCAGCCCAGGACTGCTGCAGAGAAGACATGGCCCTGACAGGCAAAAAGACTGCAGCTCCCAGGTTCAATGACATGTCCCTTGAGTGCCTTTTGGAAGCAGTGGAGGCCCGCAATTATGTCCACTATCCCTGCTATGGCCGGAGGATGGGCAGCAACATCACTAATACGGCTTGGGAGGCGGTGCCAGTGGTGGTCAGTGCCAATGCCTTGCAAGAGAGGACTGCCACCTACTGCCGCTACAAGATGAATGGTCTCCGCCAAGGTAAGTCACTCTTCTCATCACTCTCAATTCACACACTCACAAACCCATCACACATCCACAGGGATCTCACATCTCAAGGGACAACGCCACTAACTCTCCCACATACCCTCACATCTCCATCAGGCTCATACCCTCGCGAGCTCGCGTCCTCATCCCGTCCATGGCTCCACTCACCACACAAACATTCCATGCAGTGCCATGTGTCCAGCTCACACTCTCTCCGTCTGTTTTCAGCAGGAGGAGGTCCCAGACCGGAGGTAGAGTGGACCACATTCGGCCCCTCATTCACTTTGAGGAGTGTGCCATCACACTGACTGGTGAGGACATGGACCATGCCTGCGGCGATGGGGAGGTCAGTGGTGAACACCCTCATAAGGATCCTGCACCACATCATCCCTCTCTCAACGCAAATGTAAGTGCTCTCTCTCCTGCTTTTGACTCTGCTGCCATGCACCAATTATTTCTACTTTGGTTCACAGGGAGCTCTGCCAAGTTAACAACACAGCCAGCCAGCCAGTTCCTCAGCTCCATCCCATGTCCTCATCTCCAGCCAAGAGGACACTTCCTTCATGGAAGAGTTGGAAATAAGCAGCCTGGAAGACTCATCATGCGTTTACCCTCACCCTGTACCAGCGCAGATTCATACCTCGGTGGGACCTAGATCTAGAGCAGGCTCGGGTTCACAATCTGGTGGTCACCGCATGGACACATGTCCACAGCAGGAGGAGGCAGGGTCGTGCCAGCTCCCCGGCACTCAGAGGACTGCTGGGGATCTGGCATCTGTGAGGTCCGAGACAGAATATGAGCCTCTAGATTTAGCCTTCCAACTCATCCCGGAGAGTCAGCAGAAGGCAGGGGAACATCATGCAGAGCTGTTGGAAGCCCTCAGCAGAGTGGCTCACAAATCAGAGTGCGTCCGCCTGCTCTCTGATGAAGTAGTGCCCACATGTGCGTGTATGGAGGTCTCCATGGGGAGGATGGTAGAAGCCATGGAGACCCTGGTCCAGCAGAACGCGGAGATGTGTGCAGACCTTCACTCCATCGCGGGAGCCATGGGCGAGTTCCTCTAGGTGCCCCTTCCCCTCAAGGAGTCAGGCTGGGGTCCCTGGGCACCAGCAGGGAGGAGGAGTGGCAGTTGGGACACCCACTCAGGAATCTCAGAGGCTGTCTTCTCCCTCCGAGTCCCCTTTGCCTGTGACCCCCTCAACACCATCCTCTGTCACTGCAGAGGGAGCAGCTGGCTAATGAGTGACTCTGGAGAAGTGTGTGTGTGGCAGGGCCTTTCAGAGCCTCGTGTAAGCACTCTCCCACGCACACGGATCCTTCATGTATCATACCGACCTCAATGTCCTGAGCATTTTGAATGCTGCCTGCTGGGATTCGCTTTCAGTTGTTCGTCTGAGCCGACCTGTATCTCCGCCCACCCAGTGATCACACTCCCATGCAACACCTGATCTCGCCCACCACGACTGTCCTTTCACTTTCGATTTGGACAGCATGATCTGGATTCGGTTTTACATGCAGTCCCCTGTCTTTTCCCCTCCCCAATCACCCATTTCCGTTCTTCCATCACAGTTGACCCCCTCCCCCGCATCACCTTCTGCCTCCTCTCCGTGACCAACCAGCCACAACCCTTTTCCTTTGGGGATGTGCAGGTGGAGGTGCACGTTCCCTTCCTTCCTGAAAATCTCACCCCCATCCACATTCACCTCCCCGACTTCCTCCTTCCCACCCCCAGGGTCTGTGTCTGCCTCCGAGTCCCAACCAACCACCCTTGCCACCCCTTCTACCACTACAGTCGAACCCTCAACCTCCCACCCTACTGCCTCACTCTGTCCTCTGTCATTCTCACCATTCCCTCATACCACGCCCACCTTCAGTTTGCTCCCCAGGAGACAGTCATAGACCCATCAGACCCCTTCCTTGCACGTTCATTTGGACATCCACCCCCCTCCGGACCCCTTTCCCTACATCCAGATCCCTTCCTTCCCACTCCTTCCCCCTCCCCAACAGAAACCCTTCCCCTCCAGACCCCTCTGCCCCCCCACTTAGTCTGTCCCACTTCCTGACTCCCTCAGACACCCTTACTTCTTCCGCCACCCTTAGTCCATGCCCTCTCCCAACTCATTCCTCCAGACTTACCTCTTCCTCCAGTCTAACTTCTTCCTCCAGCCTTACTCCTTCCCCCTTCTGGACTCCCTCAGACACCCTTGCTTCTTCCTCCACCCTTACCCCCTCTCCTCCCCACACTCCTTCATCCCCTGGACTCCCTCCCCTTTCCGCACTCCTTCCCTTACACCTACCTCCCAAGTTGCCATTTTCTCCCCCGTTACCCCATCCTCCCCCCGTACTCCCTCCACCCCTCCCAACCTCACCGCCCCTGACACCTTCATTACCCCCTCTCCCAACCTCACCGCCCCCGACACCTTCATTCCCCCCTCCCAACCCTCACCCCTGGCCTCAGTTTTTTTTGCTAAACATTAGAAAATCAAAACTCAGCTGAGTGTCTCCTAATTAGTCAGGCAACAAAATGAATGCACTGTTGCTAGCGATGGGAATTCAGAAAACTCCATTCAGATTCTCTTGGTTGACTTTATTGAGGGAGGGAAAGAAATAGCCACCCATTCCCTCCACTTTACTCTTTAAATTGATTATTCATACAGCTCGAAGGAGAAGCCATTACTATATTAATTATAATTTAATCTTAAAACGCCACAATAATAATGAGACACACACCTGGGAATAAATTACTCCACTTCTGATGGATATTATAACGCATAGCATTACTTAAATAGTTACAGGACTGAAAAGTTAACTTATTTTATTTTAGTAAAAAGTAATTGACTTTATGTTGTACCTGAGTTGTTGCAGCATTAAAGGAAATTCCAATCAAAGAACACAGGCCCAATCCTGCAGCCACGGACAGTGCAACCAACAAGACGCCTGCCAGCCCCACAGCACCCTGGGACTTGGCGGAGTCCCACCGTAACATGGTTAAACAGGCATAGGCAAGCTGCAAGCAGAACAAGGGAGAAGACAAGCATTAAAATTTAATTTTTCCTGATGTTTTCTAAATGAAAAATTACTTAAATATAGCTCAAAATGAAATAAAACAATGAGCAATACATTACTCCCACTCAAACACATAGGAGCACTATAAATTATTACAATTTTATGAGAATACAACCAAACCAGTTTGTAGTTGTTGCAAGATTGTTTGGTGTTTCACAGAGGTCTGGAGGCTTGTCTGATTGAACATAAACCGTTTCATTAAAAACTCATAACTATATACATCTCCAAGGTACAGCCCTTCATGGGTGCTGTCTCCGTACTGGCTCCTTCCAGACTTGGCTGCATACAGTCAACCATCATGTGATTCTCTACATCACTATGAGGAAGATACTGTTTCCCTAGTCCCACATTAACCCGAACACCCATATATTACATCTCCCCCAGTCCTTACCCAAATATATTGACAGTACAATTTTCTTTGCTTCCATGCTCCCCATCCCCCCACCCCACAAGTCTCTAACTTTATAAATTCAGACAGTGTGGATGCTTGACAATTCTTCCATACTTTGTTCTTGTCAAGTTTGGAGGAATGGTAGTCTCAGTTGCTTTGTATTGACTTTGTTGGTTTGACGTTGAAATTGTTGTTCGCTGTGTTTCCGGCACTTGGTTGTCTGCATTTGATTAGCTTTTTGTGCTCCTTCGAGTTGCATTTCTCTCTACTAACAACCATGGGTTTGTCCCGTTCCTTCCGAAGGGAATGCTCACTCCGTTCATTCCTAGAGTGGATTTAGATTTTCGTTTTCAGTGGGGGCTGACATGATCTTGCTGGTTGTTGACATTTCAAAAATGGAACCTTCATTTCCATTTGTTACCATGAATGGATAAAAAGAAATCAGAGTCTCCTCGACTTTGTTTTGCTGTCCTTCCATTCTACTGTTCAAGACGGTCTTCATTTCTTCATGTTGCTGAAGGTTTATGTACACCTTTTTCTTTTGATCTTGAAGGACAATCAACTGTTCTTTCAACTGTTTGTTTTCTTGTTGATCTCTTGCCAACTCACACTGTGCTTCAATGCTTTGCTTTGTTGCTACTGATAGTTCCAACGCAGCTTTTTCTGAAGAAGTATTCAACATCTTTTTAACTCCTCATGTTTTTCCAGGATTATGTATTGATTCTTCAAAGAGTCTTTCAGGGCAGCAACTTCTTTGAGTACCTTAGCTGCCTGCTGTTGTGTCTCGCTGCTCTTCTTGTTGAGTTCTTCCAACTCAGCTTTGAAACGAACATTTTCCTGTGGAATAGCTTCATTTTCCTTTTTCAGGTTTTGTTGGCTTTTGGGCACTCTCAGATAGCTTTCCTTCATTCACAGCTAGCTACTAACTCTGCACTGCCACCTGCTGTTTTAGATTAGGTAATGTGTCGGAATTTTCAAAAGGATTTTTTTTCAGCCTTCCGCATGGTTCTCTGCCTCTCTGCTACCATCGTGTGGTTTGCTTGGGCATTGTCTTTTTCCCTTGTGTTGCTTTCTTTGGGTTGCTCTATCCCTCTTTTCAAGCTCTGTACGCTCCACAACTTGAAGATTAAAAAACTTAAAGTTTAAAACACTTGTCAAAGAACTTTAATAGCTCATCAAAACTGGTTGAGGATTCATCAATGCCTTGCATTAGGATTACTTCATCAATACACCAAACCAGTACAAAACATATTAACTTGTACTATTTCTACTTCTACTTTCTTGCTTAATACTGATTTACTCCTGTAATCTAAAAAATTTCTTCTCCATGATGCCCAATTTTGGGTCTGGTTTGGCTGTTGCATCAGCTCAATTGATCTGCTGGTTTTCATTTACTATCCATGGCTATTTTTCATAACCTCTTTAAGATGGCTCTGCAGCTGCTTCTTATTTTGCTCTTTGTTCCTGCGCTGGTTGGGTTTTGGTGGGCTCCCATCGCGCTGACGGGGCTTTTTTTTAAATTTATGCTCTCTGCGGGAGACCTTCAAAACAGCTTGTTTGGCCTAGCTACTTGCTTTTTAAGCCTGGGAATCAAAGGGAAGACGAATTTCTGCTCCTTCTACTGTTTTAAAAACTTTTTTTTTCATTTAGTTGAGCTTGGCCGCCATGTGTTATGGCACCGGCTGTGGACCCATTGCTGCAGCTTTCCTGCAGCTGCATTCTGGAATGCTAGTGCTGATCATGATAGCTGAATTATAGCTGCTATTTTAAAAGGGTAATCTCATTTGCTTCCTGAATTTTGCTCTCTTTTTTTTGATTTGGCTACGTCCTATAACAATGCGTTCACTCAGGTTCTTCTTTTCATTTGCACAATGGATTATTCTTCTGACTTTCAGCATTTTTTCTTTTTTTTTGAATTTTGCTCTGCCTTTTCTTTATTCATTTATGGAATGTGGGCTTCACTAGCTGGGCCAGCATTTATTGCCCATCCCTAGTTGTCTTTGAGAAGGTGGTGGTGAGCTGCCTTCTTGAACCACTGCAGTCCATGTGGTGTAGGTACACCCAAGGTGCTGTTAGGAAGGGAGTTCCAGGATTTTGACCCAGCGACAGTGAAGGAACGGCGATATATTTCCAAGTCAGGATGGTGAGTGACTTGAGGGGAACTTCCAGGTGGTGGTGTTCCCATCTATCTGCTGCCCTTGTCCTTCTAGACTAGATGGTAGTGGCGTGGGTTTGGAAGGTGCTGTTGTAGGAGATTGGTGAATTCTGGCACACTGCTGCTTCTGTGTGTTGGTGGTGGAAGGAGTGAATGTTGTGGATGTGGTGCCAGTCAAGCAGGCTGCTTTGTCCTGGATGGTGTCAAGCTTTTTGAGTGTTGTGGGAGCTGCACTCATCCAGGCAAGTGGGGAGTATTCCACCACACTCCTGACTTGTGCTTTGTAGATGGTGGACAGGTTTTGGGGAGTCAGGAGGTGGGTTGCTCATTGCACAATTCCTAGCCTCTGACCTGGTTTTGTGGCCACAGTATTTATATGGCTAGTCCAGTTCAGTTTCTGATCAACGGTGACCCCAAGGATGTTGATAGTGGGGGATTGCGTGATGGTAATGCCATTGAACATCAAGAGGTGATGGCTGAATTCCCTCTTGTTGGAGATGGTAATTGCCTGACATATGTGTGGTGCAAATGTTACTTGCCACTTGTCAGCCCAAGCCTGGATATTGTCCAGGTCTTGTTGCATTTGGCACATGGACTGCTTCAGTATCTCAGGAGTCACGAATGGTGAACATTGTGCAATCATCAGCAAGCATCCCCACTGTTGACCTTATGATGGAAGGAAGGTCATTAATGAAGCAGCTAAAGATGGTTGGGCCAAGGACACTACCCTGAGAAACTCCTGCAGTGATGTCCTGGAGCTGAGAAGTCTGACGGCCAACAACCACAACCATCTTCCTTTGTGCTAGGTATGACTCCAACCAGTGGAGCATTTTCCCCCCGATTCCCATTGAGTCCAGTTTTGCCAGGGCTCCTTGATGCCACACTCTGACAAATGCTGCCTTGATGTCAAGGGCAGTCACTCTCGCCTCACCTCGGGAGTTCAGCTCTTCGTCCGTGTTTGAACCAAGGCTGTAATGAGGTCAGGGGCTGAGTGGCCCTGGCAGAACCCAAACTGGGCATCAGTGAGCAGGTTATTGCTAAGCAAGTGCCGCTTGATAGCACAGTTGATGACCCCTTCCATTACTTTACTGATGATGGAGAGTAGACTGATGGGGCGATCATTAGCCGCGTTGGATTTGTCCTGCCTGTTGTGTACAGGACATACCTGGGCAATTTTCCACATAGCTGGGTAGATGCTAGTGTTGTAGCTGCACTGGAACAGCTTGGCTAGGGGCGTGGCAAATTCTGGAGCACAAGTGTTCAGTACTATTGCTGGAAAATGTCAGAGCCCATAGCCTTTGCAGTATCCAGTGCCTTCAGCTGTACCTTGATATCAGATGGAGTGAATCAAATCGGCTGAAGGCTGGCATCTGTGGTGCTGGGGACTTCCGGAGGAGGCCGCGATGGATCATCCAATTGGCACTTTTGGCTGAAGACTGTAGTAAACGCTTCAGCCTCATCTCTTGCACTGATGTGCTGGGCTCCTCCATCATTGAGGATAGAGATATTTGTGGAGCCTCCTCCTCCACTGAGTTGTTTGATTGTCCACCACCATTCACAACTGGATGTGGCAGGACTGCAGAGCTTAGATCTGATCCTTTGGTTGTGGGATCACTTAGCCCTGTCTATCACTTGCTGCTTATGTTGTTTGGCACGCAAGTAGTCCTGTTTTATAGCTTCACCAGGTTGACACCTAATTTTTAGGTATGCCTGGTGCTGCTCCTGGCATGCCCTCCTGCACTCTTCATTGAACCAGGGTTGACCCCCTGGCTTGATGGTAATGGTAGAGTGGGGGATATGCCGGGCCATGAGGTTACAGGTTGTGTTTGAGTGCATTTTTGCTGCTGTTGATGGCCCACAACGCCTCATAGATGCCCATTCTTGAGTTGCTAGATCTGTTTGAAATCTATCCCATTTAGCACGGTAGTAGTGCTACAAAACATGATGGACTGTATCCTCAATGTGAAGGCCGAACTTCATCTCCACAATGACTATGCGGTGGTTACTCCTACCGATACTGTCATGGACACATGCATCTGCGGCAGGCAGGTTGATGAGGATGAGGTCAAGTATGTTTTTCCCCCTTGTTGGTTCCCTCACCCAGTGACCCAGTCTAGCAGCTGTCTCTGTTAGGACTCGGTCAGCATGGTCTGTGGTGGTGCTACCAAGCCACTCTTGGTGATGGACATTGAAGTCCCCACCCAGAGTACATTCTGTGCCCTTTCCACCCTCAATGCTTCCTCCTAGCGGTGTTCAACATGGAGGAGCACTGATTCATCAGTTGGGGGAGGGCAGTACGTGGTAATCAGCAGGAGTTTCCTTGCCCATGTTTGACCTGGTGCCACGAGACTTCATGGGGTCCGGAGTCAATGTTGAGGACTCCCAGGGCAAATCCCTCTCAACTATATACCACTGCGCCGCCACCTCTGCTGGACCTGTCCAGCCGGTGGGACAGGACATACCCAGGGATGGTGATGGTGGTGTCTGGGACATTATCTGCAAGTCATGATCCCGTGAGGATGACTATGTCAAGCTGTTGCTTCTGTGATACAGCTATCCCAATTTTGGCACTAGCCCCCAGATGTTAGTAAGGAGGACTTTGCAGGGCCAACAGGGCTGAGATTGTCGTTGTCGTTTCCGGTGCCTAGGTCGATGCCAGATCTGTGGGTATGTCAGACCAGGTAAGGACGACAGATTTCCTTCCCTAAAGGACATTAGTGAACCAGGTGGATTTTTACAACAATCGACAATGGTTCCATGGTCATCATCGGACTTTTAATTCCAGATTTTTATTGAATTCAAATTCCACCAGTTGCCACGGCGGGATTCGTACCCGGGCCCCCAGAGCATTACCCTGGGTCTCTGGAATACTAGTCCAGCGACAATACCACTAAGCCACCACCTCCCCGTTTGCGATTCAGCTAGGTCCTATGACTCTGCCTCTGCGTTCAATCAGGTCTAACTTTTCATCTGTACAGTGGATTCTTCTGCTTTTTATCCTTTTTTGAATTTTGTTTAGCCTTTTGTGATCTAGCTAGGTCCTTTGACTCTGTGATTGATCAGAGCTGCAATGGACCTCCATGTGCTCTAATGGAGTCCTTCAGCCTCCACCTCTGCATTGGAGCTTTTCGTTTTTAGGCGATCTCCACATGTGTCTTCGATTTAGGCACTCTGCTCAGGCCAGGTTTCAGTTTCTTTAGCTTTTCACGCTTTGAGATTCTGGGTTCCTTCTCCAGAATTTCGGGGTCCATCCTTCACTGCCACCATGTTGTAAGGTTTTTTGGTGTCTCACTAAGAGGTCTGGAGGCTTATATGGTTGAACATAAAACATTTATTAGTTATCTATAACTATATATATCCCAAAAGTACAGCCCTGCATGGGTGCTGTCTCCATACTGGCTCCTTCCAGACTCTACTATACACAGGCTACCATCATGTGGCTCTCTACATCAATACGTACTGTTTCCCCAGTCCCACATTAACTTACTCTGCCGAACACCTTATGCTACAGTAACTAGCAGCTTCTCTAATATTTTTCATTGTTAGAAGTACTGATGCTGTTATTTCCATAGTTGCAATCTCTGATACACAGAATGACGTACCATTAGAAGATAGCCACCAGCCACACGTATAACACTGACATTGGAAAATGACTTGAGGATGTCCTCTAGGGTAGTAGTAGAGAATGAAAGAACCTTCTGGGTTGAATTCTGTGCAACACTTTGATGGACAACCTGTTGAAAATGTTATAAAAAAGAACTTTAAAAGGAGATAACTCATTTGATTGCCAATAAGCATTTTCAGTAAAAATTGTATCCAAATTCTTTAGTTTTCTTAAAATAGTTGCAACAAAGGACTGAAAAATGACCAGATCAGTTAATAATTAATCAATTAGGTATAAAGATTCAGAGCCTCCATATAATCTTTGCAGTAATTTTGAAATTTACCTAAGGTCCACAGCAACATTAGAAAATGAGATAAGCTATTTCATGCTCGTCATCTTACTTGAACCGCATTTCTGATTTACAGACATTTAATGAACCTCCTATTCTGCTTATATGTAAAACAGTCTTTGTTTCTTGCACCCGCCCCCCCACCGCCCCCCCACCCTTCCTCCATTGACAGTAAAATTCACCGCTTAGGCAATTCATCAGGTTCTTCTTCATTCAAACAAAAAAGAAATATTCTGGGCTTCTCATTCATGCTTCATTGGCTGGCCAGCACACAGGGTCACAGGCTGCTTTAAAAAGGTCACTGCCCGGGAAACAAATGCCAGATGATGTCACATGACCCTACCAATGGGACTGCAGCTGTGAGCAGATTCTGTGCCTAGCTAATGTTTTCCAGACACCTTTTTTAATAAACAGAGTAACAATCACAGTGGGTGACTGTTGCTCACTTCAGTGTAGGCTTTGTTTGTTTCTATATTATGTTTGTAAATGCAGCTGAAAACAAATGTTATTCTAAGTTTGGTTGAAATATTAACACAACATTTGTTTGGATTAAAAGTACAATCTCCACAGGTAGTATTCCAAAAAAAAAGCAATACCAATGATTCTGAATCCCAACAGGTTTATCTCAAATCAGGCACTGCATAGCATAGATTTTTTTTGTAGACTGTGCAAGCAAAAAGAGACAGAAGCAGGCTTCACTGCAGGAAGCCAAATCTGGAAGCTAAATAGACCATTCAACAGACACATCCTTCCTATTACACATAGCCTTATATGCAAAGTTTTCTAAACATTGAAATACAACTTATCGTATTTCCAACTCTAAAGTTAAAATGAAAAAACATGCACAAAAACTTACAACGCTAATGGGATTTTATTTATTTAGAATAAGTTAAATAATCAAATGATGGTTTTGTAAAATAGCTGGAAAACCTGAAGGTCTCCGAAAATGTTTCAAAGCACTTCACGCACAATATACTACCTTGAAGTGCAGTGACTGTTGTTATGTAGGGCAAATACAGCAGTCATTCTGCATACAGCAAGATCCCACAGTCAGACGGATGGCTACAATGTTGTAAAGTGAATATTGTGGTAGCTAACTCTTTCCTTAGGTTCTAAAATATTATTTACTGTATGTCCTGATTCAATGTATTGGTCTCACCATATAAACAAAAGCATTTTTAATTTACTTTTATTTTTCATTTTACCTCAACATATTTCCTTTGCCAGGCCTCTAGAATGGCTGCAGCTTTGTCCGGATTCCAGTTGATATCCGAAACGTAGTAATAATCCTTGAAGTGCTCATACATCTGCTTGGGGGTCATTAACTGAAACATGGTCTGGAAAGCCCGGGCACTGAACAGAGGCACAGAAAGATGGGGGTTGGGAAAAAATAAACATCATCAGGAAGAGAACTCAGTTTACAAAGTCATAAATGAAATGCTCAAGATCTCTTAGCTACTTCTTTCACCCTCTAAAAATTTGACTTTTATTAAGCTGGAATGCTGTTTAAGTGAATGAACTTGTGAACAAACATACAACATGCCTGCCCCTAGTTTGTCTTAGAAGCAGGATAGAAAACATGAGTATTTTTGCCTCGAAGGAGGCCTATTTTATTGATTAGTTCATTAGGTTCTGTATTGTAGAGTAAAGTTGAACACCACTTGAAACCAGGTTGGAAACCTTTTTTGGGATGAGAATTTATTTTTCTTTTTCTCTGCTTACTTCCCTCATGATCTGTTTATGAAGAGGCAATGTCCTCAAGGAAGCCAGAACTGTGACTTCATGATTGTTATCAATGGCAGTCTTATCATGGTACTCAGATGAAAAAATGCAATTCAAGCAGGCCTAAAATGGAAAATATCATTCTCCCATCACTCCAAAACAAAACACCTACCCCTCCGCCTAAAGAAGTCTATGAGTAGAGATAATGGACAACTCCCTTTTTCAGTTTAATAAAACGACTCCCCAAATGATAGCTCAGTAGCTTTATATAACACATTGTGCAGTTTGAGCCAGACTAAAACACTGGTCCACACTAAAAGATTATAAATAAACATGCTAGTTTAGATTATATATTTACTTAAAAATACATTTAAATATGGCTATTTATGCACTCCCATAATGGATTCTCCTGTCACTTTGACAGATGAGTGTTCAGCAGTAAAAAACCTAGTTTGTAGTCAAGGTTGATGTTGCCTCATGTGTGACATTAGACCAAGTCTAGATTTGGATAAGCAATTGCAAATACTGCTTATGAAGTCAGTGGTGGAGGGATGGATGGAGGCAGTGGCTTTGTGCCATGCTTGCTTATCCTGAAGGCACTTGACTCTGTTCTCCCCAAATGTTGAAATTGCTTTATGGTGGAGACTTCTCCATTTGAGCCTGTCCAAGGTTGTTTTTCCCCACATGTTGGGATCCAGCTTGCAGGCTCTGAGATTAGCTTTCAGATTGTCTTCATATCTAAGTTTGGGTCGTCCTGTGGTGCGGATTCCCACGCTCAGCTGGCTGTACAGTACTGTCTTTAGTATGTGGGAATCCTTCATGCGGACCACCTGACCAACCCAGCGACGCTGAGCTTTGGTGAGCATGCACTCGATGCCAGATATGCAGCACTTTCCAAGAACCTTGGTGTTGGGGATTTTGTCCTGCTACCTGATGTTGCAAATAGATCTCAGGCAGTGAAGAGTCTAGTTGCTTTACGTGATGCTGGTAGGTTGTCCAAGTGTCGCACCCATAAAGAAGTGATACAACACCACAGCCTGGTAGCCTTTGATCTTTGTTTGGAGACAAACTCCATGCTCTTTTCAAAGTCTATGAGTGAGCCTGCCAAATGTTGCGCTTGATTTTGCCAGGTGATGGTTGATTTTGTCATCTAGTGTAGTGTTATTGGAGAGGATACTCCCAAGATAGCAAAACTTCTGTCCTGAATGGAGGGGTGTGTTGCTGATAGTGATTGTGGGGTCTTGGAGTGTGTGACCAGGGATAGGTCGATTCAAGATCTCTGACATCTCTGGCACTTCCATACATAACAGGAAATGTGGCCATTTTTGAAAACAAATCATTTAAATATCTGTGTCTTTACAAAAAGAGTTGTTTTCCCTAAGACAAAATCCTTCTTTGGTGTACAAAAAGTCAGCAGTTCAAGCTATTAAGACTTTTCACTTTTAACAAACAGTCTACTTGGAAAGTTTCCCCTTCCCAGGTGATTGCTCAGTGAATATTTACAACATATAGGGCATGATTTTGTGGGTTTCTGAACCCCACTGTTAGACTTAAAGAGGGATCCAAAGCCTGCATTGGCCAGCGGCAGGCCTTCCCTGGGATCAAAGGCCCTGGGGTCAGAAATCACCCCGAGCACCCCTCCCACCACCTCTGAGAGCTGCTGGCTGATCAGAGGCCAACAGTTCCTCATTTCCGTCAGCACCACTGGGGGTAGCTGCCAGTAATGCACTCATCAGAGGCCCAGAATATGGGAGGGACCCAGGCCACAGGTGAGTAAGGATAGGATGGGGGTCAGGGGAGGGGACCATGGGACAGAGGGGGCAGGGGTGGCTCCCAACACTCTCCCCCACTTACAGGTGCCAGGCCACTCAATCAGGCACTGAGTGCCTTTGAACGAGGAAACCATTTCCCCCTACACCCCATTCCCCCCAGGAAGGGTTTTCATTTTGCACCCGCTGCTAGTATCAGGATAAGGCCCTTAAGTGGACATTAATTATCCACTTAAGGGCCTTAACTGCCATCGGAGTGGGAAGGCCGCCAACAAGCCTTCCGGATCTGAACTTAATTGGGGCAGAGCTGGGAAGGCGGTGTGATCCTCAACTGCACCCTCATGCCAATTAATTGCACTCTCCACCCTCAGACTCCAATCTTGCCTTGTGGGGAGGATATTAAATTCCACCTACTTTGTACGAAACAGTCACTCAAATTGATTTTCCCAAGAGCGTCCACCCATCTCCATAACCGACTCCTGTGGGGGCTCAAAATCAGGCCCATAGTGTGGCCTTGACCAGAAGATCCTTAGTTAGGTTTCAATGCTGTGTATTTCTGTTTCCTGATTGCTGTGCACTAAGTGAAACTATAACTTGGGTTGTGCAAATTGATTTCAGTTCCAATCTAGTTTGATTGTTTACCTGTGTAGTTTTCCGCTGTTGTTCTTTGTGGTACCTCCTAAAATTAGCTCCTCTTGCCAATGCATGTACTTTTTGGACAGCCCCTGGCAACCACCACTTAACACTCGGGCAATATCAAGAGGCTGAAAATATAGTAAAGTATCATTAGACAACTGAATACCATATAATTACAAACAGTAACAAGAGGGTTCATTATTTTCCACATTTTTCAATTTACAATTCAGATACACTTTTAATTAACACATGGGCCAGAATATTTACCTTGTAGGGCAGGCTTGGTGGGGGTGGCCAGGAAGCTGACCACTGCCCGTGATTGGCTCCGCACCACGATTTCACACGAGAGGGCCAATTAAGACCCGTCCCACATGAATCATGAGCAGCAGCGCTGAGTGGTGCCGGTGTGGTTGGGGGTGGGGGTGGGGGGAGGAGGGAGAACCGGGCCTAGCATGCAGTTTGCACATGCGTGCGAAAGAGCGCTTCAATCTCCCTCTGAGGCAAGGAGCTGCTTCAAGGAGATTGAAGCGCTTTTTAAAAAAATTAATATAGACAGTAAAAAATTAATAAAACATGCCCCCACTCATGTGACTCTGTCACATGAGATGGGACATGTTTTTAATTCCAAAATAAAGTTTAATTTAATGTGTATTAGCTTTAGGAAACCTCATCCCGTTAGGTTGGACGGGCAGATTAATTTCAAGTTAATGAGGTTGTTAATGGCCTTAATAGGCCTTTTAATTATCGGCGGGCGCGCAGCCGACTTCAGCGCACGCCCGTTGAACGAAACATCGCAAGACTGCATGGTGATGTCGGGACGCACGCCCAATGTCATCATGTGTCATTTCATGCTCGGGCGTGTCGGGCACACGCCTGCGCACCCAATGTGATATTCTGGCCGTGGAAGAAATGATAATTAAGGCAAATTGTCTATGTCAATGTTTCACAATGAAAGTTCAGTAATAATTACCATGGTATGAATCCCAATTTAGGTAGAAGGTCTACATTTATTACTTACTGTTGTTGAGTTTTTATTAGGGGCAGTATGTGGACACTCTGGATCTGCAGGGTTCAGGCATGGGCGATCCATGTAACCATGTCCAACCCCAGCCTTGTTCAGCATCTCCTCCCAACCATCCACCTCATACTTTAGGTTCTTCAACTCATCCAGAAATTCTAAGGGGTCAAGATTTGTCCACTGCAACTGCAGTTTACCTCTGTCAAGAAATAGATACAGTCTTCAATTAAAAAATAACATTTAAAAGTGTTACTACAGATGGGAGCTGCATTATGAGCTTAGCTGCATTATGAACTAATTGATTTCTGCCGGGGCTGCCATCCCTATTAAAGAGGCTGCTTATCCCTGGGAGCTGTTGGCCAATCACTGGGTGGGGAGCGGGGGAGGGGTGGGGTTGGGGGGTGGGGAGCGGGGTGGGGAGCGGGGTGGGGGGGGGGGGGGGGGGGGGGGTGCAACCAGCTCAACAACCTCACCAGCACCGCCAAGAGCTGTGGCCACTGCTGGAACTGCACCTAGAAGAGGATGCCACAGAAGGATGGTATCCTGCCACCAGGTAAGTGGAGTTGGGGGGCATCAGGACCAGTCACACAGGCTGTGGTGAGAGGGGTGTGGGGGGCTGGTGGAAGCTTGATGAGGGCAGGTGCAGCCATAGCCATGGGAGCAGCTATTTCTGCCAAAGAACCCTTCCCTGGGCCAATCAGTGCCCAAATAGGAGACCCCACCCATATCTACTGAACCCACGAGGGGACCACCAGGGTTTATCTGGCAGTTTTCCCATGAGGCAGAGGGCCTGCCCGGCACTGCTAAAATGCCAGTGGTGGGAAGAGGCCCTTAATTGGCTTAATTAGTCTCTGGGTGGGAAGACCATCCACCACCTTCTTCACCACTAGCAAGATGACATGGCAACGGGATGATGATAGGTTCTCTCCCACCACTCCCGTGTCCCCCCTCCCATCTTCCCTTGCCAGTTTTGGGCACCCAGCTGCCAAGCTAATAAAATCTAGCCTGCTGGCATAGACCTTTTGTGCCAAATGACTTCTTTCTGTGCTACAAATTCTATGTAATGAAATATTCATATAGTTTGTTCATTAGAATACCACATGGCATCAAATTTTCACAAACTATATTGCATATAGTCATATCACTTTGTGGGCAAGATTTTCATGTTAAGAGAGGGTAGCAAGGTTACTGCTGCAGTCAAATCTATGTTTTCTCTTTGCCGTGAACAAAAGCAAATTTAAAATGTTCAACTTTTGTTTCAGCCATTTTTGTAGGCCGCCCTGTGAACATCTTATCTCCCCACTGTGCCCTACTGATAGCTCCATAACTAGAGAAAGGAAGAAAATCAAAAGCATGGTAACATTGCTGCTGTAAACAAGTGAAATATCACGGGTAAATTTTCATCTTTAGCACTCCCCAAATGGGCTTACCACACCAGAAGCACATATTGTGAAATTGGTGCACAGATTTTTCATGGGGATCGATTATGACTTCCACTGCCAGACAGAAAGCTAGTGGTACCATACTGAATGCCCATTATACTCCCAACTCAATTTTTCTTCTCATTGAAATGGAAAGGAAAACTCGTTGTGCTATATAATGGGTGGTCAATTCACAATATTGAGTTCATCAGCCTAACAGTGAAACTTAAAATCTTCCCCACCACCTTCTGCTATATCAGCAAGAAATTTAGCTTTGTGTTTTCTATCAATCTCATTGAAGTTCGACATGTATAAACTCTGCGAACTGCTGTCATAAAACTTTACGAAGATATAAAATGATACTCAAAAAATTCACCACATAAAATCTCTTAATTCAATTCATTCTTGAAAAATAAAACTAACATTTTAATTTTGTGTTAAACTCAAAATTATAATCTTGTGCTAAAATTCATCAGTGCACAATGGGTCAAAATGAATTTTTTGGGAAGGCTCAGTGATGATGAGGGTTTGCATGCTAATAGTCAGTGCTGCATCAAGTAGGAGGCTGAAAGAATTTCCAGTAGAAAGAATAGAAATTCAGAGGGAAGGACATACCTAGGTGATCTCTAGCACCTCCTGGCGGCTACCAACAGCATTGGAGAGCTGTGAGCCCACCCTACATTGGTATCAGGCTGAATAGGCAAAAAGAATAAAGCCCAAAAATCAAAGTAATAACTTGCTCACAAAAATAAAGGACTTTCAGAGGGGCTAAAAATAAGTATTTATATGTGCAGACATTGAAGTGGAATAAAAAAATCCTATCATATTGTCTAAGTTTCTTCAAATTGGAGATGAGTGAACAACAAATGTTGGTTTCCCTCCACCACCAAAAATGTGAATATTCCTCTTTCCCTGGATAGTTACTTGTTTCTGTTTAATCTAAAGGAACATAAATATTTTAACAGATATGCTCTTCCAAATTCTGCCTATGTTACTTTGATTGATACTGTAAGATAAATTAGTATTTAATATGAAAGTGCTGACAGCCTGTGCCTACTGAGACTTTTCCACTGTGAAAATATGATGTCACTTTTGCACATTAACAGGATAAGAAACTAGCATCTGGCAGCATCAAAAGATTGTGACATAATGTCTGATTACAGTCCTCCTGTATTATAATAACTGTTTTTCTACTTGAATCAATCATAGTACCTGACCTTTATTACCACTAATGATACCTTACTTCTTTATGCTCTTTGACAACCTGGCAATCGACCAACATCCCCCCCTTTTGAATTTCTTCCTGATGCTGACAGACTGGAGAGGCTTTTGGCTGGGTTATTTTGTGGTTCAAACCACATTGTATCTGCTTAACCAGGCTTGAGTCATTATTTCAACTCTCCCAACCAGAAAACACAAAACCCTTATTTACAATTCCATTTTTACATTATCAATTCTCTGTGCCTGCCCACCCTTCCAACAAACTTCCAAACTCTCAGAGAAAAAATAGCTCATGATTCTTGTTAGGATCATTATCCTATAAATCTACGTAATATTCCATGTCTAAATACTAAATGTAAGTGACTGATAAGCAGTCACATGTGAGAAAATATGTTTTCACTACTCCCTGTTAATTGATGTCAGCAGGCAAAAGTCTCCATTGATTGATGTGAATGGGCAGTAGAACAGAGATTGATGGCACCAAATGTTTGCTGTGTGAACTGGGTAAAAGGATTGAGGGGTAAAAATACATTGGTGCTCAGTTTTAGGTGTGAATGTGGCCAAAATGAGTGACTAGAGCCAGGAGGTTAGTGTCTGACATGAAATTATGCCTTGAGTCTCATTACTATTAAGTGGGTAAGCTGCTGGCTCCTGTCGCAACTCCACAGGCAGCTTACCCATTTGAAAAATGAATATCGGGTCACTTGCTGCGCTAGAGGTAGCCTGAAGGTTAAGTCCCAGGAAGTGGGGTTGGGGGAAGGGGTGGATGTGGAATAGCAATTGGACAATGTAGTTGGGGGAGCACTTCTGCTCCTCCTGGCTATAAAACAACGGCCAATGAAGAATCTAGAGAGGACCCTGCTCCATTCTACCATTACAAATTTCTGCACAAGTTCCTAAAACAGGTGGTAAACCTACAATTGTAAAATGTCTGTTATAGGTGGCTGCCAAGGACACTTAAAAATTGCCCCAACCCAATTTTGGGTTGGATGTTTTTCAGGGGTCTTTGTACATAAGACGTTGGTCCCAAATTGGGCTTTGTTGTACTCATATGCATCAAAGTGCAATCTCAGACGTTGCCTGCTTTAAAAATTTTTAGTGCAGGAGAGTATAGTGAAATAAATATTAATCGCAGCCTACAGACTGAAATTGTTAACCAGCACAACCTCAAAGCTTTAATGTTCCTGACCCTTACAACAGTGAAGGACCTAATTAAAATCCTGCATCTTTGTGTAGGCAACGCTTTACCTTGCAGTTGGCTTTGTTTTTTTTTAATGATTCACATATTTATAATAAAAAGATATACACAAAAAGAATCACAAGAAGTATTTTCTAAGAATCTAAAGATGTAATTTTTAACTGATGGAACTAAAACTAATGGCAACCAAGATTTACTTACGGCAGGTAGACTGTTCCCAACTGTAACTTAGCACCTTCCCAGAAACAATCCAAGGGTGTGATTATTACACAGGGATACAATTTTTCAATAATCTGGTAAAAACATAGAAGCAAGGTATCACATTTAGTTGAATAAGTATAGCAAGCATCAAAAAATGGAACAAATTAATTACTTTGTCTAATGGAATATATCTTTGATTTAAAAATGTTCTATTAATTTTAAGAGGGATCCAAACTCACCTGATCCATCCAACCAGTTTCTGTTACAAGTGCTCCTGATTTATAACATAAGTTGTCTAAGGTCCACTGTCTAAATGATAAGAGTAATAGAAAAAGACAAAAAAATGCTTAGTTAAAAAATATATTGACAAGATAAAAATGAAAAATCGGGAAGATCAGATGGCACTTCAACAAGACTGGACCAGAATTAACAGGTCTGAAAAGCAACAGTATGGTACATTTGTCTACATTAAAGTCTCAAATTCCCATAAAGAACACAGATTTAATTTGATTTTGAAAGAAGTTCCCCATGCAATTTAGAAAATATGAAGAAATGTGATTGAATCAATGTCACTTACTTGTTGTACAAATAAACTTGCACTCTGCTGGCATTAAATGCAGAGTTAAGGTGCTGCTGCAGTGCTTCAACTGTTAGAACACTAGCACCTTCCTCAGGAGTTGTTTGAATCATGATCTGAGGATTGAACATGGCTTCCTCCCCTATCTTCTGTCGTGTGTATGATAATTCTTGACTCACTCTACCACCAACTAAGGGAAAAAAGGGTATTTTCAATTATTACGACCAAGATTTTTTTAATGATATTGGTGTGATGTAAAGCTATTCTACAAATTCATGCTTTCTTAATGAATCCCCAAATACTTAAAGAATTTAGCTGCATAATGTAAAACTTCCCGCACTCTTTCATATATCACTCACAAGGCACCATTTCTGATATTAACCATGAATTATTTTGCCACGATCTAACTTTATAAGGCACTGACTTTTAGGAATAAAGCCAAGCAAGGAAGAAAACCTGCACATATATAAAAAAGGTGGTTGGTTGTAGGAGTAATTTGCAACATGGTTCAGGGATTCGGTATTGGGTTCAAGCTGGTGCATTTTGATAGGTGAGCCACTTCTCATTTGCATGGTGAAAAAACAAGCTCAGAATACAGCAATAACAGGAATTTCTTCACCCCAACCACTAATCATAACACATGTAGCACATCTTTACCATTACTAATCATTATTCATTTTTGAAATTACTCATGCCATAAAAATTAAGAGACGGGACAATTAAAGTCATATGCAAAACACAGGTACAAACTTCTTCAACCTCAATTTACACATTTAACTAAATGGCGAGATTACAGTTTTGTGGCTTCCTTCTATCCATTTATGTACACCCAGAAACATTTCACCATAACACACTCCAAGATACTGCCAGGTAGATATTCATCCTTATTGTCTGGGAATTAAGCATTGCCTGAGAGGGTCACAGAGTCAACTTGAGTGAGAAAGATTGCATGCCTGTCTAAATACAGCCTGTTAAATTTTCTGTCCATTTAAATTAATGGGAAGAAAACAGGCTAGGTTCTACAGCCTGCATGAAATCCTCCCTAATCAACTTTCTACTCTGCACTACATTCCGACAATGCTTAATGCCTATATGGCAAACATAAAAACCTACCCTTATGTCGTTTGGTAGATCATGAATTGATTATAGCACTTCCATTAACAAAGAAACCATATAAAATAACATTTGTTTATGTCTCTCCAGGACACTGTTCTAGATGGGGTTCTTATAGCCAGTTTAGCACCAATATGCCAGATTGTTTATTACCTTACAGGAACAAGCTGACAAAATATTCTCTATTTATTTAAAGTTTTGCTTGAAAAATTAACCATTCTGTTAAGTACTCAGATGCACTTCTATTATGTCACAATTGATTATAGAGAGGAATTGATTATATGTTGCATCTTCCACTCCGACCTGCAGCTTCAAAATAATCCTAAATGTGGGATTTAGGTCTGAAATGCATCAGGATTCGATGCATAAAATTTTGTATATACTCAATTTATCTTATTAAAATATTTCATAAGCATGCAATTTCCATCCAATTCTTGTCAGAATTTTTAAGTCAACATTTAAAATTGGAACTGTGGATATAAATATTTATAATGTTAATTTTCAATTTAAACACTTGCTGTCAGTTTGTTGATGAACCGATCAAAATGTTTATCAAAAATGTTATGTTTGTCATTTTTCCTTAGTAACTGAAATTTATAATATCCAAAATGAGTTTTAAACAAAATATTTTAAAAGCATATTTCACAATAACATGATTAAATTTATCATTCATTTTGTGTCTTGATGCCTTCTTTAATGCTTTACTTCAAGGTCTCAGCACATCTTAAAAATCTAAGCTTGGACTTGATTCTTCTATCTTAGGAAAAAGTTGTACAGAGCTTCCAACCATTCTGAGCATGTATTGCTTGCAGAATTTCCCACCATGCATTAGAAGCAGAAAAGCAAATCTCTTCATGTGAAGATTTGTGAGATCCTTGATTTTTCAAAAGATTTTCAATCAAACCAAAGAGTGAATGTCAATGATTTATTTTTGGCAGTTTTAATTTAAAGTATTAAGAACTTTTCTATTACAAAGTACACAGTTAGTTGAGAACTGTGTTTAGCAGCAATTGTGGCTTGTTTACTTTCTTTTTAAACCTCCAGAACAGGTTGAGAATGGATTTCCATTGAGAATGGATTTATTTTCCCTCCCAATTGTTATCAATGCTAGGACTTCTACTGAAATGATCCCAGATCCCAAGATCTGTTGCAATATTCCGAGAACCACTCCATTCATACGAGTGTTCCAAAATCACAAGATCACCTCTCTCAGTACTTCTGGATCTGGAAACCCTGCCTAAGTAGTCCTGGATCCTGAGACCCTACCACATTAATGTCAAACCCCAGGCTTTTCCCAATCCTGTTTAATCAGTGATCATGATAATACTACTTGAAATAACATTCCTACTCATCTTAAATCTCCAACTGAATGTGAGCAAGGCCATGATGGATGTGCAAGTGTAATTGTAAAGTTCCTCAGTGTCAAGCATATCAGCATAGCCCATATTCAGTTTAATATACCTATTAGGAAGTTCCTTTAGTTTGCTCAGTTTTCTGAATCAAGATTAAAAAGTTTGCACTTATTTGTAAGTACTTTGCTTGCCACAGGGAACTTTCAAACAGCAACAACAAAATATAAGATTGCACATTTGTCTTATGGAAGTCACTCCTTTGGAGTTAGAGATTCCTTAAAATTGTTACATTTAATACTGTATTCTGAAAATAATTATGTTAAAATTGGGAGTTAAGGTCTGATAGCCTTTTACTAGAGAAACTTAGGAGATGTAGAAAATGCATTCTGCAGAACAGAAACAAAACTTCAGCACTAAACAACACAAAATTTTCTCAGCACATTTGTGACATTAGGTAGACAGAGACCTTTGAAAACACAAGAAAAAGAATGAGAAATAACTGAAAGCCAAAAATCTGAGAAATGAGAATGCTAATTGTCTATATTTTGCAAAACAGGTGTGAAGGGATTAAAAGCTTAACTCTACGGTCACAAATAATTTATTCATGATGTTAATGATAGGGTAATTCACACCTAGACCAGGTATGAAAAGATCTAACTATATTTAGTTCTAAATTTAATTTAGTTGCAGATTACAATGCACCAGAACTATATGGGACATTAAAACAAGCTTTACTGCAACACAAAATAGCATAAATTATATAGAAGTGAATATGAAATAGCTAAACTTTTTAAATTTAGGGATAATAGATTAGCAATGTATAACTGGTATGAAAATTACTGCTACTGCTTAAATTGTTGCTCATTTATGTGCATTTCAGTTAAAGTAGCTGAAATATTCCCACAGCCTGTACATGGTTCATATGTACCTGTAGCCTGAATAAACATCGCCAAAGAATGCAACGGGTCAAATTAACTTATTAAAAAAATGTCATTTAAAATGTTCTTCTGTATCTCATCAAATTCTCTGAGAACAATGTTACCATTATTGTTCCAGACTAAAGAACCATGATTTTGGCACTGATACCAGCCTTCCCTCAACCTTTCACAAGAATAAATGGGCTACTTACAATATGTGTATTGATAATTTTTTTCAATTTATATTCTGCAGTACTTGTGCAAACGCTCCAACAAAATTGATTTGTCCCTCTTTCCAAGAAGAAAAACATTAATATTTTATGCAATTTCTAAAGCTATTTGAATATTTTTCTGCCTAAATACAGTATTTTGAACAAATGACAAATTGATTGTTTAACTAGCAAAACTTCACTATTTTTTGCCAGAAATATCAGTGTAAACTCTGTACTAAGGACACTTTTACTCATGGTTCACTTGGCAAACTATTATAGGAAATCCTTCAGGTTATCCCCAGAACAAACGAGTAATGCAAGCAAAATGAGGAAAAATATACTCAGCATTCTCTATAATAAATTACTTTGTGTTACATCAAGTTTAAATTACTGTAGGGGCCTAGAAAGTAATTTTGTGCACTATATGCTATTATTTCCCATCATGACAATTACTTCCCAGTTCTCATTAACCACTATATTGTGGAACTTACACCACATGATTCTTCTACTTCTATAAAACATAAGGCTTTGCAATAGTAAAGTAATCAGCAGCGTACAAAAGGAGCCCAAAATGATCCACTTACACAGTTCATTAACAATCGCCAGCACAGAGCTTCTATTACTCCAGCATTGAGACAGTCTGCATCAGTGCTTAGTATCAGTACAGCTGTAACATTTTCCAGCACTATCACCCTAATCAAAGAGCTGAAACAGTAAAGACCCCTGACATCCAGATAAAAAATTACTTAATAAGATTTGTTAAATCCCAACCAGGGTCAAGACAAAAAAAAGAATTTCACCAACTGCAGAAGCCATCTTTCATTCAATAGCAAAAGGACTCTATTAGGAATCCTTGGCCGAGATGATATTTCCTTTTGGGATCAATGGAACTTAACACTAATTTGCATCAACGACAAATCCTGACCAGGACAAACAAGACATTTTTCATCTTTTCTCAAATTGACCAACTGTTTACTATCAACACTAGTTATTATTTCCCAAACAAGCTCCTGTCAAATTCCATTAAAGATCTTAAAAGCATGGTTTGTTGAGCTATGTTATATGACATTGCCCAACACTTATAAAGGAAAATTTTAAATCCTACTTCACTAGTTCCATTTGAATTTACTACAAATACGAAATGAGTATTGATTCATACAGCCTAGGTCTGTCTGAATTCACTACATAGAACTTCAGTGATCAGCTACAAAAAGTACAGGAGTGCTTATTAGCAGTTCATGGTCTTCCAGTGCAGGATTTTAATAAACATTCTACTACTTTTCTAATTTTCAGGTTAAAATGACCTTGAATCCAAGACAGACATTCAGATCAACAGTACAGATTTTTTAATATGCAATATATAAAACTTGCTTCTCTTGCCATCAAATGACATCTGATTTTAGGTAGATCAAAACAACAAAAAATTATAGCAGCAAATATTAAACTTGTGGCAATAGAAAAGTTGATAATTACATATAAATATAAAAATCAATGTGGAGTGGATAGGTTGTTACTAATTTGTAAGATACCTGTAGTATGAATGGTCTGTCATGTTAAGGAGCTGCCAGAGCCATTAAATTAACCCCAACCAATTAGCATTTGATATGAACATTTTACAGGTCCCATTTGGACAGCGCACTGGAAAAACCTGGTGACTGAACAATAATAGGCATGTTTGTTGGATCTTGCCAAATGGAGTAAAGACTGGAAGACTGAACAATCTGTCCAGTTTGAGTCTAACATCAATTTGGAGCACAGAACATGTACAGTCACATGAGAGAAAATAGACACAGAGTCCATTATTATATTCAATA
The DNA here is from genome assembly GCF_964194155.1 of Cetorhinus maximus. NCBI lineage: Eukaryota > Metazoa > Chordata > Chondrichthyes > Lamniformes > Cetorhinidae > Cetorhinus > Cetorhinus maximus. The sequence continues at coordinate 110,425,552 of NC_135880.1, forward strand.
ATAATTTACATGTAATTATATTTCAGTTCCATACTTTAGACAAATAGGACAAATGCCACTATGAAGACGTCAAGAGGTCCTCAATACCCAAAGGTCTTAGAGCACGTCAAAGTTTAGCATTCAATGAGATGCAACTGAATGTCAAAAACTTCTGAGACCTCATAGCTCTCAGATAAATGCAAGTGCATACTTTAACATCCTTAAACCATTTTGTACATTTTCCAATGAGTTCTTTTCAGTTCAAGATCAACATAATACAAGTAAAACTCCAATATTAATTTTGTATTTATCCAAAAAGGAAGCCTGATAGTTTATTCAAAATTTTGCCACATAGAGAAATTGCAATAACATATAAAATGCCTTTAAAAATGGAAAAAGACTGAAAGTTTCTGATGCACCTTTATGTAAATTTTCAATTAGTGTCAATAGAACGTCATAAAAAGTAGGAAACTGTGCAAATTTATATAATATAATTTAAAAATTACATATTTTGATCTGGAGAAGAAAACATTCACATTTCTTGTACTTGGGGTGTTATTTTCTTCTGTATCTGAAATGGGATGCAGCAACAACGAATACGGGAGCATAGTAGAATTTACACTTCCTAGAATACAGTATTATCTCAAATCAATCTTTTTTTCTGAAGTAATTTTAGGAAGTGTTTTAAATTCATGCATATATTACTTTGACCAGCCATTTAATGGTTCCACAACACACATTTTCATTTACTTACATTTACTCAAGCCATGTCACAATTTCAACATTCTTAATACTATTGCTAAAAACTTTCACATTTGATACTACTTCATAGGAATTTTTCAATAACCAATGGCAGTTCACAGGAATTAGACAAACGTTTATGTTCCCAGATTTCAAGCAATATAAAAATGAACTGCAGTCTGTGCAACAAAACATTCTGCCATGGTTCATTATGTTCAGATTTCCCTACAAAACTGCTTTATCATCATGGATAGGTCAATTTCTCTATTCTACGCTGTATCCTGAACATTTCCATCGATTTCAGATCAATCAGAAACTTTGCTGCCAACATCTCTATCCATGCACATAAAGCCATCAAACCTCAGCTTCACATACAGAAGAATCTAAATAGGTGATTTTACAGGTGATTAACTTTACCCTACATAATATAAAATATACCCAACATTAACTGTAACCGAATGCAGTAATGATAAAAGCAAATTATTTATCATGCTATTGAAATAATCAAGAGTCCAAAGTAACATCTGGAATCAAACACTGTACCCTTACCTTGATCCAGTTGGCCAGGGTGTTTCTAACATATTAAGATCAAGGTAGTTTTTCATGGCTTTGCTGCTCCACCTCCACCTCCCTTCAGCTTGCCACAAAGCTACTCCTTTGCACTCCAGCCATAAACCCCTGTCTCCCTCCAGATCCTCCCTCATTACATGCTATCCTCTCCAGGCTCAGCTTCCTTCTGGTTTGTTGGCAACATTCCCACTACATTCCATACCATTCAACATCCTTTGCTAACTGGCAGAGTAAATATATTCCTGTTCTCGGGCACTTGTCTCCGCTCTCTTTGAAAACCACCATCATTACTTCCTCCTTCAAAACACACTCTTGACCCTTCTCTTCTCAACAGCTACCACTCCATCTTGTGTTTTTGTTTCCCAGCTCCATGACCATTTCTCCCACAACCCTCTGTTTGATCAATCTGGCATCCTTCCACTATACCAGTGAATGCAGTTCTCTTTGACAACAACCACAGAGCATTATTCCTCCCTGGCTTCTTGAAATGATCGACCACACCATCCTCCCGTTCTTGTTGTCCTTCTCCATGGAAAAATCATTGCTTGGTTCCACTCGTATCTACCCAACAGTAACCAGACCATCTTTATCAATGGCTTTCCTTCCTAGTGCCACACTGTCACCTTGGGAGACTTCCAAGATCAATTCTTAGCTCCTCCCTCTAATTCATCTACATTCAGCTCTTCAATGACATGATATGGAAGCTCAAGCCAAGCTTGTATATGTATGATCATGGCACTTGCCCATAGGGCAAATTTTTAGTTTGGGCCAAAATCGGACTAATTTTGGTGGTGCACCCCAAAGCTAAAGTCAAGAGGCCAGAAATATTTTGCCATTAATTATTATGCCAATATCACGAAGGGGAATTTCGACCCAATGATCTGAGGTTTTCTTCACACTTCAAGAACCCTCAGGTCAACAGTTAACTAACTGCTACTGTCTCGACCCTAGTCAATATTTTTATAATAAAGTATCTTGATATATTGTGAAAAATATTGCTTGATATATTCCTGAGTATGCTAAGAATTACACTGACAACCAATTTAAGATAATTAGTTGGGCTCACTGTGTGGCTCACTTAACATGCTAGAAGCTACAATACATTAATGCACAGCCCTGTGCTTTGCAAACAGAAAGCACATGTATACACATTGCATTTTGTTTAGCTTAACCAAACTGGTGACAGCCATTCTCTGATTTATCCCCCAGGGTAATGCCTTGATCAATCAGAGTCAATCTGCCTGGTTTGAATTTAAACATAGCTTGGCATTTAACTGTCAGTCATCAGTTAACTGATGCCTCTACCAATCAGAATCCACTTGCCAACCAATCAGCACTCTTCTCATGCAGTATAAATTGTTGTTCCCTTTACTTTTGGTATTCTTGTGAATTGTCCTGATGACTGCAAGATGAAAAGCTTTGACAACATGCGTCTTTTTTCAGCAATATTCCAGTTTTGTACTACCAAACAACTATCTTGATATAGATAATAACTGGTGTTCAAGGAAGCTATGCAAATAAACAAAATATGCAAAGTAATATTTTACTTCAAGAAATTGTAAGGAAAGGATTGGGTCTTGAATCAGACATCTGTAAATGTTATTGTTACATTTGGAAATATAAACTTATACTGATTGCAGCAAGGCCTCAAATGTTTCATTTATTAACTGAATAAAAGTATTATGGATTGGGTTTGGTGTACTGAAATGATATACCTTGGATATGGTGTACTGAAATGATATACCATCATTTGCTACCATGAAGTCTTACAAAAAACTTTGCATTATTACAGAACTTCAGAACTACTCTGTATATTCTCTGCTGAGCATGATCAAGTCAGAACAATATTTCCCGGTGTGCGAGACTCAAATCATGGGTGGAATTTTACAGCCCCATCACGACGAGGGTGGGGCCGTAAAATGTGGCGAGCTGTTCAAAAGTCCATCGGCTTCCGCGAGACCATAAAATCTTGCCGGCATAAAATTCCACCCCATGTCATTACCTACAGGGTCACAACGCCTTATCCAAAAAGTGTGATAGTTCTGCTAGAAACAACCAAGACGGCTTCCTTTATATTAAAGTATAGGCTGGCTTTTGCCAATATACTGCAAATGTCTATTTTTTTCCCACTGGGAACCATGGAATATGCTATTTGATATTTGAATATTTCTGCTCTGTCAACTACTTACACTAAATCTTATTGGTACAAAATCAACAATACCTGGAGAAGGTTTCTGTTACCCACATTCACAGAAGCCATTTAAAAAAGAGAATTATCACTACAATGAATTCCCAATCTCAGCTATATTGAATGGAAGAAACTGGCTATAGACATGCTTTGGAAAAAAAAAATCAGGAAATGATTCCCTACTGAGTCATTCTTGCTGGCTGGCCAACAACAGCACTGCTGGTGGTCAAACCACCCAGCCTGACCACAGGGGATGAATGTACAGGTGATAGAATCTCCCATCCGAAATGGCCATGGGAAGATATATGTTTAATAGCATCTCCTGATACCCAGTCTGCTTCAATATGAATAGCAGAGGCTTCATAATCAACTTATAGAAAAAACCAGATTCTTATTAGTGGTAATGTCATAACTAATCTAAATGGACTCAAAAATCCTTAGACCTGCTCTGCTAAAGTAATCTTGGCTGAGTGGGAACTGGTGACCCCCACTCCTAACCCTGTTGAAATTTCCAAGATAAGGATTGGGTAATTGATTTGTATTCAAATTATGGATGCCTTGGTCATGATGGACACAGCTTGCTAGAGGAGGGATAATGAAAAAAGTGGTCAGTTACTGACAGTTTTCAAAAAAACTTTAAAAGGTGCACGGGTCCAATACCAGTCATGCTATGGGATTTCCGATAGGAATTCTGGGCTGGAACCAAGCCTGGACTCCTGGTGGGTCCCAGCTGTGTCACTGAGCAGACTTGTACACAGAGTTCGTCTCATGTCCGGCTGGCTCTAAGAGTTTGGAATTTCCTCCCCTCAGCTCCTCGGATACTGGTGCTTGGAATGGATCCAAAAACCAGGCTGCTGTTTGAAATGCCAGCAGACAGAACTCTGAATGGAGTTCTAGCATCCCTGAGTCCTGGAAGATGTTCTACCTTGGGCTATAGTGCCTGACCTCCACCCCAGGAGTGCAGTTCGGATAAATTTGGAACTCGCATTCTTCCACCAAGACAATGTGAAAATGAAAAGAAACAAGTTTTACTATCTTTACAAAGATTTTGAGCTACACTATCATATATGAACCGGTGCCACTCTAGTCAAAAGAAATATTAAAATTCTGTATCTCAAATTACTTTAAAATAGATACTGGCCGGGATTATCCCACGGTGGATGTAGCAAGTCATTCAAACGTCCATTGATTCAGCAGGACCGGAAGATCCCACCGACAGGAGGGGCCTGAAAGTTCTGGCCAAAGTTTCCATTTTCTTGCCTGAAGGGGCAAATCGTGCAGGGGTACCATTCCATGGATACTAGCAGCCTCTGGTACCATGCACAAGCAAGTGACATCGGGCTATTCAGCATTAATACACAGCAGAATTGATTTCACCTTCAGTCACTCTTCAGGCATGCCTACCTTCTAGCAATGTTCCTGATCACAAGCAGGAACCTTGGGCTTTTTTTTCTCCAACCTAACTGCTGGTTTGGAGAACAATTACATTGCCTGATTAACTGGATCGGTGAACTCAGCACAGATCAGATCTGAGAATTGGTCTGTATGGTTGTGCATCCACCATTCAGTGCACATATCCACAGCAAGCTTGGGCTGATAAGTGGCAAGTAACATTTGTGCCATACAAGTGCCAGGCAATGACCATCTCCAACCATCTCCCCTTGACATTCAATGGCCTTACCATTGCCGAATCCCCCACTATCAATATCCTGGGGGGGGTTGCCATTGACCAGAAACTGAACTGGACCGGCCCCATAAACACTGTGGCTATAAGAGCTGGTTAGAGGCTGGGAATTCTGAAGAGATTAACACACTTCCTGACCTCCCAAAGCCTGTCCACCATCTACAAGGCATAAGTCAGGAATGTGATGGAATACTTTCCGCTTGCCTGGATGAGTACAGCTCCAACAACACTCAGGAAGCTTGACACCATCCAGGACAAAGTAGCCCAGCTGATTGGCATCCCATCCAACCACCTTCAACATCCACGCCCTCCATCACCAACGCACAGTGGTAGCAGTGTGTACCATCTACAAGATGTACTGCAGCAACTCACCAAGGCTCTTTCAACAGCACCTTCCAAACCCATGACCTCTACCATCTAGAAGGACAAGGGCAGCAGATGCATGGGAATACCTCAGCCTGCAAGTTCCCCTCCAATTCACACACCATCCTAACTTGGAACTATATTGCCATTTCTTCACTGTCGCTTTGTCAAAATCATGGAACTCCCTCCCTAATAGAACTGTGGGTATCCCTATACCACATGGATTGTAGTGGTTCAAGAAGGCAGCTCACCTCCACCTTCTCAAGGGCAGTTAGGGATGGATAATAAATGCTGGCCTAGCCAGTGACACACACATCCCGTGAACGAATAAAAAAAGCATATAGAGCTGTAAATGACAACTTTGTAGAATTTGATTTTTCGTTTTGTTGAATGTAAACTTGAACTGTAAATATTCACTATTGTGAAACCATGCAAAATTAACTTTCAACTATCCTCTTGCAAAAATACACCTAAATTTATGTTGCACCATTTAATACTAATGTTAACATCAAATGAATTCAAATTGAATTTCCAAAATATAAAGAAAACTCTAACATCTATATGACTAGTCTTATTACAAATAATTTGTGTTGTAGAAATTTCTCAGGAATCATACACTCTCTGATAAAGGCTGTAACCTTATGTCACTACATTCACTTTTGTTGCGTCACACTGACCCCACTCCTTTTATCTACATTCTGCGAAGCTGACATCACTGATCAGTTCTGAGCAGGTCTCACCTCTAGGCAACAAAGTCTCTTTTCATTGGTTTTCCACTGTAGGCCACATGGGGCAAACACAATGGCCGCCCCCAGCTTCACACAAGCTCCCCAGTCTGTATGGAACATCATTTCAGAGTGATTTATAACCAACACTTTTCCTTCTGCATCTGTGCAGGGAAACACACATCACTGGGGGCCACTTTCATGATTTTGTTGCGACTAGGATTAGCTGGATTAGGGGCCGACTCATAAGGACCCCCTGCAGACACGAGGAAGTTTCATCACAGGGTCAGTGTGATGTTAACTATACTCCACTACTGACACCACAAGTCTATCATAAAATAGGTGTAAAAACAAAAACTGAATGAACACTTTATAGAAAATGAAACTTATGGGCTCATTCAAATATATCCCCCTAGTGTTTTTTTTCCTGGCAGGAAATAAGAAAGAATTTTAGAAATACATTTAATAACTCAATGAAGGAACTAAAGAACTCTACACTTTTTATCTTCCAAAAGATCACCTCATGATACAGGAGGTACTCATTCAGTTTTGCCACCAAATTGATATTTATGCACATAGAAGAAACATTTTAATCAAAAATACATTTAAATGTTTACCAGCAGTTGTTACATTTCACTGCAAACTAAAACAGATGCTTCCTTTCAAAAGTATTTCACAAATTTCAGAAACTAAAATGGGTGCAACACTGTATGGAAATTATGATGAGAAATAGTTAATGTCAACAAATACATGGATGGACTGAAAGTAGGAAAAATAAAAACAAACCCACTAAAGAAAATAGAAACTTTTAGAGCAATCATGATGTTTTATCAAAGCCTTATCTGTTATATTCCTTCTTCTCTTCTCTTTCCCGTTCTTTCTCTCCTCTCTTCTGTTTAGCGCATTCACTATCAAAAGAAAGGGGGTAAGCAATGGAGGCTTTGACCTGCAGCTGTAACACAATACTTTCACACAGCCCTGTCGACCCCCTGACATAAATTTTACACCGCAGCTGGCATTTACACACTTAGTATTTCCATATGTATAGCTTGGTCTGTGCTAATTATGCTAATCACCTGTCTAACTCTCCGCTGCGAAAAATGGTTGTATTTAGCAGTCCACTGCCTACAAATACAGCTTACTGTGTGGCTGAAATGTACATTCAGACAACCCTGAATGGTAAGATTTTTCCACGTTGCTGGCTTCATTCAGACTGCAGAAAAATTTATTCAAGTCAACTGGTTTCGGCCTGCAACAAAAAAGTTACGAGAAAAAAGTGAGTGTGTTCCTGCCCTAACATTCTAAGTCTGCTTGCAAGCAAAATGATAAATCAATTGGTGTGGGAAACAAAAAAGAGATATATTTTGCAAGCCATGTGAAACAGTAGCTTTAAAAAAAAAGAAAAACCACTAGATCCAGCCATTTCTTCCCAAGATCTCCAGAATGAAGAGCATTTGTTCTTTTTGCAGCAGGTAACAAAACTAGTCAGAAAAAAGTTATAGAAAAAATTCACCTCCCATTACTTCACAGAGAATAAATGAGCTACTAATTAACAACAAAATCATCTTCGACTGGTCAAAGATACTGTGCAACAATCGCCATCGGAATATTCAGGGAAACGATGCCTTCTACTTTTAAAGAAAAAGCTTTACCCAATATTTTGAGTCATTTAGTTATCAAACCCTACAGAGTTTGTCAAAAAATAACTCATATAAAGATTGTATATTTAGATACAATTCAAAGACATTTACATTTCAATTGAATTCCCTTTGATTAAAGGGGCACTTTACACCAAAGGCAATGTCGTTTTAGGCAGCTTAAAATTGGGCTTTACCGTTGGCAGAAAATTATATAGATGTTTAATATATAGAGAGAAAAGCATTATGTTACTAGAATTGGGAACTATATATGTGTACATATGTATTATAAGCTGTTTAAAAACAATGAGACAATTGGATCTGACCCAGTTTCTACCGGATTTTGAATTCAGTTGCAGTTCCTTGGCAGTGTAGAACCTATAATAATTCAAATGTTCACTGTCAGTTTTGTTCCAAAACCTGGCTCAGCAGCCAAAACAGAAATAACACTACAACTACTGTGGTCATTTCACAGCAGAGAAGATTTTTTAACTGGGGTGGGAGTGGGGGTGGTGGTGTGTGGGGAAGAGGGATAGAGGTTTAGACCACCCTGCTTCCATGGCACAGTATTCTGTTTACATTGCAGTGCTCGATTGTGTAATACATATGGCATTTTTGGGCAGGATCCCTTAGCCTTGGGCCAAAAGTCTTTTAGCTATACTATTTTAAAAGCTGTACACTAGCCATTTATTTCCTTTTCCCTTTTGTAATACTTATTTGGAAATTTATCACTAAATATACTGATAGCATCAACCACTTTGCCCTCCTTTCCTTCAACAATGGCACTAAACTACTTTTTAAGATAATTAAATAATAAACACAGAGGACTGCACATCTTAATCTAGATATATAGTAAGCCAGTCTGTTGACATAATACATTTTCAAAGTGCAACAAGATGTAATTAACCAGTTACCTTCAACTTCCACCAACATCTCAGCATAAGGTCAAAATTATTTGGACAAAATTAATCCCAAAGCAGGACAATAAAAACAGAATAGAAGAAAAAGACATAATCTGAATTTTTCAATTTGAGATCAATTGCAGCCAAGATGAATCTAGTATCCTAGTGGACATAGCCTATCAGCAGGTCACAGGGAGGTCAGCTTTGAAGGAGGAATCCAAATGAAATATAAACATGGCATCGTGGAAACCAGACAAATCTCCCATAGCTTCGTCCAGCCAGCACTAATCTAGGCATCAGCTGTGGAGCATAATCTAAACAAATGGATCACTCAGTTCATACATCTGGAAGCTGTCTTATTTTAGTCTTCAAGCACAGATATGTACAGTTTAAATACTGGTCCAACATACAAACTTTTTTTTCCGTTTTAGAGTCAGAGCTTTGTAAAATAAATATTAACATCTACACATGCTTAATCCATATGTTGTCCTGTATTGTCCAATGTCGTAAGGAGAGCTTTGTATATGTCAGAGAATATGCTTTCTCACTAAATGCATATGATGCAATGTGTGGTACTTCATTACAGCATAATATTGAGGAGGAATTTTATTTTAAAAATACCCTTAACATAATTGGTATTTCTGCCAGACTTAAATGCTGCTCCATTGACCTGAATTTTAGAATAATGCAAAATACATAAAAATACAAGTGCAGCATAAGTTTATTTAAAAAGTAAAGATTTAAGGCATCTAGTTTATAGATTTACAGTTGTGAAAGCAATCTTTGAAGAGTGAATATTTCAATGTGATAATGTCCTGTGAAGCACAAGAAATTAGATGTTACACTGTAATTTAAGGGGGAGCAGTTAGCTCAGTTGGCTAGATGGCTAATGTGTGGTTCAGAATAGTACCAACAATCTGGGTTTGATTCCTGTTCCAGCTGAGGTAGACTTGGGACCTGCTCCTCATTCTACCCCTGAGTGTGGAAGGCAATGTCAAACCACCACTGAAAAGACTGCCAAGAAATCAGCAGACAATGAGCCAAGGACCTGCCTTTGGGCAGGGCACACATGATATGCCTGTAATTTAGTGGAAGACACATCCACATTTACTAACATCAAGAAGATACTAAAATTGGTATTTTAATGTTGCATTCAAAACTGGAAATTATTAATACATTTTGGAACACCTTGACAGTGAATGACCAGATAAATAATGCTGTAGAATTGTTATCGGCGAGTTGAGAACATTCAAAAATGATTCTCAATCAAACTTTCAGGATAAAAGTACTGGTTATGTAGAAAAAAATTGATTAAATCAGAAACAAACAGGGAGTTCAGAAGAAACTTCTTTATCCAAAGAGTGATGAGAGTTTGGAACTCACAATTACAGAGAGTGGTTGAAGCGAACAGTATAGATGCAGTTAAGGGAAAGCTTGACAAGCACAAGAGGAAGAAAGGAATAGGAGGGTTACAATAGATTTAGATGAGGGAAAATGGGAGGAGGCTCGAGTTGAGCATAAACGCTGGCACAGACTGGTTGGGCTGAATGGTCTGTTTTTGTGCCATGTATTGTATATAATCCAAATTTAAAGCATTTTGCTAAAACCAGAATGAATACATACAAAAGCAAAATGGCTTTTTTAATTAGCAAGTCCCAAAGAGGGTGAACCAGTAACCCAACCTCTATGAGAAATTAAGTCAATAAAATAGAAATACCTTTACACAGAGTCCTAATCATGTGGACTGAGTTATTTTTCAATACTTATTATATCCTTTTGTTCCAGTAGCCACGTAAATAGCTAACAACTTTAAAAAAATGTTGTTCTTTCTCATTTTAAAAAGACTAGCATTTCATATGGCTAGGATTCCATTTTTATAATGTCTGTTATTGAAGGTTTACTGAAGTATTGGCTATTACTCCAATCAAAGATTCTCTGGGCCAAGGGAGCTTTGGTCTGAGGTCACTCCTACATAAGTGGAAGTATAGACAAATATATCTTTGAGATCACAACAGTGGTCAATAATGCAATATTCATTTGTGTGAACTGTGCATTATTGCGGAATAACATGGATAAAACATTTTTCAAGCAGCAACTGCACAACTGTGCATCGTTCAATAGAATACTGCAATAACAACAATTGTAGTATCTTTCACATAATCAAACTTTCCATGGTGGTTTATTGGGTATTGGGAGTCAGAAATCTTCATCAGGAGGAATAAGCATTTGAGAAAGTAGCTGGAGCCTATAATAGATGTACACTATTATACTGTTGATGTCACATGATGATATTATTTAGGTTCAATATGGAATAATGTCAACCGCTTTAGCCGAAGTATTAAAATTTACTTGCCAACTTGTATCTTGTAGAATTTGATTAATATTCACAACAAATTATTCAACCCTGTACAGATCATTACCAGGCCATATTTTGAAGCTTGGGAACCTTACCTACAGAAAGGAAATTTAGAGCTTTAGGTTATGAAATCTGTAGAACTTATTCTCATTTGAGAAGATCCAGACGGACATGGTGCGGGTTATTAAAATGTTGAAACACAAAATTATCTAGATATTAGCAAACTATTTCAGCACCATAGTTAGTGCAGAGCCACAAGATATACTTAAAATTAACAAGCCTAAAACAAGTCTGGAGAACAGAAAAATTCCCCACCCCTCAAAGTATATTGGATATGTGGAAATAACTCCCAGCAAAATAAAAGCTGTATAAATAAAAGCTAGTCACTATTTAAAAATAAGGGGTCACCCAGTTAAGACAGTGATGAGGAGAAATTTCTCAGAGGCTTGTGAGTCTTTGGAGCTCTCTTCCTTAAAAGGCAGTGGAAGCAGAGTCTTTAAATAATTTTAAGGCAGATGTAGATAGATTCTTGATAAGCAAGGGGGTGAAAGGTTATTGGGGGTAGGCAGCAATGTGGAGTTGGAGTTACAATCAGATCAGCCAAGATCTTATTGAATGGCGGAGCAAGCTCGAAGGGCTGAGTGGCCTACTCCTGCTCTTAGTTTGTATGTTTGTATAAACGCCTGAAGTTGGAAGCATGCAAAAACTGAAGGGTACAAAAGTATGTGGACTCTGAGGTGATCAAAAGGTTCAGTTACACTACACAATATGAACTGAAAATGAATTACCCTCAAGTTCACTATGGTCTGGACAGCTTATTTATACTCTCTGGGCGAACTCAATTAAACTTCCAAACTAAAATTTAGTGAATTAACAGGTGTAGAAGATAATAAGATCAAATCCCAGTATTTTGGACAGTGAGTGCATAAGTTGGCAGAAAGCACCTCAGTGAAGAAAGGTATTTGCTAAGAATTGCGTTCTCTTAAGTTTATATACTACTGTAACAGTGCTTCTCAAGGTAGATTATAGGAAGCATTGATGTTTATTGCACACTGGTAAATGGTTATGTCTTAATTCATTATTGTTAGCACTGACTGCACTGCCATAATTATAATCCAGATCAGGGTTTCTTTTGCTCAATAAATGATAGTTGCGTAATCTGGGAGTGAAATTACAAATGTTACTCTACTTTTAATTTTGAATTGCCGCCCTTTAGTTTTTGGTGGTGGTATATTGATTCATTTTTGTTCTGCAGGCGTATTCTGGACCTGGTAATGAGTAATGAGACAGGATTAATCAATAACCTCATAGTAAAGGAGCCTCTCGGTGACAGCAATCGTAATATGATAGAATTTCATGTTCAGTTTGAAGGGGAGAAGTAGGAGTCCAAGGCTATTGTTTTAAATAAAAGCAATTATAAGGTATGAAAGCAGATCTAGCTAACGTGAATTGGGAAACTAGGTTAAAATGTAGGGCAGTAGAGACGCAGTGGCAGACTTTTGAGATATTTAATAACTCTCAGCAAAGACTTAGCTCAGTGAGAAAGAAAGACTCTTTGAGAGGGCTGCATCATCCATGGCTGAACAAGGAAGTTAATGATAGTATCAAATTGAAAAAAAGACTGTACAAATCTACAAGGATTAGTGATATGTAAAATTATTGGTGAAATTTTTAAGAATCAGCAAAGAATGACTAAGAAAAAATAAAGAGAGAGAAGCTAATAATATAAGAGTAAATTGTGAGAGTTTCTACAAGTATTTAAATAGGAAAAGAATAACTAAAGCTAGCGTTGATCCTCTAAGGAGTGAGCTTAGGGAATTGATAATGGAAAACAAGGAAATGGCAGAGGAGTTGAACAGATACTTTCTGTCTGTCTTCACTGTAGAAGACTTAGAAAACTTCCCAAAGATACTTAAAAATCAAGAGGTGAACGGGAAGGAGGAACTTAAAACAATCACCATCACAAGGGAAAAGGTGCTGGGAAAGCTAATAGGCCTAAAGGCTGTCATGTCCCCAGGACCAGATGGCCTGCACCCTAGGGTCTTAAAAGAAGCGGCTACAGAGATAATAGATGCATTGGTTATAATCTTCCAAAATTCCTTAGATCCTGAAGGGGTCCCAGTGGATTGGAAAATAGCTAATGTAACACCTTTATTCAAGTAGAGGAGAGAGGCAGAAAGCAGAAAATTACAGGCCAGTTAGCCTAACGTCTGTCTTGAGAAATTGCTAGAATCCACTATTAAGGAGCTCATAGCAGGATACTTAGAAAATCATAATTTGATCATGCAGAGTCATCATGGCTTTGTGAAAAGGAAATTATGTTTAACTAATTTATTAGAGTTGTTTGAGGAAGTAACAAGCAGGGTGGATAAAGGGGAACCTCTAGATGTGCTGTACTTGGATTTCAAGAAGGCATTTAATAAGGTGCCATATCAAAGGTTAGTACACAAAATAAGATTACATGGTGTGGGGGTAACATATTCACACGGATAAAGGATTGGTTAGCTAACATGGAGCAGAGAGTGGAGATAAATGGATCTTTTTCAGGTTGGTAAGCTGTGACAAGGAGCAGTACTGGGGCAGGAAGATTAGAAAAGCAGTATACTATTTAAATGGAGAGAGATTGCGGAACTCAGTGATATAGAGGGATCTGGGTGTTTTGGTACATGAATCACAAAAAGTTAGTATGCAGGTACAGCAAGTGATTAGGAAGGCCAATGGAATGTTGGCATTTATAGCAAGGAGAATGGAACAGAAAAGTAGTGAAGTTTTATTGTAGCTGCACAGGGCCTTGGTGAGACCACATCTGGAATACTGTGTACAGTTTTGGTCTCCTTATTTGAAAAAATATATAATTGCATTAGAAGCAGTTCAGAGGTTAATAGAAACATTGGAGTAGGCCATTTGACCCCTTGAGCCTGCTCCGCCATTCAATATGATCATGGTTGATCCTCTATTTCAACACCATACTCCGGCTCTCTCCCCATACCCCTTGATGCCTTTAGAGTATAACATAAGAAACAGGAGGAGTAGGCCATTCAGCTCCTCAAGCCTGCCCCACCATTCAATAAGATCATGGTTGATCTGCCCCAGGCCTCAACTCTTCTTTCGTGCCAGCTCCTCATAGCTCTCAACTCCCCGATATTTCAAAAATCTATCTACCTCCACTTTAAATACTTTCAGTGATTTAGCCTCCACAACTCTCTGGGGTAGAGAATTCCAGATATTCACTACCCGCTGACAGAAGAAATTCCTTTGCATCTCAGTTTTAAATGAGTGTCCCCTTATTCTGTAACTATGTTCCCTAGTTTGAGATTCCCCCACGAGTAGAAACATCTTCTCAACATCTTCCCTGTCCAGCCCCCTCAGAATCTTGTACATTTCAATACAATCACCCCATATTCTTCAAAATTCTAATGAATAAAGGCCTAACCTGTTTAGCCATTCTTGATAAGTCAACCCCTTTATCCCAGGAGTCTAGAAATCTATTTCCTTCTTAAATATATTCAATAGCTTGGCCTCCACAGCCTTCTGTGCTAGAAAATTCCACAGGTTCACCACTTTGAGTGAAGAAGTTTCTCTTCATCTGAGTCCTAAATGCCTATCCTGTATCCTGAGACTGTGACTCCTTGTTCTAGACCCCCTCAGACAGAGGAAACATCATCCCTGCATCCAGTCTGTCCATCCTTATCAGAATTTTATACGTTTCAATTCTTTTCATTCTCCTAAACTCCAGTGAATACAGGCCTAGTCGACCCAATCTTTCCCCTCTTTCATGGGATGAGGGGCTTATCTAATGAAGAAAGGTTGAACAGGTTGGGCCTATACTCATTGGAGTTTAGAAGAATGAGAGGTGATCTTATTGAAACATGTAAGATCCTGAGGGGATTTGATAGGATAGATATTGGGAGGATGGTTCCATTTGTGGGAGACACTAGAACTAGGGAACACAGTTTAAGAGTAAGAGGTCTACCATTTTAAGACGGAGATAAGGGGAAATTATCTCTCTCAAAGAGTCGTTAGTATGCGGAATTCTCTTCCCCAGAAAGCAGTGGAGGCTGGGTCATTGAATTTCTTCAAGGCAGAGTTAGACAATTTTTTGATAGACCAGGAGTTTTGAGGAGCAGATGGTAAAGTGGACTTGAGATACAGCCAGATCAGCCAAGATCTTATTGAATGGCAGAGCAGGCTCATAGGGTTGAATGGCCTACTCCTGCTCCTAAGTGCTATGTTCCTATGTATTTTACACCATGGAATGGGAAGCTCTGTAAAGAACAATCTTTAAATTTAAAAAATGCAATTTCTCAAGAGGAAGCTAAATATTAGTTTATATCACAATGCCACAATACTGTGCAGAGGAAGAACTTCGAACTCAGATACCCAAATTGCCAAAGACCTTGTTTATACTGAGGTAAAGAAAATACTCTAGGTGTGAGTGCTTAAATACTTTTGGATATCAAGGAATATACATGCAGAAAACTAAATGGGGTGGAGAGGAAAACACTTAAAATGCAATAGATTATAGGTGGTCTGAGGAAGGAATGGCCTTGATGGGCAAAGTGCTTTTTTCTCATTTCACCCTTTCTTTTGTTCTTAACCTGTTCCCAGGTGCTTTATATTTTATAATTGTAATCATAGACACATTTATCTTACTGTAAATGTTAAGATTTTCCTAAAGTGAGTATTCAACTAATTTGATCATTTTAGTATTTAATTCAGAATAATGATCATCAAACAATGCTATCATTGCTGAAATACTTGGTAA
Source organism: Cetorhinus maximus (assembly GCF_964194155.1). Taxonomy (NCBI): domain Eukaryota; kingdom Metazoa; phylum Chordata; class Chondrichthyes; order Lamniformes; family Cetorhinidae; genus Cetorhinus; species Cetorhinus maximus. The sequence goes on from NC_135880.1 coordinate 110,441,462, forward strand.
GTATACAGCAACAGAAATAAATAGTAATTGTAATTAAATGCAGAGAAACATCAAAAACTGTTGATCTTGTTGACTCTGCAAGGTTCGAGGACCCCAGTTTGAAATTTTATTTTACGATCAGTTATATTTGTAATCAATCACAATTTTTTCCAGAAGAAAATATATTAATTTGCACCTAATGTATCTGGTTCAATGCAAAGGCTATAGTATGGCTTAGTACCCTATGGCACAGTACAGGAAATGCATTTGACCTGAACAGTGAGGTCCTTTTTCTAGAAGACTTTGAACGTTGTTGTTTTAACCAAACACTCAACAATATTTTGGTCCTTTTGTTTATTAACAAGGCAGTTGGCACTGACTACTTCAATTGGATACATGATCTGAATAAGCTGTAGTTTGTTTTGAAAGTTGCTAACAGTGCCAAATAATTTATATAAATTTAGTGATGATCTAGTGTACCCAATTATTCTTTTTATTAATTGATTGATAGGAAGGCCAATTACAAAAGTAAATGGCTTTTGTGAAAAATTATCTCAAGAAGCCTGTAACTATATCAATTCTAGTAACAAATGACATCTACATTTAAGCTTCTCCAAGAGAACACCTGCCAATCATGGCCAGAAGAAGAGGAGAACATTTGGTTGGTAGCCATTCCATATTGCTCAAGTGTGCCTGCTGGTGAATAAACCATGGAGCAAAAAAAAAGTGAATTCACAGGCTGAAGCAGTAATTAATAGTGGCAGCACAAATGGCTAAATGAATAAATTAAGACAGTATATAAAGCATCTTCTAACATTGTTTCAAAATGTACATTATAAACAATTTAAATATTTTAGCTATAAATTTGTATAATATTTAAATCCATGTTTTTTGAGTGTAGAAAGACACAATGGTATGCTATGAAGTACAATTTATTCGCTTCTGGAGTAACCACATTATAACTTTTAAGAGTTGTTGGGAGAAAAATGCAAATTTACAGAATCCTTTTGCAATTAGTGAACACAGTTCTGCAGAACTTAGAACCTTTTGAAGACTAGATATAGTAAATGGTGTCTTCATTCATCCTCAATCAATGGGACAGATAACTGTGCATATTTCTCAATATGCATTCAAAGATTCACACATGCCCTACTACCATGAATTATGATAATCCTGTAGATAACTATAGAAATAGCTTGTTCTTACAAATGGTCAAAACAATAAGTTGACTAAATGATTTTGTATCCTCTCATTAATTTTAAAATGAAACTCAAGGACACATTCTCATCAGCAAGGTATATTACTTTATTTCATCAGTACCTAGTGATCTGTTGAGTATGAAAGCCATAATTTTCTGCAAAGGTCAAATTAACTTTACACTGAAATACTTCAAAATTTTTTGATTGAAAATTGATGGTCTGAACATAAAATGTTGTCAAACAGTTAGTGATGATTGCCTCCCATTATTTATGATGCCAATTTTTTTGCAAACCAAGAAAACTAGTCCCCCATACAGAATCCCACCACCACCACCTCCCCCCACCCCCCCAACTTCTCTCTCTGTTCAGTTCCTCACTCTGCACTCCCTTTTGTTTATACATTTAACCACAGAAATATGCAACTGCTGCTCATTTGGTTTATTTGTGCAGAGCCCATGTTCGTGACCAAAGCGTTACACACTCTACTGAGAACACACACAGCTACACAAGATTCCTGCTGCTGTCAGCCATTTGGGGAGGAGGAGGGAAGGCAGAGGGACAAAGGCAAAATGTGAAGCAAATGAGAAGACAAAAATCCTAAAAAAAATCACAGCTACAGGTAGCAGATAAAAAAACTTTAAACAAATGAATATAAAAGGAACATTGAGGGTTACTCATAAAAATGCTGAAATTTTAATATTAGAAGGCATAAAGTTAAACATTTAGTAACTTTCATGCGATTTTATCAATATAAATAACAAAAACATTCACAAATGAAGATTTCATTTGACATATACAATAAAATTACAATAACATTTTAAAGAAAAAATACTTTCTCCCTGCACAACATAGTAAACATAGGTTTCACAATCTACGTTTAATTAGTAAAAAAAAGTACTCTGTGAGAAACATTTCACGGCATTGAGACAAAAAAACTGTTTTCACTTCTCCCTCCCAAACAATAAAAACTGTTCATTTGCAGTGCTAAAAGCTCACTAAATGCATTTCAGATCGTGAACTACTCATGCATCAATTAACAATTCACCATTTTTGCCCCATTGTTTTTGACCACTAGAATGTAGATCAAAGCTCACAAAATCTTTCTTAATTGAACTTAGTTTCCTCCCACAGAAAAAAAAACGACTTATAGAAATTTTTTTTAATGCAATACTAACTGCAATTATATTAAACATACGTCACCACCCGCTAGGTTACATTAATCTACTTTGCAAACATGCGTTCCAGTCTGTACGACTTCACTTTTTTTCCTGAGACAAATGTTTTTCTGAAAGTTGAAAGCTGTCCAAAACAGGACCACACACACACTCACTCACAGAGAGCTGCACTGATCACATTCTGCTGCTGGGGGCACTCACAAAATGGCGGCTTTGACAAGCTCGATTTAAAAAAAAAACTTTTTAATGCCTCCTCCTCCCCTCAACAATATGCCACAAATCACTATCATCACCTCTAACACCAGACCCAGCAAGGTTTACACAAATGTAGAAATTCATCATTATGGATTACAGCAAGTTCTTTGTAACTTTTCCTTGGCTCTTGGCCAAACAGCTATACAATAAACAATCCCATTCTGGTGCGATGTTTCTTCATCCCCCCCCCCCTCAACTCTTTTCTAATAGCACATTTATTTCTTATTTTAAAGCTAGATTCTGTAAAAGAAGATCACAAGAAAGTTTTCCCTTACCTTCTACCCACAGCTCCTCGACATCGGTTTCTAGATTAGCAGCCCTTAATCCCACTGCGAAAGCCCCAAATATCAGCAGGCCCACAACGAAGAACTTTCCACAGTTCTTTTGAATGTAACAGCCCAGTTTAAACAACAGTTTTTGAAACTTAGCTCGAAGCCACAGCGGTGCTTTCCTTCCAGTAGCCTTTCCCTAAAATAAAAACCAGAAGAGATGTTTAAGGAACTGAGAGAACTCAGCGGACAATCGCACCCTTAAAGAGACAGCACTCTTTCTGATTGACCATTTCCAGCGGCAGTAATGGGGTTTCAGTCAGAAAATAAATCTTTCATATCGCAGTTTGTTTACCTAAACTAGCACCATTCGGCAATTCTTTCATGTTCAATAGACATTGGCGTAAAGATATTATGTTACTAAAGATGACGGCAAGTCTCTACAGCGACTGTCACTCCATCCGACTGAGTGGAGAATCATTGCAATCCACCGTCAGTGGTGACAGGATACTATGGGGAGTGAAATACAGACGTTGCAAACAGATTTCTCATCGTTTGAAATCTACATTTATTAGCAAATGAATTAAGATGACAACAGAGGCATTGACGTTTTTGTTTTCAGGAGGAAAAAAAAGTTAAACACCAAAAGGATCAACAGGTTAAGTTTTCCCAACTAATATTTTCAATGTAACAACCACATTTATAGGGTCAACATCTAATGGAATACATAGTAGCAAATAGTACATCCACGTGGTTGCTCTGCTGTAACATCATAAGCTGGAGTAATTCATTTCCATAGCAGTATCAGGACGCTGTGATCTGAATTAGGAAGTGAAGCAGCCATCTGAGAGTTACGACAATATTTGCGAACGGAAGAGGGCAGCCACATGGATTTCAGCTTAGAACCCTACTCTCAACAGATACCATCGCTTAAAGAATGCTTCCCTTTTTGTTTACTTTAAAACTTAAACACGCAGCCAGGATCTTTTTTGCCTCGTGTTTTTTTAAAAGATAATCCGGGATCCTCTTCGGTTTAAAGCATTTATATGGAAAAATGGCGTGTTAAAAGACATGAAATCCCACACACACACACACACACACACACATATCCAAGTGTGTCGATGTTCCGTGCTACTTGTACTGCAGCAGCTCTGGAAACACCGCTCGGAGAGTCGGAGAGCTGAGCTTTGTTTACTCTTGCTTAAAACTTTCACTCTTTTCAGCAATTCGTTGATAACACGGGTAAAAAGCAATGATCCGGCGGCGTTCAGCTCCCACTATATCGCTTTAGGATAATAATAGGGAACACAAAAGGCCCCCGTGCACAAAAAAGGACAAAAAAAGGAGGGTTTTACAAACTGGAAATGCACCTTTGAGATCTGATCCAGCGCAAAGGCAGCATCGCAATAGCTCGGCCGTTCCAGATAATCTAAAACCGCTGTCGGATGCCGCAGGTTTCTCCTTCTCCTCCTCCTGTTTTGCTGAACATGGTCCTCCTCTGTCCTTCGGCGCTCCGCAATGTTAACAGCCGAGGCCATGTTGTGGATGGGACTGGGCTAGTATAATCACACACCGTCTTAGCTTCCACCAAACGGCCACTTTAATCCTCAGCAAAGTAGACGCTGTCTGGCAAACTTCATACTCCTCGTAGCGATGGCGAGTCAAAGTTTGCGCCCTCCATTCCCACATTTCGCGATCTGGGGGATCCTGGCGATCTTCTACATTCACGGGAACTGTGCGCTTTAAGAGAGACCGGAGAGGGAAGCTTGAAAACGTTCACCTTCTTCCAGAGACTCGGAAGTTTACCCGCACCGATCACTCGCTTGAACCATTCTCTGCACCAGGCCCTGGAACTCTGTGAGCCTTGATTCAATAGAAAAAAAGCCTCTCTCTCCATTTAGGGGGGGGAAGGAAAGCAAAAACCCGCCTCCAGGGCCGTCAGATGGCTGGGAGAAGGCTTGTATTGCTTGGCTCTGATTGGCTGAGGAAGGCAGAAATTACTCAGCAAACACGACTATTATTAGCTGCTTAGCAACAGCTCACCAAAGTAGAGAGACCACCCAGGCTGTGAATGCATCCATCCCCACTTCAGGGGAGCCGCGGTTCGCCTGAAAGAAATCATAGCTCTTCACTCCCGTCTCCCTCTCTCTCTTCTTTTGCACGCACTTGGTTAAAAACAAGACTTTATATATAAAGATACGATCCTAGGATTATTTCTCTTTCTTTAGCGGCACATCGGGGTTTCTGTAGATTACACTGCGGCCGATTCTCGCGAGGAGATTGAACTTTTGGTCAGTAACTTGCTCTTGTTTAAAGAAAATCCTTTCGCGGCATCTTGGCCTCAAGTTGTAACAAATGCTGGGAGGTCTCAGTTGAATTACCAGCTTGCACAAATAATGACAGTGCCTGGATCGTGCAGTGGGAAGTGTCAGATTTTCTTGTGCATGTATACGCTCGAAATCTTAATAGCTGCTCTTTCTCAACCCACACAAATGAAAAACAAAATAAACTTTTCAAATAAATGGGAAAGTTATCCGACTGGATGACAAAAAAACCTTTTGGAAAATGATTAAACCTTATTTCTTTTGTGACCACGGGGGATTTCAGATACAAATAAAGTTATCTTTAATTTTTAATCATAAAAATCTCCCACATCCCTCCCGGCCGCCCTCGCACAAACCACACACACACACATTTTTATTTTATTCATTGAGAGATAGGGGAGTTTCACTGAAGGTCATGTGACCGGCGTACCCAGGGCGACGCGCTGTAACAATGTGGGAATGGCTGAATTACAGTAGTAGCACAGGAAGAAAACAAAACCCTCAGTGGTCCTGTCAAACTCCATCAGGATCAGTGTGATTTGCATGGCTAATTAACAGACTTCTGTTAATTTCTGGAAGGGAAGGAGGTGGCTGGAGAAGGAAACCTGCTAAGTTGAATTTCACCTCCGTGTGCGATGGTGCGCAAAGAATTTGAGACAAGCCGGCTTTCCTAACGAGATCTATCCATTCGCTGTTACCCAATACTGTACCATTTACCAGTGCTTCGGGTTGAAGCTTGAAGACGCATAGCCCACTTGAGGAAGTTTATTTTTTTTCAGTCCTCCTTTCATTCGATGTCACAATTAGATAGTATTTCAAGGCCTTAAACTGGGCTCGTTGAGATGTGTTATTTTATCGAGCGCAATACCGTAATATGACACTACAGTATGTTACAACAAATTCAAGTTTAAATTGGAATAACAGTTCAAAATCACGGAGGCCAGAAATCACATGGAATGTAGGAACTGAAATACGAGGATGTGGATAGTGCAGACGATGAATCGGGCAGACCTACGGAATCGTTTATTCAGCGTTTCTAACCTTTTCATATGAGATCAAACGGAAGTAGGATCACATTACATAAACACCAAAGGAGACATTTAAGATAACCGCAAAAGTGGCGATTTATAAATTCCGGACCATACTTTGCATAATTTATTCCAATATTGACAATAAATCGATTCCATTGTAGAACGGATATTTTCACTTTTTTATTTTAAAGTAAACATCGTAATTCTTAGCACAATTGGATTTCATTATTGAGAAAGTGGAAAGCTCATTGACCACTATTATAAATAACTAAACATTATCTATCACCTTTTACTGGTTTAATTTATTCAATCTATACATGAATTGTTTAAGTACCCCAGAGTTATTATTTAATCACAGTCGAACTAAATTGAAAAAGACAATGAGGTATTATTTAATCATTGTCTATTTCAATTTAGTTCGATTGTACTTACATCATTCCTACAGATGTGTGGTCAACATTGAGTCTTCATGGATTAGTATTTCTGTTGTTATTAGGATAGTGGAAGCAAATATGGTCACAATTATAAATATTGGATACACTTGGATACACATACATTTCTCCTATGGTCAATATGTTAATTGTAATGCAATACACTATCGCTAACCATACTTTTGTAATGAATGGGTTTATATGGTTGTACCTCTCCCGCAAAGCATATTTTATGCTACGCCCCATAGAGACCCCAATAGGTACTGCAACGAACCACTTTGAAGATTGATGGCTTGGTCGAAATGCAATCCAAATTCTGAATTAGCATTTACTACCAGCGCAGCTGTTTCTGTTCAAAATGCGTTCTACGTTATCTAGATATGCGTGTGTGACTGTGTGTGTGAGGGGTCTTGGTATTCCGTTAAAAATAAACATTTTAAAATATCGTCACCACAGATGAAACGTGAGAAAAGAACAATGTTCAATTTCAAGAGATAAATGTAATCTGGGAAAAAAATCAACGCATCTTAATTGGCCATTTTCCATATTTAATAGTGTACCCCGAAATGTTGAAGGAACATTATCCTTTTAACCTGATGTCATATTTGGCTGCGAATTTTAATCTGTACATAAAAGATGTCTTCTATATCGGAACTGTCAAGGAAGGTCATCTTTTGGTGGTCTGTATCATTAAACTTCAGTCGTTTTAAGACTCATACGATTAACTAGAAAATTCTTATTAATTGAATCTGACGTTATGATACTAACCTCAATGAGAAATGTATTTGCCATCCTAACATTACAAAATTATTTGAAAGGGGAGTGTAACCTGTTACGTTGTTAATCAATAGCTGCGGAGAACTTCATTTTCACGCACCTATAAACAAATGTGATTAAGGTGTGCATCTCTGCGATATGTAAGACATTTGGCCTGTGATCAAATATAATGAATGGGTCTGTGTTCAGGGATCCGTTTTTTGACAAAATGTTGAAGCTGCAATGACAGTTCTTCCTCCAATTTATTATAAACGATTGTCCTATTTAAAATAGGAAACGTTTAAAAGGACGATGCATTTTAATCTTGTGGTCTATAGTTAACTGCTTTAAAGGCAAAGCGATTGGATGGAGTACATTTAGCATATAATTGACTTGCTTCTGTATGGCTGGAGAGAAAGGAAGAAGTGTGAGCACAAACTCACATCTTGGGTGGTCAGCTATGGATGCCCTCAATTTGCCTCATTGCTAATGCATGCGAGTGTTCCATTCCGAAGCGATAATGTTGTTCGTAATCAATCTAGCCTTATTTACATTTGGAAGCATTGTTGTCTTTAATATGCATGCCTTGCTCATGTAAGCGGCGCTCGACGCCCGGTTGGGTTAACTTCAACAAATCACTAAAGGTCTCGTCATAGTGGTCAGAATCTTTTTTTTCAAATGGATTGAATCAATTTTATTTGTCAGTTGGGTTTTGCAGAGTACAACTAGCAAGCTAGTGTGACTCTCCTGCATGTGACCCTTCTTTTCTGCAATGGCATTTATTAACAGGATTTCTGTATATTTAATCAACCATCCATTCATACATTAACGGGATACCCATGTTTTACCTTATGTGGATTTTTAACTTCACTTGGTTATTTTTCATTTATCATTATGGTTAGGTGGAGACAGGCAGAAAATCCAATACCCTGACTTGTTAGATAATCCTTGTTTGAGCAGCATTGTCTGACTTGGAAGGAACCAGCAAGTTTTAGCGTTTAAATTTACGACAAGGTTTAAACTTTTTTTAAAAACTGTTAAATGAATGGGTTACAAGTTTTAATAGTCTATCCAATTACTGTATGTATATTTGTGTAAATCAGGGCATCATGAAATATCGCTTATTTTAACTGTTTCCTTTTTCAGTCTATCCATCCATCCATATACTGCCAAGGCTTTTCGTCCCTCTGTCCATGCTGTCATCAGTCTATAGGTTTTGAAGTGTTTCATTATTAGCTCTCGCTTAATAGGCAATGCCAGCAGATATGCATTGTGGCACATTTAGACATTTAGGCTCTTCCAAATCCAACATATATAGGTTTTAAATCTTTAGGATTTAAAGACACTATCCATTTCTAAGCAGCTCTGGCGCCAACGGTACAAAAAATACAGGCTCTCTATAAAAGACTCCCTGACTGACTTAGATCATTCATCCCATTTTCAATTCCAATAAACATAAGTGAACTGGAACTTTCGACATCATTTCCAAACTCGTATCAACTGTTTCTTTGGAGCTATTTGATTTAACTACTGGATTTGAATTAGAACTCTCTTCAACATATATAATTCGTTTAGCTTCACTTGAGTTTCTCATACATTGGTTTTACTCCTGGAACACAGAGTGACGGAACATTAGAGATCACTTTGACTCATCTCAAAGTGCAGCATATTTTCAATGTAGCTTGTTGTCAGGATTAATTACTAAGGATTCACCAGATTGTGAATATTCCTTGTACTTCTTTCTTTGAACTATTTTCAATTAACAGGGATTTTCAACTGAAATAGATATTGTCCTCCAATAAGTTTTAATCTTCAAACGCAGTACACAGTCGTTTTTCTTGTACCTCGCTCCAATATGTCAAGCCCCCCACTTCTCCCACACACGATGGAGGGGAAAAGCACTACTCACAAAATCTGTCAAAATAATGCAACTAATTACCCTTGATCGAGCTGAAAGAGAAGTGGATTGCACGCTGTCCAGAACATGGACACCGAATTAGGGGTACAACACACAGACATGTACACACTGACAAACACACACCAAAAAATCTGCTTTCAGTAAGTAATTTTAATCATTTCAGGGGTCATTCATTTGACAACCTAGCATCACGTCTTGTCGAACACGATTGGCGACACGATCCTTTGACCTACCGCTGTAGCAACAAATTTATTAGATATATAGGCGTGAGAAATGAAAGGAAGTAAAACAATTCCGCCTCATTGTGCTCACCCTTTGACTCTGCTAATCCGGTTTACACCTCACGCCTACATCGCTCAATAGGACTATTACCAGCAAAAAATAAAGGGGGGGGGGGGGTGGGGGTTGCTAATGTCTATTGGGGGAAAACTATTTAAGTGAAAATGAGAAAGATTAAGACATTTCTTTACACGCAGCGATCTCCACCATCCCTTTTCGTGGCTGAAGATTTTTTATTGTAAAAGGCTACGCTTTAAATATAATTATCTGGTTACACTTTGTATTGTCGCCTTTGATCAGAAATACATTATTCGGTTTATCACCCATGCTTTGGATTACTTTTATTGGCAGATTAACTAGACTTTAACTTCAAATCGCATTTAAACGCTAAATATGTTGGAAGTAAAGCAAAGAAAAATGCAATATTCATTGACATTCTATATATCGGAAATAGGTTAAATAAAACAGCAATATTATGGCACACCACATCACTTACAGAGGTACAATTGGAGAAAATTTAGATGTCTTTTTTCCCTGCTAAGAGACAGTAGTAATCAGAGATTTCTTTTTGTCCCAGAGGTGCATCTCTATAGGAATTGCACTGAACGGAAGCTGGGGGCGACCCCTCGGAGCGTGAAAATAAGTTACAGGGATCCTAAGGACCCCCAACTCTGTCAGCGTTTCCATCAATGACCCCGTCTGTTCAGCGACCAACCAAGCCTAACTGAGTATTCCGAATACAGTGAGAAAACAAAATCACCTCAGATACATATCAATGCTGATATATCGCCCACCCTTAATAATCCCACTATTAACTACAGCAGCAGTGACTGAATTAACTATATCAGTAACACAACAAGCTCATGCTCTTTGCCAAGAGTTCACCCCAAGAGCATTGCAGTCTCTTTTTTCATCAAAGGTAATTTTACTTACCATCTTCCTCGAGGCTTCCCTGTGTGACCGTACCGGTCTTGCTTTGCTTTATATTTTCGGGAACTATACGATGTTATTTTTCACAAAGTTTAAAAAGTGATTTTAAGAGAACAAGAAGTGTAATAATCCTGCTAGGTTGCAGTCATTCTGCTGTGTGCTGGAAGGTCTCACAATTACATGCCTGTTTCTATTAAGCAGCGCGATCCTCGAGGTGGGTGGTCTGCTCTCAATAGGCAGGACCTGTCACCGTCACGTGACTACCCCAACATCCCCCCCCGCCCTCCGCCGCACAATAAACTAAACTTAAATCTAAACGAAACTAGCATGCTATCTGTGCTGTGTAAACAGCCTGTAAAGCACAAACCATGAGGAACCACGTATTCAGTTGCTGTGAAATCCATACTCAACTCTCCAAAACATTGACAACTAAAATAGGGCAGATTTATCCACCACTGCTTGAAATTGCACCGAACAATTTGTGTAGAGAAAATAAATGGGACTAAATTGAATAGCAACGCATTTGTACATAGACATGACTCAGTTAGAACAGATGAAATTGTGTAACTACATACTTTACATCAGCACATTTATGTGAGACACAGCCATTTAATTCATTTATTCTAATAAAAAAACGTTCAAATACCCCGAAATGTTTGCCAAAATAAACTGATTGTGATAAGCCTCAATTACATACAGTTGTCCGCCCCAATCGAGAAATTGCATTAGGTATGAATTGTTATCATGCTATGCATTCAACAAAGGCAGAAGTTGTGTTACCGTTATCTTATTATTTAATAATTCATAACAATTGTTAAGAACTATAACGCGAGGCGAGAGGGGGTGAATAATAGCGAGTGAGACGAGGATGCAAGACTCAAGACAATAGTAGTAACAAGGAAAAAAGATGTTTGACAGTGGGATAAAGGGAGACAAAAAGATGTGTATGTGTGAGAAAAAGAGATACAGGAAGAGAATGAGACACCGAGCAACAATACGTGAAAGGCAGAGAAACAGCGTGTCAGAAATAATGAGACACCAAGACAGAAGACTGAGTGAAAGACAGGAAAAATGTAATAAATACTGTCAGAAACACATCAAATATAGACAGACTGTTAAAGTGTGTGCGTTTGTGTGTAGGGGTGATAAAGAATTAAACACACAGCGTAAAGGAGTCAGCTTGTGCGAAAGAGATCAAGTATAATAGATTAATACACCAATGTGCAATATGTAGCAGCTCATTTTTTTTAAACAAGGCATAGATTGGTTTCTACCCATGTACCAGAACCAAGAAATACAGGGTAATTGCAGAGCAGTCATTCTTGATCTTTGTCCTGTTGGTTGCACATGGTTGTACAGTGTATAAAAATATCTAATCGCAGATTTCCGTCCTCTTTCAAACTCCATGCTGAGCAGAGATCAATAATGGCAATTCTGTTCATCACAAGAAAAGAACAGTATGAGGACAAGGCAGCGCTGGATCGGGTTCATTTTTAGAGAATAGGTTATTTTATGATAAAAAGGGACATCGTTATTGCTATTTCATAATTTTTAAATTATGATTTTAGTTATAGAGAACTCTTTTCCGCCTCAAAGCTGAGACCACTCTACAGATATCAAAATATGTTTTCTGCTGTTTGATTGCATTTTTCTACTAGACGAGGAGACAGAGATGGAAGACAATAGAAAAAAAACTTATTCTAACCCCTAATGAAATGCGTCTGTTCTAGTTGCACTAACCTAGTCTTTTTTTTTAAATCGGATTTTCTTGTTTTAATTTGGCAGTATAGTTTTGCACAGTCGGTCCCAAACAGGGTTACCAGTTTTTGTGACATTTCATTGAAGTGACTTTAAAAATCTTACTGCCAGTAAAAACGAACAGCAGCTTTAATATGTCACAGAATGTTTCCCAGTCGCAGACTCGCGGTCTCAATGGCCAAATGGTTTTGTAGGAACAGTTCAGTAGGAGATTGACAGAGAAGATACTGAGATGCTGCCACATGGGGGGATAAGAGTGAAACCATTCTCATTTTCCAAGCACAGTAACACTAACTGAAGCAATATGTTGTTTTGTTTAATGGCGTGCTATTAGCTTAGACGGGGGCCTCTTGAGTGCAGTTGGTGGGAGACGGCGGTTGTCATCATTACCTCCCCGGTCTGGAGGCGAAGGCCGGTGTTGGGCTTTCTTCCAGAGCAAGAGCACATGGCAACAGGCTTACTGACTGCTCGTGGCCGGGCCTGGTCCGGCTTTGCAAATTGATTGAAATGTCATTCCCATGAGAATGTGGCATCCAAGATTTAATTAATAGATCTAAAAGCATCGTTCATCTCTCCATAAATAGGCACTGCTATATTGTTATATTATTCTTAAAGAGCTAGGAACTAATTGTAATGTAAATATACAGCCCTGAGTGCAACACTGCACTGCAGTCATGTGCCCAGTGGCAATGTATCAGTCCACCATCCCACCAGCCACATGGAGAACTGTGAGAAATACATTCAAAGAAGTTCCAGCATTTTGAGTCCAAAATTGTGATTATTTTGAATTCTGGGAACTAGAAGACATAACATGGTGGAAGTGAGGTGTCTGTGAGTGAAACCCCAAACATTTTAAACAAAGGTAATTCTTAATTAGACTGGAAAATCGACCTGAATTAGTGCCAGAGAGAGACAGAGAGAGAAATTAAGTGAATCATGCAAAAATGAAATGCTTGCCACAGTAATAAACACAGCTCCAGCCCCTGATGAATTGGGAGGCTGACGATGTTATGGAGGCATTTGAGAAGTTTAAACAAAAGTGTGAACTGACATTCAGTAGCTTTCTAAAAGGCAGTGGTGAAGTAGAAAAAGTCAGCTACATCCTTTTGTGGGCAAGAGAGAAAAGGTTAAATTTGTTTAATAGCTGGGAGCTAAGTGAAGACAACAGCAGAAACCTAGACAACATTTTTGAAAAATTTAGCACACACCTTCAACCTAAGCCAGATTGTCAGATTTACCATTGTGAGTTTGTATGAGATATGAGATTCCCATTGTTTCAATGGGAATCAGGGGGAAAACTCTCCACTAGTTGGAGTCACACCTAGCACAAAGGAAGATGGTTGTGGTTGTTGGAGGTCAATCACCTCAGCTCCAGGACATCACTGCAGGAGTTCCTCAGGCCTAGGCCCAACCATCTTCAGCTGCTTCATCAATTACTTATCTTCCATCATAAGGTCAGAAGTGGGATGTTCACTGATGATTGCACAATGTTCAGCATCCTTCGTGACTCCTCAGATACTGAAGCAGTCCATGTCCAAATGCAGCAAGACCTGGACAATATTCAGGCTTGGGCCAACAAGTGGCAAGTAACATTTGCATCACACAAGTGTCAGGTAATGACCATCTTCAACAAGAGAGAATCCAACCATTGCCCCTTGATGTTCAATGGCAACACATCACTCAATCCCCACTATCAACATCCTGGGGGTTGCCATTGAACAGAAACTGAACTGGACTAGCCATATAATTACTGTGGCTACAAGAGAAGATCAGAGGCTAGAAATAGTGTGACGAGTAACTCACCGCCTGACTCCCCAAAGCCTGTTCACCATCTACAAGGCACAAGTCAGGAGTGTGATGGAATACTCCCCAATTGCCTGGATGAGTGCAGCTCCCACAACACTCAAGAAGCTTGACACCATCCAGGACAAAGCTTGATTGGCACCACATCCATAAACATCCAACCCTCCACCACCGACGCACAGTAGCAGCAGTGAATACCATCTACAAGATGCACTGCAGGAATTCACCAAGGTCCTTCAATAGTACCTTCCAAACCCATGACTAGTACCATCTAGAAGGTCAAGGGCTGCAGATAGATGGGAACACCACCACCTGGAAGTTCCCCTCCAAGCCACTCACACCTTGATTTGGAAATATATCACTGTTCCTTCACTGTCGTTGGGTCAAAATCCTGGAAACCCCTTCCTAACAGCACTGTGGATGTACCTACACTACATGGACTGCAGCGGTTCAAGAAGGCAGCTCTCCAGCATGTTCTCAATGGCAACTAGGGATGGGCAATAAATGCTGGCCCAGCCAGCGAAGCCCACATCCCATGAATGAATAAAAAAAAACAGGAATCAGGTGAGCCTGTTGGCAATTTCCTAACAAGACTGAAAAATGCATCCAAAAATGTAAATTCAAGGACATGGATAAAAGGCTGCTAGATCAGCTCAGTTGGGGATCTGCACATCTTAAAAGACAAAGTTGCAATATTGCAGGCTGTAGACAGCTGCCAGAGCACATGAAGCCATGAATAGACAGATAAATACGCTGACTACCCAAATGGCTAGCTTTCAGTTAAGTCAACAGAAAGGTAGCAAGGTTGATGCCGGAAACAACAACAAAAGAACGCACACCAGTTTGAGAGTAAGATGTGCAAGATCTGTGGATGACCACATGAGTTCACAGACAGTAGGAAATGTCGTGCACATAGGTCAAACTGCAGAGCTTGTGGAAAGCCCAATCACTGGGAAAAGATGTACAGAGCAATGAAAGAAGATGGTAAATGAGTTTTCAGAGATGGAGAAACAGGGCAAATAAAAACATATAAAAAAAACCCATCCAAACCCTAGGAGATGATGACGAGCTTGAGGACACAATAGACATAGAAACCATACAACTGCATGGAATGGCTGGATGTGACAATTCCCAGAGAAAAGAAATTCACACAACCATTCAGGTCAGGAAGAGGATGAGAAATAAACCCACAGCCATAAATCTGAAGCTGAAGCTTGATACCAGAACACAGAGTAACATTATTCTGCTCAGATGCTCAGACTATACCTGAAGTTCTTTCCTAAATATTTTAAAGAAAATAAATACCCAAGGAAAGGAAAACTGAGCAACATGAGGCTAATGGCATATGGGGAACTGAGGTTTGTCAGCTAGAAACAGCCCAAATCAAAGGGACACACAAAGGAAAAAATGTTAACTGTATGTGCCACATCACTGAAATAAAGCCCTGCTGTCCTGGGGCTGAGCAGCTGTGAAGGGCTGCAGCTTACCTCAGTAAACCATGAGATAAAAGATCTAGGTATAAAGAGCCTTCACCTAGTGAATGTAAGAGAAATTGAGTCAAATTAGAGATGAGACCAGGGATGCTCTCTCAGCAAGTGATCCAAGGATGACCTGATAAGATAGAGCAAACACAGCCAGCAATATAGCAGTGTTAGTCTATCAAATATAACATCGCACTAGAAGATGGTCTTCTGCCAGCCAGATCATACCCAAGACAATGCAGAAAGGTCTTCACCGGAAAATAAATGAAGGCCGTTTGGGAATGGAGAAGTGAAAGCTCAGAGCCAGATCAGCTGTCTACTGGATAAGCATCTGCAAAAACAAAGAAAGAATGGTGTCTACATGAAATGTATGCCAGAAGTACAGAAATACACAGCAAAAAGAGGAGATATAGCAGATGATACCCAGACCATGGCTGTGGGAACTGACTTATTCACACACAATCATGAATGGTATCTCATAATTACAGACCACTACTCAAAGTTTCCTTTTATCCAAAAGGTGAAAGTTTTGAGAGCTACAACAATCATCTCAGCACTACGAGTTCTGTTTGCTGAGCAAGGGATTCTTGAAATAATAATATGTGATAATGGAACCCAATTCACCTGCAAAGAATTTAAGAAATTTGCTAAACTGTGGATTCAACATCATCACCTCATCACCGCGTTACACAATGGGACTTAGATTTGTAGAAACACATACCCAGACAGTTAAGAGAACCGTCATGGAATGCTGAGAGACAAAGGAAGATCCAATCTTGCCGTATTGTTACTCCAGTCTAAACCTCTTAAGACTGACATGAAATTCCTTACAGTGCTGTTGATTGGAAGAAAATAAAAAAGACTACTGTACTAAGCAAGATATTCCCTCCAAGTGACCAGGAGGAAGTAAGACAACAGCTCACCGATACACAGGTAGAAGGAGGTCAACACTTCAATAAGCCTGCTGAATCCCTGCTTGAGCTGGTGAAAAGACAAATTGTACATGTACAGGATCCAATCATGAAAGCCCAGAACCCAGCAAAAGTTGTTGATGATGAAGCTGAAACTCCAAGGTCATACATCATTAAGACTGAAACTGGTCAGCAAATGAGAAGGAACAGAGTCAATTTTCAACCTACTCCTGAGCTGGAAAAGCAGAAAAGATCACCAACAACATCAAAACTATCACTAACCATTGAGACAACACCAGCCGCATCACTAACAAGTGCTGCAACATCAACAACGTCACCAGCAAGTGACAAAGCGTTAACATCAAGCACAACTCCCACAACACCAGAAACAACATGCACAACATTACCTGTGCAGCATGCCAACTCATCACTGCCAAATCTACAAGATGGAGGCACAACATCCTATCACCTAAGAGATTCCGTGAATAATATTTTGAGAAGAGGAAACAGCAAAAAAGATTCTTAAGGCGTTCAGTTTATTTATAAAAGTCGATTGTTAATCTTTTGTTTAGAAAGAAAGTTAATGATTAGAACGTCTATATTGATTATAGAGGCATTATATATATTTTTTAAAGAAAGTGGGATGTAATGTTGTTATATTATTTGTAAAGAGCTAGGAACTAATTGTTATGTGACGATATATCCCAGGGTGCCACATTCACAGTTACACTGCAGCCATGTGCTGAATAACAATGTACCTGTCTATTAGTTCACTAAGCACATGGAGAACTGTAAGAAATACACCTGATTGAGTTCCAGAATTTGAGTCTAAAAGTGTGACTATTTTAAATTCAGGAACCAGAGGACATAACTGGCATCATGTCACAAGGCAGTTAACAAATTTGGAATGATTGAAATTAAGTGATTTATCAATCTGAGATGTACTGTGGCCTTCCAACACACTCCGGAGTAGGTTTTTCTGTGTAATGGACATAAATGTGGACCCGACTGCCTGCCTCTCTTCCATGGTTACCTCCTCACCCAGGTGTTCCTGGAGAGGGTACAAATGGTGTCTGCTGGTACACTTAAGGCCATCCACGACCGGCGGGCGCTGGGGTGACTGGAATGCGTCATCACCCTGGGGAATGTTTATTTTGATTTGTTAAGTTTCCTTAAATGGTTTGTCTTTTTGTTACAGTGTATTAGTGATGCCTCTTTCAGAAGGTGTACTTAGCTCCAAGTTATTTTTAACCTTCTGGTTGCTTCAAAAGAGGTATAAATGTTGGCCTTTAGTTAGTCTGTGGGATATTAATGCTTAGATTTGCCTGAACTTTCACCCCCTTCTATTTTAATCAGTGTGATAACCCATTTAATCTATTTTTCTACAGTGTAATTTCAAGGGCTAGTATGATTAGCATTCCTGATTTTGTTAAGCGAAAAATAAGCACCAAGGTGTCATGGTGGATAATGAAGGTCCCAGTGCTTGAACTGTATAATTTAATAGAGGTGATATTGTACAAGTAATTTGACATGCATTGACATGAGGTATGTATCATTTTACTCACTGGACATGAGCTGACCTGAACGTAAGTAAGTCAATAGCTTCATAATTTGTGCTTAGGGTGTGGGCAAATCACTGGTAAGGCAGTATTTATTAACCATCCTTAGTTGCTGGAGAGCATCAAAAGTCAATAATGTAGTGTGAGAATGGAATCACAGAGGTAGGCTAAGGATATTAGGAGAGGGTAAGGATATTAGTGAACCAATTGGGTTCTTAATACAATCCAGTAGCTTTTGTGATATTCCTGTTAGTGCTAGCTCACAAATTACCTTATTTATTCAATTCTATTTTACAACTTGCCTTAATGTGATTTGAATGTCCAGTATCCATAAACACTGTCACTATACTTATATAGATTGCATTGCCATGTCATACACATTCTATTAAGATATTCTACATATGGTAAAGAATTTGAAGAAAATAAGATCTAGTGGACTGAATGATGTTTTGCAACCCACATACCCAGAATCAAGATAAGAAGTCTTTACTTCACCTCAATGCCAGATATTGTTCATGCACAGTCACACAGCTTTTTCCTTATTACTTAAAGATAACAGAGAGGGAGGAGTTTCTGGACAGTTTTACATAGAATACAGTCACATCCAGAGGAAATAGAGGGTGTGACTGATAGGGAACCAGGTAGTGGGGATTAGGAGAGATTGAGAAGGAGGTCCCAGAAACACTGGTCCTGTCCAGCAGGTATGAGGTACTCGTTACCAGTGAGGACACGGAGAAAGACTGCAGGGAGGACAGCCACAATGCAGACCAAGACACATGGCACAGAAGTCAGTCCAGGAATGGGGGAGGCGTGAATGTCGGGGTGATGGGGTTGGGAAAGAACAGCAGAATGTAAATGTGGTAATAATAAGGAGGATAGATAGAGTGCTCTGCAGCCAAGAACGAGAACCACAAAGGGTATATTGCCTACCTGGTGCCACTATACAGGATGTCTCATGGCCACTGGAGAGGAACTTGGAAAGGGTGGGGATAAATCCAATTGTTGCAGTCCATTTTGGAACAAACAACATCAGTAGGAACAGGTCTTGCTGAAATACTATCAGGAGTTTGGCTCTGAACTAACAAGCAGGAATAATATCTGGATTAATAATTTTCAACCTTTTTTTGGTTAAGGAACCCTATGAAATACTGTGAAATTACAAGCCTATCTTCTGTTAAAATTAAAACAATGCAAAATTTAACTATACTGTTAAAAACTGCATAATTGCAATATACTACAATGGATGGGACATGCTTGCATACCATAATTATTTCACTTTAGTATCTTGCGCAAAGTTTAAAAAGATTCTTCGAATGACTTGAAAATTGTGCAGAAACCTTTAGGGATACTTGTGGAACTCTTGGGTTCTGGGAAGCCCCGGTTGAAAAACACTGCTTGGATTATTGCCTGAGCAATGTATGAATTGGCATAGGAGCAGACACTTCAGGAGAATTAGCACTTGGCTAAAGGGCTGGCGCAGGAAAGAGGGGTTCCATGTCATGGGACTCTGGCAGCGGTTCTGGGACAGGAAGGGGCTGTACTGATGGGATGGGTTCCATCTGAACTGGGATTGGACACGTGTCCTAGTGGAAAGAGTAAACGGAGAGGTGGCAAAGGCTTTAAATCAGTCAGGTGGTGGGGATGGTGGAATAGTGGGTGGGGAGTTGTTGGGGGGGGGGTGTCGACAAGGAACATAAGCAGGCTAAATGTGAACAAAACAGGACAGGAGAGCATAGGAAAGAATAAATTAAGGGAGGACATTGATGGCAAGGGAATAAACAGGATTGCAGAACAGGAGCCTTAAAAGATGGTTAAACATAAAATGAGAGGAAATCCTATTAAAAAATGAATTAAAATGTCTGTACGTCAATGTGTCTGTAATAAAACAGGGGAGCTGGATTAAATCATGAGTTTGGAGAACCGGTATAATTGGGATTATTGAAATACGGCTGCAGATAAATCAGGACTTGGAATTAAACATTGCAGGGTATAGCGTATTTAGGAAAAAATGAGGAAAGGGAGAGGCGGTGTGACTGTACTTATTAGGGATAACATAATGGCAGTAAGTAGATGTGGCTATCAACAAGACAAAAAATGTGGATAAAGGTTAAAGGTAATAAAGGATCAATCACACTAATTGGTGTAGTCTAAACACCACCTCATAGTGGGAGGGAAGTGGAGGAAGCAATATGCAGACAAATTAGGAAATTGAATGAAGGAAACATAGAATAATAATCGTGGGGGATTTCAACTACCCTGATATTAATTGAGCATGAAAGGGGATAAGGAAATGGAGTTCCTACAATGTGTACAAGACTCCTTTCTAACCCAATATGTAAAACACCCAACAAGGGAAGATTCGCTAGTAATGGAGAATGAACCAGAGTGGATAAGAGAGGTAAAAGTAGGGGAACACCTAGGCAATAGTGGCCAAAATATAATATGCTTTAAGATGATAGAGAAGGACGTAAGTATTACAAAATTCCAGTTAATAGATTGGAGAAAAGCTGATTTTGAGGGACTGAGAATAGAACTTGGGAAAATAAAACAGGTAACAATATTGGCAAACAATGATCTAATGCAACATTGGGAAACACTTAAAACTGTGTTCAACAGAGTGCAGGAAAGTACTTAAGAGAGAGAACAACGTAAACACTAGTGAAACTTCATGGATGAATAAGGGAGTAATAGAAGGTTAGGAAACAGACATATAAATGCCTAGACAGCAGACGGGTGCAGGATAAGAAAGAATACAAAGAGATTAGGAGAGAATAAAAAAAAGAGAAGGTATGAACTATGAAACGATGAAATTAAATTATCAAGGAACATAAAAGAAAATAGTAATTTTTTAAGGCACATCAATAAATAAAAGGAAGGCTGTGATGAGAACAGGACCATTAAGGGAGAGACAGGCTAATACACAGGTAATGACAGAGAAATGGCAGAAATATTAAGGGGAGAATTTTCTCCCCATTGGGCGGGCCGGTCGGGCCGGTCGGGAGCAGGCGCGGGCAGGTGCGGAGTCAATTGTTGCCTGCGATTGGCGGCGCGCCGTCATTTTATATGGGCAGGCAGTGTGACGTGTGCCCAGAAGTGCTCAGCACTATCTGTGCAGGCATGGGGAGGAAGGAGAGTCGGGGCCTGTGCTCTTTCGAGCATGCGCGCGAAAGGGCGCAGAAATCTCCCTGAGGCACGCAACTACCTCAGGGAGATTAACTTCAGTTTTAAACTTGAAAAATAAAAAAATAAAATTATTCAGACATGTCCCTTCATGTGACAGTGTCACATGAGCTGGGACATGTTTCTGAATTTTCATAAAATTTTTTATTTAATTAATGAAACCTTCATGAAACCTCATCCCGCCCGTGGATGAGGCTTCATGAAAAATGCAAAGGCCGCCTGGGCTCTTTGCTTGCCCGTCAACCTTAAGGTTGGACGGGCAGCTTTCTCAATAGGGTTAATTAGTTTATTAATCGCCTTAACAGGCCTTTGACAGTTTGGCGGGCATGCAGCCGACTCCGGTGCGCGTCCACTGAACAGAAGATCAGAATCACGCGCGGTAACGTTGGGACGCACGCCCGATGTCACCATGCGTCATTTTACAGAAGATTCTGGCCTAAATAATGATCTCACTTGGGTATTTTCCTAGGAAATAGAATAGTTCGCATGACATTGAATGAAAAGATGAGCAATGAGATAACTGCATTTGAAATAAAAAAGGGAAGTATTGAATAAACTAAACCAAATTGAAGAGGAAAAAACCATCTGATCTGGATGGATTGCATCCACGTGTTTTAAAAGAATCTTGTAATGTGGTAGCAGAGGCATTACTACACATATTTAATAATGCATTAGAAAAAGGTGGAGGACTAGTGGATAGCTAATTCCAATATTTAAGAAGGGAGGCAGAACATGTCCAGTAATTAACATTGGTGGTAGGAAAAATAATGGAATTCCTACTAAAGGAGGGAATAGGAGAACATTTATAAATGAAAAATATAATTACGAATATCCAGCATGGATTTCAAAAGGGAAAACCTAACTTGACCAATCTTAATGGGCCGTAGCTTCTAACTAGCGCTGGAAAGAGAGAGCAATCCATTCTACCATTTGTCCACTGATTCTACATTCTCTGACTTTATTTATTAGTCTATCATAGGGCATACATACTTACCTGTCCTTGAAAATTAGCTGACACCTCCCATCACCGGAGCTGCTTGGGACCTGCATCTAAAGACTCCTCACAGGCCCCAGTGAAGAGGTTGGAGAGGGTGGTCGGAGGTTAGGGGTGGGGGAGTTGGAAGTTGGGGGTATGGGGGGACACTGTCACATGAGTTGGGACATGCCAATAACTTTTACATACACTTTAATAACATTTTTTAAAACCAGCATGAAACCTCATCCCGCCCATGGATGAGGTTTCATGTTTTTTCTAGTGCCAGCCAGGGCTCCTGGCCTGCCCGCCAACCTTAAGGATGGACAGGCAGGTCCATTAATTAGTTTAGTGACTCTGTCAATGGCCTCAATTGGCCATTGACAAGTCAGCAGGCGCACAGCTGATTCTACTGAGCCCCCGCCTACCTGAAAATTTAAATGGGATGCGGAGACATCGGGAGTTCCGCCCGACATCACCGCGCGTCATTTCATGTGTCGGCGAGCGGGCCCCACTCCCAGCTCGCCGACCGAGAAATCCTGGCTATGGAGGAAACATTGCACTAGCCCAAGAGGATCAATGCATTGCTGATGATCTGCATGGACCCCTCCATCACGGAGACCATGCCATGCATTGCCTCACATATCTCCGCCAGATCGTCCTGCAGACCCTGCTGGACTTACAGCGTCAGCCTCAGTGATGACTCCAGAGGCCCATCATCAGCCACCGATTGAGCTTGTTCCTGGTCCCCTGCAGTCCTCCAACTGCTGGCACCATGGGTACTCTCTGTCTCCGCCTGCACCTCAAGCGAGTGTGAAGTGCCCTCACCGCTGCGCCCCGGTACGCTAGCCGACAATCTAATCCCCATCGAGGTGCTGGTATCTGCGCTGGTGCCTGCCCGGCTGAGATGGTGTGACGTTGGTGTTTGTAAGTTGTCAGGGCCCTCAGGTGTTAGTGGCAGGTGCTCTGCCTCCTCATTCTGGGCCTGCTTTGGTGAGGCTGAAAGGAAGAACAAGGACATTTGATTAGTTGAAGTGGAGACACTGTTAATGTGCATGCCTGGCCCCCGGATCAGTATGTGCTCCTCCTTCAATGGGAAACCCTTGTTGGAAGCTTAATTCACTAAACAGTCAACAGTAGAATGGTTGCATGGACAGACATGGTGACCTCAGTGCACAGCAATCTTACCTCCCCCTGGCACTCCAGCCTCACAGCTACCAGTTGACCTGGGCGCATGGCACCTCTCCAGCTCAAGAACCTCCTGCTCGTATCTGGTAAGAATCGCCAACTGTGCCTGACCTCAGCCAGTCCACATCTGCTCAGAGTTATTGGGCAGAATTGGGCGAGCAGAGGGCTGATTCACTGAATGAATGTCGGGATGACATTGGGGGGAACCCCCGATGTCATCCCGCCCCATTTAAATTTTCAGGAAGGCGGGGGCGCAGCAAAATCAGCTGTGCACCCGCCGACCTGTCAATGGCCAATTGAGGCCATTGACAGGATCATTTAAGCAACTAAAGGACCTGCCTGTCCAACTTTAAGGTTGGCAGGCAGGCCGGGAACCCCGGCAGGCAATAGAAAAAACATGAAACCTCATCCACCGGCGGGATGAGGTTTCATGCAAGGTTTTTAAATGTTTAATAAAGTTTTGCTGTACTTTATGAACATGTCCCATCTCATGACATTGTCACATGAGGGGTACATGTCAAGGAATTTTTTTTATTTCTATTTTTAATCTTTTTAAAAGTGTCAGCGATCTCCCTGAGGCAGCACTTAGCCTCAGGGAGATATGCGCTCTTTCGGGCACATGCGCAAAAGAGCGCACTCTCGCTTTTGGGGAATCCCCCCGCCTGCACAGGAAGAGCATAGCGCTTCCTGCCGGACATCATGCTGGGCGGGCCTTAATTGGCCCGCCCACATAAAATGGCGGCGGGGCCCGCTTCTCCGGCGGGGATCGGCTCCCCACCTGCCGGAGATTGGGTCGGGCCTGCCCGCTCAACAGGCAGAAAATTCTGCCCATTGTGTGTGGTCTTCTCCTGAAAAGGAGAGAGGAGCATTGATTAGTCCACCCTGTACCTGGATTGCCATCGCATTCCTGCCACCACTACCTGAGTGAAACAGTGCAGGGCTCCAGTGAATCATGACCCTGGAGCAGTCACACACTCACACCAAGCAGCCAGGGCTGACCCCCTTGCCCAGACGCTGCCTCCATCACATTTGCCACGCACACTGTACCACCTTCCAAAGCAAGGAAGCACAACCACATAGAACGCCATGGGCAGCAGACGGATGGGTGCCCCGCCACCTGGAAGTTCCCCTCCCAGTCAGTCAGCATCCTGACTGTGAAATGTTTCGGAGTTCCAGCACTGAGCCTAGGTACAGACCCTTGAAGTCGCCCCCAAAACAGTATTGTGGGTGTAAGTGTTCCACATGCAGTGGATACAGAAGCCAGCTCAGCACCACCCTCTCAGGGTGGACTAGGCATGGGCAATAATTGCTGGCCCACCCAGCGAAAGCCACATGCCGTGAATGATTTAATGCAGTAACTACATTCAACTACATCCAGAGTTGGGGGTGGGGAGGCGGCAGGGGGGCCAATCTAACTGATGTGCTAAGTGACCCATGCCAACATGGTACTCACCCTTCCTGATCGCAAAAGGTTGTTGAAGCGCTTGCGGCACTGAACCCAGGTGTGTTGCACCACATTGTGCACACTGACCCTTTCTGCCACCTCCTCCCAGGCACGTTTCGTCATGTGGTGGGGGGGCCTCCTCCTCCTGTCCCTGGGAACGAGGATTTCACGCTGTGCTGCCACCTCCTCAAGGAGGGCAGTAAGGCATTCATCTGAGAATCGAGGGGCACAGTGCCCCGCTGACCTGCCCTCCTGCCTAGCCTGCTCTCCGAGAGCGCTCTCAGGAGCCCTTCTGCTGGCCATCATTGCCAGCCTTTGGAAGGCTGCCTGCGTGCTCTATGAATACAGGCCGCTGGGTCACCATTGGACCCGTTGGTCATTGCGGTCCCGCCGCCACCTGCCCCCTCCCGCTGTCCTCAGCAGCCGTGAATCATGTTGGACAGGGCTTAATTGGCCCGCCCGTGTAAAATGGAGGCGCGGAGCCGATTGTGGGAGGCGATTGGCTCCCCGCCCGCCCGCACCTGCTCCTGACTGGCCCGCCCAACAGGCAGAAAATTTTGCCCTATAAGATTATTATGATGCATGGGATCCTCTCATTTTTTATGGGTTTCCCCCAAAGTCACAGTATTTTTCAAAAGATTTCAAATTTATTTTGATGTGCATTAACCTTATCAGTATTTTCAAGTCCGAGATCAACAGATTTTTTGGATACTAAGGGAATCAAAGGATATGGGGATAGTGCAAGCAGTTGTAGCTGACATAGAAGATCAGCCATGATCTAAATGAATGGTGGAGTAGGCTCAAGGGACTGAATGGCCAACTTCTGATCCCATTTCTTTTGCTCTTATGTTCTTATATCAACTGAAGAAATTTAACTTGAGATTTTGCCAAATTGAGTATAATCCTGATTGTGGTGGTGGGGGTGGGAGGGGGAGTTGGGGCTTGGGGGTGGATAGAATTGGTGGAGGTGTGGTGAAAACAGAAGTTCAGGTGAAACCCAGACCTGTTAGGTTCCCATCCTTTCTCCACAGACCAGAAAGTTGCACTTTGAGGGTCGACATTTCTTCTGCCTGCCACCAGTATGTTGAACTGGCAGTGGTGGGGTGCTTAGCAGGTGCCTTTCCCTCTTGAAGTGACAGTATGGTACTCTGGCTACCAAAGTCTTAATTCTCCCAATTTCTCATACCTAATATTTCACTGAGCCAATCTCCTGATCACGATGCTGGGTTAGGACAAAGTTAGAGCAGCAGGTGGAAGTTTACCATCCTTCTAGCCCACAATGGCACCACTAGACTTTAGACTAGAAGAGGAGGCCCTGCATACTTTGGAGTGAAAATGATTGAGGGTATAAGTGAGGGAAATCTCTACCAGCATAATAAGCAAGTTGGCCTCTTCTTGCTTCTCCTTTAAACCTATTCACTCAATAGTTATTCTACACAATGGCACTCAGTTTATTTACAAATAGTTGTTTGGTAGTACAGAACTTAGGTATTGTTGAAAAAAGAGACATGTCGAAGCTTTTCACCTTGCACTCATCAGGACACTTCGCAAGCATACCAATATAAGGGGAAGGTAACAATTTATATTGTATGTGAAGAGAGTGCTGATTGGTTGGCAAGTGGACTCTGATTGGTAGAGGCGTTGCCATGGAGAATGCACCAGTGATGATGAGTCAGAGCAGAGTGGAGCGGACCTGTGGGAGACAGTCGGGAGCTGAGCAGCGCACTGTTTCACTGTTCCAGCTGCTGTGAGGCTGCAGTCAGGGAAAAAGTATAAAAGCAACTGTGACATCACAGGAAGTTGATAAGTTGATTGTCCGGTAAGTGCTCATTCTAAGGGACAGTGTGTGAGAAACCAACTTAGGACAGGCGAGTTAAGGTAGATCTATAAATAAAAAGAACTAAAACTTTAAAATAATAAACCAAAATTTGAAAACTTTAAAACTAAAATCAAACAATAAAGTTAAAAACAGCAATAAAAATAAAATAATTTGAACAAACATCTAAAGCACATACCTTGCAGTTAAGGTGCCAATAACCTTTAGTTGTCAGTGGCACTAGCATTCAATCAACACAGTAAATTGTAGCGTTCATTGGAAGAAAGTAATTAAAGTAAGTTAGCTAAATAACATAAGTTAGAATGGCAGGACAAGTGTATTTTGCAGCTGTGAGATGTGGGAGCTTTTGGACACCAAGGTGATCCATGACAAACACGTCTGCAAGAAGTGTAAGCAGCTTGAGGAATTTTGGATCAGGATCATTGATCTGGAAGCCGAAATACAGACATTGCACAACATAAGGGAGAGGGAGAAATACCTGGATTCTTAGTTGCAGAAGACAGTCACACCTCTTAGAAGAGAGTCATCTGTTTTGGTCAGCAGTGAGGGACAGGAGGATGTGGCTGTCAGTGAGGCAGGTAATGGGACCGAGCAGACAGTTGATGAGGAGCCTCAGGCTTTGCAACTGTCAAACAGGTTTGAGGTGCTCACAACCTGTGTGGATGAAAGCAAGGTCTGCAAGGTGGATGTGCTGGCTGGCCGTGGCACTGTGGTACAGGAAGCCATTTGAGCTGGGGGAGCAAAAAGGGATGTATTGGTAGCAGGGGGTAGTATAGTGAGGGGGATTGACACTGTTCTCTGCAGCAAGAGTCCAGATGGCTATGTTGCCTGCCCGGTGCCAGGGTTCAGGACATCTTCAGAGTAGGCTGGAGTGGAACTTGCAGTGGGAGGGAGAGGCTTGAACCTTGCTGGGACGAGTGCCCCTGCAAATCACATAACTAGGGAAGTAGAGAGGGCTTTAAACTAAACAAGAGGGGTGAGGGATCAAGCTTGGGTAGCGGTAGAGGTAGCAATTCAAGGTGTAGAGTCAAGACAGGAGGACAAAATAGTAATATGAGAAATGAGGGTCAGAGAATGGCAGGAAGGGACAGAGAGAAGAAATTTAAAAATACATCAACAGTCAAGACTACATGTTACAAAGGTAATAAAAAGACAAAACTGAAGGCTGTCTATCTGAATGCACGTAGCATTCATAACAAAGTAAATAAATTAATTGATGACCCACATTGAAGTAAATAAATATGATCTGATAGAAATTACTGAGACGTGGCTGCAGGACGACAACAATTGGGCCATTAATATTGAAGGGTACATGATATTCAAGAAGAATAGGAAGCTAGGTAAAGGTGGAGGGGTAGCACTGTTAATCAACGAGGCCATTGGTGCAATAGTTAGAGATGACCTTGGTTAAGGAGATCAGGATTTAGAATCAGTTTGGGTGGAGATGAGTAATGGTAGGAGAAAAAAGTCATTAGTGGGAGTAGTCTACAGGCCTCCTAACAGTAGCCACAGTGTATTCAAGTATTCAAGAGAAAATATTGTGTGCTTGTGATAAAAGGA
Organism: Cetorhinus maximus; assembly: GCF_964194155.1. NCBI lineage: Eukaryota > Metazoa > Chordata > Chondrichthyes > Lamniformes > Cetorhinidae > Cetorhinus > Cetorhinus maximus. Next base: position 110,469,702 of record NC_135880.1, read on the forward strand.
CATAATAATCATGGGTGATTTTAATCTACATGTCAACTGGAAAAATTGGCAGTATTGCTTGGATGAGGAGTTCTTAGAATGCTTTCGAGATAGTTTCTTAGGGCAGCATGTTCTGGAACCAACCTGGTAGAAGGTTATATTAGACTTAGTATTGTGTAATCTGACAGGATTAATTAATGACTTCAGAGAAAAGGCACCCCGGGTAGCAGCGACCACAACATGATTGAATTTTACATCCAGTTTGAAAGGGAGAAGAGTGGGTCTAAGGCCAGTATCTTAAACTTAAATAAGGGCAACTATGCTGGGATGAAAGCCGAGCTGGCTGAAGTGAACTGAGAAACTAGGCTAGAAGATAGATCAGTAGAGTAGCTGTGGCAGACATTTAAAGGAATGTTTCAGGATATTCAGAATAAGTACATTCCTACTATAAAGAAAAATTCTAAGGGGAGGACCCACCATCCGTGGTTAACTAAAGATGTTAAGGAAAGCATCAAACTTAAGGAAAAAGCATATAACTCCGCAAAGATGAGTGGCAGGACAGATGATTGGACAGAATATAAAGAATGGCAGAGAATGACTAAAAAGTTAATCAGGAGAAAGAAATTAGAGTATGAGAGGAAGCTAGCTAGAAATGTAAGAACGGATAACAAGAGTTTCTACAGGTATTTAAAACAGAAAAGCATAAGTAAAGTGAGTGTTGGTCCTCTAGAGAGTGACAGTAGGAAGTTAATAGTAGATAATAAGGAAATGGCGGAAGAAATGAACAAATATTTTGCTTCTGTGTTCACTATAGAGGATACAAAAAACATTCCAGTAATAGCTGCAAATCAGGAGGTGAACAGGAGAAAGGAACTTGGTGAAATTAAAATCGCTAGGGAAATGGTACTGAGCAAATTAATGGAGCTGCGGGCTGGCAAGTCTCCAGGTCCTGATGGACTACATCCTAAGGTCTTAAAAGAGGTGGCTAATGAGGTAGTCGATGTGCTGGTGTTAATCTTCCAAAATTCGCTAGATTCTGGAAAGGTTCCATCAGGTTGGACAGTAGCAAATATAACCCCTCTATTCAAGAAGGGAGGGAAGCAGAAAACAGGAAACTATAGGCCAGTTATCTTGATGTCTGTCATGGGGAAGTTATTAGAATCGATCATTAAGGAGGTTATAGCTGGGCACTTAGAAGAGCTGAAGGCAATAGGGAAGAGTCAGCATGGTTTTGTGAAAGGAAAATCATGTTTAACCAATATATTGGAGTTTTTGGAAGGAGTATCATGCACAGTGGATAAAGGAGAGCTTGTAGACGTACTGTGCTTGGATTTCCAGAAGGCATTTGATAAAGTGCCACATCAAAGATTATTATGGAAAATAAAAGCGCATGGTGTAGTGGGTAACACATTAGCATGGATAGAAGATTGACTGGCTGGCAGAAAGCAGAAAGTATGCATAAATGGGTCTTTTCTGATTGGCAGGATGTGACGAGTGGAGTCCCACAGGGGTCTGTACTGGAGCCTCAACTTTTTAGGATTTAAATCAATGACTTAGACAAGGGGAATGAAGACATGGCAGCTAAATTTGCAGATGACACAAAGACAGGTAGGAAAGTATGTTGTGAAGAACACATGAGCAGGTTGCAGATGGATATAGATAGGTTGAGTGAGTGGGCAAAGACCTGGCAAATGGAGTTTAATATGGGAAAATGTAAAGTTATTGGACATGGTGTTTTGAGTTTTGCAAGCTCGGGCCGGTTGGGTACGGTCAGCAACACGAATGTCTTACAGGTTTGCGAGGCGTTAAGACCAACTCAGACATATACATCAGTAAATCTGACAAAGGTACAGGAACAGTCATCCTTAACAAGCCTGACTATATCAACAAAATGCACTCCATTCTTAATGACAGGTCCAAATTCGTATCCATTGGACCTGCCATTCAAGATGACTGGACAGCCTTACTCAAAAGTAAGCTTAAAAAAACGCTTGCTGGACTTAAGTAAGAGCGATGAGCTGCCGCGTGATATATATGACAGGGTTCATCCTCACGGTTCGCTACATCCGTGTATGTATGGGCTGCCCAAGAGTCATAAAAGTGATGTCCCTTAATGCCCTATCTTATCTATGACCAGTTCTGCACAACATGAATTGGCCAAATGGTTGGGCAAATCGTTACAACCAGTTTTGACCAAGTTTTCCACATACACGGTGAAGGACTCCTTCACATTTACGAAGGCCATACAGGACTTTCATATCGATAGCAATGCTGTGTCTATGTGCTCATTTGATATTGCTAGCCTGTTCACCAATGTTCCACTTAAGAAAGCCATTGATATTTGAGCTGCAACACGATATCATGGAGATCTAGACCCGCCACCATTGTGTGAATCAGTATTCAATGAACTTATGAACTCAGCAATTCGCGCAGTTGAGTTCAGTTTTAATGACACCGTGTATGCCCAAATAGATGGTGTTGCCATGGGACCCCCTCTAGGCCGAGCTCTCGCAAACATCTCTGCTGGGCTCGATGGAATGACACTTAACCTCCTACTCCTCGCATATTTCCGATTTGTGGATGAAACGTTTGCTTTATTTAAATCTGCAGCTGCATGTAATAATTTCCTTACATGTCTTAATGGGCTCCATCCTGTGCTCAAATTTGCCTTTGAAATGGAGCAGTCAAATGAACTCCCCTTCCTTGATGCATTAGTTGAGAAATCTGCCAGGGATTCTCTACCATGGTCTAATGCAAGACTACCTTCACCGGTCAATATATGCGATGGGATTCTTATAATGCCACAAACTATAAGATTGGTCTTGTAAATAGGACCTGAGCCATTTGCTCACTATGCAAGCTTGAAGCTGAAATAGGGCGCATCAAAGGCATTCTGCAGTATAATGGCGACCCTGATCAGATCATTTCGCACTGTATATCGCGCAAACTCATGACTGGACCTATGGCTGTCACTTTTGGCCCTGGAACGTGCCCAGTCTACCTCAGATTACCTTGGAAAAGCAAGGTATCTCAAAAGTTTGAGCAACACATGAAGCTACTATGCAGTAGCAACATGAGTGGTATTCACCATTAACAGGATGCTGCCGTCAAACCAATAAGACATTCTGCCTATCACACAAATAAGTAATGTGGTATATGTGTGATGCTAGGTATGTAGGCTGTACATAGGATCATTTTTTTTTATTCATTCACAGGATGTGGGCTTCGCTGGCTGGACCAGCATTTATTGCCCATGCCTAGTTGCCCTTGAGAAGGTGGTGGTGAGCTGCCTTCTTGAACTGCTGCAGTCCATATGGTGTAGGTACACCCACAGGGCTATTAGGAAGGGAGTTCCATAATTTTGACCCAGTGACAGTGAAGGCCTAGGTCAATGCCAGGTTTCATTCCTTTTCTGTGACTTTGTAGCAGTTTGATGCAAATGTGTGGCTTGCTAGGCCATTTAAGAGTCAACCACACTGCTGTGGGTCTGGAGTCATATGTAGGACACACCAGGTAAGGACTACAGCATTTCCATCCCTAAAGGGCATTAGTGAACCAGATGGGTTTTTACAGCAATTGACATGGTCATCATTAGACTTTTAATTCCAGATTTTTATTGCATTCAAATTTCACCACTTGCTGTGGTAGGATTTGAACCCAGGACCCCAGAGCATTACCATGCATCTCTGGGTTACTAGTTCAGCAACAATACCACTGTGCCATTGCCTCCCCCATAGCAAAGAGCATGTCCCAGCCACTGTTCACAATGGAGAGGGCACCCAACCAGCCCATGCTTGCAAAACTCAAAACACCATGTCCAACATTAGATGTGATTCTATGATTGGTCAACATTTGCTAAATAATCCTCAGTGTGCTAAGAATTACGCTGACAGCCAATTTAAGGTTGTCAGTTGGGCACACAGTGTGGTGCATTTGCACGTACTGGAGGCTATATGTATTAATACTCAGGACCCTATTCTTTGCAGACAGAAAGAACATGTATACACATTGCACCTGTTTAAGCTAAACAAAATAAGTGACAGTCGTTTGCAAACTCATTCCTCAGGTCAATACCTTGACCAATCAGGGTCAAGCTGCTTGGTTTAAATTTCGAACAATGCTTGGCAGTTAATTGTCTGTCACCATCACTGGTGCATTCATCATGCCAACGTCTCTACCAATCAGAGTCCAGTTGCCAACTAATCAACACCCTCTTCACAATCAGAATAAATTGTTGTTTTCCCCTTATATTGGTATTCTTGTGAAGTGTCCTGATGAGTGCAAGACAAAAAGCTTCAACATGTCTCTTTTTTCAGCAATACTCAGTTTATTTACATTGGAATCCTGTGATCAGCCATTTTATGTAGGCACTATGTTAACATATGTTCCCTTTTTATTTTGTAGTGATCTCCCAAGATGACATATTTGGTACCAGAGTGCATCAAGACACTAAGCACCTTCACAAACTTTAGCACCAGTTCAGCTGTATGCAATCAATTAAGGTCAGGAGAAAGGGCGCCTGGTAAAGCACCTAACACATATGAAGTAGGATAAGTGAGAAGACACCAAGGAGCAGGAATCAGGTGAATAGAGATTGCGGTTTAGGTATTTGTTCACCACAGCGATTGTCAATTCATGTCTTATAAGGATGGCGTCAATGAACAAAAGTGCTCGTGAAGTATTTCATAGCACTCAGCATGGTGCATCAGAGAGTTTGCAGTCTCCAGCAGCACCAACATCCTTGCAGCAATGTGAAATGCATTCATAAACTTGCAGCATAAAATTGGAGAAACTGGCAATCCCATGCAGGGGGACCCCAAATGACAGGGCTCTAAAACATAAATGCAGATTCTCTCGTGAATCCTCTTCACAAAACTGTTGAGATCTGGATCTCAAATTTACAGGTTGCTCTTATTTCTGGATTATGCAGATTAAAGTGTCCGCTTGAGGGAAGTTTGTTAGTGGACTTCACACTCTTCAGTGATGTCCAGTGGTCTGTTCCAATACAGACCTTTAGTCATCCAGAAGGAGTGCCCACCAGCTAGTGCATGGCAGGTGACAGCTACCTCTCATGTTGCTGCCACATTCATTAAACCCAAGTGAGCCCCTGGAAGGACTTGTGAAGTGCCAGATGTCAACCATGACCTAGGACCTGAAGTCCAATAGTGGCTAGGCATTTTATGACCCAGCATAAGGAGTTATTTGACCAATTAATCCCATAGGTACTAGAAGTCTGCCACCACACTTACTCACTCCCTTCCTCCCCCCTCCCCCTCCTCCACTCCCGAGGGAGTAATAGACCAGGAAGCAGAAGACATATGCTGTTTCAAACACAAAAAAGAACAACACAGACTACTGGTAGGGAAGTAAACAGAATGCACTTCATTTTATTGTGTTTTGCATTTTTTTTCTATTTGTCTGCATGGTATTGTCACTGTGTAAAGTAGATACAGCTTTCTGTATAAATGTACTGATGAATTTATTGGGAGTTGCATAAATTTAACATTAAGGCTGAGTGAACTCTAAGATGGACATCCAACAACAGCATGCTGGTTTCTGGAAAATTGCTACTGTCTTCAAATTCTATAAAATATTAAAGTGTTAATTAAGCCAAAAAGACATTGTAGATCTCTCCTGTGGATCGTTTTATCTGGAAATTACTGGAACATATGCATTATTTTATGTCTGCCTGGAAATTTCTGCAGCATAAATTTAAAGGCAAGTGCTACATTTAAGTTTTTTTTGGGGAGGTGGGGCTCCAAAAAGAGAGAGAAAACTATAAATTTGGAAGTGTGGGTATTTTTCCAAAGTGGAAAGAAATGGAAAGATATTGTAGGAATCTGTTACAATTTGGTAGTGAAGAGACTCGCTATATTTATTACTGTTAGAAGCAAAGTGCTATTTTAAAAGATCATGCTATTTACTGAAGTAATTGTATAAAATCTTACATTGGTTTATATATTTCTTATTTATTTAAGTTCTGTTAATAAATAGTTGGCTTATTCAGAATCAAGCATCCTGCTCGAGCGTGGTTGTGATAAGAATACCGTGTTCTTGGAGAAAAATAAATTTCAATGAATAACTGCAATCTAGAATTATTCAAATCCCATTGAGTATGCAGTCTGTGCAGGCTCCTATCTTCTGGCTTTTAATGGGCACAGGATCCACTTACAGACAGTATGGCGTGACCACTGCAAGAAGGAACAGCTCATTAAAATAAATCACACTGGTGACAGTGAGTTGTTAAAGATAGACATCCTATCACATCTTGTTATTAGCATTCTAAAAGGCCGGTTCTTCGTAGGCACAATAATTGAAAACTGCTTTCTTTGTTTTCTATTTATGATTGTTAAAAAGCGTTAATGGCTAAATTTGTTCAGCATTTGGAATAAGTTATGCATTTTGTTTTAAAAATGCATTTATTAAGAATGCTTGTGTTTTTACATCTGCTGCCAAAATAAGTGCAAGCATTGTTGAAAGAATAGGTCAGTTAGCATCTCACTGCTTCTTGGGAAACACAAGAACAGGAGTAGGCCATTCCGGCCTTTGAGCCTGCTCTGCCATTCATTTAGATCATGGCTGATCTGACTCTTAATTCAATTTTCCTACCTTTAATCATATCTCTTTTACTCTTACCTAATAAAAATCCGCTTATCTCAGTCTTGAAAGCTCCAATTGACCTAACATATACTGCCTTTTGGGAGAGATAGTTCCAGATTTCTACTAATCTAGTCTTTTTTCACATTCCGTTCCTCCACATCACTCTTATTCAGGCAAGAAGTGCTGTTCTTGATGAACAAACGTTCTGTATGGCTGAACACTAATTTCAAACATGACTGAGAAGAATCAGATTTGATTGAGGATAATCACTTGGGATGCTGCAAAAATGGGTGTTAACCAGGTACTACTTTCAGTCTGATTGGCAGCAGTGGAGTACTCTCTTAATTTACATACTATTTCAGATGGGAGAGTACATTATCAAACTTTCATAGGGAAAGATCAAGATGTTGTTTGACTACTTAAATAGTAATAGAAGACACTTATTCCAGCAAATTGAAGATAACAGGTCAATTGAAGTACTCATGTGCTCCAGGCTGGCCAAAGCCACGCAACATCCTGTTTACAGTGCCAAGCTAAAAGTCCAGTCATCACCCCCAGGAAGGAGGTTTGCATATGTATGGACTTGGCCACTGTCAGAGGTTGAATCTCAGCACCCTATTTGACTCTGAACTGACCCTCCGACGTCATATGCCCTCCATCATCATGACCGCCCACTTCCATCTCCACAATAATACCCACTTCCGCTGCTGAAAACCTCATCCACGTTTTTGTTACCTCTAGCTTTGGCTACTCCACCTTTTTTCATAAATTGCATGCTCATTCAGAACTCTGCTTCCTGTAGGGAGTAACGTATTAGTATGGATAGAGGATTGGTTAATTAACAGGAAGCACAGAGTAGGGATAAATGGGTTATTTTTGGATTGGCAAGATGTAACCAGTGGATTGCCATAGGGATCAGTGCTGTGGCGTCAACTATTTACAGTCTGTATTAATGATTTGGGTGAAGGGACCAAATGTATGGTTGCTAGATTTGCTGATGGCAGAAAGATAGGTAGGAAAGTAGGTTGTGAAGGGGACATAACGTGTCTGCAAAGGGATATAAATAGGTTACGTGAGTCTGGAAAATTTTGGCGGATAGAGTACAATGTGGGAAAATGTGAACTTGTCCATTTTGAAGAGATGAATAGAAAAAATGGAGGGAGATTGCAGAACTCTCAGGTACAGCATGTCCTGATGCATGAATCACAAAAAATTAATATGCAGGTACAACAAATGATTCGGAAGGCAAATGGAATGTTGGTATTTATTACAAGGGAAAGAAAGAATACAATTGTGTTAGAAGCAGTTTAGAGAAGTTTCACTTGACTGATTCCTGAAATGAAGGGGTTATCTTATGAGAATGAGAGGTGATCTTATTGAAACATATAAGATTCTGAGGGGCTTTGATAGATTGGATAACGGGAGGATGTTTTCCCTTATGGCAGACACTAGAACTAGGGGACTAATTTTAAAAATTAGGGGGCTCTGAGTTAAAATGGAAATGAGAATTTTTTTCCTGAGGATCTTTAGTATGTGGAATTATTTTTCCCCAGAGAGCAGTGCCAGCAGAGTCATTGAATATTTTTAAGACTGAGTTAGATGGAGTCTTGATTAACAAGGGAGTCAAAGATTATATGGAGTAGACAGGAAAGTAGTGTGGAGGCCACAATCAGATCAGTCACAATCTTTTCAAATGGTGGGGCAGGGGTCGAATGGCTTACTCCTGCTTCTAATTCGTATGTTCATATATTCATATGTATGGTCACCTTTATACATGCTGACCTACCCTGACTCCCAGTCTGGCACTGCCTCAAATTTAAAATTCTCATCCTTGCGTTCAAATCCTTCCATGACCTGGTCCTACCTATTGCTGTAATCTCCTCCAGCCCTACAATCCTCTGAGATTTCTGTGCTCTTCCAATTCAGTTCCTTTGTGCACTCTACCTTCTATTGCCCCATGATTGGCTGTTGTATTTTCAACCGACTAGGCCCCAAAACCCTGGAATTCCCTTCATAAACTTCTCTTCTCTCTACCTCTCTCTCGTCCTGTAGCAGGGATATGGGAGTGGAACAAGCTGATTTGCTCTTGCAGAGAGCTACCATGGACACAATAGGCAAATGACCTCTTTCCATGCTGGAACCATTCTGTGATTTTTAAGAGGCTCCTTAAAGCCTACTTATTTGACCAAACTTTTGGTCACTTGCCCTAACATCTCTTTCTGTGATAAAAACAAAAAGCTAAAAGCTACTGCGGATGCTGGAAATCCAAAACAAAAACAGAATTACCTGGAAAAACTCAGCAGGTCTGGCAGCATCGGTGGAGAAGAAATCAGTCAACATTTCGAGTCTTCATGACCCTTCGGCAGAACTGAAGCATAGTTAGGAGAAAGATGAAATATAAGCTGGTTTAAGGTGGGGGGGCGGGGGGAGAGAGAGAAGTTGAGGGTGTGGTGAATGTGGAGATAAGCAAGCAGTGATAGGAGCAGATAATCAAAAGATGTTACAGACAAAAGGATCAAAGAGGTGTTGAAGGTGGTGATATTGTCTAAGAAAGGTGCTAATTAAGAATGGAAGACAGGACACTCAAGGTACAGCTCTAGTGGGGGTGGGGTGGAAAGACTGACAGGGCATTACAGGTATAGATTTAAAAATAATGGAAATAGGTGGGAAAAGAAAAATCTATATAAATTATTGGAAAAAACAAAAGGGAGGGGGAAGAAACGGAAAGGTGGTGGGGATGGGGGAGGGAGTTTAAGATCTAAAGTTGTTGAATTCAATATTCAGCCCGGAAGGCTGTAAAGTGCCTAGTCGGAAGATGAGGTGCTGTTCCTCCAGTTTGCGTTGGGCTTCACTGGAACAATGCAGCAAGCCAAGGACAGATCTCTTTCTGTGGCTAGGTGTCAAATTTTGTTTGACAGCATTCTTGTGAAGCATCTTGGGACATTTTCCTATGTTAAAGGCATCATATAAATGCAAATTTTTGTTGTTACCATGTTGTGAAGTGGCAAAAAAAGAAAATGTCACATGAAAGGATGCCTTCAGTCTAAACTGGTCTGTCATTGAGCACCTTGGAAGGGTAGGCAGCCTCTGAGTAGTCACGTGTCATTGTCAAAGATATCACATGAGGACCTTTGTTAAGCAGATGAGCAAGCATGAGATTTGGGAATCACAAGCATCAAGATGTTTGGTGCATTTCATCTTTTTACTGTGCTCAAGGGAGATGTTGACTCAACATTGGGCAGATAGAAACTTACCTTTGTGGATTTCTCAGAGGCTTAATTTGGAATCTTTTAAACAAGGTGATGAGTTTCCATTTGATGGACACCAGCAAACCCCCCCAAAATGCTCTAATCCTTAAAATGTGTGTAGTGTAAGTTTACAAGTAAGTGCAGGCATGGAGCATCACATTCTTGAATACTAGACTCAATGAACTACCTGGAGCATCTAGCTGATGTATTGACATTGGAGACTGCAGTCATTTATATATATATATATATATATACATACATACATACATATAAATAGGAAACAATATTTCAAATTCATGCTGCCAGTAGGGAGTCTCACCAACTGGAAACACATATTGGAAGTTCAGGTTTGAGCTGCCAGTGGTTTTCTAACCACAAAATTAATGCTAGAGAATTGTAGGCAGCATGTGGCTAATTTTTTGCTATGTGCTGATGTGAGGTCAGGCTCTTCACTGGCAGTGTGGACTCATAGGGCAGGATTTCCCCCCATCGGGGCCGAAGTCGAAGGGCGGGCATGCTTCCAATCGGCGCTCCCAATCAGGGGCGCGGCGCCATTTTACGTGGGCGGGCCAATTAAGGCCCCCCCAGCGTGATGTCCGCATTGAAGCACTATGCGCTTCCTAGTGCGGGCGGTGGGGAAATCCCAAAATCTAAGTGCTGCCTCAGGGAGATCGGCCGTACTGTCAAAAATATTAAAAATAGAAAAAAAAATTCCCTGACATATCCCCTCATGTGACACTGTCACATGAGTTGGGACATGTCCATAATTTTTACAAAAACTTTATTAAAATTTAAAAAAACCGACATGAAGCCTCATCCCGCCTGTGGATGGGGCTTCATGCTTTTTCTAATTCGTGCCGGGACTCCTGGCCTGCCGCCAACCTTAAAGTTGGACGGGCAGGTCCTTTAATTACTTAATTGACTCTGTCAATGGCCTCAATTGGCCATTGACAGGTCGGTGGGCGCGCAGCTGATTTTGCTGCGTCCCGCCTACCTGAAAATTAAATGGGGCGCGGTGACGTTGGGAGTTCCGCCCAACATCATCGCGTGTCATTTTACGTGTCGGGGAGCGGGCCCCGCCCCCGCTCACCGACGCGTAAAATCCTGCCCATAAAATTACTTCATGGAGAGTAAATAGAACAGCACAATTTCACACAAAATCAGTACGCTTGTGTTGCAAATGAATTTCAAAACTTACATTACGTTTAAACTATTGGTAACACCCAAATACTATTGAAACTCGCATTTTTTTGCCCGCACTTGCTTCACCTCAGGCGTTCTGGCTCAGGTTGGATGCTCACAGGTGCACCTGGAGCACATATCTGCTGGTGGTCTACTTCAAGTAAGAACACCTGCAGTTTTGCCTCTGTTTCTTTCCCCCTCATACAGATTTCTGCACTTTGGATAATGTCACATGGGGTCGTAACTTCCAAGCTGCCCAGCATTGCGTTGGCGAGGGTGGGGGTTACCCTAAGGTGTGCTGGGGAATCCCCTTCGGAAGTTCCCAGGTAAGGTTTGCATGGCAATTGCCCAGAAGTGCAAACTTCCCTGCACTGGGAACCATCTGAAAATGTGATTTAAATTGCAAACTTTGGATGATTCTGACTGGGTTACGCCAATAATTATCCAGAAAAAGTTAGAAAAATTAAAACCACTTGTAACTTCTGAATAACTATTGTACAGACCCAGACCGACCCCCACTCCATGGGGCTCCAGCCCCCACCCCGACGCCCCAGGGGTCTCCCCCATCACCCGACTAACCCCTCCTCCCCCCCCACCATGGGATTTCTCCCACCTCCCCCCCAACACCCTGGCGGGCCTGACTCTCACCCCCACCCCACCCAGGTTTGACCGGACCCCACCCGAGGCCTAACCCATCCCCCTCAACCCACCGAGGCCCAACAAATTCCCCACCCCCACCCCCCACCACACCCCCCACCAAGCCCGACCCAACCTGAGGCCCAAACTCCCCACTGCCCCACCGTGGACCTGTCATCCAACCCTCCCCATTAACCCCTGACCTCCGACCCCTGACCTCTGATACCCCCCAGTCGACCTCCGATCCCCCGCCCCGACCTCCAAACCCCCCCAACTCCCCAAATCCTATCCACTTACCTTCTCCCTGGCCTGTGAAGGACCTTTAAATTTCAATGGACCTTTAAACGTACCTGGTTTACAGCAACTAGGTCTGAAAAAGAGGGTGTGGCCTCTCACCCTTCGACTCTCCTGGGCTTCAATGCTGGGCTTTGAGGACATGCTGAACTGCCTGGATCTCACCCGGGATGAGCCGCAAGGTTGGGTGAGATAGGATCGAAAAAAGTTAAGATAAGAAATTGGGCACAGAGTGTTAATCCGATGCTGATTGCCACTCTGAGGAAGTTCAGCCCTGTGCTTTTATTGACGTAAAAGTGATTTCCATTCTACATAAATTTGCTGATTATTCATCCAAATATGGATGCAGTTGTATCAAAGAATTCTCTCTGAACTAAATGAGTGAGTGAAAACTTCACAGAATTTCCTTCCAAAATTTTAAATGTACTATAATTGCAAGAATTAACTCAATACAATTTGTCTTGTTGCAAGGGAGGTTTGGAAGGCTGTGCCAAAACACTTACTCTGTTTTCCAGGTCTGCATGCTCCAGAAGAAAAGGGGCTTCTAACTGTCTCTAAACATAGCTAAAGGAAAACAAAATAAAATAGGATGAAATAACTTCCTCCAGTGTTATTCCAGTTTTTCTACACTCTGGTCCTGTCACTAAAGCTGAAACATCAGAACTGGGGGGCCAGAATTTCACAAGGTGAGTCAATTCATACTCATAGTATGTGGCCAGCGCTGGTTGGACTGTTATTGGAGAGGTGTGAGAAATAGCGCTCAGTTGCAGCTCTCAAAGGATACTGTTAACACTTAAGAGCTCACCTAACCTTTTGCTGTGCAAAGCAAAACAAATGCTTTGGACAAGGAGGTGATGAGCTCCATTTTCAGATGGAAATTTGGAAGAAATTGGAAGAAATACAAGAAAGGTGAAGGAGCAGCACAAAAAATAGTAGGCACGCATGTAATTCATATTTACTGGATTAACTCCGTTTGTATTTTATTTATTTCTGTACAGACTGTTTGCTTGGAATGGTGTATGATTAGCTTTTATCAGATTCAAAAATTGGACTTTGTGGGTAATTGAGATGGTACAGAGAGCAATGTTGGTGAGAGTGTATGACCACTATATTGTGTAAATGTGGAGAAGACCACTATGCTATTGGGGAATGGGGTACTCAGTAGAATGTGTTGTATATATTGTTGTATGCTCTTGCTGCCTCAAAAGGTGGTCCAGTAGGAATATCTTCAGGTTCCACCTTGCTGTGTTCTTGGCTTTGATTTAGTGGGCAGAGTTTTACAACAGCGGGATTTTACATTCCCGCTGAAGTCAATGGGGATTATAATGTCTCGCCGCATTTTACGGCCCTGTCCCTGCTGAAACAGGGCCGTACCATTCAGCCCAGTATCTTGTTCCTTAATCTGCTTAATTTTTATGCCCCTACAGATAGCAAAATTGTGGAGCATGCACATGATGATTTTAAAGATCTTAGCTCAAATATATTGTTGGATGATCTTTATGACATTTGATCTGGAAGCAGTATGAGTAAGGAAAAATTGTAATTTCTTTCACATGTTTGTGGAATCTGTAATTATTTTAAAGAATGTTTGAAAAAGGCTTTTAAGAATCTTCATCATTTGTAAAGTGATCAATTGTAATTTTCTTCCATAAAAAAATACAGATCCATGTGACCTGGTGACCCTTGACCTGGAAGCAGTACTAACAGGAATGAAGTTAAGACCAAAAGTTGTGTAGCCAGACATAAAGGAGAGCTGCTGCAGAGGGGAAAATACAGAAGGCACATTTACAAGGAGGTGTGTGTCTGTACTTTGGAATTGCATGTGGTCCCACAGGTTTACAGGGAGTGCTGTGGGTGGTTGTGTAAAACATATAAAATTGTCAATACAGCAATAAGGTGAAGCTTAACTTTTTATTTGAAGTATCATGTTCCTTAATTCACGTTTAATTTGTGTCGGCTGTGATTTGTGTTAAAGTAAAAATTACAAAGAGCAGAATTTTGCATTTGGTTGGCGGGCGGGCCCCACCGGCTCGGCGGCAGGAGGGCAGCTGATCGCTGCCGCCAAAACGGGCCCCGCTGCCATTTTGAGTGGGTGGGCCAATTAAGGGCTGCCCGAAGGGAAATGCTATGCGCTTCCTGTACGGTGGGGAGGGATTCCCCAACTGTCAGAGTTCGCTCTTTCACGCATCTCCCTGAGGCAAAGTGCTGCCTCAGGGAGATCGCTGAAAGGCTGGCAAATATAAAAAATAGAACAATAAAAAATTCATTAACGTGTCCCCCTCATGTGAAAATGTCACATGAGATGGGACACGTTAATGAAATAAACAAAAACTTTATTAAACTTTTCTAAACCGCTATCAAACTTCATCCCGTCACTAGATGAGGTTTGTAAAAAAAATCACCTACCCACCTGCCCGTTGGGCCCTTGCGCTGAGCCGAAGTTCGCACGGGCCCCTCAAAATCGTCGATGATTGGCAAGTTAAGGGCCTTAACGAGGCCTTTAATTAATGGCGGGCGCGCGTCCTGCTACATAGTGCGCCTGCCAACCGAAATATCGTGATGCCGTGCGCTGATGTTGGGACGCTTGTGCGATGTCAGCGCACGACATTTTAAGTGCTGGCGTGCGGGCTCCGCCACCCGCACACCAGCCAGAAGATTCTGCCCAAAAAGTGAAAACTTGTTGGTAATTTCTTCATTTTGGGGTCATTTAGTAAATTTGGCTATTATGGTTTATGGTTCTCCCATGGGGATCATTATTCAAAGATGTGTTGTTTCAACATTGCTACAGTGTGTTTGGGTATGACCATGATGTCTGTGTGGGCTTCTGTACACCTGTGCTGTGTTGCTGTTTCTGGTTGTTTTACAGGTATTACTAGCCAGGACTCAAGAGGGTAGCCATGGTTTCCTCATAGCCAATATTGCATTCTTCTTTCGGACTTACATAATTTTGACTTCAAGCCTTAAAAGAAAACAAATCTGCTGCCTGAGAAGTAGGCACTCAATTACATGATACTGCTTTGATGATCACAGATTACTGGCAAACTGTTTGAGTGGAAACCCTTGTGGTTCCTGAAATTGGCGCCACCAGTGATGCTCTAAACTATGGGAAATCCTACCATCTGAAAAAACTTCCACTGCCCTCAGATTCTACTGTTGGTTACCCATATGGAAAGTATTGCTTGCCCTGATGAAAAATGCACCAGTTGCCTGCTTGATACATCTGTAGACTGCAGTTTGACAAATGTTGTTCATATTCCAACAGCAGCTTGAATGAGTTAAAGGCATAAATGTTCAGTACTGTGGAAGTGTCATGCCAATGGTTTAGGTTGGCTGGAGATGTCTTTCAAGGGGTTGGCACAACTCTGCCGAAGCCTTTCAAGTCATGTGCACTGTGTGAAGACATACAAGCATACAAATTAGCTGCAGGAGTAGGCCATTTGGCCCCTCAAGCCTGCTCTGCTATTCAATAAGATCATCTTATTGCAGCCTCAACTCCACATTCCACCTACCCACAATCACCTTTGACTCCTTTATTAGGCAAAAAGAGGTGGTGGTGTAGTGGTAATGTCACTGGAATCCAGAGGCCCAGGCTAATGCTCTGAAGACACAGGTACCATCACAGCAGCAGGTAGAATTTAAATTCAATTAATAAATTGGAATTAGAAGCTAAGTCTAATGGTGACCATGAAACCATTTTTGATTGTCATAAAACCCCATCTGGTTCACTAATGTCCTTTAGGGAAGGAAATCTGCCATCCTTACCTGGTCTGGCCTACATGTGACTCGAAACCCACAGCAATGTGGTTGACTCTTAAATGCCCTCTGAAATGGCCTAGCAAGCCACTCAGTTGTATTAAACTGCTACAAAATCTAAAAGGAATGAAACTGGACATCGATCTAGGAACGTGAATCGACTGGCACACCCAGCCCTGTCAACCTTGCAGAGTCCTCCTTACTAACAGCTGGGAGCTTGTGCCAATATTCGGAGAAATGTCCCACAGACAAGTCAATCAACAGCCTGATGTAGTCATACTCATGGAATCTTATCTTACACACAATACGAACATACGAACAAGGAGCAGGAAGATGCCATTCAGCTCCTCGAGCCTGCTTTGCCATTGAATAAGATAATGGCTGATCTGATAGTAACCTGAAATCTGCATCCCACCTACCCACGATAACCTATCACCCCCTTGCTTACCAAGAATCTATCCACCTCTGCCTTAAAAATATTCAAAGACTCTGTTTCCACCACCTTTTCTGGAAGAGAGTTCCAAAGACTCATGACCCTCTGAGTCAAAAAAATTTTGCCTCATCTCTGTTTTAAATGGGCGACCCCCTATTTTTAAAGTGTGACCCCTAGTTCTAGATTCTCCCACAAGAGGAAACACCCTTTCCACATTCACCCCGTCAAGACCCCTCAAGATCTTTTATGTTTCAATCAAGTCGCCTCTTACTCTTCTAAACTCCAGCGGATACAAGCCTAACCTTTCCTCATAAGGCAACCCACCCTTTCCAGGTATTAGTCTGGTAAACCTTCTCTGAACTGCTTCCAATGCATTTACATCCATCCTTAAATTAGGTGACCAACACTGTACACAGTACTCCAAAGATGATCTCACTAATGCCCTGCACATCTGAAGCATATCCTCCCTACTTTTGTATTCAATTCCCCTCGCAATAAATGATAACATTCTATTGGCTTTCCTAATTACTTGTTGTACCTGCATACTATCCTTTTGTGATTCATGTACTAGGACACCCAGATCCCTCTGCAATTTCTTACCATTTAGATAACATGCTTCTCTTTTATTCTTCCTGCCAAAATGGACAATTTCACATTTTCACAATGTCCCAGACACCACCATCGCCATCATTGGATATGTCCTTCCCACCGACAGCGCAGACCCACCCGAGGTGGTGGCACAGTGGTATACAGTCAGGGGAGGTTGCCCTGGGAGTCCTCAACATTGATGCTGGACCCCGTGAAGTCTCATGACATCAGGTCAAACATGGGCAAGGAAAATTACTGCTGGTTATCATCTACCGTCCTGCCTCAGCTAATAAATCAATATTCAATGTTAAACACCACTTGGAGGAGGCGCCACAAATATCCCAACCCTCAATGATGACTCGTACTGTCCAAATTCTACTCATATGGTAACAGAACACAGGAGTGTAACAATGAAACTGCTGTGAGCTGGATCAGGTCTCTGTGTCTGCTGTATGCATTTAACTTTTTTTCCAGAGGTAGATCAAATTAGCAATAGATAAGCCGAAATTTGATTTGAATAATAAGCTGCTTCATTCCAAAATAAAGCACAGAATGGCAAGTACGATCAAGAACTACTGAGTTCAATTGGTACTTCTGGTTCCAAAAAACAAACTGTTTTATTTGGCATCTGTGACACATTAGAGTGTAAAGTATTTATTTCTAACGGAGACAATTGACACCAAATTGCCTATCATTTGGTTGATTTTAGGGTATGTTAATGTACAATAAAATGTAGAAACTGTTCTGTTGACCTCTTTTGCTCCCTGATTTTGCAACATGCTTCTCCAGCTAACAAAGCAGACAATTTGCTTCATGGCCAGTACCATTTCCATTCTTAGTTGACCATAATCCAGTGGGATATCTTGCTTGATTTTCCCCCCCTTAGATTGTAGGTTCTTGCTTCCATATGTAGCCCTCTGCACAGAATGGCTGAGATTTGAGAACTCAATGCAGCTCAAACTGGCATTCCTCTGCTTTGTGCTGTTGTGTTGTGTTCTGGTGCACTATGTCTTAGTACCACCATTGTAATAAACTTAGAATGTTGGGCTGGTTTCTTGTAAGAAACAGTATCCTTTATTTACAGACCCCTGGTGAGGCTACATGCTTGTTCCAAGATCAAGGCTAAAAAGCTCCACCCCTAAGATTCCCCACACTTAGGGCTGATTTGTCTGTACAGTCACATGATCCCCATAACAGTAAGAAATGGTTTAACTAACAATTACCACAACCATGCATTGGAAAGAAAATCTATATATTGCATCCATGCTTTTTCTTTTTCAATCAGCATGAAGTGGGCATCTGTGGGCAAGCATCATGCTTGTTTTCTTGCCTCCTTAAGATAATGTACTCTGCTGCTTTGCTCCTTATAAGTTTGAATATACTAATGATATTCACCCAGTGATGGCAGTGATGGAATTTGCAATTTGCCTTCATAATTATCTGTGTTAACAACCTGATGAATTTTCACTAGTGCTTTTTTTTATTCATTCACGGGATGGGCTTCGCTGGCTGGGCCAGTATTTATTGCGCATCCATAGTTGCCCTTGAGAAGGTGGTGGGGAGCTGCCTTCTTGAACCGCTGCAGTCCATGTGGTGTAGGTACACCCACAGTGCTGTTAGGGAGGGAGTTCCAGGATTTTGACCCAGCGACAGTGAAGGAATGGCGATATAGTTCTGAGTCAGGATGGTGAGTGGCTTGGAGGGCAACTTGCAGGTGGTATTTCTGATAAAACCTTGCTGAGAACATTTTGTATCGTTTTAGCTTTTCTTCCCCTTTCCCTTGCTTCTCATTTACAGAAGTTTGAATGTCCCCATAGGCGTAAAATGTATTGTCATTGTTTATGGTCAGTGTCATGAAGTCTTAACATTGTAAAAGTCATTTTGCTGTTGCTAAGCTGCATTGACTTTGTATGATCAATAAATAATGTAATCTATGTTTACATTTTTGAAAACAGAAAGAAATCACTTTAATCATGAAAATATGTTTGACAATTATGGGTGTATTCGGACTTTGATTTGGCTGCAACTGTTTATTCCATGACATTAGCACTTGTAATTGCACATTGTTTAGCTTGTCCAAAGGCTCAACATAGTGAATATAAACAGTTAAACAAGAAAAGAAAGGCCTAAGGAAAAGTGCTGTGGTGCAAAACAAGTCCAATTACAACGCTATCTTAAAATCGAAATGTTACAAGAACACAGACCTGTTCTTTTAAAAAAAAGCATCACCCATATGTTATGAAAATTTCATTTCCTTTCATTTGCTGTTGTATTGAAAGCAAATGTAACATACAAATATTAGCATTCCAGGACTCATGCTTTGTGTATAAGCTCATTCTTTTAAAGGCTGCTCCAAGCACAAAAACTTTTGCATGTATTTCTTTTTATATGTTACATTTAAGGATGTAGAATTTACAGAATGAGTACAAGGGCTGATTCTCTGTACATTCCTAGGAGGAATGGTGCTGGAAGAGTGTGTGAGGCAGGGAAATTTGGGATCTTAGGTGTCTGGTTTTTCTATCCATTTATTGAACTTTTCAAACCTGTGGTCTCCGTGAATGCTGCTTCATGTTGCATGTGATTGGAGAAAGAAGAAACTAAGGGAGAAATCTGAGTATGAGCTCGCACTATTCAAATAAACACACAAAAGCTGATTCTGCATTCAGACACTCCCAAAACAAAGTAGAAGAAGGAAGATGGGAATGTGCTAACGACAGCGGTGTTTAGAGAATGAGCCTATCATGATAGGCTAGTTGGTATGCAGTGTGTAAAATATGTGGTGAGAATTGCAGTAATATGTGAATATAGGGACAAGGTGGTGAAATGAATTGTGGTATAGTGATTGTAGGAGAGTGAAAGGAAATTAAGTATGGGAATATTGTTAGTAGTGAGGCTGGGTGTGGTGGAAGTGTGAGCTGAGTGTAAGTGTGCAGTATTCTTGACAAATTTGGTAAGGTTGTTGAACATCTTTCAACATTGTCCTGGGAGCTAATCTTGCATTAACCTTCTCGACAATTTCTTGCCATTGGCAGTGAAGGGGTTGTCTGGAGAGCTTTCTGCCTCCTGGAAGTAGCTAACAGGATTCCCCTCTGCAGTCCACTGCCTACACCAGGGCCTCCAAAGAATCAGAAAAGCTGGGAGCTGTATCTGCACCTCTTACAGCCATTTTTCACTTTATAAATATTCTCTGCTCTCAGCAGCAAGCGTACATTTCCCCTTTAAGAGGTGCTGACTGCTTTCAAGCAGCATCAGAGACGCACAGTTTCCAGACTCGCTGAACAGTCGTTCAACTAATCAACAATGAGGGTAGTGCTGACTGCACATAGAAATCATTTCAATGAGGTCCAAGCATGAATTTACTGTAGTTCCTTGGACCAAGTGAACATGTAAGCCTGATTTTTTTTTTGGGAGGGGCACAGTTGAATTTCTAGTCCAGTTTCTAAAAAGACCTAAATTTATGCTTGTAAACTTCAGGAATGAATTTATAACAGTTGGGAATCATGCAATTCACACCATTATGGTTCAGGATCAAGGCATTAGCTAGGAGCTTTCCCACTGAATGATGGCACAAATCACTGCTCATGTTCCAGGTCTCACCTGTATACTCAACTACCAAGACAAATGCTGGCAAATATATAACTAACATTAAGTTTTGGAACTAAATTGGGATTTCTGTGTCTATCATTACCAGATCATGGGTAATGTTAGCCGTAGTCTTGTATCCGCTGGAGTTTAGAAGAGTAAGAGGCGACAGGGTGGATGTGGGTCTTGACAGGGTGGATGTGGAGAGGATGTTTCCTCTTGTGGAAGAATCTAGAACTAGGGGTCACTGTTTAAAAATAAGGGGTCACCCATTTGAAACAGAGATGAGGCGAAATTTTTTCTCTCAGAGTGTTGTGAGTCTTTGGAACTCTCTTCCTGAAAAGGCAGTGGAAGCAGAGCCTTTGAATATTTTAAGGCAGAGGTCGATAGATTATTGGTAAGCAAGGGGCTGTTAGGTTATCATGGGTAGGTGGGATGTAGATTTCAAGTTACTATCAGATCAGCCATGATCTTATTAAATGGCAGAGCAGGCTTGAGGGGCTGAATGGCCTACTCCTGCTCCTTGTTTGTATGTCTCATTTACAGATCTTGTTGATGCACTTAACCAGATGGAGAAGAGTGTATGTTAGTTCTGCTCCTACTTTCCTTCAGCTTCAAATCTGTGCTATCACTCCTTTTCAATTCCATCTTGTTGGTGCCAAGACTCCTTGAACTTGTGCTACTCCTTTGCAACTCCATGCATGCCAAGCAGCGAAATCAGCATGCAATAGACAGAGCTAAACGCATTCTGCAACCAAAGGATCAGATCTAAGCTCTGCAGTCCTGCTACATCCAGTGGTGAATGGTGGTGGACAATTAAACAACTCACTGGAGGAGGAGGCTCCACAAATATCCCCATCCTCAATGAAGGGGGAGCCCAGCACATCTGTGCAAAAGAGAAGACTGAAGCATTTGCTACAATCTTTAGCCAGAAGTGGCGAGTGGATGATCCATCTTGGCCTCCTCCTGATGTCCCCAGCATCATTGATGTCAGTCTTCAGTCAATTCGATTCACTCCACATGATATCAAGAAATGGCTAAAGGCACTGTATACTACAAGGGCTTTGGCCCGGACAATATTCCGGCAATTGTACTGAAGACTTGTGTTCCAGAACTAGCCGCACCTCTAACCAAGCTGTTCCAGTACAGCTAGAACACTGACATCTACTTGGCAATGTCGAAAATTGCTGTGTCCACAAAAAGCAGGACAAATTTAACCCATCAATCTACTCTCAATCATCAGTAAAGTGATGAAAAGTGATGTCGACAGTGCTATCAAGTGACATTTATTCATCAATAACCTGCTCACTGACGCTCAGTTTGGGCTGCAACAGGGCCACTCAGCTCCTGACCTCATTACAGCCTTGGTTCAAACATGAACAAAAGAACTGAACTCCCAAGGTGAGATGAGAGTGGCAGCACTTGACATCAAGGCAGCATCTGGCCGAGTGTGGCATCAAGGAGTCCTAGCAAAACTAAGCCCATGAGAATCCGGGAGGGGGGGTGGGGGGTGCGGGGGGGGGGAAGACTCTCCACTGGTTGGAGTCATACCTAACAAAAGGGAAGATGGTTGTGGTTGTTGAAGGTCAACCATCTCAGTCCCTGGACATCACTGCAGGAGTTCCTCAGGGTAGTGTCCTAGGCCCAACCATCAATGACTTTCCCTCCATCATAAGGTCAGAAATGAGGATGTTTGCTGCTGATTGCACAATTTTCAGCACCATTCACAACTCGTCAGATACTGAAGCAGTCTCTATCCATATGCAGCAAGACCTGGACAATATCCAGGCTTGGACTGACAAGTGGCAAGTAACATTTGCACCATACTAGTGCCAGGCAATGGCCATCTCCAACAAGAGAGAATCTAACCATCTCCCCTTGACATTACCATTGCTGAAGCCCCAACCATCAATACCCTGGGGGATACCTTTGGCCAGAAACTGGGTTGAACTAGCCATATAAATACTGTGGCTACAAGAGCAGGTCAGAGGCTGGGAATTCTGTGGAGAGTAACTCACTTCCTGACTCCCCAAAGCCTGATAACTAGCTACACGGCACAGTCAGGAACGTGAAGGAATATTCTCCAATTGTCTGGACGTGCACAGCACCAACAACACCCAAACATGACATCATCCAGAACAAAGCAGTCCACTTGAATGACACGCCATCCACCACTTTCAATATTCACTCCCTCCACCATTGACGCACCGTTGCAGCAGTGTGTACCACCTACAAGATGCACTACAGAAACTCACCAAGGCTTCTTCAACAGTGCCTTACCACCTAGAAGGACAAGGGCAGCAGATGCATGGGAACACCATCGCCTGCAAGTTCCCCTCCAAGTCACGCACCATCCTGATTTGGAAATATATCGCTGTTCCTTCACTGGCGCTGGGTCATAATCCTGGAACTCCCTTCCTAACAGCACTGTGAGTTTACCTATACCACATGGACAGCAACAGTTGAAGAAGATGCTCACCACCACCTTCTCGAGGGCAGTAAATGCTGGCTGAGCCAGTGACACCCACATCCCATGAACGAATAAAACAAATACTTCACTTAACTCCCCGAATAACAAAACTTCGAGCAGCGTCTGTAATATGAACATGGAGTTGAAACTACCCCACACAGCCTTCACTTTCACTTTTGCATCACTGGAAAAAGAGAACTACTGAAATAGGAAAAATCTGCCGAGATGTACTTTGCTGCCTGGGAGTGGAGTTATCAATAAATTCCTTCCTGCAGGAACTGCCTATGGAATCCCTTCATCACTATGAATACCATTTTACTTAAGTTCAATTAGGTTTGTCAACGTTCTAGATTTCCAACCATTAAAGCAAAGATACAATGGCTCTTTCTGGCCATTGAGAGGTTAATGATCATTGACTTGTCTGATACTTGCTTGCGTGTTCTAAGATCTAACCTTCCAGACTATTTTTCTGTGTGATTGGGACAATCCAGCTTTTACACTGGATATAACATTACTGATCAGTCCTATGAGCAGACCTCATATTCCCCATGAAATGCGATGTGACCTTATCTACCAGTATCTAGGTAGTGAGATCTAGAGATTACAGGACCATAGGAACAGGAGTAGGCCATTTAGTCTCTCAAACTTGTCCTGCCATTCAAATAAGTCATGGCTGATCTGTAATCTAACTTCATATAGCTGCCTTTGCTGCATATCCCTCAACAAATTTTGGTTTAAAATAATCTACCAATCACAGACTTAAAATTAACAATTTATCTAACACCAAGTGCTGTTTGTGGAAGAGAGCTCCAAACTTCTGCCACTCTTTGCATGTGGAAGGGTTTCCTAATTTCACTCCTGAAAGACCCGGCTCTAATTTTTAGACTATGCCCCTTTGTCCTAAGCGAAATAGTTTCTCTTAATCTACATATATGTTGCTCTAATATCATGAAAACTTTAATCAAATCACCCAGTTAGCTTCTAAATTCTAGGTAATCTGAAAGTTCCTGAAAGTTACAGGCTGTGTAAAAGTCAGTCTCTTTAAGTTGCATTTTGTGTGCGGCCACACAACAAAATTTAAAAGTGCCGCAAACTCCAAAAATTAGAGGACACATTGACTTTAATCCTAGTTTGTGTAATCCCCCCTCAACACTTCTTCCGGTGTAGTGCCCAGAACTGTACTCAGTGTGATGTAACTACAACTGCAATGCTGTTTGCTACAGCTATCCCCATTCACTTAACCTGTTAATAAGCTTTGGAATTTTATGCTTCCATCTACACTGCTTACAATGCCGCCATCTTTGTGTCATTGGCGAGCTTGAATACAGTAATTCCTCATTTTAAGTAATTTCATTTTAAAGTGATTTTCGTTTTAGGTCCATTTTCCCTGATTTAAGTCTTAGAGTCATTTCATGACATTGCCTTCCTCGCAGTGAAATTGGATGTTTTAAAATGTCTTGAGACTGGTAAGTGTTACCTAATGTGAATTTATATTGGATTTCTTTTATATTTAGTGATTTACAAATCAAGAGTATTTTGGAAGATTATAATTAAGGAATCGGCGATATTCTCACCTACTTGCTATAAAACCCTGTGTGGGAAACCATTTGATCCTGGGGATTTGTCAATCTTTAGTTCCATTATTTTCTTCATCATTGGTGTTTTGCTTTCGTTAATTGTGATGAGCTCCCTTTCTCATTCAATAACAGTTTCCTTGTGATGTCCTCCACTATAAATACTGACGCACAGAAATGTTTCAGCACCTCAGCCATTTCCTTACTTTCATCAACAATATTACCATTATAAGTTTTTAAGGGACCCACATTGTTTCTAATATAATTGTCCTTATTTCTGTTGATTTTGATTTCTTACAAGTTTCTTGACACTCTCCCTCTTTGTAGCTCTTAGCCTGAATTTTAGGGGGGGGGAGAGTATTGCTCAGCCCCATCGGAAGGAAAGTTAGTGCCACTCTGACCAATGATCAACAAGGCCGCCCCGCAGGAGTAAAGCATTGTCGGCGGCATGAATGAGGTGAGAGTGGGACTTCCATCCCTCACTAGGGGAAAATCCTACCTTTGAGAGCTGCTGGCTCATCTGATAGGCTAGGAGCTCTAGTAACCCCAGCAGTGCCAGAACTCAGTAGTGGGTGCTGGTGGGGCTGCAAGTAGGCCCTGGGATCCCAAAGTGAGGTAAGTTGGGGGTATTGGATGGGGAGGAATCAGAGACCCCAGGGTTGGAGGGGGGAGGGAGTAAGGGATTGGATTTTGGTGGCCATGTGGGGTGATGCCTCCAATTGGCACAAGCTAACCACCCCCCCATCCCCCACAAAGGACCTATCCCCCTTCGTTCCTGACTTTTAAGCAGTTTGCTTAAAGAAATGGTCTATTTGCTCTGCCTTCCCATGCCAACTGTTTTATGTTGTGGGCAGTGTAATATTGGAGTCAATTGGCTTGGTAACAATTCGTTTAAAAGTGGCGGGAGGGCTGCTGATTTGGCACCCACCCAGTATTATGGGGACTGGGTTACAGCTGAGCGGGGAAGGCGGTGGGCTAGCCACCTGTCATGTTTTAAGTGCCCCCCCCCGCTGGAAACGCAGCCAGTGGGGTCCGCAAAGTCCAAGTCTTAATATCTGTTTTGTTATCCTTTGCTGTTCATTGTATCTCTCCCATTTGCCAGAACTTGTGCTATTTTTACATTTTCGTATATTTTTCCTTTTAGTTTTATGTTGTCTCCTACCTCTTTAGTCATGCATGGATTTTTGTTGGCATGTGGAGCTCCTGCTCCTTTTGATATAAACTGGTTCTGTATTACATTAAAATTTTTTTTTGAACACCTTCCAATGATCTTCTGCCATTCTACCCATTAACAGATTTACCCAGTTTGTAGTGGACAGTCTCTGTCTCATCACATTGAAATCAGTCTTACTTAAATCTGGAACCTCAGTTGCTCTTTTGTGTTTTTCCCTTTTGAACATTATCTTGAACCTGATCATATTGGGATCGTTACTAGATAAATGTTCACACGCTTTTAGGCTGTTACCTCAATCTGGTTCATTGCTCATCACTAAATCGAATATACCTATCCCGTTGCTAGTTCTGGGACACATTAGGCTGAACTTTCCTGGACTTGCAAAGTTAGGTTAGAAGGCAGGACCAGGAGCAAAATGAAAAAAAAATAGCTCATCAGGTCACTTCCCTGATGTGTTCCCGCCTTGAGTGCTCTTGCGGGCACTACTCACCCAACAGTGGTGGGTAGCCAATTGGGATAATTAAGTGCCCATTTGGGGGCAAATTGGTGAAGCTGCTTGGATCTTCCTGACATCAGATGTTCCGCCTATTGAGACTGCAGCTTGGCAGATGCATGGAAATGGCTACCGGTGGTAGGCTGGTGGCTACTGGTGCCTCCTATGACTTCCCCATCCACGGAATTGGAGAGCCACAGCCACAAGCAATCCCGTGGAGGGAATGCCCCTCTGCAATGGTGGCCTAACATCTGTGGGCATTTGTTATTTTTAACTTTTCTGCAGTGCTCAGAGAGTGCCTCCACCTTGAAGCCCCCTCGAGCTCCCCTACTTGCATGAGCAGCGCCAATTGCCCCAGATTGGGCTGCCAACTGGCCTGAGCTGTATATCTTCTGATTGGGCCTCCTGCTGTCCTTAATTGAATGGCAAATGCAGACATGGCCGCTTCCCCCTGACAAAACACATCGGCTCAGTGTCCCCATATTGTCACAATGTCGGGGTCTCACATCCACTGGAAAATTCAGCTCATTGTTTCGGAAAACGATCCTGAACACACTCAGGAAATTCAATACTTTGTTGCCTTGTGCTAGTCTGCTGATCTCAATCCACATGAAAGTTTAAAAACAATCCTATTAAAGCCATGCTGAGTTTGCTACATGTTTGTATAATCTCTACATTTTACCACTTCACAGCTGACACCAGGAAGCCTACCCAGAACTCACTAACATCTTAATTCCTTTTTTCTATTTCTTAATTATACCCATGAAGTCTTCACTGCCTGCTTATTTCTCACTGTATCCTCTCTCAGCATTGAAGTGAATACACACTCAAATAGGTTACTCACTCCCTCTACCATTTTCCCTATCTCCCCTGTAGACCTTACTGGCTGATATATTTAGTACCCAATCCTCTCAATTCTTGCGGCCATGTCTCAGCAATGGCTACCATGTCATACCCTCCACATTAAATTTGCAATGGTAATCATTCAGTTTGTTCCCTACACTCCCTGTGTTTGTAAAAATAACACCATTTTAGGCCATGCACCCTAACTTATCCTTCTTTGCTAATGTTTTACTCACATGTTTTCTTAGTTATCTTTCCTGATTTAATTACTTTACATCTTTAACCTTTTACCTGTGGTGCCTAAAGTACAATTTTTGACTGTTGCTCTACTCTTTTCCCTTTTGTTTATTTTCAAACTACTGTCCTTTTCCACCTGAGAACATTCCCAATAACCTCCCCAACCATTTACTAGTTTAAAGTCCTTGTGACCATCCTACTTATAATTTCCATTATGACCGTGGTCCCAGTCCAGTTCAAGTGCAGTTCATCCTAATGATACAGTTTCTTCTTGTTCCAGTGCTGGTGCCAGTGTCCCATGAAATGGAACCCTCTTTCCCACATCACTTCTTTAGCCACGTGTTCACCTCCCTGATCTGCTTAAATTTACATTAATTAGCACATGGCTTGGATAATAACTCAAGAGATTATAATCCTTGAGATCATGTTCTTCAATTTAGCTCCCAGTTCCTGGTGCTCTCCAAATAAGACCTCTTGCCTACTCTTTCCCATTGGGACCAACAACAATCAGAATGACTGAATCCTCCCCCTTCCGCTCTAATATCCTTCAACCCAGTTTGAGCCCTCACCCTGGCACTAGATGGCCACATATTAAGTGGGACTCTTATTTCTGTTTATAAAGAATAGTGTCTATCCACTTAAATATTGAATCTCCTACAACTACACTTTTGCTTCCCTTCCTCTCTACCCCTTTGGACAGTTTCCTGCTCCACGGTGCTATGGTTAGTATTCTAGAGAAGAAAAAATTCTTAACTATTTAGAATGGCTCAAACCAAAGCCTGAAGGAGGAGGGGGGAAGATAAGTGATAGGAAAAGATCAAGTGAAAAGAGATCCAATGTAGAAACATGGGTCTGCAGACAACGAATTACACAAACCAGTACCCGCCCCCCCCACTCAGCTGGTTCAATGGAGGCGGTTCTCGATTAGGTGGTATGAGGAGGCCTTGTTTGATGCTTCAGGACAGCATACTTGGAAAGAGGTGGAAGCAGGTTTCTTTGCAGCTGCAGTCATTCAAGATCTGTTCATTATTGAGCACCTAATTTGCTTTCCTTTATGCAGTACTACTTAAGCAAGAACATTCTGAAATTTAGGAGTTTCTGAAGAACCATCCAGCATCATAGGGTGGTCAGGCATTCTAATATTTTTGTGCTATCAGCCTTTCTTGGGAATTGGAGCTGCTACATATACTAGTCCTTTGACAAAGTAAGGGAGGTGCACTTTTGTTTATGGATAGAAGCGGGAGAGTATTAGCCAGTGGGCACAGATCATGTCTGGTGCAGCCTGGCTCGTCTGGTGTAGCTCCAATAATGCTCTTTTTTCTCATCTAAAAAACTCAAAATGATGAAATTCCCACTGGGAAACCCATTTCTAACACCAATAGAGCTGTAGGGGAAATAAGTAGCAGAAAGTTGCCACAAAAGCTCATGAAAACCTCAGAAGGCAGCTCACCCCCACCATCTCAAGGGCAATTAGGGATGGGCGATAAATGCTGGCCTAGCCAGTGACGCCCACATCCCATAAATGAATTAGAAAAAATTTGCAGAAATGGCTATAAAACATTTCATCGAAAGTTCTTACAATGGCCTTAAATTGAACTTTTATATTCAATGATCTTCTGTAAACTCTTTGTATGTGCATATGAATTACGCTGAGCATCTGTAAGCATGAATGTCGGAAAATACTGTGTAGAATGAAATAATGCCACTCTAATTTTATTGTAATAAAGTTCCTATTTATACCTTTTCTCCATTGGCTGGAATTTTATCAGAGTGTAGGGGGCCCCAATGACAAGCCTGTACGCTGGTGATCTACCCTGCCTCAACAGTTTCTGGATCCTCGGCCACATTTGTCCAGCAATTAATTAGCTTCCGACAGATTTCTGTGTATTTAAAAGAGTGGAGTCTGTCTCCGCCCCTACTCCCTGCTTCCTCCGCCAAGAGATGCTGGTCAATTGGAGGGTCAGCCGTTCTCCACTCTCAGCAGTGCTACCAGGAATGGTGATCACTGCTGGAACTTGCACCAGCAGAAAGGATGCCCTGGGAGCATGCTGCCCTCCCAGTTGATAAGTGGAGTCTGGGGTAAAAAGCTAGTGGCGACAGGAATGGGCCCTTAATTGGCCACTTAAGTGGCTCAGTTGGCCTTTGGGCAGGAGGAAAGGCCTCCACATTCTCAGTTGCTGGTAAAATTTCATAGTGGTGGGAAGGTACCTGGCACCCTTGCCTCCCAGCCTGTCCCTAAAGAGCTGACATAATCCAGTCCCTTGTGTGCAATAATTAAAGGGATATATCAGCAAGGGATATATCCTACCTACCCCTTCAGTTGCCATAGATTTCTTCATTTTGAGTGAATTTAGCCTATAGTTCATGGAATCAAAGAATTTTGCTGCACAGAAGCAGGATATTTGGCTTCTCATGCCTGTTTGAGCTCTCATTCTGGCACTGATTCCAATCCCATGCATTTTTCCCATATGCTTCTAAATTTTCAGGGCTATGGGGAAAGAGCAGGGGAGTGGATCAGTTGGTTATCTTTTTCAATGAGCCAGTATAGGGACAATGGTTCGAATGACTTCCTTCAAAATTTAATTAAAAATAAATTTACCCACTTCCATTTTAAAATTGATCCAGTCCTGAAGTTACTGCCAAATATCAGTTCTATATTTTCCCTCAAATCCAATTTGGCATCACACATTCCTCTTCAGCAGGGAGTACAAGATTACCTAGTCAGCACGCTACTTCTCAATTCAACGATTGCAAGATAATTACAGGTGAGAATGGCCTTTCAGCACAAAATATTCAGTCATACAGAGCGATTTTCACATCTCCCAAAACAGCATTCTTGTTTTTTTAAAAAGTGATTCCAAGGTTTTTGCCTGGATTATCCCATCTAGAAATTTACTTCACATATTGATCGTACTTTGGGGTAGATTTTGACTTTATGTAATAGCGTAAAATGGGTGATAACAAATCGACAGTGCGCTTTACAGGCGGGATTTTCCGGCCACGCCCACCGCCTGATCATCCGGGCCAGCAAATCCCAGCCTACATCTCACCCAATGAACAGGCAGCTGATTTGCTATCGCTCGTTTTACGCTTCTGTACAAAATCAAAATCTTCGCTTTTGTGTGAAGGATAATTTCCTGATGCCAGCCCTTGAATCACCCTTTCTGAATTTGAAACAAGGTCCTCTTTTCCTGCTCCCAGCGTTTATTTTTAATTTATTTCCAAATGCTTAACAATCTTAAAAATGTTCTTATATCATCACTTCTCAGACAACTCCTTTCCAGATGGAAAAGTCTAAGTTTCTCCAGACTTTCCTCAGAACTCAGTACTTCTGAGGAAGGGTCATCAACTGGAAAGGTTGGGCGGAATTTTCTGGACCTGCCTGGAGCAGTAAGAAAGGTGGGAGGGGGAACTTAATTGTGCGGGAGGCCAAAATTCAGATTCCCAATGGTGGGTTAAACTTTTGATATTAAGATAGAAGAACGTTTCAGGAGGGTTGACCTTCCCGATACTGATGTTCAGGAAGCTCTTTTGCATTTATTAGCATGTCATGCACACTCACTATAACCCCAGCCCACCAGGATTACGTTCAAGGTCACAATGTTGTTAGTAATGAGCAAGGAAAACATGCCTTCAGAAACCCAACCTTATGTAAGTGGGGTGCACCAGGTGAGGTAGACTTCTTCCTGCACCTTGGAGTGAGTAGCCACTACCTTACCCTCTTTCAGGATCATACCTCTATAGCAGGCTATGATTGAATTTGGGCGTCAGTTGTCCAAGGTGGCGAGGGAGGGTGGGGTCTACTGGGCAAGAGTCAAGGAAGCTAAGGGAGGCAGGGTCAGTGGGGAAGGCAGAACTCGGCACGGGTAAAGGTACAAGTATCAGCAGGCAGGGTGGGAGGGTGTCGGGGGCACGGAGAGAGGCTGCGAGGGTGTAGGGATGTGGAAGGGAGGCTTGGGCCTTGCTTGTTGGGTGTGGGGGTCCTGTATTTGGCTGGGGGGATGATGGGAGAGAAATGGATCTAAAGGGTGGGGTCGGTGCTGTTGATGGTGAGGTCCTGGGGGTTGAACTGAAGGTACTGGGCAGCAGACGCAACAGTCACAGTGAGAGGGGATAGTGGGATGTGGTAAGGTGGCAGGTCCAAGGTAATGGTCAGGTAGCGGATGGTCTCACGGTGGGTAACAGAAACAGCCAAAACAGGTGGCTCAGATAATGGGGGGTGGGGGGTGTCAGGGTAGGCATGGGGATGGTAATGGGTGTAGGCTCAGAGGGGAGTGAAGGCACATAGGGAGCGATGGTTATAGGTTGGGGACTTCAATTACCCTAATATCAACTGGGATACAAACAGTGTGAAGGGCACAGAAGGTACAAAATTAAACTAAATTCAAGGTAACTCTTTTAGCCAGCATTTAGCAAGCCCAATGAGAGGGAGTGCAATTCTAGATTTACTTTTAGGAAATGAAGCTGGGAAAGTGGATGAAGTAGCTATGGGGGACCATTTTGGAGATAGTGACCATAATACAGTTAGACTTAGCATAATTATGGAAAAGGATAAAGATAGAACAGGAGTAAAAGTTCTAAATTGGGGGAAGATAAATTTTATGAAGCTGAGAGGTGATCTGGCAAAAGTAAACTGGATATAGTTACTTGAAGACAAACTGTGACAGACCAGTGGGAGGTATTCAAAAGCACAGTGTAGACATGTCCCCACAAAGAAAAAGTGTGGTACTGCCAAATCTAGAGCCCTGGTTATCTAGAAGCATACAGGATAAGATAAAGCAGAAAAAAAGCTTATGATTGTCACAAAAAATAAATACGTTAGAAAGCCTAGAGGAGAATAGAAAATACAGGGATGAAGTTAAAAAGGAAATCGGGAAAGCAAAGAGGATATGAAAAAATATTGACAGGTAGAATCAAGGAAAACCCAAGGATGTTTTATCATTACATTAAGAGCAAGAGGATAACTAAGGCAAGGGTTGGGCCTATCAGAGATGTACAAGGTAACTTATGCATTGACATAGAAGATGTAGGCAGGATTCTCCATGAGTACTTTGCCTCTGTCTCCATCAAGGAGAGGCATATGCAGACATTCTAGTTAAAGAGGTGGAGTGTGAAATTTTAGATATAATAAGCATAATGACAGAGGAAATACTGGAGGGACTGACACCCTTGAAGGTGGATAAATCACCAGGGCTGAGTGGGCTATGTGCCAGGCTGTTAAAGGAAGCCAGGGAGAAAATAGCGGATGATCTGAGGATCATTTTTCAATCTTCTCTCGATACAGGCGAGGTACCAGAGGATTGGAGGTCTACGAAGATTGTACCATTGTTTAGAAAGGGTGCGAGGGGTAGGTCAAGTAATTATAGGCCTATCAGTCTGGCTTCGGTGGTGGGCAAATTTTTACAATCAATTCTGAGAGCCAGGATAAACTGTCACTTAGAAAGGCATGGGTTAATCAGGGATAGTCAGCATGGTTTTGTTAAGGGAAAGTCGTGTCTTTCCAAGTTAATATAATTTTTTGAGGAAGTAACAAGGAGGATTGATGAGGGTAGTGCAGTGGATGTGGTCTACATGGATTTTAGTAAGGCATTTGACAAGGTCCCATGTGGCAGACTGGTCATAAAAGTAAAAGCCCATGCGATACAGGGGAATGTGGTGAATTGGATCCAAAATTGGCTCAGTGACAGGAAATGAAGGGTAATGACCGACGGATGATTTTGCGAATGGAAAGCAGTTTCCAGTGGCATTCCACAGGGCTTAGTGTTTTGGTCCCTTGCTGCTTGTGGTATATATTAATGATTTGGAATTAAATGTAGAAGGCATGGGCGGCTAGTTTTTTTCAGTCCACACAGACACGATGGGCTGAATGGCTTTTTGTGCTGTAGCTTTTCTGTGGTTCAAGGGTAATGGGGGGAGGTTCAAGGATGATAGATGGGAGAGGAATGGTTATATTGGGTGGGTCAAGGGTGATGGGGGAAATTTGGTGGGTGACAGGGGGAGAGTGGAGGCTAGCGGATCTATTTTTGAAAGTGACTCACACTATTTCTTGAAGCTGGTACTGAAAACGCAGTAGCTCCAAAAGTGTCATTCCTTGAAGTGGGAGGAGGGTGTTTTCAGGCATTATGACACAGCAATTGGTAAAGGCTGAGTTGTTTAAATCCCAGAGGGAAACTTGAACAACTGTCATAACCTATATTTTCAATTGGTATGTTTGAGATGCAGCTCTGAATTCAGGAATAAGACCATCAAGCCTCAAAAGGGTTTTTATATAAAACTAAATTAAACATTTATCAATTTAACAACAAATTAAATGCATACACATGTCTACAAATTACTACCATCATGTCAGGCTTACGGAGTTTATATCAGGAAAAAGTTCATTGTGTAGGGATGCTTGCGACATGATTAATTTCTAAAGCAATTATACTTACCTGGCAGGGGAGAGACAACGATCATGAAGGTTGTGCTCCCAGAATGTGCTCCCATTGCACTCTGGGTATGCTGACGCCTACAATGTCCCCAAATGTGGGATCCTTGACTGCAGAATTTGTTGTAGTGGGAGACTGCATTCACATTTTCCCCTGAAAAAAAAACTCTTAACTAAATCCCCAAATTAATCACTCCCAAGTAAACCTTCACCAAGGCAACAATAATCCAGGCAAAGCACATTTGACCATATGAATTCAAAATGAGGTTCCTTGCAATTTGGTTCCTTTGCAGACACAGTTGTAGGCTTACAGGCTGGTTAGATCTTAAATGCCTCTGCCTCACACACACAAACTCCTTTCTGCTTATACCTAGCTTCCCCTTTGAATGTAAATTTTCCATTGTATCCTAGGCTTTTTCTAATTTTACCTCTCTTAATAATCCTTTCATTCGACCAATTTTATTAGTAACATAAACACATTGCTTGGCGTCTCCCAGCTAGGCGCAAGATTTTACCCGTTCTTTTGAATGGTTTATTCAACAAATGCAAATTGCACTTTACCTTTTAACTTCCTTACATTTATCTAACATCCCAAAACTACTATACATCAAAGCACCCAGAATAGCTGGCTTTAATTCAATTAAGACACACACGTAGACATAGACCCTACTACAAGTCCCAATTTAAAAACCATTTCCAAAAAGATTATAGACTTTAATATCTCTTCATGACAGCGAATGGGTGGAGTTAGTGGCACAATTGGCCGACTAAAGGGACAACCTAATAATCCTGAGTCAAATGGACAAGGGCTATGCTCAGCTTTGTTCCCCTCTCTATGGTGAAGCCCACATGGCAGCAGG
The DNA here is from genome assembly GCF_964194155.1 of Cetorhinus maximus. Lineage (NCBI taxonomy): Eukaryota > Metazoa > Chordata > Chondrichthyes > Lamniformes > Cetorhinidae > Cetorhinus > Cetorhinus maximus. The sequence goes on from NC_135880.1 coordinate 110,504,075, forward strand.
TTTGCTTCCTGAATCATGGGTCTCATAACATCGAGATCCCAGCAAGATTGGGAGCTGCAGTAATTTCATCACATGGGATAATCCCCCAGTCCCTGGAATAAGCCTGGTGAACCTTGGTTGCAATCCCTGTATGCGAGGTCAATCCTTCCCTAGGTAAGGAGATGACCAGGACAGACAATACTCCGGGTGAGGTCTCACCAAGGCTGTAGTCAACTGCTGCTAGACTGATTTAATACTACACTTAATCCCTCTTGCAATCAAGACCAACTTGCCAGTTGTCTCCTCACTTGCCACCTGCACCTGCATGTTAATTCACAGTTACTTTTGAACAAGGACAGCCAGGTCCGTTTGGCCATCCATATTTCTCATTATCTCACTGTGGTAATTATGGTTTATTTAATATGTAATACACCTTTAAGAATAATGCTTGTTAAGGAAGATCACATGTTCTTTAGTACCCAGTAAGAGAGTATCGCGGACTACCTTTGTGGTTAGTAGTTAGTACAAAGAACAAAAAAAAGTACAGCACAGGAACAGGCCCTTCGGCCCTCCAAGTCTGCGCCGATCATATTGCCTGTCAAACTAAAACATTTCACACTTCCGGGGTCCGTATCCCTCTATTCCCATCCTATTCATGTATTTGTCAAGCTGCCTCTTAAACACCACTATCGTACCTGCTTCCACCACCTCCTCTGGCAGTGAATTCCAGACACTCACTACCCTCTGTGTAAAAAACCTGCCCCGCACATCTCCTCCAAATTTTCTCCTCTCACCTTAAATCTATGTCCCCTAGTAATTGACTCTTCCACCCTGGGAAAAAGCTTCTGACTATCTACTCTGTCCATGCCACTCATAATTTTGTAAACTTCAATCAAGTCGCCCCTCAATCTCCGTCGCTTTACTGAGAACAATCTGAGTTTCTCCAACCTCTCCTCATAGCTAATAACCTCCAGGCCAGGCAGCATCCTGGTAAACCTCCTCT